>NC_058524.1:383494778-384119778 GCF_904849725.1 Hordeum vulgare subsp. vulgare | reverse complement strand
CTTCATCTAGCAAAATAGGGGGGCTAGTGGGCCTTGTCGAGACCTGGTGGCCCCCTCTGGTAGTTCTTCCGCCCAGTATTTTTAATATATTCCAGAAAAAATCCACGTAAATTTTCAGGGCATTTGGAGATGTGAACAATAGTGGACTAGGATTTGCTCCTTTTCCAGTCCAGAATTCCAGCTGCCTGAATTCTCGTTCTTCAAATAATCCTTGCAAAATAAGAGAGAAAAGGCATAAATATGGTACCACAAGTAATATAATAGCCCAAAAAGCAATAAATATCAACATGAAAGCATGATGCAAAATGGAGGTATCACGGTTCACCATACGTGCATGCTACGAGAATGACTAACTTCAACATAAGTATTTCTAGATTCATAACACCCTGCTAACATAACTCTAATATTACCAAATCCATGTCTCAAAACTTAATTGTTAGGAATCAAACTTATCTTACTAATCAATGCACTTGAATATGGAAGTTTTTATTATATCCGCTTTGGATGCCTATCATCTTTAGGAATAATTTCAAAGCACATGCCAATTACCAAGTTACCGAGAGAGAGAACTCTCAAAAAGATATAACTGAAGATCGAGAGTTTTTAGTTCTTCAAAAAATGACACCGCCGTGCTCTAAAAGGATGTAAGTGAAGCACTTAGAGCAAAGTTATCAAGCTCAAAAGATATAAGTCAAGCACATGCGAGCTAAATTGCCTAACTCAAAAGATATAAGTGAAGCTCAATGAGTATTCTAGCAAATTCACGGTGAGTGCATGTCTCTCTCAAAAAGGTGTGCAGCAAGGATGATTGTGACAAAACAAAAATAAAATAATCCTATGACGCTCCAAGCAAAACACATATCATGTGGTGAATAAAAATATAGCTCCAATTAACATTACCGATGGATTGAAGACGAAAGAGGGGATGCCTTCCCAGGGCATCCGCAAGCTTAGGCTTTTTGGTGTCCTTGAATTTGGCTTGGGATGCCTTGGGCATCCCCAATCTTGAGCTCTTTCCACTCTTTATCCCATTGTCCATGAGAACATCACCCAAAACTTGAAAACTTCACAACACAAAATTTAAACAGAAACTCGTGATATCATTAGCATAAGAAAACAAACTACCAACTCTTTAGTTATTGTAGTAAACTTGATTTCTGTTTAGATTGATGTTAGATTACTGTATTCTCATTTTTTCATGGCTAGTACCCCCCGATACTATCCATAGTTTCATCAAAATAAGCAATCAACACAACAAAAACAGAATCTGTCAAAAACAGACCAGTCTGTAGCAATCTGTATACTTCATATACTTCTAGTATACCAAAAAATTTGAACAAATTATGATAATTAGGGAAATTTGCATATCAACCAGCATAAAAAATAATCAACTCGTAATTTCTTTCTGGATAGGAATTAAAAATAATTTCGTGAGCGCAAAGTTTCTGTCTTTTTCAGCAAGATCAAACAACCATCACCAAAACTAGTCATAAAGGTTTTACTTGGCTCAAACACAAAAGGAAACACAAAGAACACATTCATAACAGAATTATGATAGTGTGGACACAACAAAACAGAAAGAAAAAAAGAAAAGATAAATTCATTGAGT
Organism: Hordeum vulgare subsp. vulgare; assembly: GCF_904849725.1. Taxonomy (NCBI): domain Eukaryota; kingdom Viridiplantae; phylum Streptophyta; class Magnoliopsida; order Poales; family Poaceae; genus Hordeum; species Hordeum vulgare. The sequence continues at coordinate 384,118,169 of NC_058524.1, read as the reverse complement.
TGCCTCCCAAAAAGCGCTATTGTTTAACGCCCTTAGCTAGGCATAAGGCGATAGAATCAAGTATCGTCGTCTTTGGTGCTCAAACAATAAGTAGCGTGAACACTCAACATTTTAAGATCTTCATCTCTCTTACTAGATGGTTCACCACTTTTTTTAGAAACAAAAACAAACTTGGTGGCTTATTGTGGGCAAAATTTGCAATGTTCTGAACAACGACAAAAGCGGAACCCAAGTTTGTTATAGCATCCTCTACTTTGCCAATTCTAGCGGAACCATGACCTAGTTTTTCGTTAACTATGGGTTCCCTCTCCATTAAATTTTTCAAAGTCATTCCCACCTTGGATCCATACTGAGTGGTTTGATTGTGGATCTTTTTATCCAAATTTTCAATGAGTACAATCGTAGCAACTTTATTTTCAATCATATCCAGCCTACGCATCACATGTTCCAAAGTTAAGGTAGTTCCATTAACCATGAGTGGGGGTGAGCCTACCCAATTTATTAAGGCACCGTAAGAATCAACGGTATGGCTACCCAAGAAATTTCCACCTATGATTGTGTCAAGAACATACCTATTCCAAGGGGAAATACCCACATAAAAGTTGCGAAGCAAAACGGTAGTAGATTGCTTACGAGTAGATCTATTCTGAGCATTGCAAATACTATACCAAGCATCCTTTAAGTTTTCTCCCTCATTTTGTTTGAAATTAAGAACTTCGCTCTTGGGAGTATCGTTCAAAGTGATAGGACTAGCCATAAGGATAGGTAGACTATCCCACACAAGCAAACATAAATATAGCGAAAGAAAAGGGCGAACGAAAGAGGCAAATATTTTTGTAAATTTTGTTTTTTCAGAAGTAGGGGAGAGAAAACGAGAGGGAAAAAGGCAAATAATGTAAATGCAAGAGATGAGTTTGAGAGAGTTACTTGGATATGCTTCACTTTGAATACTCCCCGGCAACGACGCTAGAAATTCTTCTTGCTACCTCTTGAGCTTGCGTTGGTTTTCCCTTGAAGAGGAAAGGGTGATGCAACACAGTAGCGATAAGTATTTCCCTCAGTTTGAGAACCAAGGTATCAATCCAGTTGGAATATCAAGGTGAGGCACCAATGTACCTACGCAAAAACAAACAAACTTGCACCCAATGCTATAAAGGGGTTGTAAATCCCTTCGCGATTATTTGCAAGGTGAGATCTGAAGGCGAAAAGTGCAACAACGTAATGGTGTAGATCTGAAAATATGATGTGAAGTAGACCCGGGGGCCATAGTGTTCACTAGAGGCTTCTCTCATGATAGCAATTATTACGGTGGGTGAACTAATTACTTTCGAGCAATTGATAGAATCGCGCAAAGTCATGATGATATCTAAGGCAATGATCATACTTATAGGCATCACATCCGAGAGAAGTAGACCGATACTGTCTGCATCAACTACTATTACTCCACACATCGACCGCTATCCAGCATGCATCTAGTGTATTGAGTTCATAACAAACAGAGTAACGCCTTGCTGCCTCTTTAGCTTGCGTTGGTTTTTCCCTTGAAGAGGAAAGGGTGATGCAACACAGGAGCAGTAAGTATTTCCCTCAGTAGGAGAACCAAGGTATCAATCCAGTAGGAGAATCAAGCCAAGTGTCCAAAGTACCTACGCAAACACAAACAAGCTTGCACCCAACGCTATAAAGGGGTTGTCAATCCCTTCAAGATTGATTGCAAAGTGAGATCTGAAGGCGGAAAGTGCAACGAAGAAAAAGTGTAAGGCTCAAAATATGATGTGAAGTAGACCCGGGGGCCATAGTGTTCACTAGAGGCTTCTCTCAAAATAGCAAATATTACGGTGGGTGAACAAATTACTGTCAAGCAATTGATTGAACCGCGCAAAGTCATGACGATATCTAAGGCAATGATCATACATATAGGCATCACGTCTGAGACAAGTAGACCGATACTTTCTGCATCTACTACTATTACTCCACACATCGACCACTATCCAGCATGCATCTAGTGTATTGAGTTCAAGGCGAACAGAGTAAGGCCTTCAACAAGATGACATGATCTAGAGAGATAAACTCAAACCAATGATGTAAACCCCATCTTTTTACCCATGATGGAAACAACACGATGCGTGCCTCGCTACCCCTTCTGTCACTGGGTGAGGTCACCGCACGGTATGAACCCAAAACCAAACACTTCTCCCATTGCAAGAATCATAGATCAAGTTGGCCAAACAAAACCCACAACTCGAAGAGAATTAGAAGGATATGAAATCATGCATATAAGAGATCATAAGAAACTAAAATAAGATTCATAGATAATCTGATCATAAATCCACAATTCATCGGATCTAGACAAACACACCGGAAAAGAAGATTACATCGAATAGATCTCCATGAAGATCATGGAGAACTTTGTATTGAAGATCCAAGAGAGAGAAGAAGCCATCTAGCTACTAGCTATGGACCCGAAGGTCCATGGTGAACTACTCACGCATCATCGGAGAGGCCATGGTGTTGATAAAGAAGCCCTTTGTATTCGAATCCCCCTCCAGCAGGGCACCAGAAGGTGCCCCTGATGGGATCTTGCGGAGACAGAAGCTTGCGGCGGCGGAAAAGTATTTTCATGGATCTCTCGCACAGTTTTGGATTTTTCAGGAATTTATAGGCAGAAGAGGTAGGGCAGACGAGCCACAGGGGGCCCACAAGCCTGCTAGGCGCGGGCCCTTGTGGTCGCGCCTAGGGGCCTTGTGGCCTCCCCTGGTGGCCTCTTCCTTGGTTCTCACGTCCCGTGCACATCTTCTGTTCCGGAAAAAATATTTTCAGAAGTTTTATTCCGTTTGGACACCGTTTAAAATCCTCCTCTGAAAAGGGTCAAAAACACGGAAAAAACAGGAACTGCCACTTGGCACTGAGTTAATAAGTTAGTCCCAAAAATGGTATAAAAGGCACACAAAACATCCAAAGTTTGACAAGATAATAGTATGGAACCATGAAAAATTATAGATACGTTGGAGACGTATCACGCCTTAAGCAAGATGACATGATGTAGAGGGATAAATTCATGCAATAGTTGTGAACCCCATCTTTTTTACCCTTGATGGCAACAACATGATGCGTGCCTCGCTACCTCTTCTGTCATTGGGTGAGGACACCGCACGGTATGAACCCAAAACCAAGCACTTCTCCCATTGCAAGAATTATAGATCAAGTTGGCCAAACGAAACCCACAACTCGAAGAGAATTACAAGGATACGATATCATGCATATAAGAGATCAGAGGAGACTCAAATAATATTCATGGATAATCTGATCATAAATCCACAATTCATCGGATCTCGACAAACACACCGCAAAAGAAGATCACATCGGATAGATCTCCATGAAGATCATGGAGAACTTTGTATTGAAGATCCAAGAGAGAGAAGAAGCCATCTAGCTACTAGCTATGGTCCCGAAGGTCTGTGGTGAACTACTCACGCATCATCGGAGAGGCAATGGTGTTGATAAAGAAGCCTTCCGTGTCCGAATCCCCCCTCCGGTAGGGCACCAGAACGGTCCCCAGATGGGATCTTGTGGAGGCAGAAGCTTGCGGCGGCGGAAAAGTATTTTCCTGCCTCTCTCTGGCAGTTTTGGACTTTTAGAGAATTTATAGGCGGAAGAAGTAGGGCAAAGGAGCCACGGGGGGCCCACTAGTCTGCTAGGCGCGGCACCCCAGGATGCGGCTAGGGGGCTTGTGACCTCCCCCGGGGTCCTTTGCCTTGGTTCTCAAGTCCCCTGCGTATCTTATGTTATGGAAAAAAATCATTCCGCGGGTTTTATTCCGTTTGGACTCTGTTTAATATTCTTCTCTGAAAAAGGTCAAAAACATGGCAAAAACAGAAACTGGCACTTGGCACTGAGTTAATAGGTTAGTCCCAAAAAAGATATAAAATAGCATAATCATGCATACAAAAAATCCAAAGTTGACAAGATAATGTCATGGAACCATCAAAAATTATAGATATGTTGGAGACATATCAAGCATCTCCAAGCTTAACTCCTGCTCGTCCTCGAGTAGGGAAGTGATAAAGATTGAATTTTTGATGTGGAATGCTACCTAACATATTTATCCTTTGTAACTTCTTTCTTGTGGCATGAATGTTCAGATCCGTAAGGTTCAAAACAATAGTTTACTATTGACATGAAAACAATAATACTTCAAGCAAACTAGCAAGGTAATCATGAACCTTTCAAATAACAAGGCCAAAGAAAGTTATCCCTACAAGATCATATAGTGTGGCTATGCTCCATCATCCCCACACAACGAATTTAAATCATGCACAACCCCGTTGTTGGCCAAGTAATTGTTTTCGCACTCTTACTTTCTCAAACTTTTTCAACTCTCACGCAATACATGAGCGTGAGCCATGGATATAGCACTATAGGTGGAATAGAGTGCGGTGCAGGTTGTGTGGCAAAAAGGAGGAGATGGTCACATCGACTCGGTGTATCAACGGGCTATGGAGATGCCCATCAATAGATATCAATGTGAATGAGTAGGGATTACCATGCAATGGATGCACTTAGAGCTATAAGTGTGTGAAAGCTCAAAAGGAGAACTAGTGGGTGTGCACCCAACTTGCTTGGTCACGAAGACCTAGGGCAACTTTGAGGAAGCCCATCATTGGAATATACAAGCCAAGTTATATAATGAAAATTCCCACTAGTAAATGGAAGTGTCAAAACAAGAGACTCTCAATCATGAAGAACATGATGCTATTTTGAAGCACAAGTGTGGAAAAAAGATAGTAGCATTGTCCCTTCTCTCTTTTTCTCTCTCCTTTTTTTATTTGGGCTCTTTGGCCTCTTTTCATTTTTTTGTGGGAAACTTTGGCCTCTTTTTTTTATTTCCTCACATGGGACAATGCTCTAATAATGATGATCATCACACTTTTATTTACTCACAACTCAATACTTAGAGCAATGATGACTCTATAGGAAATGCCTCCGGCAGTGTCCGGGATGTGCAACAATCTAGCTTAGCGTATGACGTTGAAACATCTCGCTAGCTATCGTATGATCATGCAATGGCAATATTTAAGTCACGGCACAAGTCACGAGACGGAACGGTGGGAGTTGCATGGAAATATATCTGAGAATGGCTATGAAAATGCCATAATAGTTAGGTATGGTGGCTGTTTTGAGAAAGGTATATGGTGGGTTTGTGTACCGGTGAAAGTTGCGCGGCACTAGAGAGGCTAGCAATGGTGGAAGGTGAAAGTGCATCTATACCATGGACTCACATTAGTCATGAAGAACTCATATACTTATTGCAAAAGTTTTATTAGTAATCGAGACAAAGTGCTAAACGCATACTCCTAGGGGAAGGGTTGGTAGGTGTTAACCATCGCGCGATCCCGACCACCACACAAAGGATGACAATCAATAAATCAATTATGCTCTGAATTCCTAACATAGCGGTTCACCATACGTGCAAGCTACGGGAATCACTAACTTCAACACAAGTATTTCTATATTCACAACACCCTACTAACATAACTCTAATATTACCAAATCCATATCTCAAAACTTAATTGTTTGGAATCAAACTTCTCTTACTAATCAATGCACTTGAATATGGAAGTTTTTATTATATCCTCTTTGGATGCCTATCATCTTTTGGACTAATTTCAAAGCACAAGTCAATTACCAAGTTACTGAGAGAGACAAAACTCTCAAAAAGATATAAGTGAAGATCGAGTGTTATTATTTCTTCAAAAAATGACACCGCCATGCTCTAAAAAGATCTAAGTGAAGCACTTAGAGCAAAGTTATCTAGATCAAAAGATATAAGTGAAGCACATGCGAGCTAAATTGCCCAACTCAAAAGATATAAGTGAAGCTCAATGAGTATTCTAGCAAATTCACGATGACTGCATGTATCTCTCAAAAAGGTGCGCAGCAAGGATGATTGCGACAAAACAAAAAGAAAAGACTCCTATAATACACGACGCTCCAAGCAAAACACATATCATGTGGTGAATAAAAATATAGCGGCAAGTAACGTTACCGATGGATTGAAGACGAAAGAGGGGATGCCTTCCAGGGGCATCCCCAAGCTTAGGCTTTTTGGTGTCCTTGAATTTGGATTGGGATGCCTTGCACATCCCCAAGCTTGAGCTCTTTCCACTCTTTATCCCATTGTCCATGAGAACATCACCCAAAACTTGAAAACTTCACAACACAAAATTGAAACAGAAATTCGTGATATCATTAGCATAAGAAAACAAACTACCAGGTCTTTAGATACTGTAGGAAACATGATTTCTATTTAGATTGATGCTAGATTACTGTATTCTCACTTTTTTATGGCTAGTAGCCCCCGATACTATCCATAGTTTCATCAAAATAAGCAATCAACACAACAAAAACAGAATCTGTCAAAAACAGACGAGTCTGTAGCAATCTGTATACTTAGTATACTTCTATTATCCCAAAAATTCTGAACAAATTATGACAATTAGGAAAATTTGTATATAAACTTGCATAAAAAATAATAAACTCAAAAGCTATTTCTGTTTAGGAATTAAAATAATTTCGTGAGCACAAAGTTTCTGTCTTTTTCAGCAAGATCAAACAACTATCACCAAAACTAGTGATAAAGGTTTTACTTGGCTCGAACACAAAAGGAAACACAAAGTACACAATCATAACAGAATTATGATGGAGTGGAAACAACAAAAAAGAAATCAAAAAGAAAAGAGAAATTCATTGGGTTGCCTCCCAACAAGCGCTATTGTTTAAAGCTCTTAGCTAGGCATAAGGCGATAGAATCAAGTATCGTCATCTTTGGTGCTCAAACCATAAGTAGCGTGAACACTCAACATTTTAAGATCTTCATCTGTCTTACCAGATGGTTCACCACTATTTTTAGGAACAAAAACAAACTTGGTGGCCTTATTGTGGGCAAAATTTGGAGCGTTCTGAACGACGGCAAAAGTGGAAACCAAGTTGGTTATAACATCCTGTAGTTTGCCAATTCTAGATGAATCATGACCTAGTTATTCGTTAACTGTGGGTTCCCTCTCCTTTAAATTTTGGATCTATACTGAGTGATTTGATTGTGGATCTTTTTATCCAAATTTTCAATGAGTTCAGTCGTAGCAACTTTATTTTCAATGATATCCAGCGTACGCATCACATGTTCTAAAGTTAAGGTAGTTCCATTAACCATGACTGGGGGTGAGCATACCAAATATATTAAGGCACCGTAAGAATCAACGGTATGGCTACCCAAGAAATTTCCACCTACGATTGTGTCAAGAACATACCTATTCTAAGGGGAAATACCGACATAAAAGGTGCGAAGCAGAACGATAGTAGATTGCTTACGAGTAGATCTATTCTGAGCATCGCAAATCCTATACCAAGCATCCTTTAAGTTTTCTCCCTCCTTTTGTTTGAAATTAAGAACTTCGCTCTTGGGAGTTCGTTCAAAGTGATAGGACTAGCCATAAGGATAGGTAGATTATCCCGCAAAAGCAAACAGAAAGCAAGCGAAAGAAAAGGGCGAACGAAAAAGGAAAATATTTTTCTAAATTTTGTTTTTTCAGAAGTGGGGGAGAGGAAAACGAGAGGCAAAAGGCAAATAATTTAAATGCAAGAGATGAGTTTGCGAGAGTTACTTGGATATGATTCACTTTGTGTCCTCCCCGGCAACGGCGCCAAAAATTGGAACGTTGACGGGAGACTATTCTTGACTTGATTTTCCCCGGCAACGGCGCCAAAAATTCTTCTTGCTACCTCTTGAGCTTGCGTTGGTTTTTCCGTTGAAGAGGAAAGGGTGATGCAGCCCGGTAGCGATAAGTATTTCCTTCAGTTTGAGAACCAAGGTATCAATCCAGTAGGAGTATCAAGGTGAGTCACCAATGTACCTGCGCAAAAACAAACAAACTTGCACCCAACGCTATAAAGGGGTTGTCAATCCCTTCATGATTATTTGCAAGCTGAGATCTGAAGGTGAAAAGTGCAACAAGTAATGGTGTAGTTCTGAAAATATGATGTGAAGTAGACCCGGGGGCCATAGTGTTCACTAGAGGCTTCTCTCATGATAGCAAGTATTTCGGTGGGTGAACGAATTACTGTCGAGCAATTGATAGAATCGCGCAAAGTCATGATAATATCTAAGGCAATGATCATACATATAGGCATCACGTCCAGACAAATAGACTGATACTGTCTGCATCTACTACTATTACTCCACACATCGACCGTTATCCAACATGCATCTAGTGTATTGAGTTAATAACAAACAAAGTAACGCCTTAAGCAAGATGACATGATGTAGAGGGATAAATGCATGCAATATATATAAACCCCATCGTTTTACCCTTGATGGCAACAACACAATGCGTGCCTTGCTACCCCTTCTGTCACTGGTGAGGACACCGCATGGTATGAACCCAAAACCAAGAACTTCTTCCATTGCAATAATTATAGATCAAGTTGGCCAAACGAAACCCACAACTCGAAGAGAATTACAAGGATACGAAATCATGCATATAATAGATCAGAGGAGACTCAAATAATATTCATAGATAATCTGATCATAAATCCACAATTCATCGGATCTCGACAAACACACCGCAAAACAAGATTACATCGGATAGATTTCCATGAAGATCATGGAGAACTTTGTATTGAAGATCCAAGAGAGAGAAGAAGCCATCTAGCTACTAGATATGGACCCGCAGGTCTGTGGTGAACTACTCACGCATCATCGGAGAGGCAATGGTGTTGACGAAGAGGCCCTCCATGTCCGAATGCCCCCTCCGGCAGGGCACTAGAACAGTCCCCAGATGGGATCTTGCGGAGGCAGAAGCTTGCGGCGGCGGAAAAGTATTTTCGTGGCTTTCTCTGGCAGTGTTGGATTTTTAGAGAATTTATAGGCAGAAGAAGTAGGGCAAAGGATCCACGAGGGGCCCATAAGCCTGCTAGGCACGCCCCCCAGGCCGCGGCTAGGGTGCTTGTGACTTCTCCCGGGGTCCTTTGCCTTTGTTCTCAAGTCCCGTGCATATCTTCTGTTATGGAAAAAATCATTCCGCAGGTTCTATTCCATTTAATATTCTTCTCTGTAAAAGGTCCAAAACACGGAAAAAACAGAAACTGGCACTTGGCACTGAGTTAATAGGTTAGTCCCAAAAAAGATATAAAATAGCATAATCATGCATACAAAACATCCAAAGTTGACAAGATAATAGCACAGAACAATCAAAAATTATAGATACGTTGGAGACGTATCACTGATTGAGAACCAAGGTTATTGAACCAATAAGAGAATCACGAAAACCTTCTTTAGCAACACCTACACACAGAGAACCAAACATTTGCACCCAACGCGAGCAAGAGCATTGTAAAGCCATGTGAACTTGTTACTTGCAAGGATTAAATACAAATAGATAGGTAATAGAAATAAATAAAAGTAAACAACAGTAAGAAGATTGCAGCAGGGTCCGTAGTTTTTGATAGGAGCTTCTCTCTTGAACGTAGCGTAGAGTGGGTAAACAAATTATTGTTGGGCCACAGATAGAGTAGTGCATGGTTATGACATGTTATTCATGGCAATGACCAAGTATATAGGCATCACATCCGTAAACAAGTAGACCGACTCCTGCCTACATCTACTACTATTACTCCATTCCTCGACCGCTATCCAGCATGCATCTAGAGTATAAGTATGAAATAGAATAATGCTTGGAGCAAGATGACATGGTGCAGACAAAGTAAGACAAGTAATATGTTTAGATCCCATCGTTTTATCCTTAATGGGAACAATACAAATACATGTCATGTCCCTTTGTGTCAGCGGGATTGAGCAACGCAGATTGAACCCATCACAACGCACCACTCCCACTGAAGATAAGTCAGATAGATCTAAAAGAAATATGAAGCTATAACAGTCATGCATAAATGAATTCAGAGAATACTCAATATATATTCATGAATAATCAGATCATACACCCACAATTCATCGGATCCAAACAAACACACCACAAAAGAAGATTACATTGGATAGATGACCCCAGGTATCGTGGTGAATTTTATACTGAAGATCAAAGAGAGAGAGAAAACCATCTAGGTACTAGGCATGGACCCATAGGTGTGTGGTGGACTGCTCACACATCATCATGGAGGCATCAAGGTTGACATAGATGGCCTCCGTGATCGATTCCCCCTCCGACAGGGCACATGAAAAGGTCTCCATGTAGTCTCCCGTCAGAAGATAGACTTGCGTTGGTGGAAAACATGTTTCAGGTGGCTCTCTCTTCATTTCATGAATTTAGAAAATTTATGGAGGTGGAATTAGGCCAGACGGTGCCACATGAGGACAACAAGGCATTAGGGCGTGCCTACCCCTTGTGCATGCTATGTTGCCTTGTCGACTCCTTCTGTGTTGGCTTGTCTCCCTCTTAGGCTTCCAGGTTCTCTTTTGGTATAGAAAATATTAATCAAAAAGTATCATAGTGTTTGGATTCCATTTGGTACAGGTTTTGTAAAAAGCCAAAAATACGTAGAAAATAGCAAGTGGCACTAGGCAGTGGGTTAATAGGTTAGTTCTCAAAAATAATATTAATTGGTATATAAATACCCAAAAATCATCCAAGATTGATTATATAATAGCATGGAAAAATAAAAAATTATCGACACGTTGGAGACGTATCAACATCCCCAAGCTTAATTCCTGCTCGTCCTCGAGTAGGTAAATGATAAAAACAAAAAAAATGATGTGACATGCTATCCAACATGTAATCTATCTTAGATATGATACAATGTTATAAATGTTCAACTTATTTTATTCATATTCAAAATATGCGATATGAAAATAATAATAACCATAAACATAATAAGCATAATCATTCATATTCGAAATATGCGATCCTTAAAATATGTTATTCCCTACTCATTTTGTCATATTACCATGGCATGACTTCGTCCACTAATGCATAAGTATAAATCATGAGAACCTAGGTTTCAAGTCAGGCAATTGGATCGTACTTCTAACCTACTTCACCATTTTCATCCCCGCTCAATACACGAGCGGCCATGGATATGGCATATGGGTGGAATAGAATATGGTGGTAGAGATCAAAAGGAGTCAACGTGGAAAGTAATTGTCACATCAGCTAGGCGGACCAATGAGCTATGGAGATGGCTATCAATCGATATCTATGTGAGGTGTGGGGATTGCCATGTAGTGGACGCACTAGAGCTATAAGTGTATGAAAGCTCAAAGGAAGCTAAGTGGGTGTTGTCGGGGAAGAACCGACGGACCTCGGGGTAGGGGGTCCCGAGCTGGAGATCTCACATCAATGGTAATAGTAATAGGGAGATACGTAGTCTACCTAGCTTTGGTCCCTCTCAATGGAGATAAAACCCTCTATCCTGCTCTTGTTTATATTGATGGAGTAGTATCAAATACAGAGTTGATCTACATTGATATTATGAGATGTGTTCTAACCCTAGGGCTAGGTGAGTAATATTGTGTTCCCTCTCCTTCTACGGGCTAAACCCCATGGTTTATATACACGCCAAGTAGGGTACCTAGGGTTACAAGGTCGGTACCCTAAAATAAAGGTGATAGGAGAAGTCTTGGTGCATATGTCAAGCATTTGGCAGATGCAGTCTTAATCTCGATCCGTCGTGTAGTCTCCAGAGGCCATATTTAAAATTCGATGGACTCTCTGGCCTAGCCTGAAGAGTGGAGGCCATCTAGGTTAAGACCACTTAATCCATAACACCATCAGTAGCCCCTAAACTGGTATTCGATGCCGAAGACGAGGTTCTTGGACTTCGGTTCTCGAGCCTTAGGCTCGATGGGCGAGTTCCTTTATTCTTTTAGGTTAAGTTTCAACAAGTCTTTGATACGTCTCCACCGTATCTACAATTTTTGATTATTTCATGCTATATTATTACCACCCTAGGATGCTTTTTGGGTATTTATATACCAATTAATATTATTTTTAATCACTAACCTATTAACCCAGTGTCTAGTGCTAGTTGGTGTTTTCTACATATTTTTGGTTTCTTAGCTATAGATTTCCAAACAAAGTTCAATTGCTGTGAAACCTTTTTATGATTTTTTGCGGACCAAAAGAAGATGTGGAAGCTTCGGGAGGAGACATGAGTCTACACAAGGGAGCGACCACACAAGCGGCTTAATTCATATTGTTGCCACTAAGGATAAAAGAAAGGGGTTAATTCATATTGATTTAATTCTTTTTGTCTAAATCATATTATTGTTCTCCAAGCATTACTCTGTTTTACTTAATACTCTAGATGCATGTTGGATAGCGGTCGATGGGTGGAGAAATAGTAATAGGTGCAGGTAGGAGTCAGCCTATTTGCTTATGAACCTGATGCCCATATCTACATGATCATTGTCATGAATATCACATAACTATGCTCTTTTCTATCAATTGCCCAATAATAATTTGTTTACCCATCGTATGCCTACTACATGAGAGATGCCATTAGGGAAAACTACGCCCTAGAGTCTATTAACTTATAAGTTTACAAACACTGCAATTAGATCAATTCATTTATTTAATTTTTACTTATCTTCCATTTATCAACTTTGATCTATGCACTTTACTTGGTTGCAAATAATGAGTTCAACGGGATTGGAAACTCTCTTGCCCGCGTTGGGTGCAAGTTTTCGCTTCTTTGTGTGCAGTCACTGGAGATGGGGGATGATTGTTACTCCTATTGGTTCGATAAACCTCAGTTCTCTACTGAGGGAAAAGCTTACCTATATTGTGTTGCATCACCCGTTCCTCTTCACAGAAAACCCAACATAGATTAGAAGTATCAGGAAGGTTTTGTGGAACCGTTGCCTCGGAGTATCACAAACCTACTATCAAGTAACTTCACACAAATTATCATTCGCTTGTTCTTATTTTTATTTTCTTTTATATTTAGCTTGCTTCATAAAAATTAAATATACAAAAATATTTACCTTTGCTAGTCACTAGTTTACTTCTTTGCTCGCTAGTTTACTTGTCGTGATTATTACTTTCCTTGCTCGATCACTGTGTCTCAAGAGACTACTAATTTGCATCACTTCTCAAATATTAATAATGATGATTTTATTATTTCACCTATACCACCCACCACTAGTGAGAAGTCTTATCATATAAATGATGCATTGCTAGATCATGTGATCAAACAAAAAAATTTGGGAAGTCCTAATTAGGATCCCGCTGCTCATCTTAATAACTTTGTTGAACTTTGTGATATGCAAAAGGAAAAGTTGTCGGGGCCCTGATCCTAAGCCATAGGAATCCAGCCTGTAACACATCGCATCCCTTTGTGGTCTCACGCACGGTTAACTCCATGGCTGCAGCCTTACCTTAGCCGGGACCGTTTGCGTCTTTTGACTCACGTATGCGAAGGTGTCGCTAGCAATCCAATGTCAAAGAACCCGGATCGACATGTCTAGTCATAAACCAAAGTGGCAGTACCGCACAAGGACAGGCATACATGACCCAACAAAGCAGGTGTCGGTCATCAGCGAATGTAGACGAGTCGTAGCAAGCTACAAGGACTCCATTACATCGCGTGACATTTCCCCAAAGGGGACAGACACAACAGCTAAGAAGGACACATGCCGGTCAACCATTGTGTCCGGAGCAGTAGCGAACTACCAAGGCTCGTTGGATCACAAAGGGGAATTTCCTTGTAAGGAGTGCTACTAAAGTTCACGATAAGTAATCGAACCCCATACATATCAAGTACGACACACGTACGCATGGCATACCGATATGTATAGATACATCGATGGCATCACAACATAACCATAAACATACAACCTTTATTTAAGAGGCTCGGAAGAGCCACACACATAATATTACACATTAAGGGTCTCCCGACCCATAATAGCAGTCATACAATTACAAGCCAGCGGAAGAGTTATAAACTGTCTGGGTACAGACAGGGCAACTAGAAGGCACATGGCCTGACTATACTACAGAGCCGACGTAGGGCCAGATCGTAGCTGGGACACGATCTACTCGTCGTCGTCGATGTCTACGAAGAACCCTCCATTAGGGTGATTAGCAACCTCTGCAACATTTATTAAGCAAACATGAGTACGAAGGTACTCAGCAAGACTTTAGGAGAACTAACTACTCATGCAAGGTATCAAAAGGTATTGTGGGGTTTCATGCGGGAAGCCAGCATATGACTCGTGGCTAGACACTTGCATTTTTTAAATAATTTTGAGAACTTGATTTCTCGCACACGAGTCCACTAACACCACAACAATACACTATCGTGGAATCATTCCGTCGCCGTACGGAAATGCCGTCCACGACACTCACGCTTATCTTGGCAATTTTAAGAGTAGCCGTTGAAGTTATCTATGAACAACATATGTCTCCAAGTAGTCCATATCCGCGGACGCGGCTATTCGAATAGATCATAACCCTGCAGGGGTGTACTTCGTCACACATGCTCTCACCACTTATCGCCATGGGCACGTCATGCACCTCGGCAACCTTCAAGCGGAAGCCCAGCAAGGGAGTCAGCCACGACCGTTAACCACACTAGTACCTAGTCCAGGTTTATCGCCTATCTGAGAGTAACCCGTACGGAAGTCCGACCGAGGTTTCCGCCACGGCCTCAAACGATGTGCGCAGGGTTCCCAAGCCCACCATCCGGGTGCCACTTGGTACACTGTGCCACTGCCTACCGCATCACGGCCCACCTCTCAGGTCAGCACTATGCACGGCCTCCAGCATTACTATAAACACCAGAAACTACTTGCAACTCCTGGACCGAGTACTACGCGATTAATAGGCCGAGCGGGGTCATATTTCAGGGCCCAGCATGTGGTAGTATCTAGTCTTGGAATACATACACGGAACTCAGTTCCAAAGCACGGTTCCAATGAAACAACCCGCCATGTACTCCTACACAGCCTTTCACCGGTACCTTTACCAAATCAAGTTCAGCACACAACCTCTCGCCACTTATCGCCATGTGCACGTCATGCACCTCGGAAACCTTCAAGCGGAAGCCCAGCGAGGGAGTCGGCCACGACCATTAACCACACTAGTACCTAGTCCAGGTTTATCGCCTATCTGAGAGTAACCCGTACGGAAGTCCGGCCGAGGTTTCCGCCACGGCCTCAAACGATGTGTGCAGGGTTCCCAAGCCCATGGGAATTATCGGGATTATCAAATAAATAAGTGCAGGAGCAAGAGCATGGGAATTATCGGGATGATCAAAAGGGTTGTTTGCCTTGTTGCTCAGAGGAGGAACGATATCCGTCAGACGGATATTCGGTGGAATCCGGGGGGTGCGGAGCCTACCGAAATGAATGGCAACATTCAATAACAATCATATGCACTCAAAATGATGCATAAGCATGGCATGAGAATGCAAGGTGATAAGTTATTATTTTCAACATGTATTAGGTTTAGAGTTGATTTGAATCACATTCGAATAGCAATTCAAACGGGTATTCTGGGATACCGGTTTAATTGATTCGACCTGATGCTCAGATCAACTTGATGTTAACATGCATGAAATGTCATGTTATGGTACTGATTTGTAATTAGGACAGTGGTGAACACTGTATATATAATGGAATTTCAATATTTTTGCAATTTCCATTTAAAAAGTGATTATAAGAATTGAATTATTCCTTATTCCACAATTTAGGGTTCTGTAACTTTTTCAAACATAGTTGAAAATAGCATATTCAGAATCCTTGAATTTTTCTGATACTTTTTCATATATAAATTATTTTCATTGGAGTTACAAATTAATTTCTATGAATTTTACAAGTTTTAGCAATTTACTGGAATTATTCCTATACTGGAAATACTTTTATTGCATCAGCATGACATCAGCAGGTCCATCTCGCCGTTGAAAGTCAAACCTGACCAGTGGGACGCACTGGTCAGTCTCTCTGGTCAAATTTAGATTAAGATTAAACTTAATTATCTGATTAACCTTGCTGGACCCACATGTCAGTGACTGATTAAATTATTTGATTTATTGTTATTAGTTTTAAACTTGCTAGAGGCTGGCCCCACCAGTCAGTGGCTCACGCCAGCCGAGATCCACCGGCGGCGAGGTCGTCCTCGCCGGCGGGGAGCCTCTGGCGACCACCAGCACGGCGGAGGGGCTCGGAAATGGTGCACACGGGGCCAAATGCTGCGTGGATTGCACCAGAGGAACGACACGTCTCCCGCAGCTCCATTTCTACACTTAGCCGGGGCTGATCTGGCCCGAGATGACGCCGGCGACGAGCTTGGCGGCGGCCAAGGCTCGGGCGTCATCGGGGTCTTTGATCCAGAGGAAACTACGCTCGGTTCTTAGTTGCTACAGCATCTACGCGTCGACCTGAAGCTGTTGGTGCCCTCGGAAGGACGAGCTGATCATCGGAGGGCTACCGGCGACGAGCGGCAGCGGCGGTCCTCGTCGGGCTCCGGTGAAACTAGAGCTAGAGGAGGGGATCGACGGGAAAAACTTAGGGGAAACGACCGCATGCTCACGGGGAGTGCAGAGCAGGGCTTAGACGGCTCGGGGAAGGCCTGGGGGCGACGAATCGACGGGAGAGGTCCTGTGGCCGGAGGTGGAAGACGATGGCGTCGCGGGCGTTGCAGGGCTCGGGGTGGCTTCAGCTTCTGCTGGGATGACTAGGGCGACGAGGCGGAGCTAACAGCGTGCTCTAGGAGGGGATCCTATGGCTAGAGGTGCTGCTGCTCGAGCTCGAGCACGGCTCCAATGGCGGCAACAATGAGGAGAAAGAGATCCGGGAGGAGGGAGAGAGCCGATGCGGGGAATGGATAGGGGAGGCCTTAGGGGGCTTATCCCCGGCCTTGCCAGCGCGAGGCGGCGGCCAGGCAGGCGCATAGGTGCGTGGCCGCGCCGGAGGAGGCGGCGGCCACCTCCTGCTGCCTACTGGCGCGAGGGAGGGGACGAGCCAGGGATGGGCCGGGCCAGGCTTAGGCGACCGGTAAGGATTTCCCAATTTTTTCTGTTTTTTTTTCTGTTTTGCTAACTATTGTTTTGCTAATTATTTCAGCTCCAAAACAAAAAGTAAAAGCTATTTTAGACCTCGTGAAATATTGTTATAACATTCCCAACCATTTCCAAAGTTTTCAACATTTTTGGAAAATTATAGATTCTGATTTCAAATTTAAAGTTTGAAACCAGTGGCTTTTGTAATAATTTAAAAATGCTTAAGGTGTCAAGAAAATAGTTTTCTCCAATGCTCATTTACTTTCAAGATTTATCAGAAGTTTGAACATTTCTTGAGGCCATTTTGGGTTCATTGATTTGAACTAGTTTGAGATTTTCTTTAATTGAAATAGTGGCTAGGGTTTTGAGTTTTTCCTTTGCCACTTTGTTGTTTTTGTTGAAACTTCTTAGATGCAAATGCAAAGAAGACATGAGCACAAGACTAACTTGCTTAAGGGTTAGGGATGTGACAACTCACCCCACTCAAAAGAATCTCGTCCCGAGATTTAGAAGTCGTCGGGAATAACGCAGGATATTCAAGTCGGAGACGATCCTCTCTTTCCCAAGTTGCCTCCTTTTCAGAATGATTTGACCATTGAACTTTAAGAAACTTGAGGTTTCGACGTCGAGTGGTACGCTCAGCTTGATCAAGAATACGAACGGGGTATTCTCGGTATGAAAGGTTATCTTGGAGATCAAGCGTTTCGTGGTCCACTTCACGGATAGGATCCGAGAAGCAACGCCTGAGTTGCGAGACGAGGAAAACATCATGAACCTTGGAAAGATGCGGAGGAAGTTCCAACTGGTAGGCAACTTCTCCTCGTTTGGCAAGAATGCGAAAAGGACAAATGTAACGAGGAGCCAATTTTCCCTCGATACCGAAACGCTGGGTACCCTTCAAAGGTGTAACCCGAAGGTAAGCCTTCTCGTCAACTTCAAAGGTCACAGCCTTATGATGACGATCATATTGGCTCTTTTGACGAGACTGGGCTGTTTTCAACTTTTCACAAATAATGCGAACCTGCTCTTGTGCATCCTGGATCATATCCGGGACAAAGAGTTGCCTCTCTCCGGTTTCTGACCAATTTAGAGGTGTTCGACATCTTCGTGCATAGAGAACTTCAAAAGGGGCTTTACCCAAGCTTGATTGGTAACTATTGTTATAAGCGAATTCGACGAATGGAAGGCACTTTTCCCAATTCATACCGAACGATATAACACAAGCTCGGAGCATATCTTCTAGGATTTGATTCACTCTTTCTACTTGACCACTTGATTGGGGATGGAAAGCAGTGCTAAAAGATAGGTGAGTCCCCATGGCATTCTGAAAACTTTCCCAGAAACGAGAAGTAAAGATACTTCCACGGTCCGAGTTAATCTCCACGGGAACACCATGAAGAGACACTATTCGAGAGATATATAACTCTGCTAGCTGGCTAGCTGTAATACTCTCACGAACAGGAAGAAAATGAGCCACTTTGGAAATACGGTCAATGACCACAAAGATAGCATTATTTCCTTTCTTGGTCTTGGGAAATCCGGTAATGAAATCCATGCTAACTTTATCCCATTTCCATTCAGGAATAGCTAAAGGTTGAAGGGTGCCAGCAGGCCTTTGATGTTCTGCCTTAACTTGACGACAAACGTCGCAGTTAGCAACGAACTCAGCAATTTCTCTCTTCATCCTAGTCCACCAGAACCTCTGGCGTAGGTCCTGATACATCTTAGTACTACCGGGATGAATGGTGAGAGGAGAATCATGAGCCTCCTTAAGGATTAACTGCCTTAGATGTGGGTTCTTAGGAACCACTAAACGATTCTGAAAGAACACAACACCTTCATCGTTCATGGAAAATTCTTTAGCGTTTCCGGTAAAAATATTCTCCTTGATCCGTGATATACCCTTGTCACGCTTTTGGCCAGCTATAATTTGATCCGTAAGAGTAGGCTTCGCCACCAGGGTAGAAAGGAATCCTTGGGGAACAATATGAAGATTCAACTTCCGAAAGTCCTCATGGAGATGTGGTTGACCTTGTTGTAGCATCAAATTGTTACAATAAGATTTACGACTTAGTGCATCGGCCATAACATTGGCCTTCCCCGGGGTGTAAGTTATCCCTAAGTCGTAATCCGAGATCAACTCAACCCACCGTCTTTGCCTGAGATTCAAATCCGGCTGGGTGAAAATATATTTCAGACTTTGGTGATCAGTGAATATTTCGCAACGATTACCCAGAAGGTAATGTCGCCAGGTTTTTAGTGCATGGACCACAGCTGCAAGCTCAAGGTCATGTGTGGGATAATTAACCTCATGTGGACGCAACTGTCGAGATGCGTATACGATCACATGACGATCTTGCATGAGAATGCAACCTAATCCTTGTCGCGAGGCGTCGCAATAGATAACAAAGTCCTTAGAAAAATCTGGTGGTAGCAACACAGGTGCGGAAGTCAGGCGTCTTTTCAGTTCCTGAAAACTATGCTCACACTGCGGTGTCCACTCGAACGTTTTATCTTTCTTGAGGAGTTCAGTTAGAGGCTTTGCAACCTTGGAGAAATTCTCGACGAAGCGGCGACAATAGCTCGCTAAACCAAGAAAACTCCTAACTTGCTTAACCGATTCAGGTTGAGTCCAATCAAGGACAGCTTGAAGTCTCTCGGGATTGACAGCAATACCCTTACCAGAGATTACGTGGCCTAGATCGGTCACTTCTGGTAACCAGAATTCACATTTTGAAAATTTGGCATAAAGGCGATGCTCTCGAAGTTTCATCAATACCAGCCTTAGATGCTCAGCATGTTCTTGTTCATTCTTCGAGTAGATGAGAATATCATCGAGGTATACCACGATGAATTTATCCAAATACTCCATGAAGATTGAATTCATCAGCCGAGAGAAGGTGGCTGGGGCATTGGTTAAACCGAAGGACATAACGGTGTACTCATATTGGCCATAACGAGTAACAAAAGCCGTTTTTGGAATGTCCCCGTTCTTAATCTTGATTTGATGGTATCCCAACCCCAAATCCATTTTGGAGAAGACTGAGGATCCAGCGAGCTGATCGTACAGGTCGTTGATCCTGGGGAGCGGATACTTGTTCTTTATGGTGACCAGATTAACTGGTCGGTAATCTACAACCATCCGATCCGTTCCGTCTTTCTTCTTAACGAAGAGGACGGGGCAAGCCCAAGGAGAAGAGCAAGGACGAATGAAACCCTTGTTCAAGGCCTCATCTAATTGCTTCTTAAGTTCGGCTAGCTCCAGGGGTGCCATCTTATAAGGTCTTCTGGCTATTGGGATAGTTCCCGGAACAAGATCTATTACAAACTCTACATCTCTGTCAGGTGGAATTCCTGGCAGTTCCTCTGGAAAGACATCCGGGAAGTCATGGACTACCGGAATGTATTCAAGTTCCGGAAGAGGGTTGGCATTTAGGGAATAGAGTTGGCATTTGGCAACTCGAGTAGAGATATTTACTATCTCACCCGAGGAATGGGTAAGCTGGACATTTCTAGAATGAGTATCAATCTTGGCATAGTGAGCTGACATCCAGTCCATGCCCAAGATGATATTAATATCCGAAGATTTCAATGCTATCAATGAGGCTAGAAAAACTAGACTATCTACTAGAATTTCATTTTCATAGGTTATCCTAGAGGTTTGCCATTTACTACCAGGGGTTTGGACAACCAATGGGATTGGCATATCACAAAATGACATGTTATGCAACTGTGCATAACTTTCTGAAATGAAGGAATGAGAAGACCCAGTGTCAAAGAGAACGGACGCTGGGTGATGATTAACAAGAAGCGTACCCAGCATGACGTCGGGATCCTCTGCAGCTTCTTCTACTGACACATGGTTCACACGGCCACGTGCAGGAGTTGGCTTCACATAATAAGCTTTTCCCGACTTGGCCTGCCCGACGGACTTTCCGGGTTGCTTGGCACCCACATTCTGAGGACACTCACGGGAATAGTGCCCTGGTTCTCCACACTTGTAGCATATCACCTGGTTGGCACGTGGTGCAGCATTGCTAGCTGGACCACCATAAGCTTTTGCTGGAGGGTTGGCCTGATTCGTCTGAGGCGCCACGTAGGATGGCCTCGGAGTGTATCTTGGCGGCAGAGAACTGTTTGGAACCCACAGCCCGTGTTTTGGAAATGCGGAACCAGAAGATGAGAAAAAGTCACGGGAGTGCTTCCTTGTGGCTTGGAAGTCAGTATGACCAGTCTCCGCACTGATTGCCTTGTTGACCAGGGCTTGAAAGCTTGCACACTCATGGAGGCGCAGGTCACGACGGAGCTCAGGGCTCAGACCCTTACGGAATCTTGCTTGCTTCTTGGCGTCAGTAGACACCTCCTCTGTTGCATAGCGGGCGAGGTTACCGAACTCGCGGCTATAGGCATCCACAGACAACTTGCCCTGAGTGAAGGCACATAACTCCTCTCTCTTTCTGTCCATTAGGCCCTCTGGAATATGGTGCAGACGAAAAGCTGCACTGAAGTCTGCCCATGTGGCCACTGGTTCAGCAGGACGCATAGCTTCAAAATTCTCCCACCACAGATTGGCGGCTCCTTCCAGGAAATACGCCGCGAAGGTCACCTTGTCGGCCTCAGACACCTTCCCAGAGCGAATCTTGCGTGAGATGTTGCACAGCCAGTCATCAGCGTCGAGGGGATCTACGGAATGATGAAACTTTGGAGGATTCAGCTCCACAAAGTCATTGAGGGAGACTGCAGTATTCCTAGGTTGTCGAGCCGTATTCTGCTCAATACGCTCTAGCAGTCGATTGGTCTCCCTTTTATTTCTTTCTGCCTCAAGCATCACCTCTACCAGAGAAGGCGGGTGAGGCAGGTCTTCCTGCGATGCTTGACTACCCTCACCTTGCTCATGAGCAGGGGCACGGTTCAACCTGGTGAACACCATCCTGACAAACAAACTCATAGCTTAGACCAATATCAGATCAATACTAGCTATGGATTAGGAATGTACTGAACACACGGAATGCGGAAATGAATATCCGAACAACATGGTAACAAGCAACTGCTCTATATACACCATGGTTCATACACACCCTTACATAGTTCTGGACACCCTTAACCGAAAGAGCAAACTACTAAAATTGTGAAACTACTCATCACAGGCTTACAAGCTTCCTATACATTATTTATCTAGGCCTCCGGAATTCACTTCACATTACAACCATACTTGACAAGTCACGCAGGACTGTGAAAGTACGGCTACTACCATACTATCCTTCCGCTCACAGCTCAGGCATCCGCATAGAACTTCTCATAGAGATTACCTCCATGGCCTGGAAGCTCAACCTGCGGATCAGGAAACACTCTAGCCTGAGATCCCTGGGATCCATAAGGACACGGATGTGGCCTTGGTCCCCTGACTGGTGGTAAGAGGGGTCCCCGAAGAGGTGTGACTCCTCCTATGGCTGGCCAGTCGATGTGGGCCGGAAGATGGTTCCTAACAGGGTTCAGCATCTCCATCTCTCCATACCTGTCTGGACTACCGGTGCCAGCTGCGTCAAAGCTGTCCACAGACGGGCACGGGTAGCATAAAGCTCCATGCGGAGAGCACGAGCATCCCTGTCTCTGTTCTCTAGCATCTCAACAGTGGACTGTAGAAGTGGATCCTCCATAGAAGAATCGAAATAGACTCCGCTAAGGTATCCCTCTTCACCAGGCTAAGAGGCCGGAACATAGCAGAACTCTGAATTCTGCAGCAGTGCATGTCTCGCTCTCATAATGGTCAGCATTGAATAGGCAGCATCCTGTACTGCCATGTCAACGGTGACCCCCAACCCATAGGACCAATGGATTGGCTTCTCAGCTCCAGGGTAGTCTGGAAATACCCTAACAGTGCTGATGTACTGGCTCTGGTTGAAGTCGCGGTACTGTTCCTCCACTATGTACTCGGGGTACCAGCGGTAACCGCACACCGACATCACCCTGACCAGCATGGCCGTATGACCCGGTACATCAATGCACCTGGTCAGACGTACCACCTGACGAGAAGGACGGCCAGGCATCTGTAAATAGAGAGTAATGCAAAAGCATTCGAGCTCTGAATGCAAAATTGGGCAGCATAACGGCTGTAAATGCTCAAAACAAATTTTGAGACAACCCAAAAATGGAATAGCGTAACCACTCAACTATCAAGTTCAACTCTCTGATTATCAAACTTACTTCCTGCTTCCTAGGAATAAAAGAAACCCAATATCTCTCGACCCGTAGTCCTATAAGCTACCGATCAGAAACAGGAGCCTAGGAGAAGATGAGTAACCTAGTCCTTAATTCCCGCAGAAAAGACGAGGATGACCAGAATAGAATAACTTGAGAAGAGAACAAGAGTCTTACGTTCCCTTCCACAAACAATTCCCTTATATATAACTAAAGCAATTCTAGACTCAACTTCGACTAGTTTGGCTTAGTAATCCTACAGTCAGTCAGGCTGTGATACCAACGCTGTCGGGACCCCGATCCTAAGCCATTGCAATCCAGCCTGTAACACATCGCATCCCTTTGTGGTCTCACGCACGGTTAACTCCACGGCTGCAGCCTTACCTTAGCCAGGACCGTTTGCGTCTTTTGACTCACGTATGCGAAGGTGTCGCTAGCAATCCAATGTCAAAGAACCCGGATCGACATGTCTAGTCATAAACAAAGTGGCAGTACCGCACAAGGACAGGCATACATGACCCAACAAAGCAGGTGTCTGTCATCAGCGAATGTAGACGAGTCGTAGCAAGCTACAAGGACTCCATTACATCGCGTGACATTTCCCCAAAGGGGACAGACATAGCAGCTAAGAAGGACACATGCCGGTCAACCATTGTGTCCGGAGCAGTAGCGAACTACCAAGGCTCGTTGGATCACAAAGGGGCATTTCCTTGTAAGGAGTGCTACTAAAGTTCACGACTAAGTAATCGAACCCCATACATATCAAGTACGACACACGTACGCATGGCATAACGATATGTATAGATACATCGATGGCATCACAACATAACCATAAACATACAAACTTTATTTAAGAGGCTCGGAAGAGCCACACACATAATATTACACATTAAGGGTCTCCCGACCCATAATAGCAGTCATACAATTACAAGCCAGCGGAAGAGTTATAAACTGTCTGGGTACAGACAGGGCAACTAGAAGGCACATGGCCTGACTATACTACAGAGCCGACGTAGGGCCAGATCGTAGCTGGGACACCAGCTACTCGTCGTCGTCGATGTCTACAAAGAACCCTCCATTAGGGTGATTAGCAACCTCTGCAACATTTATTAAGCAAACATGAGTATGAAGGTACTCAGCAAGACTTTAGGAGAACTAACTACTCATGCAAGGTATCAAAAGGTATTGTGGGGTTTCATGCGGGAAGCCAGCATATGACTCGTGGCTAGACACTTGCATTTTTTAAATAATTTTCACAACTTGATTTCTCGCACACGAGTCCACTAACACCACAACAATACACTATCGTGGTATCATTCCGTCGCCGTACGTAAATGCCGTCCACGACACTCACGCTTATCTTGGCAATTTTAAGAGTAGCCGTTGAAGTTATCTATGAACAACATATGTCTCCAAGTAGTCCATATCCGCGGACGCGGCTATTCGAATAGATCATACCCTGCAGAGGTGTACTTCGTCACACATGCTCTCACCACTTATCGCCATGGGCACGTCATGCACCTCGGCAACCTTCAAGCGGAAGCCCAGCAAGGGAGTCAGCCACGACCGTTAACCACACTAGTACCTAGTCCAGGTTTATCGCCTATCTGAGAGTAACCCGTACGGAAGTCCGACCGAGGTTTCCGCCACGGCCTCAAACGATGTGCGCAGGGTTCCCAAGCCCACCATCCGGGTGCCACTTGGTACACTGTGCCACTGCCTACCGCATCACGGCCCACCTCTCAGGTCAGCACTATGCACGGCCTCCAGCATTACTATAAACACCAGAAACTACTTGCAACTCCTGGACCGAGTACTACGCGATTAATAGGCCGAGCGGGGTCATATTTCAGGGCCCAGCATGTGGTAGTATCTAGTCTTGGAATACATACACGGAACTCAGTTCCAAAGCACGGTTCCAATGAAACAACCCGCCATGTACTCCTACACAGCCTTTCACCGGTACCTTTACCAAATCAAGTTCAGCACACAACCTTTGCTCACCAAACACATTCCACAATTCTGTTCATCTCCCAGATGACAGACCATACACAACTCTAAGCATAGCATGCATAGCAGGATAAGTCACATCATAACTCAAGCAACTACCAGGTATGCTAGGTTGCATGGTTCGGCTATTTACTGTGACAAGGTTAGGTCATGCAAAGGAAGTGGGTTAACCTATCATGGCAAAAGCAGTTGAAGCATTTGATCCTAATGCAATAAATAAGTGCAGGAGCAAGAGCATGGGAATTATTGGGATGATCAAAAGGGTTGCTTGCCTTGTTGCTCAGAGGAGGAATGATATCCGTCAGACGGATATTCGGTGGAATCCGGGGGGTGCGGAGCCTACCGAAATGAATGGCAACATTCAATAACAATCATATGCACTCAAAATGATGCATGAGCATGGCATGAGAATGCAAGGTGATAAGTTATTATTTTCAACATGTATTAGGTTTAGAGTTGATTTGAATCACATTCGAATAGCAATTCAAACGGGTATTCTCGGATACCGGTTTAATTGATTCGACCTGATGCTCAGATCAACTTAATGTTAACATGCATGAAATGTCATGTTATGGTACTGATTTGTAATTAGGACAGTGGTGAACACTGTATATATAATGGAATTTGAATATTTTTGCAATTTCCATTTAAAAATTGATTATAAGAATTGAATTATTCCTTATTCCACAATTTAGGGTTCTGTAACTTTTTCAAACATAGTTGAAAATAGCATATTCAGAATCGTTGAATTTTTCTGATACTTTTTCATATATAAATTATTTTCATTGGAGTTACAGATTAATTTCTATGAATTTTACGAGTTTTAGCAATTTACTGGAATTATTCCTATACTGGAAATACTTTTATTGCATCAGCATGACATCAGCAGGTCCATCTGGCCGTTGAAAGTCAAACCTGACCAGTGGGACCCACTGGTCAGTCTCCCTGGTCAAATTTAGATTAAGATTAAACTTAATTATCTGATTAGCCTTGCTGGACCCACATGTCACTGACTGATTAACTTATTTGATTTATTTTTATTAGTTTTAAACTTGCCAGAGGCTGGCCCCACCAGTCAGTGGCTCAGGCCAGCCGAGATCCACCGGCGGCGAGGTCGTCTTCGCCGGCGGGGAGCCTCCGGCAACCACCAGCACGGCGGAGGGGCTCGGAAACGGCGCACAGGGGGCGAAATGCTGCGTGGAGAGCACCAGAGGAACGACACGTCTCCCGCAGCTCCATTTCTACACTTAGCCGGGCTGATCTGGCCGGAGATGACGCCGGCGACGAGCTTGGCGGCGACCAAGGCTCGGGCGTCATCGGGGTCTTTGATCCAGAGGAAACTACGCTCGGTTCTTAGTTGCTACAGCATCTACGCGTCGACCTGAAGCTGCCGGTGCCCTCGGAAGGACTAGCTGATCATCGGAGGGCTACCGGCGACGAGCGGCAGCGGCGGTCCTCGTCGGGCTCCGGTGAAACTAGAGCTAGAGTAGGGGATCGACGGGAAAAACTTAGGGGAAACGACCGCATGCTCACGGGGAGTGTAGAGCAGGGCTTAGACGGCTCGGGGAAGGCCTGGGGGCGACGAATCGACGGGAGAGGTCCGGCGGCCGGAGGTGGAAGACGATGGCGTCGCGGGCGTTGCAGGGCTCGGGGTGGCTTCGGCTTCTGCAGGGATGACCAGGGCGACGAGGCGGAGCTAACAGCGTGCTCTGGGAGGGGATCCTATGGCTAGAGGTGCTGCTGCTCGAGCTCGAGCTCGGCTCCAATGGCGGCAGCAAGGAGGAGAAAGAGATCCGGGAGGAGGGAGAGAGCCGATGCGGGGAATGGATAGGGGAGGCCTCAGGGCGCTTATCCCGGCCTTGCCAGCGCGAGGCGGCGGCCAGGCAGGCGCACAGGTGCGTGGTCGCGCCGGAGGAGGCGGCGGCCACCTCCTGCTGCCTACTGGCGCGAGGGAGGGGACGAGCCAGGGATGGGCCGGGCCAGGCTTAGGCGACAGGTAAGGATTTCCCAATTTTTTCTGTTTTTGTTTTTCTGTTTTGCTAACTATTGTTTTGCTAATTATTTCAGCTCCAAAACAAAAAGTAAAAGCTATTTTAGACCTCCTGAAATATTGTTATAACATTCCCAACCATTTCCAAAGTTTTCAACATTTATGGAAAATTATAGATTCTGATTTCAAATTTAAAGTTTGAAACCAGTGGCTTTTGTAATAATTTAAAAATGCTTAAGGTGTCAAGAAAATAGTTTTCTCCGATGCTCATTTACTTTCAAGATTTATCAGAAGCTTGAACATTTCTTGAAGCCATTTTGGGTTCATTATTTTGAACTAGTTTGAGATTTTCTTTAATTGAAATAGTGGCTAGGGTTTTGAGTTTTTCCTTTGCCACTTTGTTGTTTTTGTTGAAACTTTTTAGATGCAAATGCAAAGAAGACATGAGCACAAGACTAACTTTCTTAAGGGTTAGGGATGTGACAAAAGTACACATATAATTATATTGTGAATTATTTTTTCCTTTTTCTATAGGATATAAAGCTATATATTGGTTCTCATCTTTACCCCGTAATAGTATTGGAACATGGGATAAGTGTAAAGATGCTTTTATTACCAAGTATTTTCCTCCTACTAAGATCATCTCCCTTAGAAATAAAAGTATGAATTTTAAATAGCATGACCAAGAACATATTGCACAAGCTTAGGAGGGGATGACATTAATGATTAGAAATTGCCCTACTCATGGTTTAAACTTGTGGATGATTAGTCAAAATTTCTATGTTGGATTAAATTTTGTGTCTAGAAATCTTCTAGATTCTAGTGTAGGTGGTACCGTCATGGAGGTGACCTTAGGAGAGTCTACAAAACTTGTGGACAAAATCATGACAAACTACTCGCAATGGCATACCGAAAGAACTCCAACTAGTAAGAAGGTAAACTGTGTCGAGGAAATCATTACTTTGGGTGAAATAGTTGATGCTCTTATGAATTTGGTTGCTAATAAAATGCTCCAAATAATCGTAATGACATTCCCTTGTATACTTTCATTGATAAAAATGATAATTCCATTGATGTGAATTTTATCTCGCGGAACAATTTTAATAACAATGCCTATAGGGGTAATTTCAATGCTTGACCATATCTTGGTAACTCCTCTAATAGCTATGGCAACTTTTCTGGCAATTCTAATGGAAATTCTTCTACCAATAATAATAAGTTATCCTCTAATTTTCATAACACGATTAAATAATTCATTGGTTCTCAAAAAGTTTTCAATACTATGGTAGAGGAAAAGTTGCATAAAATTGATGATTTGGCTAGGAACATGCATAGGATTGCGCTTGATCTAGAAACTCTTGAAAGTAAAAATTTGCCAACAAAGCATTATTTTAATTAGACTATTAAATATATCCAAATATCTATCGATTGAAGTAAGGAGAGGACCGCTAAGTTGAAATTAAAGAGTGAATTCCTAAAAAAATCTCTTCGACCTCGTTTTTACCGAAATCATGATGAATTTCTTAAAGTTCTTGGTACTTGTCCCATTGAATCTTTGTTTACCAATATGAAAATGAACGATAAAGGGATTGGAGATGAGTCATCTCTAGCTAGAAATCGTCATAATTTCTTGGAGGGTGATGACTATAGTAATAAAACTTAAAAAGTGGGTTTAGAGAGGTTAAAACTTTAACTAGTGATGTGCCCGCTATCTTGGATCACAAGGGTTTTAATTATGATAATTATTCTTTAGTAGAATGTATTTAGTTGCTGTAATACAACATTAGCTCACGCAATGCATATAAACAAACACTTGTAGAAAACAGGGCTTTGGTCCACTTGCATAAATCCCATTAGTCCCGGTTCACCCACGAAGCGGGACCTATGGTGTCACTGGTCCCAGTTCATGAGGCCAGGGCGCCATGCGGGCATCAATGGCCATTGGTACCGGTTCGTGTCAACCTTTTGGTCCCGGTTCTAGACACGAACAGGAACCAATAGGCAGGAACCGTTTGTATGCCCCTTTAGTCCCGGTTGGTGGGTCAAACCGGGACCAGGTGGACCGTTCATATCCCCCTTTACTCCCGGTTAGTAGAGCAAACCGGGATGAAGTGGTGGTGTAAACCGTTCGTATCACCCTTTATTCCCAATTGGTGGCTCAAACCGGGACTAAAGGCCCAAACAGTTTGCATCCCGCCTCGCAAAAGCACAACTGAAGCGGAGTCTCGCCATTTGTCTGTTCCTCTCATCTCTTCCTCTCTTCTTCCCCTCTCCTCTTCCCTTCTCTTCTTCCACCATGCAAACTCGCTTCGGAGAGGTGCTCGCACATGGCAACAACAAGCTCGATGTCGTGTACACGAACGAGAGCAGGGAGGTGCCGCATTTTCTTAGACACTTGAAGGAACGGTGGCTGGACGCCGTAGTGGATCATGAGAATTTCTTGGGGCTTGATCTGGAGTCTTTGATCCAAGGTTATGAAAATTGCATATATATAGTGATTTCTTTAGGTTCCATTGGATAACAATATGAAGTTTCTATATATGTTCCATTGGATAGTCAATTGAGGGTTTCTTGATCAATTCATAGGATATGAAAATTGCATAGGATCTATAGCTATATGTTATATTTTGGAATCCTATAAAGATCAATTTCTCTTTAGTTGTAGTGAAACAATTTTTTGCGGCATTCTTTTATCCAAGGTTATGAAAATTGCATATAGCTAGTTATCTCTCTAGGTTCCATTGGATAGCAATATGATATGTCATAGTTATGAAAATTGCATATAGCTAGTGATCTATCTATGTTCCATTGGATAGCTATAGTGATCTCTCTAGGTTCCATTGGATAGCAATATGCAATATGTCTAGCTTGTAGCATATTTGCAAAACCGTGGGAGAATCTATATATATATGCAATATGTAATATGTCTAGTCTTGAGTTCAAATAAGTTCAAAAAATGAAATCCCTTTTGTAACAGACCTGTTTCTTATTAAAACAGTCATTTGAAATAACTTAAAACCTACCAAATTGAATTTAATGGTAAAAAGACAGTAATATTAACTACGAGCAAAAAGAATCACCCAGAAATCTATTTTTTTAGTAAAGTTAGTGAGAAAAAAATTAAATAAAGTAAAAAAATGAAACAAAAAACCATATTTAAAAAAAATGCCACCTACTAGGCCACCACGGCGTGAATACGACTAGAAACCCAATCATGGAGTTGGGCCAGGATTCAGGCCCGCAGAGGGCCCATTGGGCCCACACGTAGTGACAAATTAGGTTCGGAAGCGTGCAGTTCACAGGAGCTCGAGAGGGTCTGCGCACCAGTGCTTATAAACCACTCCCGGGTTCTCTTGGCTAGCGAGGTGGGACTAAACATCCAACCGCACCGCGGCTGTGGCAGGCACAGACCTTTAGTCCCGGTTTGTGCCACCGGCCGACACGAAATACGCCCTCTCGTGTCAGTTATTGGCACCAACCGGGACTAAACGTCTGTTCTTCCCGGCCTTTTGGCTGCTGGAAAGTGGCCTTTAGTCCTGGTTTGAGAGACCAACTGGGACGAAAGGGGTGCATTGGTACCGGTTTGTGCCACGAACCGAGACCAATGGTTTTGGCATATAGGCGGGAGTTGTCGAAATTTCCCCCAAAACTCTCCCATTGCTCGCCGCCCCCAATCCAGTCCTCTTCTTCATCGCCGCCGTCCCCGAGCCCGTCGCCGTTGTCCCCGAGCCCGTCGTCGTCACCTCGAGCACGTCGCTATCGCCGCCGCCCCCGATCAAGTCCTCCTCGTTGTCGTCGACACCCCCAGCCAGAAATAGTTGTGTCGACGGCACCAGGAATCCTTCAGCTGCGGCTACGCCTTAAGGGACTTCCTAGGCAAGTATGCAAAGGATTTCCCCCGTGGCCTTGGAGCCTTGCGTTGGTGTTCCCTCGAAGCGGAAAGGGTGATGTAGCACAGCGATGGTAAGTATTTCCCTTAGTTTGAGAACTAAGGTATCAATCCGGCGGAAGAGTATCTCAAGATCATGCACAAACACAAAAGCTTGCACCCAACGCTATAAAGGGGTTGTCAATCCCATATAGATTGTTTGCCAAGTGAGAACTGAAAGCAACAAAGCAACAAAGCAAAGTAAAAGCGGAGATGTAAATGATGGATGTGAATAGACCCGGGGGCCGTAGTGTTTACTAGTGGCTTCTCTCATGAAAGCAAGTAGACGGTGGGTGAAAAAATTACTGTTGAGCAATTGATAGAACTGTGCAGAGTCGTGACGATATCTATGCAATGATTATTTCTATAGGCATCACGTACGAAACAAGTAGACTGATACTTTCTGCATCTACTACTATTACTCCACACGTCGACCGCTATCCAGCATGCATCTAGTGTATTAAGTCCATAAAAACAGAGTAACGCCTTAAGCAAGATATACATGATGTAGAGGGATAATATCAAACCAATGATAAAAACCCCATCTTTTTACCTTGGATGGCAACTGCTTGATGTGTGCCTTGCTGCCCCTACTGTCACTTGGAAAGGTCACCACCTGGCAGAACCCAAAACCAAGCACTTCTCCCATTGCAAGAATCATAGATCTAGTTGGCCAAACAAAACCCAAGACTCAGAGAGACTTACAAGGATATCAAATCATGCATATAAGAAATCAGCAAAGACTCAAATATATATCATAGATAATCTGATCACAAGTCCACAATTCATCGGATCTCGACAAACACACTGCCAAAGAAGATTAGATCGGATAGATCTCCATGAAGATCATGGAGAACTTTGTATTGAAGATCCAAGAGAGAGAAGAAGCCTTCTAGCTACTAACTACGGACCCGTAGGTCTGAAGTGAACTACTCACGAGTCATTGGAGGGGCGATGATGATGGTGAAGAAGCCCTCCACCTCCAAAGTCCCCTCCGGCAGGGTGCCGGGAATGGTCTCCAGATGAGATCTCGCGGAAACGGAAGCTTGCGGCGGCGGAAAAGTATTTTCGAGGCTCCCCTGATTTTTTGCAGAATATTTGGGAATTTATAGGCCAAAGATCTAGGTCAGGGTGCGACCAGGGAGGCCACAAGCCTGCCTAGCGCCGCCTCCCCCTCGTGGCGGAGTGGGGGCTTGTGGGCTCCCTGGAGCCCACCTGGCTTGGCCCAAAAGCCCCTTGGACTTCTTATGTTCGGGAAAAAATCATTTCGCGGTTTTTCTTCCATTTGGACTCCGTTCCAAAATCAGATGTGAAAAGAGTCAAAAACACGGAAAAAACAGGAACTGGCACTTGGCACTGAATCAATAAGTTAGTCCCAAAAATATATAAAAAGGTACATAAAACATACAAAGAAGGCAAGATAACAGCGTGAAACCATCAAAAATTATAGATACGTTTGAGACATATCACACGTCACCGTCGTCGCCCCCGAGCCCGTCGTCGCCGCCGCCCCGAGCCCGTCGGCCCCGGTGAGCTCCTCCTCTGCGTGCTCTTCTTGTCACCGCCGCCGCCCCTGCATATTTTTGTTCATACAATTTTTGTTCATAGAAACTTTTTATCATATAAGGCACGTGTAGATATAACACCTTAGCAGTATATATTAATTCCAGTAGATAAAATTTTTGTTCATACAATTTTTGTTCATAGAAATTTGTTCATATAATGTACGTGTAGAAATAATGCCTTAGCAGTATATATTAATTCCAGTAAATAAAAATTGTGTTCATTTATTATTTAAATAGTAGGGCTTTAAATAGTTGTAGAAATTGTTCTCGATGTCGACGATGCCCATCCCGCATCCTCGTCGTCGACTCGATGGTGACCACCTACTTGATAGGCGCCATTATGTGCGGGACTGGGCTCTGTCGGGCTAGAAGTGGGAGGTGCTACCTTCTGGGGCGCGCATCTTGGCGAGGAATCAGGCTCCCGTCGTAGACCCAGAGGTTCTTTGGTGGTGGTCATGCGGGCCACTTTTGGTGCGGAGGCAGCTGGCCCTCGAGGAGGAGGTACTTCGCCGTGTGAAGGAGGAGGACGAGCACGTTCGTCGCTACTTGGTTGCGTTGGACGCCAGGTTCTTCAATACCTGGCAGGTTCTTCGGGGATCTCACCCGAGCTATGATCCTGTTATGGTTCCTTCTTTGTGTCTTTCCATCGTCCGGGCCTCAGTACAACGACAACTCTTTGGGTGATCAGTTTGATGATGAACCACGAGTGGAAGAGATTATACTAGAGATGTATTCGAGATTAAATCTGAGATGTATTAAGTTGATTATTGGCTCTAACTGAAAGAAAACCTTTTTGCCTCTTGAGATCTATTGCATTATATATCATAACGTACATCTATGAACTATTCAACATTTGGAAATGAAATATAAATTTTGTTGTGCATGTTCAAAACATAGAAGTTCGTGTAATTCGACTATTCATACAAGGAGCTGAAATATTTGCAGAAACTATATGGATCAAAGAGAACAGTTGTTGGGGGAGATAATGCTTGGTGATTATTTGTCATATCTTAACGACATGATGGTCCGGAAGGAGAGGATGACGGCTCGGATGATCGAATAATGGAGGAGTAAGGACATGATCATGATGGCTCCGGTGACCGAAGGCCGGAGGAAGAAGGAGACCATGATGACGGCTTCGGTGACCGAACGGAGGAGGGAGATGTTGCAATGTCCGGCGAGGTATATACATTAATTAAGCCCTAAGGTATGTACATATATTAACTCTTCTTTATTCTTTTATAGGCCTCCGGATCGAGCCAAACTTCGGTAAAGAGACGAGGCCCAAAGAGAAGGTTGTGCATGGATGAAAAGTTCACGATCACAGCACTCGCATACGATGGCCTACCGATTGAACCCAAGCTGACCAAGGACGCATTTTCTGCTCAGTGCGGAGCTATTGTTAGGGACAACATCCCGATCAGCGTCAAGGAATGGAAAAAGCCTTAGGGCAACGACGTCCCTGAAGGTGATTATGTCACCGTTTGGCAGAAAGATGATCTTTGGACCGCGCTAAAGGCAAATTTCACCCTACTGGCACAGGAGGATCCAAATAAGGCAGTTATAGAGCCACTGGTCAAGGCGTGTGCTCTTAAGAAGATGGCACATCTATTATGGAAGTGGAAGAATGATTTGAAATCAATGTTTGTCTACAAAGGGAAGACTCCAGAATTCGTCGGCCGATTTGAGAAGATAAGAGATCACTGGCCTCCATTTGTGGCCTACAAGTCACCGGAGAAGAGTAAGAAAATGTCAGAGACAAACAAGAACAATGCCGCAAAGAAGCAGTATCACCATAACACGGGGTCAGGTGATACCTCAAAGCCCGGCCGTTGTGGGACAAAGCTGAGAATGACTTGCTTGCTAAAGGTGTCGAACCACAGACATTGAACTGGCCAGACTGTTCAAGGACTTGGTTCTTCGGGGTTGGGGGAACTTCGGACCCTGAAATAGGGAAGTGCCGTTGGACGGACGAGCAACTTGCAATACCCATGATCAAGTTTCAGAAGTGTATCACCGCAGTGCAAGAAGGGACGTTCATTCGAGACAAAGAGAAGGACGAGTTGACTAAGGCCCTAGGGAATGAGCACCCTAGACGAACAGGAGGCACACCAAGCTCCATTCCGTGGAACTTTGGGTTTCCTGACGCAAGTGGTTATAGAAGCCGGGAGAGAAAGAGGAAAGCGGAGCTGAGCGACATGCAGCAGATCAAGGCAAGATTGCAAAAGCTTGAGGAACTTGAGAGCCAGCGAGCTGCTGGCCAACCATCTCAGCGGCACGAAGCTACCCTAGAAGGTACTCCGCCATCTCAATGGAGAAGCAGCGTGGCTTCCACGGAGCCCGTTTAGCATGACTTCACGGCTCCTAGCTACCCTGTGGAAACTATAACGAAGGTGCAATGTTCCGAGCTTATAATGAAATGTCGGAACCTCACTTTAAGGCGGTTGTCGGCTCTGTTGAACCTCCTCAACCCAATGGAACTTTTCACTGCCTTCCGATTCCAAATGGCTATGATGTTGTTTTGGTCGATCAAGTAATGGAGGAATTTGAGCAGCTCGAGCTTGACCACCCTATTGGTGAAGGGGAGATTCAGCTGATTAGTGCTCTGGGGAGTACATGTCTATGGCAGAAGGAGTTCATCAAGCTTCCAAACTCGACGCCTCTGCCTCCTCCTCCTCCGATGAGTCAAGGCACTACACCTCCTCCTCCCCCTCCTCCTCCTCCTCCGGTGAGTGATCACGACACTCCGCCTCCTTCTCCAGCTCCTCCGACGCGTGAGGGCACTTTGCCTCCTCCTTCGCCTACTCCGGCATGTCAGAGCATTACGCATCCTCCTTCGCCTCGTCGGCAATGACGGAAGACAAACGCCATCGCTCCGTCTCATCCGGCGCATCAGAGCAATCCGCCTCCTTCTCTCAAGTAGAAGAGATACGCCTCCTTCTCTCCGGCCGCTAGCAGTACAAGCAGAGGCAGGAAATACGGTCCATCTCTCAAGCCCGTGGAAAAGTTACCATATGAGAGGACTAAGGAGGAAAAGGGGGACATATGTCGTGCCGAATTGAGGGCCCATTTTGCAAAGAAAACTCCACCTCCGAAGGAGAAGCTAGATCTGGTGAAAGTGGAGCGCAGTATCAATCAACTGCAGCGACCACCAGCACCTCCGTCGGATTCCAACTATGACCACATTCTTAAATAGACATATGCACAAGCGGTGCGGTCGGGAACTAGTTATAGTGATGCAAGGTTAGCAGAACAAAGAAGTGGGAAAACAATTCCCAAGCTCGATATCGTCGTTGCTAATCATCCGGAGATGGTGCCCGGTACAATCCTGATGATTACTTGGGGGATGATGTATCAAAAGAACAATATAAATACGTGCACGGGACGCCACTCGTCAAACCTGGTCATCCTGCTCTAGCAACGATGATGCAAAGATTGCAGGAGTGGTACATGAAAACCTGCAGAAGTCTGGTAAAAACGCTATATATGTGGCAGTGAAACCAGAGCAAGAATTCATTGGACTTCCGGTGATTACTATTCAATTTGAGGAGTTATTTCAGTTATACAATCAACTGGCCCTCGACAAACAACTCATGGCTTCCTACTGTCTGTAAGTATTACTTCTATAGTTAAGTCTCTAGCTCAGCTCGTTTATTGCATGTATATATAATTATCCTCACTATATATGTTATGCATATTGAAGATCGTCGAATAAAAAAAAGCATGAATCATCGACGTTGGGTTCATTAGCCCAGATGTCGTAAATGAATTGACGGTACAAAACTCAATCAAAGAGACCGAGGAGAACTTGCTAAACTCGTTCCTTATACATGAAAAAGGGGAAATAATCTTTCCTTACAACTTCAACTGAGTTTTGTTGTCTTCTCTGTAAACTCGGTCTCGCTTACTCGAGGTTAATTAAGTAATGTAATTGATGAGCTACATATGCATGCGCAAAGACCATTTTATGCTGCTATCCATCGACGTTGGCAGGGCATTAGTAAATGTCTTAGACTCGAGAGGTAAAGACTATGAGGATTATCAGGACATTACTGCAATGCTCAAGAAGTAAGTTCAGTCAGTATACCGAGACCATAACGGCATGCAACTTTCGTTAATTTCCTGATATCAAGTAATCATTTTCTTTTCCTGGTACGGTTTGGATGAAGTTCGCCAATAAGGTTCCCGGTCTAAACAAAGAATTGCGATTTACGCACCCCAAAGTAAGTAGTACTAGCTAGTTCTGCGCATCTCTGATTGATTCAAATTTACATCAATATATCATTAACATGCTTGCTTATCACTCTGATTGAACTCTAATCTCGTAAAGTGTATGTACCAGAAAGAAGGCACTGCTTTATGTGCATACTACGTATGCGAGTTCATTCGCCACTCGACCTATGAGTGGGTGTTCTCTGAGAAACAATTGCAAGTACGTAAATAATATTCACAATTGTGTTGAGTTTTATTCATATATATGCATGTATTGACCCCCCTTCTTTAAATTAGATCTCACATATGCAAGATGAACTCCTACCATATGATCGCATACGAGCAATTCAAGAGGTATTGGCGGGATTCTTTCTTGACCACGTCATACCTAAAGACGTAGAATGCCATGTGGATTTGTCATTGGATCTTAATTACATGATGTTCTGTATTAATTGTAAAAGATGTTATATTGTATATATGTAATAGCGCCGGATAGATATACGAAAACTTATTGTTCGACCAAGCACAGAGAAAGAGAGGACACTTCTCTCTATTAGCTAGCTAACACAATATGAAACCACTAAATAAACCGTCCAAACCCCCCAACCCCCCCCCATTCAAAAAACAAAACCCCAGCTCCCGCCAGATGCTGACGCGTGGATGCCATTTGGTCTCGGTTGGTGTGACCAACCGGGTCTAAAGTTCCTCCTCTCTGGGCTCCCCGCAGCGGCCACCTGGAGCTCCTTTAGGCCCGGTTCATAGGCCAATCGGGACTAAAGGTTTGGGCCTTTAGTCCCGACCCTTTAGTCCCGGTTCAAGAACCGGGGCTAATGTGCCTCTGGAACCGGAACAAATGGTCCTTTTTCTACTAGTGAAAATAAAGCTTTTACCTAACATATAGTAGAAGCTATGGTAAAACCCAATGATGAAAAACTTGAATTAGAAGTCTCTCTTCATAGAAAGCTGCCTGATGAGTGTGAACCTACTACTAAAATTAAAATCATAGAATATGAATGAAATGCCTTGTATGACCTAAGCGCTAGTATTTCAACTATACCTAAATCTTCATGTGATGTACTTGGTCTCACTAATATTCATGACTGTTGTTTTAATTTACATCTTACGGACTCTAATATCAAGAAAACTATGGGAAGAATAAATGATGTTCTCATAATTTATAATAGAAATTATGTGCCTATAGATTTTATACTTCTTGATATTGAATGCAACCCATATTGTCCAATAATAGTTTGGAGACCTTTTCTATGAACTATAGGTGTATTAATTGATATGAAAGAGGGAAACATACAGTTCCAATTACCATTAAATAAAGGTATGGTAAACCTCCCTACAAAGAGAATAAAACCACATTATGAATCTATCATGAGGCATACTTATGGGTGGAGTGTCAACGATGACAACACTTGAGTCATATGCATTGTGCTTAGCTAGGGACGTAAAACAATAGCGCTAGTTGGGAGGCAACACAATAGCTATCTAGGAAGAGTCAAGCACCTAAGATCGGGGATGCCCCGGAAGGCATCCCCTCTTTCATCTCAATCCATCGGTATGAAGCTTGGAGCTATATTTTTATTCATCACATGATACGAGTTTTGCTTGCAGTGTCGTCTGCTTTAGTTTGGTTTTTCAAGTTTTCCGCAATCATTGTTCTATGAATACACCCACTTGAGACAGACACGAGATCACCATGATTTATTAGAATACTCTTTGTGCTTCACTTATATCTTTTGAGCTTAGCAGTTGCTCTAGTGCTTCACTTATATCTTTTAGAGCATAGTGGCGTATAGATTTGAAATAAATAGTTGAAGTCTCGTTGTTCACTTATATTTTTTCAGAGTTAATAAACATTGATGGTAATTTGCATGGGTTATAAGAGTAGTCCAAAAATAATAGGTATTCAGTTAGTGCATAATTGAAACCACATATAGCACATAAAAGAGAAATCGTGGTTAATGATATTAATGTGGTAATGTGAAAAAGCATGAGCGCATTATCATTGGTTAGTATAAGTATCGTGAATTAGAGGTTGTTAACTTGCTGCTCATCCAAATATTTTTATGGCATGCTAATGATGTGTGAGCATACTTATGCCTCATTGAAATCCGAGTGTTGTTTAACTTGGGTGCGCGTGATGGTTATCTCCTACCAACCTCCTCCCCAAGGGAATGTGATTAGTGATTTGTTTCAAGTGAGCTAATAAAATCTTACAATAAGTATGTGAGTACTTTATGACTAATGTGAATCCATGGATATACGCACTGTCACCTACTCATATGTGCTAGCCTCTAAGGTACTATGAATTGCACATTCTCACCTCAAGGATTGATGCAACCTTCGCCGGTGCATCCAAAACCCGTGACATTTTACACTCTGTTGCACATAAACCTCATTATATCTTCGTGAAAACAGCCACCATACCTACCTATCATGACATTTCCATAGCCAATCCGAGATATATTGCCATGCAACTTCCACGGTCACATCATATGACTTGTGCTTCCATTGTCATATTGCTTGGCATGGTCATATAAGATCACATAGTATTTGTGGAAAAGGCACAATTCATCATTTTTATAAATCTTATGCTTGATCATTGCACATCCTGGTACACTGCGAGAGGCATTCATATAGTCATACTACAATTTTTCATGTTCAGTTGTAAGCAAATAAAAGTGTGATGATCATCATTATTAGGGCAGTTTCTCAGTGAGGAAAGGCTCATGGAGATAATGATTCCCCGAGAAGTTGGGATGAGACTATGCACGAAAATTAATAAAAGAAAGAGAAAAAATGAGAAAAAATGAGAGAAAAGAGAGAAGGGACAGTTCTACTACCTCATTTTGCACACTTGGGCCTCAAAGTGGCACCATGTTCTTCATATAGAGAGTCTCTTGATTTGTCACTTCCATATGCTAGTGGGAATTTTTCATTATAGAACTTGGCTTGTATATCCCGCTGACGGACTTCCTCGAATTCTCGAGGTCTTCATGATCAATCAAGTTCGATGCACACCCATTTAGCTTAAGTTGAGCTTTCATACAATTATAGCTCTAGTGCATCCGTTGCATGGAAATCCCTACTCCTCGCATTGTTATCTATTGATGTGCATCTGCATAGCCCTTGATGTTGATGCAAGACTTTCTTCTCTGATTTCACCCTTTTGAAACCTACCACCTTATTCTATTGCACCTATATTCTATATCCATGGTACACACTCATATATTGAGTGCGTAATAATCACAGGAAGCGCGTTAAAGAGTACGATCCAATTGCCTCACTTGACACCGTGGTGCTTAACATCTGTATTTATGTGGTGCAGACAAAGACATGCTATACTTATATGATAAAACGAATAGGGGGTGAACATTCTTTAAAGATATTATATTTTGAAACTTGATGATTATGTTGCTTATGTTTATGAATATTACTATGTTAATGTTTACTAATTCATCGTTTTCAATGATCAAACCTGCAATAGATTACATGTGTGGTAGCATGTCACATAAAAAATTATGTTCTTATCATTTACCTGCTCGAGGACGAGGATGAGTTAAGCTTGGGGATGCTGATACGCCTCCAACGTATCTATGATTTTTGATTGTTTTGTGCTAAATGTTAGCATTCTAGGATGATTTTTGGGTATTTGTATACTAATTAATATTATTTTTGAGCACTAACATATTAACCAGTGCCCAGTGTTAGTTGTTGTTTTCTCCATGTTTTTGGCTTTATAGGGTTAATGTACCAAACGAAGTCCAATTGCCTAGAAGATCAAGAAGCTCCGAGAGGAGATTGGAGGCCACACGAGGGATCCACCACACAATAGGATGCGTCGAGAGGGGTGGTCGCACCCTGATGTGTGGTGGGCCCCAGGCTCCTGTTGACATCCCTATTCATTCTATAAATCCTCAAATATCCATGATGTGTGGTTAAGTCCTCGTCCGCGAGGGCTTCAAACAGGTTTCTAGGGCGAGCAATGTCGTTTTATTCCCGACTCGTAGTGCTTTGCTGGGGTAGCTTGAGATAGTAATGATCCCGTTTTGGCCCGACATTTTGAGCTTCTGTAGGATCCAAAGTATGCCTAGAGGGGATTGATTAGACTACTTGATCAAATGAAAACATAGCCTTTTCCCAATTTTAGTTGTGGACAAGTTTTAGAAATTGTAGCAAGTCAAGCACACCCTACACATGCAAGTCAAAGAGTATAGCCGCGGAAATTAAAGACATGCACATGTAAATAGAGGGTAGGGATAGGAAGATCAATCACAAACATTGACACGACAATTTTTGGCGTGGTTCCGATAGGTGGTGTTATCGTAAGTCCATGTGGATGGAGACTTCAACCCACGGAGGATAAAGGCTGTGCGAGTCCACGGAGGGCTCAACCCACAAAGGGTCCATGAAGAAGCAACATTGTCTATTCCATTACGGCTTATATCCATGAAGGACTAGCCTCACTCGGGGTAGATCATCACGAAGTAGGCGACCTCCTTGCCCTTACAACCTTCTTGGTTCAACTCCACAACACGAAGTAGGAGGCTCCCAAGAGACACCTAACCAATCTAAAAGTCACCACTCTCCAGAAGGTAATAGATGTGGTAGTATGATGAACTCCTTGCTCTTGTGCTTCAAAATATAGTCTCCTCAACACTCAATCACTCTCTCACAGATTTGGCTTGGGTAGAAGAGATTGATTGGGTGGAAAGAAACTTGGGGAGGGTAGAAATCAAGATTCATATGGTAGAATTGGATATATTGGTCTCAACACATGAGTAGGTGTATCTCTCTCAAAAAAGGATATGGCAATTGGTGGGTCATTCTCAGTGCTTTCTCAACGAATGAGAGGCGGTGGTGGGGTATATATAGCCATCTCCGAAAATTCAACCATTATAACATTATTGCCCAACTCGATGGCACCGACTAGTGCAATATGTGGCAACTTTTGTCTTTTTGGTGAGACCGATATATGAATCTCACTGGTCCCAAATTTGGTTGGCCTAGTTAGTTTCCTCAACTTGGTGGGACTGATTATTAAAACCAAAAAATTCAGATTTTAAGAAGTTGGTGAATAGAGCCGGGGGCACTGATTTCGGTTGCACCGAAATGGAACTTGGTGGTACCGAGACTCTAGGGTTTAGCATGGGATCTGTCTAGGGAAAAACTCGATAGGACCGGATGGATAAAGTTGGTGGCACCGCATTTTGGATAGTTAGGATTTGGACAGAATAATTGTGGTAGAATTTCATGAGTATTTTTGGTGGCTAAGTCTAAGCACTTGAGCAACCAGATCATCACAGTCACCTGGCCCCCTTTTAATAGTATTGGCATTCCTATGGACTCAAATGTGATTTCTCACGAAATATAAAATGTAGAGTCTTCAAGCTTGTTGCCAATCAATTTTCCTTGCATCTGGGGGTTCTCCTCACAATCCTTAGCCAATGTATCATTAAACTTTTCCTGAAATATACTAGATAGAATCATTATATCAATGACACATATGTTGTTATTAATTACGAAAACCACCTTAGGGAGAAGTTGTGCTTTCAATCTCCCCCTTTTTGGTAATTGATGACAACATATAGATCAAAGCTTCGACATAAGATATAATCAATGAATAGCATCGTCGCTTTGAGAAGTATGTGATAAGCAAGCTCTCCCACTAAATATGTGCATTATTTTAAATTTGCGTTTGAATGCAAATGCACAATCGATTAGGAACATGGGTCATTCTTCCATGTCACATACAACTTGGTGGTGCACATAAATGATATGAATGAATAGTAATGCACATAACACCAAACAATAAGTGAATGACCATCCTATAGATTGCGCAAGGATAGGAAATAGTAGAATCAACAATCAAAGTGTATGATCAAACACGATAAAGTTTAAGACATCCAAACGAACCAAATGTTTTAGAAAACCAAAGAGAGCAACAAAAACAACACACTCTCTCAAAGCCCTATTGGTCTATACACTTCTCGCCCTTTAGCAACAAGTTACCAAAATGTTCAAAGATCGAGAAGTACCCGTCGCTCTAGGCTGGATCTCCTCCGCTAGTAGTTGATGGAGTCTACAGGAGAGATTATACGAAGGCTTTAGCAGATGTCCTCTGAGGTGGTGGTGTAGACACTACATGTGCAGGAGTTGGTGTAGCGAATGGAGCTGATGCTTGGCCTTATGAAGACGGTCTGGACTTTGGAACTATCAGAGTTGCAGATTAGGCATGGTTCTTGAATTGGGTGGAAGTTTGAAGAGACGAATCATCATCATCATCACTATTGGATATCGGATTGTGGACTGCATCAACTTCATGCTTCA
Source organism: Hordeum vulgare subsp. vulgare (assembly GCF_904849725.1). Taxonomy (NCBI): domain Eukaryota; kingdom Viridiplantae; phylum Streptophyta; class Magnoliopsida; order Poales; family Poaceae; genus Hordeum; species Hordeum vulgare. Next base: position 384,074,917 of record NC_058524.1, on the reverse strand, counting down.
ACTAGTTGAATGTGGTTGTCAGCTCAGTGGCCTTGATATCTAGGTCATGGAATTTGGTTTCCACGATCCTCTCAAGACTCTTCTGATTCAGGAAGATGTTTGTGATGTTCTTATCCATCCCTTGGATGGTGCTAATAAGAAATTCCATTTGAACTCTTTTGGATCTCATTGCTTGAGCACTAGAAGCTCTAGATGCCTCTGCCTCGGCCTCAGCCCGTATATGTGTCTGTGCATGTAACAACCCGGAATCGACGCTCTACAAGATTCCCCTTTTATTCTGTTGTCGGTGTGTTATTTATTTAGTTGTTGCATTCATCATTGCATCATGCACATCATCCGCATTGCATCGGCACTGTGTTGCCGTCATTTTTAAAAACTTGCATCCGTTGTTAGTTGTCGGTTCTCTCCATTTTTTCTCAATCGTTTTGAGACCAACCACACACGCATGCACCCGCGACATCGTTAAAGTATTGTTTTCAAAAGTGTGGATACAAATTTCTGGGATTAGGTTCAAAGTTGGCGTGTGGTCTTATTATTGTATAGGTAGACCGCCTACCAAATTTCGCCGCAATGGAGCCCGTTTGATACTCGAAGCGTTAAATATATAGCGGCACTATACCGAGTAAAATTGTGAGACGTTTTCGGTTTATAAAACTCTATCACAAGCCAGGACCTTCCCTCTTTATCAGCTTAGCTCGTCTACACAGCCACCTAGCCCATCTAAACCCACCTCCATTCGTGGCCATCGGATCGTCATCGAACGAACGCAATTCATCCCACCATAGTTTCGTCCCTATATATATAAACCAGATGACCCACAAGTATATCGGGTCAATTGTACCCTGCTACGACAACAAAAGTCCTTTCCCGGCAATGGTGCCAGAAATCCTTCTGTCGTCTCTTGAGCTTGCGTTTGTTTTTCCCTTGAAGAGGAAAGGGTGATGCAGCACGAGAGCAGTAAGTATTTCCCTCAGTTTGAGAACCAAGGTATCAATCCAGTAGGAGAATCTCGTCAAGTCCAGAGTACCTGCGCAAACACAAAAGAGCTTGCACCCAACGCTATAAAGGGGTTGTCAATCCCTTCAAGATTGATTAAAAAGTCAGATCTGAAGGTGGAAAGTGCAACGAAGAAAAAGAGTAAGGCTGAAAATATGTTGTGGAGTAGACCCGGGGGCCATAGTGTTCACTAGAAGCTTCTCTCAAAATAGCAAGTATTACGGTGGGTGAACAAATTACTGTCGAGCAATTGATAGAACTGCGCAAAGTCATGACGATATCTAAAGCAATGATCATACATATAGGCATCACGTCCGAGACAAGTAGACCGATACTTTTTGCATCTACTACTATTACTCCACACATCGACCGCTATCCAGCATGCATCTAGTGTATTGAATTCATGACGAACAGAGTAACGCCTTAAGCAAGATGACATGATGTAGAGGGATAATCTTAAACCAATGATGAAAACCCCATCTTTTTACCCTTGATGGCAACAACACGATGCGTGCCTCGCTACCCCTTCTGTCACTTGGTGAGGTCACCACACCGTATGAACCGAAAACCAAGCACTTCCCCCATTGCAAGAATCATAGATCTAGGTGGCCAAACAAAACCCACAACTCGAAGAGAATTACAAGGATATGAAATCATGTATAAGAGAGATAAGAAGAAACTCAAATAAGATTCATAGATAATCTGATCATAAATCCACAATTCATCGGATCTCGAGAAACACACCGCAAAAGAAGATTACATCGGATAGATCTCCATGAAGATCATGGAGAACTTTGTATTGAAGATCCCAGAGAGAGAAGAAGTCATCTAGCTACTAGCTATGGACCCATAGGTCTATGGTGAACTACTCACGCATCATCGGAGAGGTCATGGTGTTGATGAAGAAGCCCTCCGTATCTGAATCCCCCCTCCGGCAGGGCACCAGTACGTGACCCAGATGGGATCTTGCGGAGACAGAAGCTTGCGATGGTGGAAAATAACTTTCGATGATCTCCTGATTTTTTCTGGGATTTTAGGGAATTTATAGGCGAAAGTCCTAGGGCAGAGGTGGCCCAGTGAGCCCAGAAGCCAGGGAGGTGCGATCCCCCCTAGCCACGGCTAGGGGGCTTGTGGGGTCTCTGCAGGCCCCCTGCCCTGATTCTCACGCTTCCCGGTCTTTTTCTGTTTCGGAAAATCTTTTTGGCAGTTTCGTTCCGTTTGGACTCCGTTCAAAATCCTCCTCTAAAAGGGGTCAAAACATGGCAAAAACAGGAACTGGCACTTGGCACTAAGTTAATAAGTTAGTCCCAAAAAATATATAAAAGGTATGCAAAACATCCAAAGTCTGACAAGATAATAGCATGAAACCATCAAAAATCATAGATCCGTTGGAGACGTATCAAGCATCCCCAAGCTTAACTCCTGCTCATCCTCGAGTATGGAAGTGATAAAGATTGAATTTTTGATGTGGAATGCTACCTGGCATAGTTGTCCATTGCAACTTCTTTCATGTGACATGAATGTTCAGATCCATAAGATTCAAAACAACAGTTTGCTATTGACATGAAAACAATAATACTTCAAGCAAACTAGCAAGGTAATCATGAACTTTCAAAATAACAAGGCCAAGGAAAGTTATCCCTACAAAATCATATAGTCTGGCTATGCTCCATCATCCTCACACAACTAATGTAAATCATGCACAACCCCAGTATTGGCCAAATAATTGTTTTCGCACTCTTACTTTCTCAAACTCTTTATAACTCTCACGCAATACAAGAGCGTGAGCCATGGATATAGCACTATTGGTGGAATAGATTGTGGTGGTGGTTGCGAGACAAAAAGGAGGAGATGGTCACATTGACTCGACATATCAAAGGGCTATGGAGATGCCCATTAATAGATATCAATGTGAATGAGTAGGGATTGCCATACAAGGGATGCACTAGAGCTATAAGTATGTGAAAGCTCAAAAGGAGAACTAGTGGGTATGCATCCAACTTGCTTGCTCACGAAGACCTAGGGCAATTTTGAGGAAGCCCATCATTGGAATATACAAGCCAAGTTATATAATGAAGATTCCCACTAGCATATGGTAGTGACAAAGCAAGAAGCTCTCAATCATGAAGAACATGGTGCTATTATGAAGCACAAGTGTGGAAAAAGATAGTAGCATTGTCGGTTCTCTCTTTTTCTCTCCCTTTTTTTATTTGGGCTCTTGGGCCTCTCTTTTTTTCGTTTTTTTTATTTGGTCTGTTTGGCCTCTTTTTTTATTTCCTCACATGGGACAATGCTCTAATAATGATGATCATCACACTTTTATTTACTCACAACTCAAAGCTTAGAATGATGATGACTCTGTAGGAAATGCCTCCGGCAGTGTACCGGGATGTACAACGATCTAGCTTGGCGTATGACATTGAAACATCTCGCTAGCTATCTTACGATCATGCAATGGCAATATGAGCATGACGGCACAAGTCATGAGACAGAACGGTGAGAGTTGCATGGCAATATATCTTGGAATGGCTATGAAAATGCCATAGTAGGTAGGTATGGTGGATGTTTGGAGGAAGGTATATGGTGGGTATGTGTACCGGCGAAAATTGCGCGGCACTAGAGAGGCTAGCAATGGTGGAAGGAGAAAGTGCATCTATACCATGGACTCACATTAGTCATGAAGAACTCACATACTTGTTGCGAAAGTTTTTATTAGTAATCGATACAAAGTGCTAAACGCATACTCCTAGGGGAAGGGTTGGTAGGTGTTAACCATCGCGCAATCCCGACCTCAACACAAAGGATGACAATCTATAGATCAATTATGCTCCGTCTTCCTAACATAGTGGTTCACCATACGTGGATGCAACGGGAATCACTAACTTCAACACAAGTATTTCTAGATCCACAACACCCTACTAACATAACTCTTAATATTACCAAATCCACGCCTCAAAACTAATTGAGAGGAATCAAGGCATCCCTTTCTACTCAATGCACATGAAGATGGAGGTTTTTGTATCCTCCTTGGGTACCTATCACCTTTGGAACTACTTTCATAGCATAAGCCAACTACCAAGTCACGCACCGCCGTTCTCTAAAAGATCTAAGTGATGCACATACAGCAAAATTATCTAGCTCAAAAGATATAAGTGAAGCACTATGAGCATTCTAGCAAAATCACGATGAGTGCATCTCTATCTCTCTAAAAAAGGTGTGCAGCAAGGATGATTGTGACACAAAAAAAGAGAAGACTCCTAAGATACAAGACTCTCCAAGCAAAACACATATCATGTGGTGAATAAAAATATAGCCCCAAGTAATATTACCGATGGATTGAAGACGAAAGAGGGGATGCCTTCCCGGGGCATCCCCAAGATTAGGCTTTTTGGTGTCCTTGAATTTGGCTTGGGATGCCTTGGGTATCCCCAAGCTTGAGCTCTTTCCACTCCTTATCTCTTTGTCCATGAGAACATCACCAAAAACTTGAAAACTTCGCAACACAAAATTAAACACAAACTCGTGATAACATTAGCACAAGAAAACAAACTACCACCTCTTTAGGTACTGTAGCAATCTTGATTTCTATTTATATTGGTGTTTTTCTACTGTATTCTCACTTTTCTATGGCTAGTACCCCCCGATACTATCCATAGTTTCATCAAAACAAGCAACCAACTCAACAAAAACAGAATCTGTCAAAAACAGACTAGTCTATAGCAATCTGTATACTTCGTATACTTATGTTACCTCAAAAATTCTAAACAATTACTAATGCGTGTGAAAAAGGTATATCAACCAGCAGCAAAAAGAATCAACTCAAAAGATCTTTCTGAATAAAAATGAAAAATCATCTCGTGAGCGAAAAGTTTCTATCTTTTTCCAACAGGATTAAACAACCCTCACAAAGACAAGTCATAAAGGTTTTGCTTGGCTCAAACACAAAAAGAAACACAAAAAACAAAATCACAATAGAATTATGATGGCGTGGACGCAAAAAAACTGAAAGAAAAAGATAAACTCATGGGGTTGCCTCCCAACAAGCGTTATTGTTTAACTCCCTTAGCTAAGCATTCATAAATCAATGATGCTCACACAAAAGACAAGAATTGAAGCACAACGAGAGCATCATAAAGCATGTGAAAATCACATCTAAGTCTAACATACTTCCTATGCATAGGAATTTTAAAGGAAAACAGATTATCAAGACAACCAATAGTTGCCATATGCAAGGAAGAAGAAAGAGACAATAGCAATCTCCACATAACAAGAGGTAATTAGGTAAGATGAAAGTTTCTACCACAATATTTTCCTCTCTTATAGCAATTACATGTGGGATCATATTCGAATTCAACAATGTAACTATCACATAGGATATTCTTTTCATGATCCACATGCATGCAAAGTTGACGCTCTTCAAAAATAGTGGGATTATCATCAACTAAAGTCATGACTTCTCCAAACCCACTTTCAATATTGTTGCAAATATCATATTCATCACGAGGTTTAAACAAATTTTCAAGATCATAAGAAAGATCATCACCCCAATCATGATTATTGCAATAAGTAGTGGTCATAGCAAAACTAGCATCCCCAAGCTTAGGGTTTTGCATATTTTTAGCATGATCGTCACTAATAGAATTTATAGTGAAACCATTGCAATCATGCTTTTCATTCAAGGAGCCCTCGTGAATCACTTAATGAATTTCGTCATCACAATTTTCATATTCACGCATCTCAAGGAAAACTCGATAAAGATAGTCAAGTGCACTCAACTCACTAGCAATTGGATCAACACAATTGGATCTCTTAAAGAGATTAGCATGTGGATGAGGATCCATATCAATAGATTTTCACCAAGCAAAGATGCAAGCATAATGAAGGCACATAGTACACAAGCAAAGGAAAGGCAAGTGAAAGAAAGGGCGAATGAAAAAGGCAAATCTTTTTGTAAATTTTTGTTTTTCAGAAGTAGGGGAGAGGCAAACGAGAGGCAAAAAAGTAAATGCAAGGGATGAGTTTGCAACACTTACTTGGATGAGTTCTTGACTTGATCCTCCCCGGCAACAGCGCGAGAAATTCTTGTGCTACGGCAACAAAAGTCCTTTCCCGGCAATGGTGCCAGAAATCCTTCTGTCGTCTCTTGAGCTTGCGTTGGTTTTTCCCTTGAAGAGGAAAGGGTGATGCAGCACAGGAGCAGTAAGTATTTCTCTCAGTTTGAGAAGCAAGGTATCAATCCAGTAGGAGAATCTATCAAGTCCAGAGTACCTACGCAAACAAAAAAGAGCTTGCACCCAACACTATAAAGGGGTTGTCAATCCCTTCAAGATTGATTGCAATGTGAGATCTGAAGTTGGAAAGTGCAACGAAGAAAAACAGTAAGGATGAAAATATGGTGTGGAGTAGACCCGGGGGCCATAGTGTTCACTAGAGGCTTCTCTCAAAATATCAAGTATTATGGTGGGTGAACAAATTACAGTCGAGCAATTGATAGAACCTTGCAAAGTCATGACGATATCTAAGGCAATGATCATACATATAGGCATCACGTCCGAGACAAGTAGACCGATACTTTATGCATCTACTACTATTACTCCACACATCGACCGGTATCCAGCATGCATATAGTGTATTGAGTTCATGACGAACAGAGTAACGCCTTAAGCAAGATGACATGATGTAGAGGGATAATCTCAAACCAATGATGAAAACCCCATATTTTTACCCCTGATGGAAACAACACGATGCGTGCCGCGCTACCCCTTCTGTCACTGGGTGAGGTCACCGCACGGTATGAACCCAAAACCAAGCACTTCTCCCATTGCAAGAGTCATAGATCTAGTTGGCCAAAGAAAACCCACAACTCGAAGAGAATTACAAGGATATGAAATCATGCATAAGAGAGATCAAAAGAAACTCAAATAGGATTCATAGATAATCTGATCATAAATCCACAATTCATCGAATCTTGACAAACACACCGCAAAAGAAGATTACATCGGATAGATCTCCATGAAGATCATGGAGAACTTTGTATTGAAGATCCAAGAGAGAGAAGAAGCCATCTAGCTACTAGCTATGGGCCCGTAGGTCTATGGTGAACTACTCATGCATCATCGGAGAGGTCATGGTGTTAATGAAGAAGCCCTCCGTATCTGAATCCCCCCTGCGGCAGGGCACCAGAACGTGACCCAGATGGGATCTTGCGGAGACAGAAGCTTGCGGCGGCGGAAAAGTACTTTCGATGATCTCCTGATTTTTTCTGGGATTTTAGGAAATTTATAGGCGAAAGCCCTAGGGCAGAGGTGGCCCAGGGAGCCCACAAGCCAGGGAGGCGCGGACCCGCCCTGGCTGCGGCTAGGGGGCTTGTGGTGTCCCTGCAGGCCCCCTGCCGTCATTCTCAGGCTTCCCATTTTTTTTGTTTCGGAAAAAATATTTTTGGTAGTTTCGTTCCTTATGGACTTTGTTCAAACCTCCTCTGAAAGGGGTCAAAAACATGGAAAAAAACAGGAACTTCCACTTGGCACTGATTTAATAAGTTAGTCCCAAAAAATATATAAAAGGCATGCGAAACATCCAAAGTTTGACAAGATAATAGCATGAAACCATAAAAAATTATAGATAAGTTGGAGACGTATCATAGACTTTTCGATAAGTAAGAGTGTTGAACCCAACAAGGAGCAGAAGGAAATGTCAAGTGGTTTTCACCAAGGTAATGTCTGCAAGTGCTAAAATTGTAAGTAGCGGAGTATTTTGATAGCAAGATAATTTGTAACAAGCAAGTAACGATAGAAGTAACAAAAGTGCAGCAAGGTATCCCTATCCTTTTGAGGCAAAGGACACGCCAAAACGGTCTCTCATGATAAGCAAAGTGTTCTTGAGGGTACATGGGAATTTCATCTAGTCACTTTCATCATGTTGGCTTAATTCGAGTTCACTCCTTTGATAATTTGGTATGTCGGTGGACCGGTGCTTAGGTGTTGTTCTTACATGAACAAACCTCCTACTTATGATTAACCCTCTCGCAAGAATCCACAACTATGAGAAAAGTATTAAGAATAAATTATAACCATAGCATTAAACTTTTGGATCCAATCGGTCCCCTACGGAATAGCGCATAAACTAGGGTTTAAGCTTCTACCACTCTCGCAACCCATCATCTAATAACTACTCCACAATGCATTCCCTTAGGCCCAAATATGGTGAAGTGTCATGTAGTCGACGTTCATATGACACCACTAAGGGAATCACATCATACATATCATCAAAATATCAAACACGTATCTAGTTCACATGATTACTTGCAACATGATTTCTCCCGTGATCTCAAGAACAAAAGTAACTACTCACAAATGATAATCATGCTCAAGATCAGAGGGCTATTAAATAGCATAATGGATGTGGACATACAATCTTCCACCAAATAAACCACATAGTAATCAACTACAAGATGTAATCAACACTACCAGTAACCCAGAAGCACCAATCTATAGTCACCCACAAACACAAGAAATGAAGTAGGGTTTGAGAAGAGTCCGTGTTGTTGAAGATGTTGATGAATATAGCCCGCCCCAAGATGGTAGAGTTGTTGGTGATGATGATGACGATGATTTCCCCCTCCGGGAGGGAAGTTCCCCTGGCGAAATCGCTCCGCCGGAGGGCAAAAGTGCTCCTGCCTAAGTTCCGCCTCGAGACGGCGGCGCTTCATTCCGAAAATCCTCTCCTCCTTTTTTCTAGGTCAAAATGACTTATATACCAAAAGAGGGGCACCTGAGGTGGGCCTGGGTGAGCACACCCCACCGGGGCATACCTGGGCTCCCTGGCTCGCCCAGGTGGGTTGTGCCCACCTAGTGGCCCCCCTCTTGTCCTTATTTGCTCCAATATTCCTCAAATGTTCCATAAACATTCCTCTTATAGTTTCAGCTCATTTGGAGTTGTGCGAAATAGGTAGACTGATGTAGCCTTTTTAGGTACAGATTTCGAGCTGCGAGAATTCTCCCCCTTTGTGTATACCTTGCATATTATGAGAGTAAAGGCATTAGAATTACTCCAAAAAGCATTATTATACAATAAAACAACATAAATAACAGTAGGAAAACATGATGCAAAATGGACGTATCAACTCCCGCAAGCTTAGTCCTCACTTGTCCTCAAGCGAAAACCAAAATCGAGAAACATGTCCACATGCTTAGAGAGAGAGAGGTGTCGATAAAAACAAAAATACGGACATAGCAGCATCATGTAAATTATTATAACATCAACAAACTTTAGCATACAACTTTTATCACAGAAATTTTATCATAGGCTTCTCATGAACAAGTGACAATTCATCACAATATCGAAGTATAATGCATAAACTCTATTGGAAACCAAGAAACTATGTTCTCAGTCAACTTTGCAACTACAATTCATCATCTTTTCAGGAAGGGTCACATATCGAAACCTTTAGGCAAGTCCACATACTCAACCATCATTTAGTCTTCTATGATTGCTAACACTCACAAATGTACACATGAGCAAAACGTTTCAACCGAACACATAGAAAGATAGGAGCTTATAGTTTCGCCTCTCAAAGAATTCACCTCAATGGGGATGTCAACAATAATGACACATGCTACCCATATTCAACTGGATATATGTGCCTAGATCTTTACTCAACACATGATGTTTGCCAAAGGAGAAAATAAAAAGGAATAGAGAGAAAAACTTTGACTCTTGCACGAAAGTAAATTCATAAAGGTAAAAGATAGGCCCTTCGCAGAGGGAAGCAGAGGTTGCCATGCGCTTTTTGTTTCTATGCTCAACCCCTTAGTGCAATAGAACGTCACGCTATATTGCCCCTTGTGATAGCAACATTTATTATGCAGTCTATTGCTTTTATTCTTCACCATCACAGGTTTGTACAACGCTCAATTTGCCCTTACACTAAATGATCTTATACCTTTAGAAGCAATTTTTATTGCCCTTTTTGCACCGATGACAACTTACTTGAAGTATCTTACTCAATCCATAGGTAGGTATGGTGGAATCTCAAACAAGATTTGGATTTAAGGGTTTTGGATGCACAAGTAGTATCTCTACTTAGTGCGGAGTTTTTGGCTAGCAAAGATAGGGGCAAGTACCACATGTTCAAGGATCCATGACAATATAACTTCTATGTGAATATAAACAAACATAATTCATTACGTTGTCTTCCTTGTCCAACGTCAACAATTTTGGCATATAATATTTTTATGGGTGCTCACAATCACAAAAGATTTCCAGGATAGTGTATTTGCATGTGAATCTTCTCTTCCCTTATTAATTATTTCATGAGTTCCATCATTGACCAATGCTATGTTTGTCACTCTACAATAAAATTTTCTACTTATACTTTTCCTTGTGTAATGTCATCACTTAGCATAATATTAGCATATGATCTTTTTCACTTCTCCTTTCTTTTTATTGAAACAAGAAAGTGAAGAAGGCAAAACTCAAACTAAACTTTATTATATATCTCGCACACGATTGCATAGATTGATCACTAAGCAAACTCTTGGAAAGAAAGGATTGAACTAAACTTGTATTCATCTAAAGCAAAAGATAACCACGGATCGAACTAGGAAAAGTAAAGGCCAAAGATAGTGGAGGTGATACGATACCGGGGCACCTCCCCCAAGCTTGGTGAAAGCCAAGGGGAGTGCCCATACCCGATACTCAATTTTCTTTGGTGATGAAGAAGGAGGTGGTGGTGATGAAGTAGGAGCAATATTGTCCTCCGGTTTCCATGGCAGAGGGTCATCATCATAAGAGGAAGAGTGAGTCTCTCGGATCCTGCAACTAGCAGCCGCACTCATACCTTTAAACCTTACCTCATATTCAAAGACTTGGCTTCGAAGGTCGTGGATCTTGCGTTGGAGGAAGTTGATTTGCTCGTTGAGGGAAACTCCTTCATGGACTTGCCATCCACCATGAGATCATGGGTGTAGTCTGCGATCATGAGGTGATTGGCATTGAGCCCACGTTCCACCATCCCCTTGCACCAGAAGACTTCCTGCTCCATAGCTTCAAGCCTGGCCTCCTAGGATCCAGTCTCCTTCGGTCCTTGCACATCGCTGTTGGATTGGATGAGCTTGAAGCGGCTATGGTGGATTGGATCTCACAAAAAATAGTAAGAAAAGAAAACAGGAGATTTCTTCGCGATACGGAGGTCAACAGGTTCGGGGGGTATATAAAGTTTTTTTAATCTTGGGGAACAAGCAGAACAGAAGAAAAACGGAGTCCGTAAAGTACCGTATCGTGCCCACGAGGGTCACTTTCCTCGAAGTTTCTTATTTTCCTAATTTTTTTCAATATTCCAAAAGTGACAAAAAATATTTTTGCGGATTTTTCAGAGTTCGTTTACTTTACTTACCGTATCACGTACCTCCCTTTTTCACAATTCTGGAGTGTTCCGGAAGGTTTCTTTTTGTGTTATTCCGGTGTCATAGATTGGATAATATTGCTTTCAACATTAAAGGGCGTACCCGAGATATAATGTTTTATTCATTGCCCATTGACAACCTTTGGGTTAGTACCTTTGGCATTATTTATTTTGATAGCTCCGGATCGATAGACCTCCTCGATAACATAGGGTCCTTCCCATTTGGAGATGAGTTTTCCTACAAAGAATCTGAAACGAGAGTTGTACAAAAGAACATATTCTCCAACTTTGAACTCATGTCTTTGGATTCTTTTGTCATGCAATCTTTTAACTTTTTCTTTAAATAAATTTGCATTTTCATGAACTTAGGTTCTCCATTCATATAATGAGCTAATATCAAATAACTTATTTTCACAAGGAAGTTTGAAATCATAGTTGAGTTCTTTGATTGCTTAAGATGCTTTATGTTCTAAATCAAGAGGCAAATGACAAGATTTTCCATAAACCATTTTATAAGGAGACATGCCCATAGGCTTTTTATATGCTTTTCTGTAAGACCAAAATGCATAATCTAATTTCTTAGACCAATTCTTCCGGGACCTATTGACAATCTTTTGTAAGATTACTTTTAGTTCTCTATAGCCAGGTTATCCTTGACCACTCGACCGAGGATGATAAGGTGATGCAATTCTACAATTAACATCATACTTAGCAATCATTTTACCGAGAGCACCATGAATAAAGTGTGAACCACCATTAGTCATTAAAAATCTAGGAACTCCAAACCTTGGGAAAATAACTTCCTTAAGCATTTTAATAGAGGTGTTGTGATCAGCACTACTAGTTGGAATAGCTTCTACCCAATTAGTAACATACTCAACAACAACCAAAATATGTGTATACCCATTAGAGGAAGGAAAAGGTCCCATGAAATCAAATCCCCAAACATCAAATGCTTCAACAGCAAGTGAATAATTCATAGGTATTTCTTGAAGCTTACCGATATTACCTGTTCTTTGACATTGATCACAAGATGATACGAACTTACGGGCATCCCTGAAGAGAGTAGGCCAATCAAAACCAGATTGCAATACCTTATGAGCGGTTTTGTCTCCCGTGTGATGCCCTCCATAAGCTTGGGAATGACATTTCTGTAGGATCTGTTCCTGTTCATGCTCAGGTACACAAGTCTAATAATACCATCTACTCCTTCTTAATAAAGATGTGGGTCATCCCAAAAGTAATTTGCTAAATCATAGAAGATTTTTTTCTTTTGTTGGTATGTGAAGCTAGGTGGTATGTATTTAGCAATAATATAATTAGCGTAATCAGCATACAAGGGTGTACTATTGGAAATATTTATTGCAGCTAATTGTTCATCTGGAAAGCTATCATTAATTGGTTGTGGGTCATCAAAAATATTTTGAAGCCTAGACAAGTTATCGCCTACAGGGTTCTCTACTCCTTTCCTATGAGTGATATGCAAATCAAATTCTTGTAACAGAAGAACCCACCTAATGAGTATAGGTTTAGCACCTTTATTTTCCATAAGATATTTAATAGAAGCATGATCGGTGTGAACAATAACTTTAGAATCAACAATATAAGATCTGAATTTATCACAAGCAAACACTACTCCTAAGAATTCTTTTTCAGTAGTGGCATAATTTCGTTGAGCATTGTCCATAGTTTTACTAGCATAATGGATAACATTCAATTTGTTATCAACTCTTTGTCCTAGAACAACACCAACAGCATAATCACTAGCATCACACATAATCTCAAAAGGCAAGTTCCAATCGGGTGGTTGAACGACAGGTGCAGTAATTAAGGTTTTCTTTGGTGTTTTGAAGGATTCCAAACAATGATCATCAAACACAAAAGGAATATCCTTTTGCAAAAGATTTATAAGAGGCCTAGAAATTTTAGAAAAGTCTTTGATAAACGTCCTATAGAAACCAACATGACCAAGGAAACTATGAATACCTTTGATAACTTTAGGACATGGGATTTTATCAATTGCATCAACCTTGGATTTGTACTTCTCAATGCCTCTTTCAGAAATTTTATGGCCCAAAACAACACCTTCGTTAACCATAAAGTGGCACTTCTCCCAATTCAAGACAAGATTTGTTTGTTCACATCTCTGCAAAAATCGATCAAGATTGCTTAATCAAATCATCAAAAGACTTCGTATAAACAGAAAAGGCATCCATGAAAACCTCAACAATATTTTCACAGAAATCAGAGAATATAGTAGTCATACATCTTTGAAAGGTAGAAGGTGCATTACATAAACCAAAAGGCTTTCATCTATAAGCATAAGTTCCAAAAGGACAAGTAAAAGTCGTCTTTTCTTGATCAAGTTGCAAAACAGGTATGTGTGAAAAACCAGAATATCCATCAAGAAAGCAAAAATGTGCGTTCTTAGATAGTCTTTCTAACATTTGATCAATAAAAGGCAGAGGGTAATGATCTTTTCTAGTTGCTTTGCTTAATTTTATAAAATCAATTACCATTCTATAGCCTATGATATATCTTTGTGGAATAAGTTCAATCTTATCATTAGGAACAACAGTAATACCTCCCTTCTTAGGGTCACAATGAACAGGACTTACCCATCTACTATCAACTATAGGATAGATTATACCTGCTTCCAGAAGTTTCAATATTTCCATTTTTACCACGTCTTTCATCTTCCGATTTAACCGATGTTGGTGATCAACAATGGGTTTAGCATCAGGTTCCATATTAATCTTGTGCTGACGTAGAGTGGGACTAATGCCCTTAAGATCATCAAGAGTATACCCAATAGCAACTCAGTGCTTCCTTAGAACTTCCAATAATCTTTCTTATTCATGTTCTGAAAGGTTAGCACTAATAATAACATGATATATCTTTTTCTCATCAATATAAGCATATTTCCAATTGTCTGACAATAGTTTTAATTCAAACATAGGATCGTATTTAGGTGGAGGGGGGACCTCCTAGAGTTTCAATAGGGAAATTGTGCTTAAGCAGAGGTTGTTGTTCGAAAAAGATTCTATCTATTTCATTTCTTTCACACATATGCAAATCATTTTCATGGTCTAGCAAATATTGTTCTAAAGGATCAGTAGGACGTAGATCAGTAGAAGCAAGACCAATAATTTCATCCTTACTAGGCAAATCTTTCTTATGCAGTTGTCTACTAAACTTGGAAAAGTTAAATTCATGAGATTCATCACCAAAGCTAGCACCGAAAGTTTGTTTCTTACAATCTATTTTGTCATTGATGGCGTTCAAGAAAGGTCTACCAAATAAAATGGCACAAAAGTCATCTTGTGGGGAGCCAAGAACAAGGTATTTTATCTTCCCACACAAGACTTCAACAACTCTGAGAATCCCAATTGGTTATATTATATCTCTATTGGCAAGTTTAATAGTAACATCTATGTCTTCTATTTCAGCAGGTGTTATTTCATTCTTAATTTCTTCATATAATGGAAAAGGAATAGCACTCACACTAGAACCTAGGTCACATATCCCATGATAACAATGATCTCCTATCTTAACTGAGACACAGGCATGCCAACAACTGGTCTATGTTTATCTTTTTTATCCGGTTTGGCAATTCTAGAAGCTTCATCACAGCAGTAAATATCATGCCCATCGATATTATCGACCAAGAGATCTTTAATCATAGCAACACTAGGTTCAACTCTAATTTGTTCAGCTGGTTTGGGTGTTATGACATAACTTTTGTTAACCGCAGTTGAAGCTTTAGTATGTTCCTTCATCCTAACAGGGAAAGGTGGTTTTTCAATATAAGCAGTGGGAACAACTGGATCAACGTTGTAAATGATAGTTTCTTCTTTAGCTTTTACCGGTTATTTAATTTCTTCTTTAATAGGTGGGTCATATTTAAACCACTCCTCCTTTGGGAGATCAACATGAGTAGCAAAAGATTCACAAAAGGAAGCTACTATCTCAGAGTCAAGTCCATATTTAGTGCTAATCTTTTGAAAAGCATCGGTATTCATAAAACATTTAACACAATATAATTTAGGTTCAATACGTGACCCTTTACCTTTGTCAAGTTCCCAATATTCAGAGTTGTGTTTAATTGTTTCTAAAAGATCCCATCGGAATTCAATAGTCGTCTTCATAAAAGAACCATTACTAGAACTATCGAGCATGGATTGATCATTACGAGAAAGACGAGCATAAAAATTCTGAATAATAATTTCTCTTGAGACCTCATGATTGGGGCATGAATATAACATTGACTTAAGCCTCCCCCAAACTAGAGCGATACTTTATCCTTCACGTGGCCAAAAATTATATATATAATTCCAATCACGATGAACTAGATGCATAGGATAAATTTTTTGATGGAATTCCAATTTCAACCGATTCCAGTTGCAAGATCCAATATCATCGCATAGCCTATACCATGTTAATGATTTTACCTTCAAAGATAAAGGGGAAAACTTATTCTTAGCTTCATCTCCGGGTAAACCTGCAAGCTTAAACAATCCACAAATTTCGTCCACGTATATGAAGTGCATATCAGGATGTTTGGTTCCCTCTCCTGCATAAGGATTAGCTAGCAGTTGTTCTACCATACTCGAAGGAATTTAATATTCAATATTTTCAGTAGGTGTAGTAGGTTGAGGGGAAACTAATTGTGGTTCTGGTCGAGGTGAAGATACCCCGAACAAACCCCTCAAAGGATTGTTTTCGATAGTAGCAAGTGCCAATAAATTTCAGCATGTAGTAATAATGTTTCCTTACCAATTTCCACTTACCAAGAGCGCATCACTCCCCGGCAACGGCACCAGAAAATAGCCTTGATGACCCACAAGTATATGGGGTCAATTGTAGCCTTTTCGTAAGAGTGTCGAACCCAACGATGAGCAGAAGGAAATGACAAGTGGTTTTGAGCAAGGTAATGTCTGCAAGTGCTAAAATTGTAAGTAGCGTAGTAGTTTGATAGCAAGATAATTTTTAACGAGCAAGTAATGATGGTAGTAACAAAAGTGAAGCAAGGTAGCTCAATCCTTTTGAGGCAAAGGACAAGCCAAAATGGTCTCTTATGATGAGCAAAGTGTTCTTGAGGGTACACGAGAATTTCATCTAGTCACTTTCACCATATTGGCTTAATTCATGTTTGCTACTTTTATAATTCGGTATGTGGGTGGACCGGTGCTTAGTGTTGTTCTTACTCGAACAAACATCCTACTTATGATTAACCCTCTCGCAAGCATCCGCAACTATGAGAAAAGTATTAAGAATAAATTCTAACCATAGCATTAAACTTTTGGATCCAATCGGCCCCTTACGGAATAGCAGATAAATTAGGGTTTAAGATTATGTCACTCTCGCAACCCATCATCTAATAAATGCTCCACAATGCATTCCCTTAGGCCCAAATATGGTGAAGAATCATGTAGTCGAAGTTCACATGACACCACTAAGGGATTCACAACATACATATCATCACAATATCGGACACATATCAAGTTCACATGATTACATGCAACATGATTTCTCCCGTGACCTCAAGAACAAAAGTAACTACTCACAAATGATAACTATGCTCAAGATCAGAGGGGCATTAAATCGCATAATGGATCTGAACATATAATCTTCCACCAAATAGACCATATAGAAATCAACTACAGGATGTAATCAACACTACTAGTCACCCACAAGCACCAATCTGCAGTTCCGATACAAAGATTGAACACAACAGATGAACTAGGGTTTGAGCGGAGTTGGTGTTGTTGAAGATGTTGATGAAGATAGCCCTCCCCAAGATGGGAAAGTTGTTGGTGATGATGATGACAATGATTTCCCCCTCCGGGAGGGATGTTCCCCCGGCGGAATCGCTCTGCCTGAGGGCAAAAGTGCTCCGGTCCAAGTTCCGCCTCGAGACGGCGACGCTTCGTCCCGAAAATCCTCTTCTTCTTTTTTCTAGGTCAAAATGACTTATATACCAGAAGAGGGGCACCGGAGGTGGGCCTGGGTGAGCACAACCCACCGGTGCGCGCCTGGGCTCCCTGGCTCGCCCAGATGGGTTCTGCCCACCTCGTGGGCCCCCTATGGTACTTATTTGCTCCAATACTCTTCTAATATTCCATAAAATTCCTATTGAAGTTTCAGCTCATTTGGAGTTGTGCAGAATAGGTAGCCTGACGTAGCCATTTCAGGTCCAGATTTCCAGCTGCCAGAATTGTCCCGCTTTGTGTATATCGTGCATATTTTGAGAGAAAAGTCATTAGAATTACTCCAAAAAGCATTATTATATAGTAAACCAACATAAATAACAGTAGGAAAACATGATGCAAAATGGACGTATCAAAACCCTTTACTAAACCTAATCCCTAAAAATCATCTAACTTGTCTTATCGCCGCCACCATCCCACCAGACCCCCTCGGGTTCCAACCTGCCCAAACCAGCGCCAACACCTTCCTTGCTCTCTTCGCCTGACCAACCAGCCCGCAGACATCCATCCCTTCAGCTGATTGAGCTGACTTGCCCAGCCAAGGCATGCGCGCGCCCGAGGAGAGCAAGCGCTCAATCCTCGAGGTCGAGCACGATGCGAGGAGTCCCCCACCTAAGATTCCCTGCCTCTTTTGTTTCGTGTGATCGTCCCGCAACCGTGCAAATGGAGTAGCCTCTCGATTCCGAGATCCTCCAACCTCTGGACACAATGCCCGCCATTGGAGCTTCAACGGGGTCGTTTGTGCCTTGCCGCACCTCCAGGGACGGCCTCTGCGCCACCTCATGTTCCTCTCGTGCCTCCCATGTTCTTCCTTCTCCTCCCCCTCGCTCAGCTCTCTCTCTCTATCTCTCTCGTCACCAGAAGAAGTAGCACGCCGCCAAGGATCTGAAGCTCGTAGCTAGTGCACCGGTCGTTCCTGCCTCCGAATCGAGCTCCTGATGCTAGGAATGGAGCCCGAGCCGTCGGATCTGCCGCTTCCGGACCGCGCCTCCGGACGACATCGTCGTGGCCTTCCCATTCGTTGCCGGTGAGGAGCTCAGCGCCTTGGCCAAAAGGCTTCTTTTTTTGCCTCGATCCGTTTTGGATTATACAATGTTTAGCTGTGTCAGTGCTGTCGTTTGCAAGCTATATGTTAGGTAAGTTGGTCATCGCCGTGCGTTATAAGCGACGGGTCTGGGGTTCGTATCCCACCTACCCCTATTTTGTTTTGCCTCAGGTTCAGATATACCCTGTTGCATTTTCAGTTCCGTTCAGGTTTAACGTATGTGCATGTTTATTTTACAAACAATCCTCTACTTATGACAAACACTTCATAGTCCGACTAGTTGGTGCGTTTGTTTTCCACGAGGGATGTCGTGGGTTTGAAACCCAAGCACCCCAATTTTTCCAGGTTTCTATTTATTTTGCACACACATATGGCCACTTGGGCCGGTTCCACTCCTGGGCGCTGCAGTGTGATGCAATTCGGCCATGTATGTTTTTTTCTTTTCTCTCCGCGATTTTAGGATTTATCCACGACATTTAAATTACATAAAAATTGCATGATCTAAAAATTCTAATAACTATTTAACCGTGCATCGGATTTAAAAACTTTATACATGAAAAATGCTTAGAATTCTGTAGTTTCACAATAACCAACTTTCACACATGTTTAACTTGCTATTTCATTTAATTTGCATAAATGTCATGTTAAAACAATTTATTTCATAAGTAATTAACCATACATATGATTAAAATGATCCACATATGTAACTTGAGCAGAAAAATGTGTAGAATAACACAAGGACATTTACAAGTATTGGTTCCTTTGGAAATGAGATTGTTGAGTCCTTGTAGCTCACAGATTACTACAACAACCGTTGAAGGTGTATGTAAAGTGATACTTTTATGTGAGCGCGATGATTGTTCTTCATCATCATCGATCATAGGATGGGTTCCAGGCCGGATGATGAACTCTTTGCCACCCCTTCATATGTGAGCGCGTGCGCGCCCGAGTAGACCTACTGTGAAAACAAGTGCATTAGCTTCAGCGCCTCCATTCTCATATGTTGCTCGCAGGATGATGAACTCTTTGCCACCCCTTCATATGTCGGTGGTGAATAAATCAAACTAATCACTTCTGCAGGTCAGGTCTCCAGATGAAAGTCATCGTCTGAAGAATTTTCTGGAGACCCGAGGAAATTGCTTGGTTGGATGCAAGCTAAAACATGATATAATAATAACATTTCACACACCTTCAAATTTACTGTTTATGATGAATGGCTGATGAAATTGATATCATATTCTTCATGTCTGAAGCATATGAGATGGTAAGCTGTACTAATTCATCTTCAGGATGACAAACCCAAGAATACAGAGTGGGTTCCTGACAGTGGTTGCACAAATCACATGACTGGTTATAAAATCTTAGTGATGAATATACCACTCAAGCAAATCACGTATGTTGATAAAGGTAAAAGCAAGGTATTGAGACTTGGTAAAGTGGCTATCTCTAAGGATCGGCACATGGACAAGGTTATGCTTGTAGAATCCCTTGGGTTTAACCTCATGTCTATCTCAATGCTTTGTGATCTTGATATGATTGTCATCTTTGGAAAATATAGATGTTTCGTCATCATGGAATCTGACAAATCAAAGATCTTCGAAGGCTTTAGGAGACGAGACTTATACATTGTTGATTTTTCCACAGGTCCTCAACCAGCCACATGTTTACTAGCAAAAGCTCAGAAGACTAGCTTTGGCATCGATGACTTGGTCATGCAGGCATGAGGAATTTGCACACACTGGCAAAGAAGAAGCATGTCATTGGCATCGAATCTCTCAAATTCCTCAAGGACCATCTCGGCGGTGCTTATGAGTGTGGAAAAATGACCAGAACCAAACACCCGTCAAAGACTATCATGACTACCACTCATCCATTTTAATTGCTTCACATGGATCTGTTTGGACCAACTCATTATGCTATTCTAACTAATGAAGCATCTTTATATGGCTTTGTCATCGTTGATGACTACTCTCGTTATACCTGGGTGCACGTCATTCTATATAAAACTGAAGTGCATGAAGTCTTCAAACGATTTTCCTCAAGGGCCTAGACGAATTTCGGCATCAAGATCAAACACATCAGGTGTGATAATGGAACAGAATTCAAAAATATTGGTCTTGATGATTATCTTTATGAACTTGGTATTACTCACGAATTGTCTTCTCCTTATACTCCTCAATGGAATGGTGTCATTGAATGCAAGAACAGGACTCTGGTATAAATGGCATGGACTATGCTTGAAGAATATCAGACTCCTCGTCGCTTTTGGCTAGAAGCAATCAACACTGCTTGCCACATCATCAACAGGGTATATTTTCACAAATTCCTGAAGAAAACCTCATATGAGCTCCTCACTGACAAGAAACCCAATGTAAGTTATTTCAAAGTCTTCGGTGCATGATGTTGGATTAGAGATCCTCACCGTAGCTCAAAGTTTCCACCTAAAGCACATGAGGGTTTTATGCGTGGTTACGGAAAGGACTCGCACACCTACAGAGTCTTCAACACCTATCACAAGAAGGTTGTTGAAACTATAGATGTGTGGCTTGATGAAACTAATGGCTCGCAAAGAGAGCAATTGCCTCCTGTGCCAGATAAATTAACCCTGAGGATGCTATTAAGCACAAGGCTATTGAAGATATCATTCCTACTGAGGAACCACCCATTGCTGAAGAAGTCGTCCACAACATTGAGGAAACTCAAGCAGGTATACCTGAGGAAAATGCTACCGATCAAATTCCTCAGCCCAACCAAAGTCTTGAACCAGCTCATCCAGGGATTGCAAATGAAGTGGAACTTGACAAAATCCTCGATGACATCAATGTGCTAGGTCCTCTCAATCACCCAAAAGCTTCACATCTAGTTAACTTTTGTGGGCGGTCCTATTTTGTGTCTATCACATAACCCTCAAAAGTTGTTGAAGCCTTTATGGAACCTGAGTGGATTCAAGCCATGCAAGATGAACTTCTTCAGTCCAAGTGGATCTACTGAGACAAGCAAGATGAGGATGGTCAGGTTGTGAGGAACAAGGCATGGCTTGTAGCCCAAGGCTACACACAAGTTGAAGGAATTGACTTTGATGAAACTTTTGCACCTCTTGCTAGAATTTGAAGCTATTCATATATTACTTGCTTTTGCTAACCATAAAAATATTACTCTATATCAAATGGATGTGAAAAGTGCATTCCTCAATGGTAAGCTTGATGAAGAAGTATATGTTGCTCAACCCCCAGGTTTTGAAGACCTGAAGCATCGTGACAAAGTCTTCACACTCAAAAAGGCACTCTATGGCCTCAAGCAATCCCCTCGGGCATGGTATGATACATTGAAGGATTTCCTCATGAATAAAGGCTTCAAACCATGATGAATTTTCCTACATGATGGGTGAGGTATATCAAATGTCCATAATGGGGGAGCTGAAATTCTTCTTACGTTTGCAAATTTGTCAACAACGCAATGGCATCTTCATATGTCGGGAGAAATACCTCAAGGATGTTCTGAGGAAATTGGGCGTGCATTAATGCAAAGGCGTCAAGATACCTACGCCTACCAACGGCCACCTCTGCAATGACAAAAATGGTGTAGATTTTGATCAGCAGGTATATCGCTCTATGATTGGCTCTTTATTTTACCTATGTGCATCTAGGCCACACATTATGCTTAGTGTTTGTATGTGTGCTTGTTTTCAAGAAAAACCGAAGGAATCACACCATAAGGGTGTGAAACATATTCTTTGATATCTAGCTCACACACCAACACTAGGATTATCTTACCCCAAGGGCTCAAATCTTCACCTCGTTGGATATGATGATTCTTATTATGCTGGTGACCGTGTGGATCGCAATTCAACATCAGTCACATGTCATTTCCTCGGAAGAACTTTAGTCTGCTGGTCCTCGAAGAAGCAGAACTGCGTATCATTCTCCACTCCTGAAGCTGAATACATTGTTGTTGGATCATGTTGTGCTCAACTCCTATGGATGAAGCAAACCCTTAGTGATTACGGCTTCAACATGAAGAATGTGCCCCTCTACTACGACAATGAGAGTGCAATCAAGATCGCCTACAAAGTAGTACAAAACTTGAAGACCAATTACATCTAGATTCGTCATCATTTTATTCGTGATCATGTACTCAAGGGCAATATCATCATCGATCATGTGAAGACTGATGGGCAGCTAGCAGATATCTTCACAAAGCCCTTGGATGAGAGAAGGTTTTGCAAGTTGCGGTGTCCGCTAAATATCCTAGAGTATTCAAATGTTTTGTAAACATGCACACATCCTGACACTTATGCAAAATTGATGACTTAGATGTGCAACACACCAAGTAACGATTTTCTTCCATCAATGAAGAATATCACTCTAAGTGTGAAGAAACTAATGAAGAATTTTGTTCTCAGGGCCCTATGACAATTGTACGCGGCGCCTGAAATCATCATTCTTATATGATGGGTCACGCCACCACCAAACTTTGAAATTCTTCAACTTGGAAATTCTTCAATCTCAGACTTTATCACAAATTCCTCCAAATTTTCAAAGTCTTCGAAATTTTCAAATTTTTCAAAAAAATTGTGATGTCCTTCACTGACTATATATATATTATAACGAGATTTCAATATCCTCAAAAGCATTCACTTATTGCTAAGTCTTCAAGTTCGTATTTCATCTAAGTGAATGCGATCGGACCCATCTCCCCTCTATGCTAAGGTCAACCCATTCTATTCTCCAATTCTTTATATGCTTCTGTTTGACACTTTCTCAAAATCCTCACTGAGTCCTTATCAGCTGAGGACTTCGCAACAAAATCCTCAAAATTCAAAAAGTAATTTTAACGTTACCACAGTAACCGCACCCACTACTTATGATAGGATAACCACGATCTCCACCACTTCGATCATGGGTAGCACGTGTCATGCGGGGACGAAAGGGCAAGGGCAGTTCCGCCGAAGTTTTTTTTTTTTGCTTCAGACTGTTTTCACCTGAGCTATAAATAGCCCCTTACCCCCCTCAAAAACTATTCCTCCCTCTTGACTCCTCCACTCAATCTCAAAACCTAGCGCCTCCACTAGCTTCCTCGTCGCCGGTGAGGAACAGCTTCACTGCCTCGACCTCGCCATCGCAGGACTCACGCCGACCGCGGAACATCTTCCTCTGCCGCTGTCGTAGCTGTTTTTAGTCACCAAGTTAGGGCACTGAAGATCTGAGCCGAAGAACTTCCGTTTTACCTCCCCAGTTCATCGTGTTCTTCATATAGGGTAATTAAAATCCTATTTTACCATCCTTGTTTGATCCATTTATTCTCTTTGGATTCATGAAATCAGTTTTTCCTCAAAAAATCTCTCAGCTGTGCACACCCATGTCTAGAAGAGTTGATGAATTTCACTAAGCCCTAAAATTATTCACGAGATTCCTCAATTGTGTAAATTTTCAAATCTGCACAACTGTGGAACCCAAGATCAGAATGCTTAGTTAAATTCCTCTACACACTTGTCAAATTCCTCAACTGAAGAAAATTTTCAATTTCCTCAAATCAGAGAACACATATGACCCCTCCAAATTCTTCGCACCTATACTCTGTTCACATGTACAAACTGCCAGCTGATGAATCACTAGGTTCTCATCAACTTAACTCATTTGCAACATTTCTTGAAGAAACATCACCTGTGTCCTCAAATTCCTCAAGAATACAAATTTCACAGCAAAAACCTTAGTTGAAGAAAATGGAGGAAGACAGAAAATAAAAGGGTGGCAAGAAACTGGAACAGAACATTGCCTTTGAGATCCCAGAGGAGATATATGCTAAGTATTGCACGCCAGATGAAGAAATTCATGGAAAATAGACCATGTCAAAACGAAGATGAGGCTTCAAAGGATTGAATGCAGATTGGCAAAGGAGTGGAAGGAATACATGTATGTCACTCTGAAGTATGCCAAGAAGTTTGCCCTCAAGCCTCCTTGCAAAAGATTGCCATAGGGAGACCAACAAACAGCACATCCCTCAAGTGTAGCTACAATTGAGGACTATCTTAATAAAAAGACAAGTATTTGTCTAAGCTACAGAAAAAGTCAAAAGTTGTGGTCACAAAGTTTAATGAGGACTCTGCTGCTGCAGCAACTGCTGCTACTTCTTCTGCTGCTGAGGCATGTGCTACAGAACAACCTAAGAAGAAAGTCCTGAAGAACAAAAGGGGTCTCAAGGCCACACCCTCAATAGCATTTTCAAAAGAGAAAATTCCTCAGAATGGTGCTACAACGACTGCCAAGTCCTCAACATCAGCAAAGTCTTCACCTCCACCGCAGTCACAACTCAAGAAGCATCAAGCAGAAAATCCAAGTTCCTTAGTACCATCTGCCTCAGGCTTAGCTCTCAAATCTTCACCTGGTCTATTGAAGACAAAGATGACTGCTGGAAGATTTTTGAAGGATGATTTCTATGATGAACATCACTTCTTCACTTGAGAAAATCCTTATGATAGGCTTCATATCACGCACAGAAATTTTTGGACCAGAACTCAACTTAATTACTATGCTTCTGTGCTCTATGGGAAAATGAAGGTATTTCATCACACCCACATTCCTGATTGTGACATGGAGGAAATTCCTTGCTTCACCCTAGTACTGAGTGTTCTTCTCGAAGCAGGGCTACTGCTACTCTGCACATATATCGGTGACTGGAATACTGATATTATTCTTTAGTTCTATGCCACACTACATATTTCACTTGACCCCAAAGACATCAACTCGTGGGTCTTGGACTAGATGACACAACACACTCACTAGAAAGCTCTAGCCACATAATTTCTTCGAGCTCTACTGATGTCAATTGTTCTTCCCCTTGAAATGGCACCAGAAGAATGCTGCTAGCACTCTCCGGCAATCGAAACTAGAAGAATGTTGTTGACGGCCCACCAGCGCGTGGGATCGTAGCAGTTTTCGAGGGTAGAGTATTCGACCCAAACTTGTTGATCGCCAAGACAGAAGTTGAGAGAATACTCTCGAGTATTAGCAGTTGAATTTGTCAGATTCAACCACACCTGAAAGATTAGTATCTGCAAGCAATGTAGTAATAGCAAAGTAGTATGATAACAACGGTGTTAGAAACGATCTGTTGACACAAGAGACTATTTCTAACGAGTGTATCAATGGCACCAACTTGCCTCGTTGACGGAAATTGTCAGTTCCCGTCAACGACCAGCGAACCAAAATTGTAGCAGGTAATAGCAGTGTAACGAGTAATAGTAGTGGCAAGGAACAACAGTAGTGACAGCAGTAGCAGGTAGCAACAGTAGCAAGCGACAGTACTAGCAACAGTAGCAGCAGAGCAAGACAAGTAAGAGTAGTAGCAAAAGTAGTAACAGCAGCAGAGCAATACAAGTAACAACAGTAGTAGGACAAACTCGTAGGCAATGGGTCGGTGATTTGTTTGGATGATATTCATCATGCAACCGTTATAACACGGAAAGATATGTGGCTAGCTCCCATTCGTCAATGTGATGTAGGCATGCATTCCGTGTGTTGTCATACGTGCTTAGGGAAAAGAACTTGCATGACATCTATAGTCCATCCCTCCCGTGGCAGCGGGGTCCAAAAGGAAACTATGGGATATTAAGGTTCTCCTTTTAATAAAGAACCGGACCAACGCATTAGCACTTGGTGAACACATGAACTCCTCAAACTATGGTCATCACCGGGAGTGGTTCCGGTTATTGTCACTCCGGGGTTGCTCGATCATAACACATAGTAGGTAACTACAACTTGCAAGATCCGATCTAAAACACACATATATTGGTGACAACATAATAATTTCATATCTGAAATCATGGCACTCGGGCCCTAGTGACAAGCATTAAGCATGGCAAAGTAGTAGGAACATCAATCTTAGAACATAGTGGATACTAGGGATCAAAACTAACTCGATTACATGATAGATCTCATCCTACTCATCACCGCCCAGCGAGCCTACGAATAGATTACTCACGAACGACGAAGAGCTTCATGGAATTGGAGAGGGAACAAGGTTGATGATGACGATGGCGACGATTTCCCCTCTCCGGAGCCCAAGACGGACTCCAGATCTGCCCTCCAGATGAAGAACAGGTGGTGGCGGCGCCTCCGTATCGCAAACGCGATGAAAACTTCTCTTTTTATTTATTTTTGGGATGAAAGGGAACTTATAGAGCTGGAATTGGGGGCGGCAGAGCCGTGTGGGCCCCACAATCCTGCCCACCGCCACCAGGGGGTGGTGGCGGAGCCAGCGCTTGTGGCCCACTGGCACACCCCCTCAGGAGGAACTTGGCGCAGATATTTTTCACATTTTCCAAAAATGCTCCCCGTAAATTTTCAGGACAATTGGAGAACTTTGACTTCTGCACAAAAATAACACCAAGGCAATTCTGCTGAAAACAGCGTCAATCTAGGTTAGTTCCATTCAAATCATGCACATTAGAGTCCAAAACAAGGGCAAAAGAGTTTGGAAAAGTAGATACGATGGAGACGTAAGAACTCCCCCAAGCTTAAAACCTTGCTTGTCCTCAAGCAACTCAGTTGAGAAACTGAGAGAGAAAGAAGAACTTTGACAAACTCTGTTTGATCTTGTTGTTGCAACTATGTCTAACTCATAACGAGAATTTCAACAAGATCACAAGTTAACCACATAAGCAAATGACACAAAGGTCTCACGGTAAACTAATATAAATGGCATAATCAGCTAACGAGCAAATAATAATGAGCTTCAAATACCAACACTTCAATCAAAACAGGCATGAAGCAATATGAACAGGTGGTATCTCGCTAGCTCTTTCTGAGACCGCAAAACATAAATGCAGAGCACTTTCAAAGATCAAGGGCTCACTAAACATTGTAATTCATAGCAACGAAGATCCAGTCATAGTCATACTCAATATCAATCAAAAGCAAAGCATAAAAATGACAAAGGTGCTCTCTAATTGGTGCTTATAAAAGAAGAGGATGACTCGATAGGAAAATAAATAGACAGGCCCTTCACAGGGGGAAGCATTGATTTGCAGAGGTGCCAGAGCTCAAGCTTTGAAAACAGAGATAATAATTTTGGGTGGCATGCTTTCATTGTCAACGCAATGACCAAGAGTTCTCAATATCTTCCAAGCTACTCATGCTATAGGAGGTTCCCAAACAGAAAAGTAAAGTTTTAACTCCCCCGTCACCAATCAATCACACTCCACGGCTAGCCAAATCCTCGGGTACCGTCCATACTAACATCAATCCAGGGGGAGTCTTGTTTTACAGTTATGTTTTCGATTTAAACGTGGAACTGGGCATTCCAATTATCTGCCCCTTTCTCGTGAATGACAATGAATAAACACATGTCGGGGATAACACTCCTAGCATGGAAGATACAATAGCCCCCTGTCACCACATGAGCGGTTCGGGCATGCAAAATAGATTATTTCTTGAAGGTTTAGAGAATGGCACATGCAAATTTACTTGGAACGGTAGGTAGATACCGCAAATAGGTAGGTATGGTGGACTCTCATGGAAAAACTTTTGGGTTTATGGAAGTGGATGCACAAGCAGTATTCCGCTTAGTACAAGTGAAGGCTAGCAAAAGACTGGGAAGCGACCAACTAGAGAGCGACAACAGTCATCAAGATGCAATGAGTTTGACTAACATTAAATGCAAGCATGAACATGATATAAATCACCATGAACACGAACATCATAGAGGCTATGTTGATTTTGTTTCAACTACATGCATGAACATGCGCCAAGTCAAGCCACTTGAAACATTCAAAGGAGAATACCATCCTATCATACTACATCATAGTCATCTCAAAATCTATGTTGTCATTCAAGACAAACCATTATAAACTCTCAGCTAAATAAGCATGGCATCAGAAACCATGATTTCTAAGTTGTCATTGCAAACATGGTTCTCTCACAACAAAGCTGAAACTAGGTCGACAAGCTAGTCATATTTACAAAAACAAAATAGATAGAGTTCGTACCAGCTTTTCAGTCTCAGTTACTTCATCATAATCATCATTATTTCCTTTCACTTGCACGATCGAACAATGTAAACAATAATAAGCACATTGGACTAAGTTGAATCTGCTGGCAAACACAAAGGAGAAGACAAAGTAATATGGCTCTTTGAAAGCTAAACAGGTAAGCATGCAAGAACCACTAAATATTGTAACCAATATCTTCTACCTTGACCCAAAGAAAAAGAAAACTATTTACACGGGAAAGCTCCCAACAGGCAAAAGAAGAAAGAAAAATCATTTTGGGTTTTCTCAGAAGGACACAAAACAAGAAAACAAGAAAACGAAAATAAACTAGCATGGATAATACATTGGCAAAGTGTAAACACCGGCTAACAAAGTGAAAGCATAAGCATGAATGTAAAGTCGGTGAGAACACGTACTCCCCCAAGCTTAGGCTTTTGGCCTAGCTTGGTCTACTCCCATGGATGGTCCTGGCGAAACCCAAAATCATAATGGGTGTTATACGGGAGTGCTATAGCCACTGCCTGAATAGCTGCCTCACAAAGTCGAGTAGCAGTCGCCTCCCTCTCATACTCCTCTGCCTCTCCTATGGTTATGTAGTATCTTTGTTTTACCTGAAAGTCAAAGAAAGCAGGAGCAGGAAGGGTAATATGGAAAACACGCTGCCGGTTAAATATCAAGCAGTATAGGAGGGATCCATGATCTCTCTCAAGGAACTGGTAGCATGTTAGAGCGACACGATCTAGGTAGGCTGTACGGAGAGGAGGGTCTTCTGGATGGATGGATACTCCAAGAAAATTTGCTAAGCGTGTAGCATAAACTCCACCAAAGAAATCCCCCTCACTGGCATTTTTATTCAGCCTCCTTTCTATTATAGCTCCCATATTGAAGCTCCTGTCACCTGTTACTGCACTCTTAAGGATACTAAGGTCGGAAGCGCATAGGTGACAATGTGCACCCTTGCCATTAATGCACCTACCTATGAAGAGGGCAAGGTAGTGCAAGGCAGGGAAATGGATGCTTCCTATGGTGGCTTGCGTGATATCTCTGGTTTCTCCAACAGTTATACTAGAGACAAAGTCTCTAACCGAAGACTTAGAAGGATCATTAATACTACCCCCATCGGGTATCTTGCAAATCCTATTGAAATGCCCCAAATCCATGGTATAAGATTTATCGTACAGATCAAACAGTATGGATGAGTCACGGCCAACTAAAAATTTAAATCTACGCACGAAAGAGGCAGTGAGCATAGCATACTATTCGCATTTCTCTGAGAGGAACTCTTCTAACCCGATATTGCGGACAAGTGTATCAAACTCATCCTTGAAACCTGCTTCGATCATGAACTCATCGGAAGGCCATTCACATGGTTGTACCGGTGCGTCCCTTAGTTGAAAAGGTTCGGGCTCCCGAAAAGAAAGACGAGGACCCTTCTTACTTGAGGAACCACCATGAAACTACCTCCTAAACATAATTTCCTTTTGCTGAAATTTTTGAAGTTCAAGACAAAAGTGAATGAAGACCATCCATACCTTGTAGCAACTACTCCTACTAGTGCCTAGAGACCGTATCACGCGCTAAAACTACTTGGGACCAGCTAAAATCAAGATTTCCAGCTCAAGAGCAGGGTCACCAAGGTAGCAAGAATACGCGAAGGATAAAGCACTAGAGCAAAAACTAATTGGACCAATGGAGGAGTCACTTACCAAGGAGTAATTTCCCCAAAATGGTTCGGTGAATGGTGCTTTGAGAAAGGGGATCAAAAATCACAACCAAATGAGCAAGAACACGGGTTTGAGCTGCGAAACAATTTTTTCTGGAGGCGGAAGAAGAGGATGGGAGCTGGAATGAGTGGAGGGGGTCCCTGTGGGCCCCACAAGCTTGCACACTGCCACCAGGGGGCGTAGGTGGCGGTGGCAGGGCTTGTGGCCCACTGGTCTGGCCCCCAGGCCAGCTCTCAGGACCAGTAATTTTCAAAAATTCCAAAAACAATCATACTAAATTTTCAGGACCATCGGAGAACTTTTATTTTCGAGGTATTTTTCTCCGGGACGCTAAAAGAGAAAATAGGGAAAACTAAACTAATTCTATCATTTTTCTTCTAAGCAAAAGAAAATGAATACTTTAAAACAGAGGTATGTGACCCTTTGATTCATCCGTTTCATGGTCATCGAAAGAAATTCGTCAATGGGATTGATCAAGTCCTTATGACAAAACCTTCTCGAATCGCAAGAGAGAATGGAGAATTTTCGAATAGCCACTAAGTCACCTCAATGGGGATATGTATCTCCCCAACAAGCAAATCATAGTTCATCTTGACACGAGGAATAGGGCATTCAAAGCTCCCAATGAGAATCGATCAAGTCTTTTTGATAGCATTGATGCAATGTACTTGATATCGTTTCTTCGAAAAGTGCACGGGGTGCTCATTACCGTTGACATGGAAAGTGACATTGCCTTTGTTGCAATCTATAACAGCCCCTGCCGTGTTTAAAAAGGGTCTTCTGAGGATGACAACCATGGCATCGTCCTCGGGAATATCCAAGATAACAAAGTCTGTTAAGATAGTGGTGTTAGCAACCACAACAGGCACATCCTCGCAAATGCCGATAGGGAAAGCAGTTGATTTGTCGGGCATTTTCAGAGAAATTTTAGTGGGTGTCAACTTATCCAATTCAAGTCTACGATAAAGAGAGAGTGGGATAACACTAACACCGGCTCCAAGGTCACATAAGGCAGTTCTTACGTAGTTTCCTTTAATGGAGCAAGGTATAGTGGGCACTCCGGGATCACCAAGTTTCTTAGGAGTTCCACCTTTGAAAGTGTAATTGGCAAGCATGGTGGAGAACTCAAGATCTGGTATCTTCCGTTTATTAGTCACGATATCTTTCATGTACTTGGCATACGGAGACATCTTGAGCATAACAGTTAACCGCATCTGCAGAAAGATGGGTCTTATCATCTCAACGAAGCGCTCAAAATCCTCATCATTCTTTTTCTTGGATGGCTTAGGAGGTAAGGGCATAGGTCTCTGAACCCATGGCTCCCTTTCTTTACCATGCTTCCTACCAGTGAAGTCATTCTTATCGTATCTCTTAGGTTGTGGGTTATCAGGATTAACCGTAGGTTCAATCTCCACATCCTTATCATTGCTAGGTTGAGCATTATTATGAACAACACTGTCCATATTGTCACGAGGTTCATGTTCATCACCAGATTGTGTTTCTACATCAGACGCAGAAATATCATTAGGTTCTTCCGATGTGATAGTAATTGGTAAACTGGCATGTAGGTTTCTATCATCCTTCTTATTCTCCTTAGGATGACCGGGTGTATCAGCATTGATTCCTTGAGAATCTTCATCAATTCTCTTAGGGTGACCTTCAGGATACAAAGGTTCCTGAGTCATTTTGCCTCCTCTAGTAATGACTCTGACATAGTTGTCATTTAATTCATTGAGCAAGTCATTCTGAGCTTTAAGTACTTGTTCTACCTGAGTAGTAATCATAGAGGCATGTTTACTCAGAAGCTTCAGATCATTGACATTTCTGTATACACAAGCAGTTAAATGGCTAAGCATACGAGTACTTTTTTCCAAATTTCTGCTAACATAATCATTGAAACTCTGTTGTTTAGAAACAAAGTTGTCAAATTCAACAAAGCATAGGCTAGCAGGTTTGTCAAAAGTAATATCACTCTCATCAAACCTACGTAGAGAATTCACTTCTACTACCTGTATCGGGTTATCGAGACGATGGATCTCTTCGATAGGTGGTAGATTTTTGACATCTTCAGACCTAATGCCTTTCTCTTGCATATATTTCTTGGCTTCTTGCATATCTTCGGGACTGAGGAATAGAATACCTCTTTTCTTTGGAGTTGGCTTAGGAGGTGGTTCGGGAATAGTCCAAGCATTATCATTGATCAAGATGTTATTCAGTAGAGTCTTAGCTTGTTCTACATTTCGTTCCCTAAAACAGAACCGGCACAACTATCTAGGTGGTCTCTAGAGGCATCGGTAAGTCCGTTATAGAGGATATCTAGTATCTCGTTCATCTTAAGAGGGTGATCAGGCAAAGCATCATGTAGTTGGACGAGCCTCCCCCAAGCTTGTGGAAGACTCTCTTCTTGGAGTTGAGCAAAGTTGTATATTTCCTGCAAGGCAGCTTTCTTATTATGGGCAGGGAAATATTTCTCGCAGAAGTAATAGACCATCTCCTGGGGACTACTCACACATCCAGGAGCAAGAGAGGTGAACCAGGCTTTAGCATCATCCTTTAGAGAGAAAGGGAACAGCTTAAGGATATAGTAGTGACTGATCTTCTCCTCATTAGTGAAAAGGGTGACTGTATCGTGTAGTTTGGCAAGATGGGCTATGACCGTCTCAGACTCATAACCATGAAAAGGATCATATTTGACTAGAGAGAATATCTCAGGATCGACAGAGAATTCATAATCCTTATCGGTGATAAAGATAGGTGAAGTGGCAAACTTCGGGTCGTATTTCATCCTACCTTCCCGAGATTTTTCCTTCCACTTGAGAAGTAATTACTCAGCGTCATAGGCATCCTTACACACAAGAAAATCCTCAGCTATCTCTCCCTCCATAACGTAACCCTCAGGTATATCAGGCAATTCATATCTAGGAGAGCTAGATCTAACAGGAGCAAAAGCAGGTTCTATCTCAATAGTATCGGCGGTATCAAAAGCATCACGAGCATTGGCAGTAACTCTAGCAATATGAGCATCAAGGAACACTCCTAGTGGAACATCAGGCAAAGTAGTATCTCTAGCACTATCAAGCATAACATCATCAGGCAAAATAGCATCTCTAGCATCATGAGGCAAAGCAGTATCAAGCATAGCATCTCTAGCAGTAGCATCATAAGCATCATCAAGCACAAGCGACATATCAAGATTTCTAGCAGGAGGCGATGTCGCAAACTTACTCATAACTGAAGGTGATTCAAGTGCAGAGCTAGATGGCAATTCCTTACCTCCCCTCGTAGTTGAAGGCAAGACTTTGGTCTTCGGATCCTTTAGATTCTTCATAGTGATCAGCAGATATAAATCCCAAGTGACTCAGAGAATATAGCAATACCTCCCCGGCAATGGCGCCAGAAAAATGCTTGATGTCAACTGTTCTTCCCCTTGCAACGACACCATAAGAATGCCTCTAGCACTCTCCGGAAATCAAAACTAGAAGAATGTTGTTGACGGCCCACCAGCGCATGGGATCGTAGCAGTTTTCGAGGGTAGAGTATTCGACCCAAACTTCTCGAGCATTAGCAATTGAATTTGTCAGATTCAACCACACCTGAAAGATTAGTATCTGCAAGCAAAGTAGTAACACTAAAGTAGTATGATAACAACGGTGTCAGAAACGATCTGTTGACACGGCACACTATTTCAAACGATTGTATCACTGGCGCCAAGTTGCCTCGTTGACGGAAATTGTCAGTTCTCGTCAACGACTATCGAACCAAAATTGTAGCAGGTAACAACAGTGTAACGAGTAATAGAAGTGGAAAGGAACAACAGTAGTGACAGTAGTAGCAAGTAGCAACAGTAGCAAGCGACAGTAGTAGCAACAGTAGCAGTAGAGCAAGACAAGTAACAACAGTAGCAACAGTAGTAGTAGCAACAGAGCAAGACAAGTAACAACAGTAGTAGGACAAACTCGTAAGCAATGGGACGGTGATTTGTTTGGATGATATTCATCATGCAACAGTTATAACACGGAGAGACATGTGGCTAGCTCACGTTCGTCAATGTCATGTAGGCATGCATTCTGTGTGTCGTCATACGTGCTTAGGAAAAAGAACTTGCATGACATCTATTGTCCATCCCTCCCGTGGCAGCGGGGTCCAAAAGGAAACTGCAGGATATTAAGGTTCTCCTTTTAATAAAGAACCGGACCAACGCATTAGCACTTGGTGAACACATGAACTCCTCAAACTATGGTCGTCACCGGGAGTGCTTCCGGTTATTGTCACTCCAGGGTTGCCGGATCATAACACATAGTAGGTAACGACAACTTGCAAGATCAGATCTAATACACATATATTGGTGACAACATAATAATTTCATATCTGAAATCATGGCACTCGGGCCCTAGTGACAAGCATTAAGCATGGCAAAGTAGTAGCAACATCAATATCAGAACATAGTGGATACTAGGGATCAATCCCCATCAAAACTAACGCGATTACATGATAGATCTCATCCTACTCATCACCACCCAGCGAGCCTACGAATAGATTACTCATGAACGACGAAGAGCTTCATGGAATTGGAGAGGGAATAAGGTTGATGATGACGATGGCGACGATTTCCCCTCTCCGGAGCCCAAGACGGACTCCAGATCTGCTCTCCAGATGAAGAACAGGTGGTGGCGGCGCCTCTGTATCGCAAATGCGACGAAAATTTCTGTTTTTATTTTTTCTGGGACGAAAGGGAACTTATAGAGCTGGAATTGGGGGTGGCAGAGCTGTGTGGGCCCCACAAGCTTGCCCACCGCCACCAGGGGGTGGTGGTGGAGCCAGGGCTTGTGGCCCACTGGCCCACCCCCTCAGGTGGAACTTGACGCAGATAGTTTTCATATTTTCCAAAAATGCTCCCCGTAAATTTTCACGACGTTTGGAGAACTTTGATTTCTGCAGAAAAATAACACCAAGGCAATTCTGCTGAAAACAACGTCAGTCCAGGTTAGTTCCATTCAAATCATGCAAATTAGACTCCAAGACAAGGGCAAAAGAGTTTGGAAAAGTAGATACGATGGAGACGTATCATCTACCTATCTCAATTCCTTGAGATGATGCTGTCAAACTGTATGATGAAAGAGAATTGCCAAATAAGCTCATGGCGGTCCTCATGAAACCTTTAGCTGCGGTCCAACCTCCAAGGACTAGATTCCTCGTGAAGGAATTGAAGTATGTGCCCAGAACTGACTACGGAATATTGGCATATTCCATTGCACGAATCAAAGGGCATGATAAGGAAGAAGATGTTGTAGGAATCATGAGGAACATCCTGTTCAACTTCATTCATGGCATAAAAATGAACCTTCACGATTTCTTCTTGAGGAATTTGGTCGATAATGCCTTGTCACAATCTGAGCTAAAAATTTATGCGCCTTGGATCTTGAGATTCATCAGAAACAGACCCGCCTTCAATTACCAAGATGACTATCAAAATCACCTCGGTTCTCTCCCGCCTCTCAATGTCATCAAGAAAACTTTTGAACCAATTGAAGGCAGAGGCAAGTCAGTGATTGAGGAAGGAAATCGGCCCCTGGATGGTCAATTTCGCAAGGATGCCTCTCATTCCTCATATGATGACACTGCCACTCAAGAATCTGACGGCAGAGCAAAACCTCCAAGCCCAACTGCCCCAAGGGTGATGACTAACAGAGAGCTTTTCCTAAGTCTTCATCAGAAAGTCGATCCCAATCACAAGTGGGTAAAACGCCAGTTTGGCTCCATCGTGAAAACCCTCAACGAGATTCAAAATGTTGTGAAGAAAAATCACTATTATGTTCATGAGGTATTTGACCGCACTTGGGCCATATTGTCACACCTGAAGACTCGACAGGAACTTGAAGAATTGGAATTCACTCGCGACTTCGATTGGTCATGGCCACCAAAGAAAAAATTCAAGACTATTCCAGTTCCTGACTTGGTGGACAGCTCATTTTCTGCATTCCGCACTGCTAATTTAGATGACGAACCTGAGGATACTTTAACTGGTCTAACAAGGAAGTCTGTCTCCAAGAATGCTCACGTGTATACCTCAACTCAGAACTGAAATTCTTCATGGGAGTTAGTCCTCAGTTTCGTCCCTTTCCGTCACTTGATGACAAAGGGGGAGAAATCTGAGAGTTAGTCTTCAAGCGGGACAAATTTATGGGCTTATTAAACTTTATGAAGTTACAAACTCTTGGTTCTTGTGAAGTGTTTTATGTAATGAGTTGTAACTTAAGCCCGATGGTGTCCTGACACTTTCGAATGATTTGCACCGCGTGCTTATTCATCAAGTTAATTAATGCATGCATGCTGAAATTCGTCAGATGTCATTTTTCATCATGCATTTCAAATTTCTCATACTATATGTCAAATGCATGCATGAATTACAAGATACAGGGGGAGATCTCCATGATATATAACATCAATGTGCATTTGCTATTTAAAGCAAATTCCCCAAAACATGCACATCTTTAGGGGGAGTTTCTCTGTATCTTACCTTCAATTCCTCAAACTTAGTATTTACATTTCATATAATTTATCCCCGTTGAAAACTTAACCCATTTGTCACCAACCACAAAAAAAGGGGATATTGAAAGTGCATCTAGTGCCCCTTAGTGATTTTGGTGGCTTGAAGACTTATAGGTTAAGAGACTGATATGTTTGTGAGTATACACAGGCTCCATAAGTCACTGAGGAGTTTGAGTTATTCAATGAATATCGACCCCTAAAAATGGATGCCTTCGGCTGAAAACTTTGGTCATTCCTTGAAGACTTTGATCGCGAAGAAGTTGCGAAGAAATTGATATTCCTCATGATGATATTTAAGATGAGGAATTTGGTGTGTCCCGAAGAAAGAACACTAAAGACTCTGAAGCTTAAAGATTTACTCTTTTTGTTTAAATTTCTTTATACTTGAGTCATAGGAACACCGTCCTGTTAAAGGGGGTCGAGGTAAAACTATGGAACGAATTTCCTCATGATGCTCAACTCAATCCTACCACTTCCAAATCCTCAAAGTGGGGAACATGAGAGACGTGAGGACTTTCACAGTTGAAAGTTCCGACCGTTGTGGCGCCATGCGCCACCTGTCCCAGATCTTATCCACCCAACGGTCATATTATTAAAGGTCATTTATGTCAAATCATGTCGGGATGCTCTTAGGCTATAAATAGCCACCCCCCACAACCACTAGCTAGTTGGCTGCTCCGAGAGAACTGACACTAGTCATTTAGAGCAACCCAAGTTCCTCAGAACCTTTGAGTAAAAATCATCATGTGGGGAAATACCCCAAATACCCGAACCCAAACGAAAACCCAAGTGATTGAGAATCACTAAATAAGTTATTCCTATGTGGAACCGACACTTGTTACCTTTGAGGACTGTGCATCCTCTAGACAGCTAGGCGTCATGGTCTAGAGCATCCAGTAGTCAATTGTGGATCGTCGGGTGACCGAGTTTGTGAGGGTTTGGAAGTATGCCCTAAAGACTTACCACGAGTGTTGGGCGAGGATTGTGTGTCCTTAGCTCAAGGAGAATACGGTAGGGACTGTGTGTCCCGGGACTGTGTGTCGTTTGGTTTCAATACAAAGCCGCTCCAAACCAGTCGTACAATTGTCACAGCAGTTGGAACTGGGTCAACAACAACTATCTTCATCAAGCTGCTGGTTCTATTTCTTCAACTCTCTCATTTCCTCAATTGCATGTTGAAGACTTTCATCTGTACTATTTGAAGAATTTGACTGAAGACTTTCTCTGAATTTCCTCAACCTCAAATTCTTCACCTGAGTTATTCCTCACCTGCTTATCCTGTAATTGTGACCTGTGCAAACCGATTATATGAAATCACTCTGAGTACTTTGTTGTAGTTGTTTTTGCACCTCTGACATTGTACTATTTCCGTTGAACTCAGTTCATTAGTGAGGACATTCCTCACTAGGAATTTCCTTAGTGATGTAATTGTAAAAATCGCCTATTCACCCCCCCTCTAGTCGATATAATGCACTTTCAGCAAGCTCTATATAATCTTCTAGACTAGATTTATGGGCAATTTAAGAGTGTTTAACTCTCTAGTTAGACGCTCAGTATCCTTCTTATGATCATCACATGACTTACCTTGCTTAGCATGATTATCATCAAGTTCATTTTCATTAACATCACTAGTTTTATCAAATAGGTAGTCATCATCTCCTAATAAGTCATCCTCATCACTACTGAATTCAAAGTACTCGAGGTGTGATGCCTTGGGGACTTTCTCCGTGAAGCATTTTCCAATCCCTTTATTTGGTGAATCAAATATGACATAGGAGTTGGAGGATATCAGTGCAAGACCAGAAGCACCTTCATCTTGACTATAGTCGGAGTTGGAGTGGTACCTACTCTCGGATTGGTTGTCACATTAGGAGTCGGATACCCATTCACCAACATGAGCTTAATGTCTTCTTATTGAGTGGTTCTTGGTGTATTTGTCCTTCTTCTCCGATTCCTTGCTTCTCTGGGTGGTTCTTCGATCATAACGATCTTCTCTACTCCTTCTCTCTCTTCGAGGTGACTCGTTTCTTGAGCTTCATCTTCTAGGTGACTCTTCTCTTCTGTGGGGGGGTCGAGCACTCATTGGAGTAGTGTCTAGGTCATGTCTAGATGAACACTTCTCTTCATATCTTGTGTTGG
Source organism: Hordeum vulgare subsp. vulgare (assembly GCF_904849725.1). NCBI lineage: Eukaryota > Viridiplantae > Streptophyta > Magnoliopsida > Poales > Poaceae > Hordeum > Hordeum vulgare. The sequence continues at coordinate 384,036,084 of NC_058524.1, read as the reverse complement.
AGCTTCTCTCTTTTCCTCTACTCTTGTAGAACTTGTTGAATTTCTTGACCACGAGGCTTATCCCTTCATTGGTGACAAGGTTGTCAAGTGAAGTAGCGGGGGTATCACTTGAAGCTTTGCAAGCACTGCTTGACTTGTTATGAAGCTCTTCTTTCTACTTCAGTGACATTTCATGAGAAACAATCCTTCCTGACTTATGTTAGCTTGGGATCTCTGTAGTTTGGCATCATTTGGATCAATGTGCACATGTGACACCCCGCTGATTTGTGTTGGTTTCCCTCCAAGATTAAAGGGTGATATAGCACAGCGACGGCAAATATTTCCCCCAGATATGAAACCAAGATATCAATCCAGTAGGAAGATCCACAAGACTATGTAAGAGGTACCTCCACAGAAACAACAAATCCTCACAACCCAACACGTGTAGGGGTTGTCAATCCCTCATGCGTAAAGTAAAAGGATAGATTGATAGGTGCAAATAAAGTGATGGAAAATAAAATGCAGCAATTTTATTTTTGGGTTTTTTCATAATATAGATCTGAAAATAAAATAGCAAATTAAATGTAAATGCGTATAGCAAAGTAGAGATTGCAAATAGATGATGTGAAATAGACTCGAGGGTCGTAGGTTTCAGTAGTAGATTCTCTTAAGAAAATAGCAAATACTGGGTTGACAAATTACTGTTGGGAAATTTATAGAATATAAAATAATTATGACGATATCCAAGACAATGATCATGTATATAGGCATCACGTCCAAGACAAGTAGACCGACTTCTACTTGCATCTACTTCTATTACTTCACACATCGACCACTATCCAGCATGCATCTAGTGTATTAATTTCATGGAGAAATGGAGTAATGCTTTAAGAAAGATGACACGATGTAGACAAGATCTATTTATGTAGGAATAGACCCCACTGTTGTATCCTTAATAGCAACAATACATGTGTGTCATGTCTCCTTCTGTCACTCAGATTGAGCACTGCAAGATTGAACCCATCACAAAGCACCTCTTCCCATTGCAAGATAAAAGATAAAGTTGGCCACACAAAAACCAAATATCAAAGAAGAAATACGAGGCTATAATAATCAAGAATGGATATAATTTCATAGATTTGATCATAAACTCACAATTCATCGGATCCCAACAAACACACCGCAAAAGATAGAGTTACATCAAATGGATCTCCAAGAGACCATTGTATTGAGAAGCAAAACGAGAGAGAAAGTCATCTAGCTACTGACTATGGACGCGTAAGTCTGATATGAACTACTCACGAATCATTGCAGGAGCACCAATGTGGATGATGAACCCCTGTGTGATCGCGTTCCTCTCTGGAACAAGCTCTAGATTGGATTTTGTGGCTTCTGGAACTTGCGACGGCTGAAACGATTTTTCGTCAACTCATCTAGGGTTTCTCGTATATTGGGGTATTTATAGAGCTCACACGCGGTGGAAGAGGTGCTTGTGGTCCCCACTAGCCACCAGGCTGCACCAAGGGCCATGGGTGTGCCCTCGTGTCTAGTGGGTCGTCTGGTCCTCCTGTGGTGATCATCCTTGGTCCCCAAGTTTCCTTTCATACAAACTATCTCCAAAAAGTTTTATGGCATTTGGATTCATTCGGTATCGATTTTCTGTAAAGGAAAAAACAACAAAAAACAACAACTGGCACTGGGCACTATGTCAATAGGTTAGTCCCAAAAACTGATATGAAGTTGCCATATAATGATCATAAAACATTCGAGAATGATAATATAATAGCATGGAACAATAAAAAATTATAGATACGTTGGATACGTGTCAACATGGTGTTGTGCTTTCCATCCAAGGCTCTAAGGATCTTCCTGATGATGAATTTGTCGGTCATTTCTTCACTTTCTAAGCCGGAAATTGCATTTGTGTTGGGGGCAAGCCTAGAGTACATCTAAGCGACTCCTTCACCATCCTTCATCTTGAACATGTAAAGTTGACTTTGTAGCACATCCAACTTAGATTTTCTGATGGATTCAATACCTTAGTGCATATCAACCAAATTATCCCAAATTTCCTTTGCATTCTCAAGACAGCTAAACTTGTTGAACTCTTTGGGGCATAGGTTGTTGAATAGAATGTCGCGTGATTGAGCGTTGTATTACAACATCTTAAATTCTTCCGCGGTGACTTCATGATCCGGTTCCCTTCCATAACCAAATAATTCACCTTGCAAACCAACACAAACAATAGCCCAAATGACGAGTTTATGACCAAGAATATGTATTTTTATTTTATGCTTCCAACTAGCAAACTTTGTACCAACAAAGTAAGGACCTCTACGGTGGTAATTTCCCTCACTAGACGCTATACTCTCCTAGATTGTGAAGCCAATGAAATGGAGACCAAAGCTCTGATACCACGTGTAGGACCCGAAGTATGTCTAGAGGGTGGTGATTAGACTACTTGAACGAATAAAAACTTAGCCTTTTCCAAATTTTAGTTGTGGCAAGTTTTAGCAATTTTATCAATTCAAGCACATCCTACACATGAAAGCCTAAGAGTATAGCAGCGGAAAGTAAAGACATACACATGTGAATAGGGGGTAGGGATAGGAAGATCAAACACAAATATTGACAGGGTGATTTTTGGCGTGGTTCTGATAGGTGGTGATATCGTACCTACACATTGATGGAGACTTCAATCCACGGAGAAAAAAGGCCGCACGAGTCCACGGAGGGCTCAACCCACAAAGGGTCCATAGAGAATAACCCTTGTCTATTCCATCGCGGCATATCTCCACAAAGGACTAGCCTCACTCGGGGTAGATCTTCACTAAGTAGGCAATCTCCTTGCCCTTAGAAACTTCTTGGTTCAACTCCACAACATGAAGTAGGAGGCTCCCAAGTGACACTTAACCAATCTAGGAGACACCACTCTTGAAAAGGTAGTAGATGTGGTAGTATGATGAACTCCGTGCTCTTGTGGTTCAAAAGATAATCTCCTGGACACTCAATCACTCTCTCACATATTTGGCTAGGGTAGAAGAGATTCATTGGGTGGAAAGCAACTTGGGGAGGCTAGAAATCAAGATTCATATGGTAGGAATGGAATATCTTGATCTCAACACATGAGTAGGTGGCTCTCTCACTCAATAAATTGGATATGTCAAATGTTGGGTCGTTCTGAGTGCTTCTTGTGCAAATGAGAGGTGGTGGAGGGGTGTATATTGGCATCTCCAAAAATCCAACTGTTACAACATTATTTCCCAACTCGGTGAAACCGAAGTAAAACTCGGTGGCACAGACTAGTGCAAAATGTGGCAACTTTTATCCTTTCGGTGAATCCGATATATGAATCTCGGTGGTCGTGATTTTGGCTGGCCTAGTTAATTTGCTTAACTTAGTGAGACCGATTCTCAAGACCCCTAAATTCCGATTTTAAGAAATTAGTTAACAGAGCTGGGGGCACTGATTTCGGTTGCACCAAAGTGGAACTTGGTGGTACCGAGGCTCTAGGGTTTGGCATGGGATCTGTCTGGGTAATACTTGGTAGGGACGAAAGGACAAAGTTGGTAGCACCGAATTTTGGATATTTATGATTTGTACATAATATTTGTTGGAGGATTTCATAAGTATTTTTTGTGGCAAACTCTAAGCACTTGAGAAACCAGATCATCATAGTAACCTCATCCCCTTTTAATAGTATTGGCTTTCCTATGGAGTCAAATGTGGTTTTTCACAAAATACAAAAAGTAGAGCCTTCAAGCTTGTTGCAAATAGATTTTACTTGCATCTAGAGGTTCTCCTCACCATCCTTAGCCAATGCATATTGAACTTTTCCTCAAATACACTAGATAGTATCATTAGATCAATGACACATATGTTGCTATTAATTACCAAAACCACATTTTGGAGAAGTCGTGCTTTCAGCTTCATGTAGTTGTCATGTGGTACTACGTGGACTTTGGCGAAGTTGTCCCACCCTAGTAGGGCGTAATATCCACTTTTGAAGGGGAATTATGGAAAGAAACCTCTTGAGAGCGGTAATTGTCTGATGTTATGAAGACTATGTCCAAGATTATTCTGTTGTTGCATCGTGCCTCTCGCACCGGTATTATACCTTTAAAGGTGGTGCCACTTTGACCTATGCGCGATTTATCATTGTGCATTTTGTCCAAAGTGTCATCATATATCAGATTTAGGCTGATGTTGCCATCCATGAGCACCTTCCAAAGTCGGCACTCATCCATAATTGTATTGAGGACCAGCGCGGTGGGGCACCTAGTACCTTCCAAACTTGGTTGATCTATATGATCAAAGCTGATCGATGTGTTTTCCCACGCGCCCTCAACTAGTACCAGCTGGATGAAATTGATTTCCCTCACAGCTAGTTTGTATTGGTTGTTGGAAACGGAAGTTTCGTAGATCATCATGACTTCGTCTTCGTCTGAGTACTGCTCTACAAGGCTGGAGGTACCTCCTAGAAGAGCGGGTCTTCCCTTGGCCACTTGCCTCACAACCCAACGTTCGTGAAGACTATGAGTTGGACAAGAGTTAAGCAGAATAGCGTGTATTGGGCATGGTTTATCCAGGAGGCCGTCGAGTGTTGTTCAAGGGTGACTAATACATCTCCAATGTATCTATAATATTTCATTGTTCCATGATATTATTTTATCATATTAGAACACTTTTCATTAACTTATCTACGAATTTATATTATTTTTTAGCACTAACCTATTACCCAGTGCCCAGTGCCACTTGCTGCTTTCTGCATGTTTTTTTACTTTTCAGGTTCTAGTTCCAAACGAATCCCAATTGACCTCAAAATTTTCGTGAATATTTTATGGAACAAAACAAGACCGTGGAGCATTGGAAGAAGGTCACAGGGCGCACGAGGCCACCACAAGCCAACAGGGCCCGACCTGGGGCGCAGTGATGGCTTGTGTTTGCCTCGTGTCTCTCCCCACCCTGTTCTTTGTCCTATAAATTCTTATTTACCCGGAAACCTTCGAGGGAGGTCCCTAAACACCTTTTTCTCCACTTCAAGTCTTTGTTCCAACGGGGGGTCATCTAGAGCTCCGTTCCGGCACTCTGCCAGAGGGGGGATCATCACTAAGGGCTTCTTCATCAACCTTCCTGCCCTCATGATGATGTGTGAGTAGTGCACCACACACCTAGGAGTCCATAGCAGTACCTAGATGGCTATCTTTCCCTGTTTGATCTTCAATACAATGATCATCACATCTTCGCTTTGATCCATATGATGTAACTCTTTTGTACGATGCTTTTGTTGGGATCCGATGAATTGTGGGTTTATGTTCACATTATTCATGATAAATATTTAAGTCTGCATTAATATATAATATGATTCTTATGTGCACGATTATGATTGCTTTGTAATTCTCTCCGATCTGTTGAAATAGTTTGGCCAACTAGATTGATATTTCTTCGGTGAGGGAGGTATGTTCTAGTAGGTTCAAACTGGCGAGTTTCAATATCCCACTAACGGAAGGGGACAAGTAGCGTCTTTGTGTTGCTGGTACTAAGGGTAAAATGATGGGGCTAATTCACATTAGTTTAGTTTACTTTGTCCACGTCATGTCATCTTACTCCAAGCATTACTTTGTTTGTCATGAGCTTAGTACATAGAGAGGCAAGCATAGAAGCGCTCTTGAAGTGAACTAATAGTAATACTTGTAGGCAGGAGTCAGCCTATTTGTTTATTGACATGATGCCTATATTTACATGATTATTTCCATGAAAATTGCATACCTATCTACTCTGCTATCAACTGTCCAACAGTAATTTGTTTACCCACCGTGTGCTATTTTTATGAGCGATGACATTAGGGAAATCTATGCCCCCGTGTCTATTCTCAACATATTTCTAAAACCTCGAATACCTTTCTCACATTTATTTTCTTTTGTTTTATTTTGCACTTTTATAATTATCTACAATTATCTACTTACCTCATTCGCTTGGAAATAACGAGACCAAGGGGATTGACAACCCTCTTGCCCGTGTTGGGTGCAATTTGTTTGTTCTTTTGTATGCAGCCGTTGAAGTCGGTTGTGGTTGATATTCCTATTGGTTCGATAAACCTAGTTTTCATAACTGAGGTAAACACTTACCCACTTTGTGTTGCGATAACACATTCCTCTTCACAGAAAACCCACCACAGATCACGAGTATGATGAAAGATTTCTGGCGCCGTTGCCGGGCAATATAATCATCAACTATCAAGTAGCTCCACACAAAATATCATTCATTTATTCCCCTTTTTATTTTTTGGTATAGTTAATTTGTCTCCTATAAAAAATACAAATATATATATATAGATATATATATATCTTTGGTTGATTATCTTGTCACTAGATTGCATCTTCACTCTCTAGTTTGCTTGAAAGTTGCTACTATGTTTGACTTTGTCATTGAAAAGGATGATGGGCGTAATTTCCCATTGAGGAAACTCCTCCACGGTGATACATGAAAGCTATCATTCTAGGAAAAGGGAATATCATGGGGATAAGCATTATCCAAGAATTTTTAAATGTCTAGGAGCTTTAACTTGCAAGGAAACTCCTATCCTAAAAAGAACCAAGACTTATGTCGATGTTATTTCCTCCCTTGTTTTAAAACTTGAAAGAAGATTTATGCGCACTAACCCTACTTTGCAAAGGCTTTTCTATGAGTTACCGTTATTAAAAGAACCGAGAGTTAAGAAAATAGCAGTGCTTATCCTCATGCAAGAATTTGACTATATAGTATGTGAAGCACGGGGGATCTTTGAGCACTATAATATGAGTTGTGAACTTCCCGTATTAGATGAAATTTTACACAAAAGGACTATATGATGAGATATGTGTTCAAGTATAATCACACTTGTGATTAAAACAAATTTAAAGAGGTCCTTCCTATCCATATTATCCAACAAGTTGTGAATACCAAAAATAAACAATACTCATGGATAGTAAGAGAGAATAGGGAAGGGTTTAAGGAGAGCACCACTAAAGATGCCAAGATATGACTCGATAATTTATTCCCTATTGTCTTCGAAAAACATACTTCTCAATACAATGTGAAATATGACAACACTTGAAACTATGCGATATGCCAAGCTAGGGGAGTAAAACAATAGCGCTTGTTGGGAGGCAACCCAATAGTTAGATTTAATTTTTGTTAGTCTGTGATAACATGATTATTGCCTCGGTAATAATTGTGCTTTACGTTTTAATTAGTGTTTGTGCCAAGTAAACCCTTTGGGATGATTTGCATGATGAGTAGAACTGATACGTTGCAAATACATGAACTTTGGCAGAAGTGATACGGTGCAAAAGAGAAACTTTGACGCCGAGTGCTAAATTTCTATGATTGTACTAGAGTCTTTTTAAGCTGAATATTTTACAGAGTACTTATATACAAATTCCTCAGGTCGTCCTAATTTTTCAGAATTTTTGGAGTTACAGAAGTATTGCAATTAAATATATTACTACACACTTTTATGTTTTAAACAAATTCTGTTTTTAGCATGCATAGTTTGGTTGTTCTGATTATATTATGGTTTATATCGGGGGGGGGATAATCCATGGAGAAGTTATAATAGAGTACCTTATGCTAAAATAAAAGAAGAAATTTATAACAGTACCAAAAAGTGTTTATTATGTTGCCTATACTAATGGATCTCATGAAGTTTTGTTGAGTTTTATGTGATTGAAGTTTTCAAGTTTTGGGTATTATCTCGATGGACAAAGAAATGAGAAGTGGAAAGAGCCTAATCTTGCGAATTCCCAAGGCACCCCAAGGTAATATTATAGGAACACTCAAGTGTCTAACTTGGGGATGCCCTGGGAAGCCATCCCCTCTTTCGTCTCAATCCATCGGTATGTTACTTGGAGCTACATTTTTATTCATCACATGATATGAGTTTTGCTTGGAGAATCGTTTGCTTTTGTTTACTTTTACTTTCAGTTTGGCACAATAATTGTTTGATGGACACACCTATCTGAGAGAGAGACACCATCATCATGATTTGTTACAATACTGTATGTGCTTCACTTATATCTTTTGAGTTTAGCAGTTTCTCTAGTACTTCACTTATATCTTTTTGAGCATGGTGCCGTGTATATAATATAGAAATAATATGCTCTCATTCCTAACTTATATTTTTTGAGAGTTAATGAATACTGACGGTAATTTGCATGGGTCATAAGACTAGATCAAAAATAATGAGTGTTCAATAAGTGATAGTTAAAACCATCATGTAGCACATATTGAGAATTTGTGGTTAATAATATTGATGTGGTGATATGAAAAGGTGTGAGTGCATAATAATTAATTCAGAGATGTATTGATATTAAGGGCATGGTACTGATGTGTGAGCATTTTTATTCCTCGTTCAAAACCTTGTGTTGTTTCGAGTCGGAGTTGCGCGATGGTTAATTCCTACCAACCCTATCCCTCTCGCGATGGTTATTTCCTCACTCGGACAATACTCTAATAGTACCTAGATAGCTATCTCTCTCTCCCTCTTCGATCTTCAATACAATGCTCATCACATCTTCGCTTTGATCCATATGATGTAACTCTTTTGTACGATGCATTTGTTGAGATTCGATGAATTGTGGGTTTATGTTTACATTATTCATGATAAATATTTAAGTCTACTCCAATATATAATATGATTCTTATGTGCATAATTATGATAGCTTCGTAATTCTCTCCGATCTATTGAAATAGCTTGGCGAACTATATTAATATTTCTTCGGCGAGGGAGGTACGTTGTAGTAGGTTCAACCTGGCGAGTTTCTATATCCCACTGATAGAAGGGGTCAAGTTGTGTCTTTGTGTAGCTGCTACTAAGGGTAAAATGATGGGGTTAATTCATATTGGTTTAGTTTACTTTGTCTACATCATGTCATCTTACTCCAAGCATTACTTCATTTGTCTTATTAGCATAAAATCGCTCTTGAAGTCAAGTAATAGTAATAGTTGCAGGCAGGATTCGGTCTATTTGTTTATGGACGTGATACCCATATTTACATGATCATTACTGTGAAAATCGCATAACTATCAGCTCTTTTATCATTTGCCCAACAGTAATTTGTTTACCCACTGTGCGTTATTTTTATGAGAGATCCCATTAGGGAAAGCTATGGACCTCGGGTCTATTCACAACATATGTCTAATACCTCCAACACCTTTCTTCCATTTATTTGTTTTTATCTTATTTTGCACTTTTACAATTATCTACACACCTCATTCACTTGCAAATAACGAGACCAAGGGGATTGACAACCTTCTTCCCCGTGTTGGGTGCAAGCTATTTGTTCTTTTGTATGTAGCCACTCACGATGGTTGTGGTTGATATTCCTATTGGTTCGATAAGCCTTGGTTTCATAACTGAGGGAAATACTTACCCACTTTGTGTTGCGATAACAGGTTCATCTTCATGGAAAACGCAACGCAGATCATGAGTACCAGTGACTGGAGGTTTTCTTCTTCTTCTGAGGTTTTTCGCCCGAGATATTCCGTTTGCGAGGCTCACGCTCTGGTGAGGGTACATGGTACTTTAAGTTGGGTGCACAGATAGATTTTATGTTTTCCTCGGCTAGATAGGTGTCTTCGTTGATGCAAAATCTGGACACGATGCAGGTCAATTCTGGAAGTTTCTGAACCTAGCGGCATGCAAGAGCATTCAAAATTCCTTTTTTCCTTGCATCTATGCTGGAAGGCTGCTATTATATCTCAGTCCTGGTAGCTCGGTATTGTATCCTTAATGGACGATAACCTGGCCCAGAACTGCCTGATTCTCTCAGTGGGAAGTTGTTGTACATAGGCTAGATCCAGAACATCTGGTGGCCCTGAGTTGTCGGGATGATATTCAATCTAGGAGGCGGGTGGCAGTTTTTCAATCTCTAAGGATCGCATGTCCGAAGCCCTTGCATGCTCATTCCGGGTCACATCAGTAGTCTTCGGATCAGTCGTGCTGATTTGAGGTGGTTTACCTAGTCGGCTATTTCCTCTATTACCTTCCAAAAAATCCCTGAGCCCCCTGTCCTTCAAGGAGAGTTCGCATAGGGACGAGGCAAAATCCTGGGTTGCCTCGATTCCGCAAACGGGAGTGGGCATCCTCATGATAGAAATCTCGGGTATGGGAATCATACCCGTAAGATTGGATTCGTTGGCCAATGATCCCAACAATCCTTCCATCGATATCACAACGGAACTCTCAATGAAAGCACTAGTGTCAGTGTAAAAACCTACACACATTGGGATAGGGCGTCCCGTGCTATGGATCTTAGATCGATGGTAATAGGAACAGGGAGAGACAATGTTTACCCACATTTGGGCCCTCTCGATGGAGGTAAAACCCTACGTCATTCTCTTGTTTATAATGATGGAGTAGTATCGAATACAGAGTTGATCTACCTCAAGATCATGAGATGTGTTCTAACCGAAGGGCTAGGTGAGTAATGTTCTGTTCCCTCTCCTTCTACGGGCTAAACCCCATGGCTTGTACACACGTTGAGTAGGGTATCTTGGGTTACAAGGTCGGTACTATAAAGTAAAGGTGGCATGAGGAGTCTTGGTGCATATGTCAAGCCTCGAACAGATGTAGTCTTAATCTCGACCCATCATGCAGTTTCTGGAGTCCATCTTTAGAAGGTGAATCACTCCAGGCCCAGCTCGAAGAGTTCAGGCTAATTAGGTTAAGACCCCCTAACCCATGACACCGTAAGGCGTGCATCCGACTTTCTTGATCATGAAGACCTCGAGCATTTGAGGAAGCCTGTCATCAAAATATACAAGACACGTTCTATACTAAAAAAATTCCCACTAGCATATGCAAATGACAACTGAGCAGACTCTCTATATGAACAACATGGTGCTCCCTCTAAGCACAAGTGTGGAAAAATATAATAGCATTGCCCTTCTCTCTTTTCTCTCAATTTATTTTCTTTTTCTTCTTATTTCTCCCCCTTTTTCCTTTTTTTTCTTTTTTTCCTTCCCCTTTTTTCTGTCTAGAATCTCATCTCAACTTGTGGGGAAATCATTGTCACCATTATCCTTTCCTCACTACGACAGTGCCCTAATAATGATGATCATCACACTTTTATTTACTTACAACTCGATATGAAAAACTACTATACAAGATGATTATATATGAATGCCCCTCATAGTGTACAAGGATGTGTAATGATCTAGCATAACATGTAGGTAATGATGAACAGTGGCTTCACAAATACTATGTTAGCAACATGATCATGCAAAGCTATAGGATGATGAACACACAAGTGATGTGGCAGAATGGTGGAAGTTGCGGCAATATATCTAGAAATTATGAAAAGGTGAGAGTGCACATATCCATGGATTCACACTAGTCATAAAGAATATAAATATTTATTGTGAAGCCTATGAACTCTCGAACTAAAGTACTACCACATAGCCCTATGGAGAAGGTTGGTAGGAGCTAACCATCGCACGATTCTGACTCGAACACATAGGATTTCAATCAAACATAAGAACCCTCACGCATCATCATCATGACATAACAAATATTTAGAATAGTAATTTATAACATGCTTTAATACCTAGATTTCTACTAAAAAATAATCATTTACTCAAGTCCTTCAATCTTACTACATCAATATAATTAACCCACATTTCCATTTTAGTGAGCTGCATGAAAATTTTATTTTGGATACCTATCGTTTTTGTACTAGTCTTATAACCCGTGCATATTGCCATTACAATTTCACAGACTCCTAAAAATATTTAAGTGAATCATGAGAGTTCAATTATTCCATAAAATTTGAACGCAATCGTTCTCTAAAAGATATAAGTGAAGCACTAGAGCAACTGCCTAGATCAAAAGATATAAGTCAAGCTTATAGTGTATTCTAACAAATTGTGATGAACAAGTTTCTCTCTCACATATGTGTGTCCATCAAACACTAATTGTAGAAAACTAAAATAAAATCAAACTATAATACACAACGGTCCAAACAGAACACATATCATGTGATGAATAAAAATATAGCTCCAATTGACCCTAAACCAATAGAATGGAGACGAAAGAGGGGATACCTTCTGGGCATCCCCAAGCTTAGACCCTTGGGTATTCCTTGAATATTACCTTGGGGTGCCTTGGGCATACCCAATCTTATGGTCTTGTCGCTCCTTATTCCTTCATCCATCATTGTCTGACCCAAAACTTGAATACTTCAGCACACAAAACTCAATAGAAACCTCGTGAGATCCGTTAGTATAATAGGAAAATCATAATCTTTAGGTACTGTTATAAATTGGTTCGTATTTAATTATTGCATAAGGTACTATATTATAACTTACCCATGACTTATACCCCCCTATATAATCCATAGGTTCATCAAAATAAGCAAACTATGCAAGCAAAAATAGAATGTGTCTAAAACAGAACCGTCTATGGTGATCAGCATTAAAACCATACTTGTGTAGCTTCAAAAAATTTGAAAACTTAGTAAAACCTGGAAAATTTGTAAATAAATGATGTGTAAAAAATACGGATTAGAAATACATCCAGTAAAATAAGAGAAATTTTGCACTCGACATAAAAGTTACTGTTTTTGCACACGATCAATTCAATGATCATCCAAATAATCCCAAAGGATTTTGTTGGCACAAACACTAATTAAAACATAAAACACAATTTTTACAGTATAAATAATCAAGTAAAAACACCAAATATAAAGTTAAATAGAAAATTTGGGATTATTTTTCGTTGCCACCCAACAAGCGCTATCATTTTATGCCCCTAGCTAGGCATAATTCATAGTATCAAGTGTTGTCATCATTGACATTCGTTCCATCAGTGGCCCTATGCAACATCCACAGCTTTTGCTACAATGATCTATGTGAATAAACTACAGTAACCATATGGCAATGATGCCATGTCATCGTGATTGCTATTGTTAATCTCGCGTTAGTTCAAAATGGTTCGAATTTAAATTTAAAATAAAGTCAAGCGATAAAAAAATTTAATTACAAAAATAAAAATGTTAGATGTTTGTCAAATAGTACTTAGGAAATTGTCCTTTAAGAATTATTAATTTTGAGGGGATTTAATTTCACTAAATAAAATAAAAATAGAAACTAAAAAGAAAAAAAAAAGAAAAAAAAACGCTCGGCTAACCGGCCCAGCTGGCCACCCAACCGGCCCACCTCCGTGGGCGTATATTACGCCCACCGAAACCCTAGCCACCTGCGTGCTCCCACTCCTCCCTCCAACCAGCCTCTATGGAACCCCAGGAGGGAACTGTCCCTCGTTCCCTCCCCTTCTCCCCTCGCTTGTTCCGCCATGATCCCAGCCTCGCCAGCCACCCCTCCCTCGTCCAGCGCCCTGCACCACCTCGCTCGCGCCAGCCACCGCCTTGCCCTTGGTTCCCTCCCCTCGCTCGACCTCGCCTCCCCTGAACTCTCCCTCCCCCCTCACTAGAGAGGCCGAACCCTCCCCTGCACCGATCCCCTCCTCGCCCCAACCGTAGCCACCGACCGACCACCGATCCCCTCCGGCGGGCCACCTCACAGCCTTGCCTCGTTCCTCACCGTCGGCCTCGCCCCGAGCCTGGTGCCACTCCCCTCCAAACGGGGGTGAGCTACTCCCCCTTTCCTTCCCCCTTTTTTGGTCTTCTGCACCGCCACCATCGGGCTGCGCCGAGGGCGCGCGCACCCGTGCCTACTGCTGCTCGCTCGCTCGTTCGCGCCGTCGCGGTCCTACGCCCCGTCTATGTGCTGTTGTTGCCGCTTTGCCCCGTTGCCGGCCGCTGCCGTGTCCACGTCGAGCGTGTATGTGGCCCTTGGCCGTTGTCCAGTAGTGCGAGCCTCCCCCCACTCTATGCCAATGGGGGCCCATGCGCCCTAAACAGATCATTAAAAAATTTGTTAGAAAAATATGTAAATTAATAATTATATTAAATCAATGGATAAACTAATTAAATAGTTAATCACCTTAATTAGAGTATTAATTAGCACTTTGTTAACTTAGGAGAGAATGACATGTGGGCCAACCGATTTAAAACTAATTAATATGGTTTAAATTAATCTGTTAAAATTAAATTAAGACATTGTTAAAACCTCGGTCAATGACACGTAGGACCCACTCTTTAGTTTGACGAGTCAACGCCCTGCTAACTGATGATGTCAGCATAACATCATGTTAATGTCATAATTGTGTTAAATTGAATTAATATAATCTGTTAATTCCTAAATAATCAATAAAACTTAAAAAAATAATATAAAATAAATCATAAGTCAGGTGAAAATATTTCTAACATGAAAGTTGATAAGCAGAACGAGACGAACCAAGATACCCGCTCGTTTGTCACGTGTCCCTAGCATAGCAAATGTCGAACTTTTCCATCGTTTTCCATCTGACCAGTAGTAGCCACAAACCCGGGAAATATCATCAGATATTTTCCCGATTCGTCTATGACGGATAGCACTCCATTAGCTCATGCCTAGCGCTGCCTTTAAACCACGTCTTGCTTTGTGATGCTTTTGATTGTTCTGTTATTTATTGTGTTTCCCCTTCGCTACTTCCTTTCCAGTAGGCCCCAAGACCGATGATGATCCGGTGATTGACTACTTCCTAGTTGAGGATCCATTTTCTCTGCAGAGCAACAAGGCAAGCAAACCCCCTTGATCATTCCTATATCGCCCTTTTCTTTCTCCCTCATGCTTGCATTAGAATTTTGCCACTTTTGTAGTTAGCTCCTATATCTGATGCATAGCCTGTTTTTGACAAACTACTACTTTCAGTACCGCACTTGAAACTGTTTAGCATAGGTGGAGCAGTCATCCCCTCTCACCCTTTGTCCAGTTGCCTTGCTTTATTGTCAAGTCTCGATCCCTAATCGACGAGCCAAGACCCGACACAGCACTCACACCCCCTTAGTTGTACGACGCTGCAGAGCTACTATCGGGTACCGAGGGTGACACCTCGCAAAGTACTCATGATGATATCTCTGTAGTGTAGCTAGTCGGTCGTGGTTATCGAGGGTGATTCCTCCTTCACCACTCCCGACGATGTATCTGTCGTACAACCCCTCAAGTGTGAGACGCTCGAGGGTGACTCCTCTAAGTCCACCTTAATGTTTACATCCTTTGGAATCCAACGAGGGTGATACCTCGGATTCCCCCTGATGTTACAACCACACATTTACTTGACCTTGTTACTAGGAACCTTGATGAATAATGTTAGGCGGGTGGATTCCCGCGTGGATGTGCCGATAAGTTAATTAAAATGTTAATGGATTTGGGTATTTGATCTCGGTTGGTGGGAGACCTTTTCGCACTAACCGGCTACGCGGGAGAAGTTATGGGTACTCAGCGTCGTGGTATCAGCCGAAACTCTTCAGACGTCAACAATGGAGCGACGCGTGCCCAAGTGGTCCCGAGATGCATCGCGCTTGTTTTAATGGGTGCTAGGACTGACATTGGCCACCCTTGCGTCATGCAGTAGCGCAGAGGGCAAGTGGGACCATGACCCCTTTGTGCTTAGAATTTAGACCGGCGGGCTGGCCTCTCTATTAAGCTTAGGTGGGGCTGCGGCGTGTCGATATTCCGAGGCCAGGCATGACCCAGAAAAGTGTGTCCAGCCAAAGTGTTATCGAGCGTGACGGGAAACTTGGTGCACCCCTATAGGGATGAAAATTAACTATTCGGATAGCCGCGTCCACGGTTACAGGACGACTTGGAGTTGTGCCCCGATCTTTTACAACTACAACTGTTACTTAACTGAAATGTTTGTTCCGGGATTGCTTCCTCGCCGGGAGTCGAGGGAGAACCTCTGGGCATGACCTCATATTATTATTGCTGCAACAATATGACTATTATTTGTGTTCCTCTTCTACTCTCGTCTATTGCTGCAAGACCCCTGAAGATGCTAGTCTTCCATAGGACTAGGCCTTCTCTCTCTATTCTCGCATTCCTGTAGTCAGTCCACATATAAACAACTTCCTTTGATATTGTTGCATTCTTAACATAGTTGTGATGTCAGCCTTGCGAGTACTTTGGATGAGTACTCATCGTTTATTTGCTCCTCCTTTGTCCCCTTGATCCATTGCTTCGACCAGATTATGGAGCCTAGGAAATGGAGTATCCCGCCGACGATGACTGCTACCCCGACGGAGCCTACTGCTACGTGGAGGCCACTTAAGACCGGGGGTACTTAGGATAATCCCAAGCAGGAGGCCTCGCCTCGTTCGATCGTTGTATCTTTTGTGCTAGCCTTCTCAAAGGCACCCCATGTTTAATGTCTGTACTCAGATATTTGTTGCTTCCACTGACTCGTGTGTTTATTGAGCTTGTGTATTCTAGCCCTCGAGGCCCGTGGCTTGTAATATGAAGCTTGGATGTTTTATTTGTGTCTAGAGTTGTGTTGTGATATGTTCCAGTGAGTCCTTGAGTTTGATCGTACGCATATGCTTGTATGATTAAATCGAGGGTGTCACACCCTTATGATAGATTCATAAAGTTGTTTAAGTATATTTTTTTGTAAGTATCCATCCCTTTGGGAATTGGGATCTTATATTTCGTTCTTTTCTATCAATAATAGCACGAGTAGTTCATAAGAAAGGCCTACCAAGTATTATTGGACAAGATACATTGCATTCAATATCAAGCACAATGAAATCCACAAGCACATAAATTCTATTAGAAGGAATAATCTTATCATTTATTCTACTCGAACATTTCTTAATAATGGAATCCGCAAGATGCAATTTAAGGGAACATTCATGTATATTGGTCAGACCTAGCACATCACATAGAGATTTAGGAATAGTAGAAACACTAGCACCAGGGTCACACAAAGGAGTACATTCATAATCTTTAAGCTTAATTTGAACAATAGTTAAGCACAAAGCAGTACATTCATAACACATGCAATTTAAGCACAAAGCAGTACATTCATAACACGTGCAATTTTCTAGGTATTGAAACCTCTAGTTCAACTTTCTCCTCATGAGCTTTTACCATAGCTTATACAATATGTTTAGTAAAAGCCTTATTTAGTTCATAAGGAAGAGGTGCGCTAATTATGGATTGTAACAAGGAAATAAATTCAACTAAGGAACAACTTTCATAATTTAAGTCCTTGTAATCCAAAATAGTGGGCACATCACTAGCTAATATTTTGACAACCCCAAACCCGCATTTTTCATTTTTATCAGCATAATCACCCTCCGAGTAAGTGGGAAGCCTTCTAGCTAAACTTGACTCATCTCGAATCCATTTTTAATTAATTTTTAAATTAGTAAAAAAGATTCAACACGATAAACACGAATCATTTTAATATCTTCATCATTATTACTGTAAAATTTGGGTGGAAGAGCCTTTTCTAGGAATTCTCGCTTAGCTCTCAATCTAGTGGTCTTCTACTTAATTTCATTAATATATACTTGAATGTATTTGATTGAATCATTACCATCATGTTGAGGTGGGAAAATGTACTTATCAGAGTATTCACATTAAGACAAATCCTATCCATGTTTCGAGCAATATCGTCAACTTTATGTAGTTTTTTCTCCACCATAGTGTTGAAAATATTTTGAGAACTAATAAATTATTTAATGGTGTTCTCAAGAACAGAGGATATCCTATTAATATTATTAGAAAAATCTCCATAGGAATTACCATAATTATTTGAGGTATTAATGGCATATGGTTTAGGATTGAAATTTCCTCTATAAGCATTGTTGTTGAAATTATTTCGAGAGACAAAATTTACATAAATAGCATATATTTTGTTCAAGCAAAGTAGATAGTGTCACATCATTGGGATAAACAAGAGCATTTTTATTAGCAACCATATTCATAAGAGCATCCATCTTATCACTCAGAGTAACTATTTCTTTAACAAAGTTTACCTTCTTACCAGTTGGAGCTCGCTTGGTATGCCATTGAGAATAATTTGTCATGATATTGTCCTGAAGTTTGTAGCTTCTCCCAATGTAACGTCCATGAATGTACCACCTACGACAGAATCTAGAAGATTTCTAGACAGAAAGTTTAGTCCCACATAGAAATTTTGTATTATCGTCCATACACTTAGGAAATGAGTGGGACAATTTCTAATCATCAATTTCATTCTATCCCATGCTTGCGCAACATGTTCTTACCCATGTTGTTTAAAATATATAATTCGTTTTCAGAGAGAAATAATTTTAGTAGGAGGAAAATACTTAGCAATAAAACCATCCTTACACTTATCCCAATTTCCAATACTATTATGAGGTAAGGATGAAAACCATGCTTTAGCTTTATCTCTTAGTGAGAAGGGAAATAATTTAATTTAACCACATCATTATCCATATCCTTTTTCTTTTGTATATCACATAATTCAACAAACTTATTAAGATGCAAAGCAGGATCCTCATTAGGACTTCCAGTAGATTGTTCTTTCATAACAAGATTTAGCAATGCAACATTAATATCAAAAAACTCTACACTAGTGGTGGGTGGTATAGGAGTACTAATAAAATCATTATTATTAGTACGTGAGAAATCACATAGTTCGATATTTTCTTGAGACATGACAACAAACCAAGCAAACTAGAAAACGAAATAAGTAAACTAGCAAAGATAAAAAATAATTTTTTTAGCAAGAAAATATAATATCAAATAAAAAGTAAAACAAGTGAATGATAATTTATGTGAAGGGGCGTGATAATAATTTGATGATATCTCCCCGTCAACGGCACCGGAAATTCTTCCTCCTCGTTATAAACTTCATTGGAATTTTCCCCAGAATGGACGGGAGATGCAACACAGTAGACATAAGTATTTCCCTTGGTCGTAACCAAGGTTATCAAACAAATATGATAATCACGAAACCTTATTTAGCAGGACCTAAACACACAAAAAAACAAATGCACCCAACGCAACCAACAGGGTTGTCAAGCCCCTAGAACTCTTTACTTACAAGTCTTAAATACTGATAGATAGGTGATAGAAGTAAATAAAAGTAAATAACTCTAAATAAATTGCAGCAAATTATTTTTGGAGATTTTGTTATTATTTTTAAGTAGACCTGGCGGACATAGTTTTTTCTAGAGGCTTCTATCTTGAACATAGCATACGGTGGGAAAACAAATTATTGTTGGGCAATTGACGGAATAGCACATAGTTATGACATGTTATTCATGCCAATGATCATGTATATAGACATCACATCCATAAACAAGTAGACCAACTCCTGGTTGCATCTAATACTATTACTCCACTCATCGATCGCTATCCACCATGCATCTAGAGTATTAAGTATTAAACAGAGTAATCCTTGGAGCAAGATGACATGATGTAGATAAAGTAAGACATGCAATATGTTCAGAACCCATCATTTAATCGCTAATGGAACCAATACAATACATGTAATGTCCCTTTGTGTCAGTGGGACTAAGCAACGCAAGATTAAACCCATCACAATGCACCACACCGAGTGAATATAAATCAATCTAGTTGGCCAAACCAGGCTGATAAAACGGAGATAAATACGAAGCTACGATGATCATGCATAAAAGAGTTTAGAGAAGACTTAGTATATATTGATGAATAATTTGATCATAAGCCCACAATTCATTGGATCCCAACAAACACACCGCAAAATAAGATTACATTGGATAGATCACCGCGGGAATCGTGGTGAATTATGTATTGAATATTAAAAAGAGAGAAGAAGCTATCTAGGTACTAGCTATGGACCCATAGGTCCGTGCTAGACTACTCATACATCATCATGGAGGCAACAAGGTTGATGTAGATGGCCTCCATAATCGATTCCCCCTCCGACACGACACCAGAAAAGGTCGCTAGATGGCCTCCCATTGGAACAGAGACTTGTGGCATTGGCAAAAATGTTTTGGGTCACTCTATTAGTTTCATGATTTTACAGAATTTATGGAGGTGGAATTAGGTCAGACGAATCCACGTGGGGCCCAAAAGGCATCAAGGCGTGTCTACCGCCCTAGGCGTTCCATGTTGCCTTGCCGTCTCCTCGTGTGTTGTCTAGTCTCGCTCCAAAGCTTATAGGTCCTCTTTTGGTCGAGAAAAAATCATCAAAAAGTTTCATAGCATTTGGACTTCCTTTGGTGTTGGTTTCCTGAAAAGCCAAAAACATGTAGAAGACAACAACTGACACTTGGCACTGGGTTAATAGTTAGTTCCCAAAAATGATATAAAGTAGCATATAATTGCATATAAAGCATCAAAGATTGATAATATAATAGCATGGTACAAGTAAAAATATCGATACGTTGGAGATCTATCAGAGAATAGCTCGGAAGGACCAGGGAGCGTCCTCGACTTGAAGACTGGTTCATGATGTCGGAACCCCGATCCTAAGCCATAGGAATCCAGCCTGTAACACATCACATCCCTTTGCGGTCTCACACACGGTTAACTCCACGGCTGCAGCCTTACCTTAGCCGGGACCGTTTGCGTCTTTTGACTCACGTATGCAATAGTGTCGCTAGCATTGCAATGTCAAAGAATCCGGATCGACAAGTATAGTGATAAACCAAAGTGGCAGCACCGCACAAGGACAGGCATACATGACCCAACAAAGCAGGTGTCGGTCACCAACGAGTGTAGACGAGTCGTAGCAAGCTACCAGGACTCCATTACATCGCGTGACATTTCCCCAAAGGGGACAGACACAGCAGCTAAGAAGGACACATGCCGGTCAACCAATGTGTCCGGAGCAGTAGCGAGCTACCATGGCTCGTTGGATCACAAAGGGGCATTTCTCTGTAAGGTGTGCTACTAAAATTCACGACTAGGTAATCGAACCCCATACATATCAAGTACGACACACGTACGCATGGCATATCGATATGTATAGATACATCGATGGCATCACAACATAACCCTAACATACAAGATTTATTTAAGAGGCTCGGAAGAGCCACACACATAATATTACATAGTAAGGGTCTCACGACCCATAATAGTAGTCATTCAGTTACAAGCCAGCGGAAGAGTTTAACACTGTCTGAGTACAGACAGGTGCAACTAAAAGGCACATGACGTGACTATACTACAGACCCAACATAGGGCCAGATCGTAGCTGGGACACCAGCTACTCGTCGTCGTCGATGTCTATGAAGAACCCTCCATTAGGGTCATTAGCAACCTCTCCAACATTTATTAAGCAAACATGAGTACGGAGGTACTCAGCAAGACTTTAGGATAACTAACTACTCATGCAATGTATCAACAAGGTATGGTGGGGTTTTATGCAGAAAGCTAGCATTTGACTCGTGGCTAGACAACTTGCATTTTTAAAATAATTTTGACAACTTGATTTCTCGCACACAAGTCCACTAACACCACAATCAATACACCATCATGGAATCATTCCGTATCCATACGGAATTGCCGTCCATGACACTCACGCTTATCTTGACAATTTTATGAGTAGACATTGAAGTTATCTATGAACAACATATGTCTCCAAGTAGTCCATATCCGCGGACGCGGCTATTCGAATAGATCATAACCTGCAGGGGTGTACTTCGTCACACACGCTCTCGCCACTTATCGCCATGTGCACGTCATGCACCTCGGCAACCTTCAAGCGGAAGCCTAGCGAGGGAGTCGGCCATGACCGCTAACCACACTAGTACCTAGTCCAGGTTTAGCGCCTATCTGACGGTAACCCGCACGGAAGTCCGGCCGAGGTTTCCTCCACGGCCCCAAATGATGTGCGCAGGGTTCCCAAGCCCACCATCCGGGTGCCACTTGGTACACCGTGCCACTGCCTACCGCATCACAGCCCACCTCTCAGGTCAGCGCTCTGCACGGCCTCCAGCATGACTATAAACACGAGAAACTACTTGCAACTCCTGGACCGAGCACTAAGCGATTAATAAGTCGAGTGGGTCAATTAAGTATCCCAACGTGTGGTAGTATCTAGTCTTGGATTACATACACGGAACTCAGTTCCTAAGGACGGTTCCAATGAAACAACCCGCCATGTACTCCTACACAGCCTTTCACCGGTACCTTTACCAAATCAGGTTCAACACACAACCTTTGCTTACGAACACATTCTCACAATTCTGTTCATCTCCTAGATGACAGACCATACACAACTCTAAGCATAGCATGCATAGCAGGATAAGGCACATCACGGCTCAAGCAACTACCAGGTATGCTAGGTTGCAAGGTTCAGCTATTTACTCTGACAAGGATAGGTCATGCAAAGGAAGTGGGTTCAACTAACGTGGCAAAAACATTTGAAGCATTTGATCCGAATGCAATAAGTAAGTGTAGGAGCAAGAACATGGGATTTATCGGAATGATCAAAATGGTTGCTTGCCTTGTTGCTCAGAGGAGTGACAATATCCGTCAGACGGATATTCGATGGAATCCGGGGGAGCTGAGCCTACCGATAGGAATGACATCAATCAATATCAAGCATATGCAATCAAGATGATGCATGAGCATGACATGAGAATGCAAGGTGATATACTATTATAACTAACATGTATTAGGTTTGAAGTTGATTTGAATCAAATTCAAATATCACTTCAAACGAGGTATTCTCGGATACCATTTTAATTTATTCGACCTGATGCTAAGATCAACTTGATGTTAACATGCATGGAATGACATGTTAGGTTGCTGGTTGGTAATTAGGACAGTATTTGATCATGTTAATCATAGTGAAATTTAAATATTTTCCATAATCCATTTATAAAGTATTTATAAGAATTAACTTATTCATTAGTATACATGTTTGGGTTCTGTAACATTTTCAAACCAGTTTGAAAATGACATATTCAGATTCCTTGAATTTTTCTCATACTTTTTAATATATAAATTATTTTCATTGGAGTTACAGATTAATTTCTATGAATTTTAGAAGTTTTAAACATTTCTGGAATTATTTTTATACTGGAAAACCCCTTTACTGCATCAGCATGACATCAGCAGGTCCAACTTGCCGTTGAAAATCAAACCTGACCAGTGGGACCCACTAGTCAGTGTCTCTGGTCAGGTTTAGATTAAAATTAAACTTAATTAGCTAATTAATCTCACTAGACCCACATGTCAGTGACTTATCAAATTAATTAAATTTATTTTCTTTAATCCTAAACTCCCAGAGGCTGGCCCCACACGTCAGTGGCTCAGGCCAGCTGAGATCCACCGGCGGCGAGGTCGTCCTCGCCGGCGGGGAGCCTCCGGCGAGCACCAGTACGTCGGAGGGGCTCGGAAACGGCGCATAGGGGGCCAAACTCGGCACGGAGAGCACCAGAGGAACGACACTTCTCCCGCGGGTTCATTTTTGCACTTGGCTGGGGCTGATCTGGCCGGAGATGACGCCGGCAACGAGCTTGGCGGCAGCCAAGGTTCGGGCGTCATCGGGGTCTTCGATACAGAGGGAGTTACGCACGGGACTTAGCTCCTACGGCATCTACGCGACGGCCTGAAGCTGCTGGTGGCCTCAGAAGGACGAGCTGATCAACGGAGGGCTGCCGGCGACGAGCTCCCGCGGCAGATCTCGTCGGGCTCCGATGGAACTAGGCCTAGAGGAGGGGATCGACGGGGAGATCTTAGGGGAAAGACGCGCAAGCTCACGAGGAGTGCAGCGGTGGCGCTAGCTTGTTCAGGGACGGCCTGTAGAGGAAGAACGGCGGCGATGAGCTTCGGTGACTCGAGGAAGAAGACGACTGCGTCTCGGCGTCGGGCTCGTGGCTAGAAAGCTTCAGGGAGTTGCGGTGGACCTATTGCGCGGCTCAGGAGGGAGAAGGGTAGGCTAGAACGACGGCGAGCTCGAGCTCTGCTCGGGCTCCAATGGCGGCAGAAAGAAACGAGGCAGAGGGGGAGAATGAGCTGGGGAACGGATAGCTACGAGCTCCGGGAGGTTATCCCCGTGCTTGCCAGCGCGAAGCGGCGGCCAGGCAGCCAGGGAGCAGCCAGGGGCCAGCAGCCAAGTTGCCTCCTTTTCAGAATGATTTGACCATTGAACTTTAAGAAAATTGAGGTTTCGATGTCGAGTGGTACGCTCAGCTTGATCAAGAATACGCACGGGGTATTCTCTGTATGAAAGGTTATCTTGGAGATCAAGCGTTTCGTGGTCCACTTCACGGATAGGATCCGAAAAGCAACGCCTGAGTTGCGAGACGTGGAAGACATCATGAACCTTGGAAATATGCGGAGGAAGTTCCAACTGGTAGGCAACTTCTCCTCATTTGGCAAGAATGCGAAAAGGACCAATGTAACGAGGAGCCAACTTGCCCTTGATACCGAATCGATGGGTACCCTTCAAAGGTGTAACCCGAAGGTAGGCCTTCTCGTCAACTTCAAAGGTCACAGCCTTATGATGACGATCATATTGGCTCTTTTGACGAGACTGGGCTGTTTTCAACTTTTCACGAATAATGCGAACCTGCTCTTCTGCATCCTGGATCATATCCGGGCCAAAGAGTTGCCTCTCTCCGGTTTCTGACCAATTAAGAGGTGTTCGACATCTTCGTCCATAGAGAACTTCAAAAGGAGCTTTGCCCAAGCTTGATTGATAACTATTGTTATAAGCGAATTCGGCGAATGGAAGGCACTTCTCCCAATTCATACCGAACGATATAACACAAGCTCGGAGCATATCTTCTAGGATTTGATTCACTCTTTCTACTTGACCACTTGATTGGGGATGGAAAGCAGTGCTAAAAGATAGGTGAGTCCCCATGGCATTCTGAAAACTTTCCCAGAAGCGAGAAGTAAAGATACTCCCACGGTCCGAGTTAATCTCCAAGGGAACACCATGAAGAGACACTATTCGAGAGAGATATAGCTCTGCTAGCTGGCTAGCTGTTATACTCTCAAGAACGGGAAGAAAATGAGCCACTTTGGAAAGACGGTCAATGACCACAAAGATAGCATTATTTCCTTTCTTGGTCTTGGGAAATCCGGTACTGAAATCCATGCTAAATTTATCCCATTTCCATTCAGGAATAGCTAGAGGTTGAAGGGTGCCAGCAGGCCTTCGATGTTCTGCCTTAACTCGACGACAAACGTCGCAGTTAGCAACGAACTCCCCAATTTCTCTCTTCATCCTAGTCCACCAGAACCTCTGGCGTAGGTCCTGATACATCTTAGTACTACCGAGATGAATGGTGAGAGGAGTATCATGGGCCTCTTTAAGGATCAATTGCCGCAGACGTTTGCTCTTAGGAACCAATAAACGGTTCTGAAAGAACACAACACCTTTCTCATTGATGGAGAAATCCCTAGCGTTACCGCTAGCAATATTGTCCTTGATCCGAGATATACCCTTATCATAAGCCTACACGGCTATGATTTGATCCCTAAGAGTAGGCTTCGCCACCAAGGTAGAAAGGAATCCTTGAGGAACAATATGAAGATTCAACTTCTGAAAGTCCTCATAGAGATGTGGTTGACCTTGTTGTAGCATCAAATTGTTACAATAAGATTTACGACTTAGTGCATCAGCCATAACATTGGCCTTCCCCGGGGTGTAAGTTATCCCTAAGTCCTAATCCGAGATCAACTCAACCCACCGTCTTTGCCAGAGATTCAAATCCGGCTGGGTGAAGATATATTTCAGACTTTGGTGATCAGTTTTCGCAATGGTTACCCAGAAGGTAATGTCGCCAGGTTTTTAGTGCATGGACCACAGCTGCAAGCTCAAGGTCATGTGTGGGATAATTATCCTCATGTGGACGCAACTGTCGAGATGCGTATGCGATCACATGATGATCTTGCATGAGAATGCAACCTAATCCTTGTCGCGAGGCGTCGCAATAGATAACAAAGTCCTTAGAAAATTCTGGTGGTAGCAAGACAGGTGCGGAAGTCAGGCGTCTTTTCAGTTCGTGAAAGCTATGCTCACACTGTGGTGTCCACTCAAACATTTTATCCTTCTTGAGGAGTTCAGTTAGAGGCTTTGCAACCTTGGAGAAATTCTCGACAAAGCGACGACAATAGCTCGCTAGACCAAGAAAACTCCTAACTTGCTTAACCGATTCAGGTTGAGTCCAATCAAGGACAGCTTGAACTCTCTCGGGATTGATAGCAATACCCTTACCAGAGATTACGTGACCTAGATAGGTCACTTCTGGTAACCAAAATTCACATTTTGAAAACATGGCATAAAGGCGATGCTCTCGAAGTTTCATCAATACCAGCCTTAGATGCTCGGCATGTTCTTGTTCGTTCTTCGAGTAGTTGAGAATATCATCGAGGTATACCACGACGAATTTATCCAAATACTCCATGAAGATTGAATTCATCAAACGAGAGTAGGTGGCTGGGGCATTGGTTAAACCGAAGGACATGACGGTGTACTCGTATTGGCCATAACGAGTAACAAAAGCTGTTTTTTGGAATGTCCCCGTTCTTGATCTTGATTTGATGGTATCCCAACCTCAAATCCATTTTGGAGAAGACTGAGGATCCAGCGAGTTGATCGTACAGGTCGTTGATCCTGGGGAGCGGATACTTGTTCTTTATGGTGACCAGATTGACTGGTCGGTAATCTACAACCATTCGTTCCGTCTTTCTTCTTGACGAAGAGGACGGGGCAAGCCCAAGGAGAAGAGCTAGGACGAATGAAACCTTTATTCAAGGCCTCATCTAGTTGCTTCTTAAGTTCGGCTAGCTCCAGGGGTGCCATCTTATATGGTCTTCTGGCTATTGGGACAGTTCCCGGAACAAGATCTGTCACAAACTCTACATCTCTGTCAGGTGGAATTCCTCGCAGTTCCTCTCGAAAGACATCCGGGAAGTCACGGACTACCGGAATGTCTTCAAGTTCCGGAAGAGGGTTGGCATTTAAGGAATAGAGTTGGCATTTGGCAACTCGAGTAGAGACATTTACTATCTCACCCGAGGGATGGGTAAGCTGGACATTTCTAGAATGGGTATCAATCTTAGCATAGTGAGCTGAGATCCAGTCCATGCCCAAGATGATATTAATATCCGAAGATTTCAAGGCTATCAATGAGGCTAGAAAAACTAGCCTGTCTACTAGAATTTCATTGTCATAGATTATCCTAGAGGTTTTCCATTTACTACCAGGAGTTTGGACAACCAACGGAATTGGCATATCACAAAAAGACATGTTATGCAACTGTGCATAACTTTTTGAAATGAAGGAATGAGAAGACCCAGTGTCAAAGAGAACAGACGCTGGGTGATGATTAACAAGAAGCGTACCCAGTATGACGTCGGGATCCTCTGCAGCTTCTTCTGCTGAGACATAGTTCACACAGCCACGTGGAGGAGTTGGCTTCACATAGTAAGCTTTGCCCGACTTGCCTTGCCCGACGGACTTTCCGGGTTGCTTGGCACCCACATTTTGAGGACACTCACGGGAGTAGTGCCCTGGTTCTCCAGACTTGTAGCATATCACTTGGTTGGCACGTGGTGCAGCATTGCTAGCTGGACCACCATAGGTTTTTGCTGGAGGGTTGGTTTGATTCGTCCGAGGCGCCACGTAGGATGGCCTCGGAGTGTATCTTGGCGGAAGGGAACTGTTCGGAACCCACAGCCTGCATTTTGGGAACGCGGAACCAGAAGACGAGCCAAAGTCACGGGAGTGCTTTCTTGTGGCTTCAAAGTCAGTTTGGCCAGTCTCGGCACTGATCGCCTTGTTGACCAGGGCTTGAAAGCTTGCACACTCGTGGAGGCGCAGATCACGACGAAGCTCAGGGCTCAGACCCTTACGGAATCTTGCTTGCTTCTTGGCGTCGGTAGACACCTCCCCTATTGCATAGTGGGCGAGGTTACCGAACTCGCGGCTATAGACATCCATGGTCAACTTGCCCTGGGTGAAAGTACAGAACTCCTCTCTCTTTCTGTCCATAAGGCCCTCTGGAATATGGTGCAGACGTAAGGCTGCACTCAAGTCTGCCCATGTGGCTGCTGGTTCAG
This sequence comes from Hordeum vulgare subsp. vulgare, assembly GCF_904849725.1. Taxonomy (NCBI): domain Eukaryota; kingdom Viridiplantae; phylum Streptophyta; class Magnoliopsida; order Poales; family Poaceae; genus Hordeum; species Hordeum vulgare. The sequence goes on along the minus strand of NC_058524.1, from coordinate 384,008,175 downwards.
CGGGACGCATAGCTTCAAAGTTCTCCCACCACAGATTGGCGGGTCCTTCCAGGAAATACGCCGCAAAGGTCACCTTGTCGGCCTCAGAAACATTCGCAGAACGAATCTTGCGTGCGATGCTTCATAGCCAGTCATCAGCGTCGAGGGGATCGACGGAATGATGAAACTTTGGAGGATTCGGCTTCACAAAGTCGTTGAGGGACACTCCGGCATTCCTAGGCTGACGAGCCGTATTCTGCTCAATACGCTCTAACAGTCGGTTGGTCTCCCTTTTGTTTCTCTCTACCTCAAGCATAACTTCCGCCAGAGAGGGCGGGTGAGGCAGGTCTTCCTGCGACACTTGACTACCCTCGCCTTGCTCATGACCAGGGGCACGGTTCAACCTGGTGAACACCATCCTGACAAACAAACTCAAAGCTTAGACCAATATCATATCAATACTAGCTATGGGTTAAGAATGTACTGAACACACGGAATGCGGAAATGAATATCTGAACAACATGGTAACAAGCAACTGCTATATATACACCATGGTTCATACACACCCTTACATAGTTCAGTACAACCTTAACCGAAGAGCAAACTACTGAAATTATGAAACTACTCATCATAGGCTTACAAGCTTCCTGTACATTATTTATCTAGGCCTCCGGAATTCATTTCACATCACAGGCATACTTCACAAGTCACGCAGGACTGTGAACATACGGCTACTACCATGCTATCCTTCCGCCCACATCACAGGCATCCGCATAGAACATCTCATAGAGATTACCTCCATGACCTGGAAGCTCAACCTGCGGATCAAGAAACACTCTAGCCTGAGATCCCTGGGATCCATAAGGACACGGATGTGGCCTTGGTCCCGTGACTGGTGGTAAGAGGGGTCCCCGAAGAGGGGTGACTCTTCCTATAGCTGGCCAGTCAACGTGGGCCGGAAGATGGGTCCTAACAGGGTTCAGCATCTCCATATCTCCGTACCCTGTCTGAACTACCGGTGCCAGCTGCGTCAAAGCCGTCCACAGACGGGCACGGGTAGCATAAAGCTCCATGCGGAGAGCACGAGCATCCCTGTCTCTGTTCTCTAGCATCTCAACAGTGGACTGCAGTAGTGGATCCTCCATAGAAGAATCAAAATACACTCCGCTGAGGTATCCCTCTTCACCAGGCTGAGAGGCCGGAACATAGCAGAATTCTGAATTCTGCAGCAGTGCGTGTCTCGCTCTCATAATGGTCAGCGTTGAATAGGCAGCATCTTGTACTGCCATATCAACAGTGACTCCCAACCCATAGGACCAATGGATTGGCTCCTCAGCTCCAGGGTAGTCTAGAAATACCCTAACAGTGCAGATATACTCACTTTGGTTGAAGTCTTGGTACTGTTCCTCCACTGTCTGTACTAGGGGTACCAGCGGTAACCGCACAGCGACATCACCCTGACCAGCATGGCCGTATGACCAGGTACATCAATGCACCTGGTCCGACATACCACCTGACGAGAAGGCCGGCCAGGCATCTGTAAATAGAGAGTAATGCGAAAGCATTAGAGCTCTGAATGCAAAATTGGGCAGCATAACAGCTGTAAATGCTCAAAAACAAATTTTGAGACAACCCAAAAATGGAATAGCGTAACCACTCAACTATCAAGTTCAACTCTCTAATCATCAAACTTACTTCCTTTTTCCTAGGAATGGAAGAAACCCAAATATCTCTTGACCCGTAGTCCTATGATCTATTGATCAGAAACACGAGCCTAGAAGAAGATGAGTAACCTAGTCCTTAATTCCAGCAGAAAAGACGAGGATGACTAGAATAGAATAATCTTCAGAAGAGAACAAGAGTCTTACGTTCCCTTCCACAAACAATTCCCTTATATATAACTAAAGCAATTCTAGACTCAACTTCGACCAGTTTGGCTTAGTAATCCTACAATCAGTCAGGCTCTGATACCAACACTGTCGGGACCCCGATCCTAAGCCATAGGAATCCAGCCTGTAACACATCGCATCCCTTTGCCGTCTCACGCACGGTTAACTCCACGGCTGCAGCCTTACCTTAGCCGGGACCGTTTGCGTCTTTTGACTCACGTATGCAATAGTGTCGCTAGCATTCCAATGTCAAAGAATCCGGATCGACAAGTATAGTGATAAACCAAAGTGGCAGCACCGCACAAGGACAGGCATACATGACCCAACAAAGCAGGTGTCGGTCACCAACGAGTGTAGACGAGTCGTAGCAAGCTACCAGGACTCCATTACATCGCGTGACATTTCCCCAAAGGGGACAGACACAGCAGCTAAGAAGGACACATGCCGGTCAACCAATGTGTCCGGAGCAGTAGCGAGCTACCATGGCTCGTTGGATCACAAAGGGGCATTTCTCTGTAAGGTGTGCTACTAAAATTCACGACTAGGTAATCGAACCCCATACATATCAAGTACGACACACGTACGCATGGCATATCGATATGTATAGATACATCGATGGCATCACAACATAACTCTAACATACAAGCTTTATTTAAGAGGCTCGGAAGAGCCACACACATAATATTACACAGTAAGGGTCTCACGACCCATAATAGCAGTCATTCAGTTACAAGCCAGCGGAAGAGTTTAACACTGTCTGAGTACAGACAGGTGCAACTAATAGGCACATGGCCTGACTATACTACAGACCCAACATAGGGCCAGATCGTAGCTAGGACACCAGCTACTCGTCGTCGTCGATGTCTATGAAGAACCCTCCATTAGGGTCATTAGCAACCTCTGCAACATTTATTAAGCAAACATAAGTACGGAGGTACTCAGCAAGACTTTAGGATAACTAACTACTCATGCAATGTATCAACAAGGTATGGTGGGGTTTTATGCGGAAAGCCAGAATTTGACTCATGGCTAGACAACTTGCATTTTTAAAATAATTTTTACAACTTGATTTCTCGCACACGAGTCCACTAACACCACAATCAATACACCATCATGGAATCATTCCGTCTCCATACGGAATTGCCGTCCACGACACTCACGCTTATCTTGACAATTTTATGAGTAGCCATTGAAGTTATCTATGAACAACATATGTCTCCAAGTAGTCCATATCCACGGACGCGTCTATTCGAATAGATCATAACCCTGCAGGGGTGTACTTCGTCACACACGCCTTGCTACTTATCGCCATGTGCACGTCATGCACCTCGGCAACCTTCAAGCGGAAGCCTAGCGAGGGAGTCGGCCACGACCGTTAAGCACACTAGTACCTAGTCCAGGTTTATCGCCTATCTGAGGGTAACCCGCACGGAAGTCCGGCTGAGGTTTCCTCCACGGCCCCAAACGATGTGCGCAGGGTTCCCAAGCCCACCATCCGGGTGCCACTTGGTACACCGTGCCACTGCCTACCACATCACAGCCGACCTCTCAGGTCAGCGCTATGCACGGCCTCCAGCATGACTATAAACACTAGAAACTACTTGCAACTCCTGGACCGAGCACTAAGAGATTAATAAGTCGAGAGGGTCAATTAAGTATCCCAACGTGTGGTAGTATCTAGTCTTGGATTACATACACGGAACTCAGTTCCTAAGGACGATTCCAATGAAACAACCCGCCATGTACTCCTACACAGCCTTTCACCGGTACCTTTACCAAATCAGGTTCAACACACAACCTTTGCTTACCGAACACATTCTCACAATTCTGTTCATCTCCCAGATGACAGACCATACACAACTCTAAGCATAGCATGCATAGCAGGATAAGGCACATCACGGCTCAAGCAACTACCAGGTATGCTAGGTTGCAAGGTTCAGCTATTTACTGTGACAAGGATAGGTCATGCAAAGGAAGTGGGTTCAACTAACGTGGCAAAAGCATTTGAAGCATTTGATCCTAATGCAATAAGTAAGTGCAGGAGCGAGAACATGGGATTTATCGGAATGATCAAAATGGTTGCTTGCCTTGTTGCTCAGAGGAGTGACAATATCTGTCAGACGGATATTCGGTGGAATCCGGGGAGTGGAGCCTACCGATAGGAATGACATCAATCAATATCAAGCATATGCAATCAAGATGATGCATGAGCATGGCATGAGAATGCAAGGTGATATACTATTATAACTATCATGTATTAGGTTTGAAGTAGATTCGAATCAAATTCAAATATCACTTCAAACGAGGTATTCTCGGATACAATTTTAATTGATTCGACCTGATGCTCAGATCAACTTGATGTTAACATGCATGGAATGACATGTTAGGTTGCTGGTTGGTAATTAGGATAGTATTTGATGATGTCAATCATAGTGAAATTTAAATATTTTCCATAATCCATTTATAAAGTATTTATAAGAATTAACTTATTCATTAGTCTACATGTTTGGGTTCTGTAACATTTTCAAACATGTTTGAAAATAACATATTCAGATTCCTTGAATTTTACTGATACTTTTTCATATATAAATTATTTTCATTGGAGTTACAGATTAATTTCTATGAATTTTAGAAGTTTTAAACATTTTTGGAATTATTTTTATAATGGAAAACCCCTTTACTACATCAGCATGACATCAGCAGGTCCAACTGGCCGTTGAAAGTCAAACCTGACCAGTGGGACCCACTAGTCAGTGTCGATGGTCAGTTTTAGATTAAAATTAAACTTAATTAGCTAATTAATCTCACAAGACCCACATGTGAGTGACTTATCAAATTAATCAAATTTATTTTCTTTAATCCTAAACTCCCAAAGGCTGGCCCCACATGTCAGTGGCTCAGGCCAGCTGAGATCCACCGGCGGCGAGGTCGTCCTCGCCGGCGGGGAGCCTCCGGCAAGCACCAGTACGTCGGAGGGGCTCGGAAATGGCGCACAGGGGGCCAAACTCGGCGCGGAGAGCACCAGAGGAACGACACTTCTCCCGCGGGTTCATTTTTGCACTTGGCTGGGGCTGATCTGGCCGGAGATGACGCCGGCGACGAGCTTGGCGGCGGCCAAGGTTCGGACGTCATCGGGGTCTTCGATACAGAGGGAGTTACGCACGGGACTTAGCTCCTACGGCATCTACGCGATGGCCTGAAGCTGCTGGTGACCTCAGAAGGACGAGCTGATCACCGGAGGGCTACCGGCGACGAGCTCCCGCGGCAGATCTCGTCGGGCTCCGACGGAACTAGGCCTAGAGGAGGGGATCGACGGGGAGATCTTAGGGGAAAATTGCGCAAGCTCACGAGGAGTGCAGCGGTGGCGCTAGCTTGCTCGGGGACGGCCTGGAGAGGAAGAACGCCGGCGACGAGCTTCGGCGACCCGAGGAAGAAGACGACTGCGTCTCGTCGTTTCACTGCTTCTCGGTGTCGGGCTCGTGGCTAGAAAGCTTCAGGGAGTTGCGGCGGACCTATTGCGCGGCTCAGGAGGGAGAAGGGTAGGCTAGAACGACGGCTAGCTCGAGCTGTGCTCGGGCTCCAATGACGGCAGAAAGAAACGAGGTAGAGGGGGAGAATGAGCTGGGGAACGGATAGCTACGAGCTCGGGGAGGTTATCCCCGTGCTTGCCAGCGTGAAGCGGCGGCCAGGCAGCCAGGGAGCTGCGTGGAGGCGCGCGGTGACGCGGCGGCCACCTCTTGCTTCTACTGGCGAGGAGGAAGACGACAGGAGCACATGGGCCGGGCTAGGTGAGCGTCAGGTAAGGTTTTTCTCATTTTCTTTCTGATTTGTTTCTGTTTTGCTATTTCATTAACTTGCTATTTATTTCAGCTCCCAAATAGTTTGTAGAAGCTATTTTATACACACCAGAATATTTGTTGGAATATTTCCAACCATTCCCAAAGTTTTCAACATTTTTGAAAGTTTAAAGTTTCTGATTTCAAATTTAAAACTTGAAACCAGTAGCTTTTTGCATTTATTTAAAATGCTTAAAGTGTCAAGAAAAAGGTTTTCTTCATTGCTTATTTACTTGCATGATTTATCAGAAAGATTGAACTTTTCTTGAGGCCATTTTGGGTTCATTGATTTTAACTAGTTTGAATTTCCTTTAATTTGAGAAGTGGCTAGGGTTTGTTGAATTTTCCTTCACCACTTACGTTGTTCTTGTTGAGAATTTCCTAGATGCAATGCAAAGAAAACATGAGCACAAAGCTAACTTTCTTAAGGGGCCACGGATGTGACACATGAGCTACTGATGGTGCCCTCGACTAGAGGGTGCTTGATATATGTCCAATGCATCTATAATTTATTATTGTTCCATGCTGATATATTATCATTCTAAAATACTTTTGGGGTATTTATTTACCAATTTATATTATTTTTTAGCACTAACATATTGACCCAGTACCTAGTGCTAGTTGCTCTTTTCGACATATATTCACTTTTTAGGTTTTCCATACCAAACGAAGTCCAATTGACCTGAAACTTTTTGGTGACTTTTTCTAGACCAAAAGAATAGCAACAAGCATCGAAGCAAGGTTGGGGCCCACACTATGTGGTCTAGGGGGTGCCATGTTGGCTTCTGGGCCCCTCAAGGCCCTCCTGACTCCCTTCACTTGCTTATAAATTCTTTTATACCCTAAAAACATCAAAACGAGTCCCGAAATACTTTTTATGCCAACGCAAGTCTCTGTTCCGACGGGAGGACATATGGAGCTCCGTTCCGGCACCCTGCCGGAGCGGGGATCAATCACGGAGGGCCTCTTCATCAACCTTACCGCCCTCACCATGATGTGTGAGTAGTTCACCACAGACCTATGGGCCCATGGCCAGTACTAAGATGCCAATCAATCTCTCTTGATCTTCAATACAATGATCATCGCATCTTTGCTTTGATCCACATGATGTAATTCCTTTTGTGCGGTATGTTTGTTGGGATCCGATGAATTGTGGGTTTATGTTTAGACTATTCATGATAAATATTTGAGTCTCCTATGAATACTATTATAATTATTATGTGTATTATTATGATAGCATCGTAATTATCTCCGATTTATTGAAATATTTCTTTGATTTGAGAGGTGCGTCGTAGTAGGTTCAACCTGGAGAATATCTATATCCTGGTGATAGAAGGGTACGAGACACATCTTTGCGTTTCTTATATTAAGGATAAAACAATGGGGTTTATTCATATTGCTTGATTTTACTTGGTCTACATCATGTTATTGTTCTCCATGAATTACTCTGTTTTACTTAAAACTCTAGATGCATGCTAGGTAGCGGTCTATGAGTGAAGTAATTGTAATACATGCACGTAGAAGTCGTCAAATTTGTTTATGGATGTGATGCATATATACACATGCTCATTGTTCTTAATATCGCATAACTATCCACTTTTCTGTCAATTTCTCAATAGTAATTTGTTGACCCACCATAAGCTATTTTTCATGAGAGATGCCATTAGGGAAAACTATGACCCCGAGGTCTATTCACAACATATATAAAAAACCTTCAATACCTTGCTGACATTTACTTGTTTATATTTTACCTTGCTATCTAGAATTATCTACACACCTCACTCGCTTGCAAATAACAAGAACAAGAGGATTGACAACCCTCTTGCCCACGTTGGGTGCAAATTGTTTGTTCTTTCATGTGTAGCCGCTGAAGACGGTTGTGGTTGATATTCCTATTGATTCAATGAACCTTGGTTTCATAACTCAGGGAAATACTTACCCACACTGTATTGCGATAACTCGTTCCTCTTCTTGGAAAACCCAATGCAACAAGTATCAGGAAGGATTTGTGGTGTCGTTGCGTGGGAATATCATCACCAACTACCAAGTAACTCCAGACAAGTTTTCATTCACTTGTACTCCTTTTTATTTGCTGTTATATTTAGTTTGTTTCTTAAAAAGATACAAAAAAATAAATATGTATCTTTGCTTTTTTAGCTTGTCACTAAATTGCATCTACGCTCTCTAGTTTGCTTGAAAATTGCTATCATGTCTGAGTTGGAAATTAGTGATGCCTCTGCCTCTAGTGCGGAAGCCCTTAATTTTCCATATTCACCTTGTCATCATAATGCTAAAAGAAATTTTGATGAAGATGCTAATGAAAAACTTTATGACCCCCCTAAGGTAGAACCTATTATGCAAACTAGGAGACTCCGCATAGGTAGTGGTAGTATTATTTGAAAGATTGTGATTCAACAAAAATCACTTGTGCGAGATGATTACCATTGATAAGAGGTTCTATTGTTGCTATAACTACAAGTCATGCAGATCCTAGATCTTCTCTTATAGTTCAATGGGAAAGACAATTTATGCACATGCATCCTTTTATGCAATGGTTGTTCCTATAATTCTCTAATATCCATGATGCTTCCACTAAATGTCTAGCTACTATATTTCTTTGTCAAGAATTTAGTAATATCGTCGAGAAGAGAGGGATATATATTCTCATTGTAGTGTTAACAGTGACTTCCCATCCATAGAGGTAATTCCTTATGAGTGGAAGAAATAAGAAAACTAAGATCTAGGGACTATGTTGCTAATGATGAGAATCTTAGAAAGAAGGTACCGTTTAATGTCTTAGTTGATAAGATTTCTAAACACAATGATCAATTTGTTATACCAAAACCAGGATTTGATAATGAGGTTGAAATAAAATGAAGTAAATACCTCTAAAGGAACTTATACAATGATGAACTAACTATCACTTATGAAAAACATAAGGAAGAGCCTCATGTTTCTCCGAAAGTAGACCGTTCGGGTCCTAATGTTGCGTTACTTAGTCCCTACAATTATTATTTTCTTACCTATCCGAAAGCTTGCTGCAGAAAGAAGGGAATATGATTATAGCACGATGGGTCATTCTCGCAAAGATGACATCACTTGAACCTATGCAATATGCCTAGGTAGGAGCGTAAAACAATAGCGCTTGTTGGGAGGCATCCCAATAGTTATCTTTTTTGTCTATTACATTGTATTTGTTTGTGATAACAGGGATATTTCTTATGTAATGAGTGTGTTTTTATGATATAATTAGTGTTGGTGCCCAGTAAAGCCTTTGGGATGATTTGTATGATGAGTAGAATTGATACGGTTTAAAAATAGAAACTTTGACGACCAGTGCAAAATTTCTATAATTTTACTGTAACGTCTTTTTATGCTGAATTGTTTACACAGTATTTCTATACAAATTCCTCAAGTCATCTTATTTTTCATAATTTTTGGAGTAAAATAAGTATAGGTTCATTACATATTATTTTAGACTATTCTATTTTAGTCAGATTCTGTGCTTGGTTGCATAGTTTGCTTGTTTTGATGATGCTATGGATTGTATCGGGGGGTATAATCATCATTTGCTATGCTAAAATAAAATAAGAATTAACTTATATCTGCACCAGAACATATTTGATATGTTGCTTATACTAATGGATCGCATGAAGTTTTGTTGAGCTTTATGTGATTGAGTTTTTCAAGTGTTGGGTATTAACCCGATGGACAAAGGATTGAGGAGCAGAAAAAGCCAAAGCTTGGGGATTCAAGGCAACCCAAGGTAATATTCTAGGAATATTCTAGCGTCTAAGCTTAGGGAGGCCCCGGAAGGCATCCCCTCTTTTCGTCTCAATCCATCGGTATGTCACTTTGAGCTACATTTTTATTCCTCACATGATATGAATTTTGCTTGGAGCGTCGTTTGCTTTTGTTTGATTTTACTTCAAGTTTTCTACAATCATCATTTTCTGGAAAAACCTATTTGAGAGATATACCACATCATCACAATTTGATAGAATACTCTATGTGCTTCACTTATATCTTTAGAGCTTAGCAGTTGCTCTAGTACTTCACTTATATGGTGTGTACCTGGTCATAAGTTTACCTCCTACTAAACCATATTCCTTATCAGGAACACCCGTGGCAGCACGAAGGGTTAAGGTGACATACTGACAAGACTCGATATACGGTCGACTCGGGAGGTTTAAATATTCCATGCATGATTAGCACAATAAAAAATGTTTTATCACCGAGATAGAGTCACTACTTGTCGTAACCCAACATGCCTTGCTGACCACTCTCGTCCCACAAGATGCTAGTCTCAAGGTCGTGTCTCCACAAGACAGCGACTCTTACTGTATCCCATTCGATAGACATGTGTGGTAGGAAGGTGTGACTGCTGTCCCAGGCATCTCAATCCTGTAACAACTTTACTTTGAAATCATGAAGCCACAAGCATGATTGTCACATAAAATAACACCACTTGTTTAACATAACCATAAAATTATTCTCATCAAGCAACCCGCACACAACCAAGATAGATGTAGGTTCAGAATGCTTGCCTTCCAAGTGCAGAGAGGTAGGGTTCACTCCAAAACTTTTGCAAGTTTTTGCTCCTCTCTCCATGTCCAATTTTCGAAAATATTCTAATTAACACACAATTTAAAAACATTATAGAAGCTAAGAAATTTTTCAAATAAATACTAAAATAAACTAGATGATATTTGAAAGAGGTGAGAAAAAGAATCAACTCAATTGGATTTTTAGTTTAGAAACTAGAGCCAGTCAAATATGGTAAATGATTTGTTTTAAATAAAATGAGAAAAGAAAAACATTTAAGACCAAAATACGCTTTCAGAAAAGGGGTTACGTACTTGCTAAATTACGCCTCCACTTATCTAGCACGCGCATGACTCGGGGGTCACTGACAGTGGGTCCATCGTGTCCACTGGCAGGTTTGACCAGTCCTCCCGCTTCCTTCCTTCTCTGGACAGACAGAGGCGTCACTCCGGCGATCGTGGCCGGCGGTTGGCGACTCCCCACTCTGCTCTGACGTCAGGAATGGATCCACCTCTTCGGGGTGGTCCTCTAGGTGGTCGCCATGACAAGAGGAGTGGACTGACTTCCAGCGTCGAGTTTCGAGGCGGACGGTGGTTTCGGGTTAGCTAGGGATTCGGCCTACGGTGGTTCCTGATCAGCTTGGGAAGGTGGGACGGCTTCGAGGGGATGAGGGAGAGCAAATGCTGGCGCGAGTGGAGCTAGCGATGCCCTGGCTTCGTCGAAATTGGTTGTACTGCAGGCGGTGACCGAAGTTGCCGGAGACGGGGAAGATGGTGGCTTCCAACCAATTTGGTGCTAGGGGAGGCTTGCTACGGCTTCATCGGGGCTCATGAGTTAAGCTCCGGCTTGGGGGTCCTATTTATAGCCCCGGAGGGTCGGTTACCACGGTGGTCGGGGATATCAATGGCGGCGACACCTCACGACGATGGCAGAGGGGCAGCAGAGGGCGGCAGCAAGGCTGTGCAGCAATGGTACGTCCTAAGGGTGGGGGTCCAGGGCAGGTGGCACACGGGGAGAAATTGGGCGGTGTTGGCCATGACAGAGGGCAGAGTTGTGCTGCCATTACCACAGCAGGCGCTGCTGGCTTCGACGGCCGGCACGGCTGCAGTGCTCCCACAGATGGTCACGCGACTCTGGCGAGGGGGAGGGGGAGGGGATTGCCTTTTCAAGTGCGCAAGGGTTAAGGAGCGCGCTCTTGGCATGCCCACCATGCGCTCGGCAGAATGCCAAGGGGTCCTAGAAGGCTTGGGTTGCGCTGCAAATTTGTAGGGTGTCTAAGTGGTTTACTAGGGGTCTGCTAGACATGCTAGTTTGGCAGGGAAAGAATTTTCACAATGCAGTTTAAAAGCTATGCCAGCTCAGGTCATGCACTTAGAGTGTTTGACAAAATGCCAGGGGCCTCTAGGTATTCTTGTTAGCCACCAAACTTTCCTGGTTGATGTCTCCTTGGAAGCTAACAAGGATGGCAAGGTTAAGTTTTGCAAAGCACAAACTTTCTAGTGCAATTTTTTCAAAAGAGCATTCCTGGATAGAAACAAAATGAGGTTATAACCTGGTCTCAAACAATGCCACTCGGGCTGAAATTCTGGACTTAAGGGTTTTGTAGGGTCCTTTGTAAGTAGTAAAATTATCGAAAGCTTTGGGTAAGAAATTTGGTCCAAACTACAAATCTGGTCCAGAAAAGAAAACACGAAGTGTTGCTCAAAATTTTCAAAAGAGTAATATATGTTTTTGCATAAAACTAGTTTATATGAACCCCTTGACCACTCCAAATTTTTGAAGAATGTTTGAAGAATTTTACCTAGGGGTTGTGGTACAAAGCACAAATTGGACCAGAATAGAGAAGAAGATAACGAGCTCAATTTTTCCAAAACACTTAGCTAGCTTATTGCATAAAAGTGATCCAAAAACATATTAGGTTATTACCAAGTTTTTCTGAAATTTATAAAAGAAGTTATCAGATGGTTGTAGTTCAAATCAGGACTTTAAAGAATTTAGAGGTAAATCAATTAATAAATGAACCCTGAAGAAATATTTATAAAAATGCTATCATTTGATTTGGAAATAATTGGAAAATATTTGAGGCAGCACTCAAATCAATAATATCTTTCAAAAACTCCTACTTAAGAAAGAAAACTTTTTATAAAATAAAACACGGAAGGTATCTAGAAACAACACAAAACCCAAAAATAAATTTTTAAATTACCATGGCCAAAGATAAAATAAAATAAATATGCCCAAAATTTTGGGGTGTTACAAACTCTACCCCCTTAAGAAAAATCTCGTCCTCGAGATTTGCTAGGGACGTTGCAAAAACAAACTCCTACCACACTGCAGTATCTACACAAAAATTATTACTCCATGTGGTTATAGTAACAACGATAATTGGTGCAACTACGGTGTGGTACATGGGCAACACAATGTTGCTACGGTTGGAGAAAATGAGGTGTTGCTACGAATGGCTACGACAAAATTTTCCAAAAAAAGGAAATTTTCAATTTCCGAATTTGTGCTTGTCGTACCTGAGTACATAGAACTCTCTCTCGCTGATAGGTGGGCCCAGGGCCTACGGTCAGTCTCTTTTGTTCCTCCGGCTCTCTTCCTTCCTCTCTCCCGCGCACTTTCCGCTGAATTCTCCATGTGTGGCGTCTAGCGCGTAGGCGTCTAGCATCGTACCTTGGTAGTATGCGGCATGCTAGCTATCAGCGCAGCGTGCACTCGTGTCGTAGGCCAGCGCTTTGTCGGCACTACTCGCGGATTCGTTTCCAAACATCGGAGATTGAGCGATGAGCGGTGCTGGTGGACTGCGTCCATCGCACACCTATCTCAGGCTATAAGACGATCGCATCGTTTTCTCCTCTACCTCACACTCGGCCTCACTCCTCCTACTTCCTCGTCCTCTTTCTTTCTGTTTGCAGGAGCTCGAAGCGATGCTCCAATGGTGGACCAGCACCTGGGGTGGCTGATAATTCTGCTGGCTGGAGTAAAGGCGGCACTGATCGGGTTCTCAATGCTCCAATGCGTGATGATCCAGGATGATCGTCGTGATGCTGCTGCTCGGGTGGCGGCTCTCCGCCGTGGCGATGAACATGAAGACTGGGCATGCGCAAAAATGCATGGGTGGCTGCCAGCATGCTGGTAGCACTTAAAAAATACTCACACTATATTCCTTTCGGAGAAACTGTGGTGTTAGCGAGGCAATTAGCTAGGTTCTCTATGTGTGGTTCTTCTCTTAGTGCATTGGCAGAGTGGGTGTGGTTGTGAGCCGATTGGCATGCGAATAAAATCTTGTTAAAAATATTTTTGTTGCAATAGTTGTATTGAGAAAATAATCATGCAAAGGATCGTTCTAAGAAAAGCAATCCAAGTCAAAAATTGCAGTGATCACACAACTAAAATAAAACACGTGCATGCAATAATATACAAGGCAAAGTACAACCAGCACATCACACGATCATAACTAGACTAGCAGATACAACAAGGCATTTACAAAACACACAAAAGAAAAATCTAACAGTCATGAGGGAATATTCCTCACAATGGAATATCTACTTTGTCTCTAGGGGCGAGCGGTTAGAGGACTCATAAAATGCGTCCTGCTGGGTCTGTCCTCAGGGGTTCGCCAATGGTGATTTGAGGATTTTGGACAACGAGGGTCTGGAGCAAATCCATCACGTGTTGTGTCAACCGCTCTTGAGCGATGACATACTGCACGAGCCTGATCAACACGGGATCTCTTTCTGAAGGGGTTCCTGGAAAAGACGTTGCTCTTCCGGGAACTGCATGGCTCGGAAAATAATAGTACCCCCTTTCACTGGCTATGGTACTGCAAATCGAAGACGAGTAATCGCTTCGTAGGTAGCAACCTATATGGCCATTTCTAGGGAAGGCATAGATTTTCCGCTGAATCAGACTTCTGTGGGGTCTTGGTTAGGGTCCACTGGGAAAATGTGCACACCTGCCCGATATTTCGAGGTAGTGGAAGTGATCCTCGATTTGAACAGCTCGTACCGGGGTGGAAGGGGAGAACCCATGGTACTGCGGGTAAAATCCCACAATATTTTAATAAAACTGCCCTGAGTTGCATCTGTAGTTCTGAGGTAATTCCCTTGGGGTAGCATGGCAAAAGGCTGTGAATGCAATGCACAAGGTGGGGGATGCTGGAAAAATCACTGGGTGACTCTTATATAGGCGGGGTTGGGGCACAAGCCATAGGTTGGGCTGGTTTCGGTGGTTGGCTTCGCTCTAACGTGGTTCGGTCGAGGCCATAGATAATAGTCCACGAAAGGTGACATATTATTGTGGTGGTCAGTTGGGAACCGACTTCTCGTGGTTACGTCCAACTATAGCTATGCAGCCCAAAAGCATACAGAGAGGACTATCAGTGGTACTTATAATGGTACAAAAACAACTTGCCCATTTATTTTATGATAATACCAGCTCATACATTACACGCAAGAGAGCTCTAAGGCAGGGTTAAGGCTTAGTCTACTTCGTTTACATCTAGGTGGGCGGGTCTTGCGGACGTCGAGTTTGCGGACCACGGCACCATGGTTGCTCGGGGAAGGAGGAGGAGCTACAAGGTTGGGGTAGCGCCGGTGTCCATTGCGGGGTGCTATGGCTACCGTTCCGTTGGAGGAAATCCCCAAAATACGGCAAAGCTCCACAGGGGAGATAGACGCATGATTCGGTTCGGCAGTGGGACAAACCTCTGGAGCTCAAACAGTCTCCCAAACAGCACTACATGGTTGTTGGCATCGGGCTCCACTTTTCTCCTCCTTGGGTCAAGATGGGCTAGCTGTTCATGAGCTGCAAGCAGGTCAAGGGTGACCTCAGCGTACAGTGCCTCTTGCGCTCTCACATAGCGCACAAGGTGCAACAGGGCGGGGTCGGTCTCATGGTCTCCGCTGGCGACTTGGAGGGGCCTACCATAACCTTCACGGCTAGGGTAGTAGTAGAACGACCGACAGTTAACTCCCGGCGAGAGGTGTTGGAGTTGAACTATTGCCTCTCGAGCTGCGAGCTGGATGGCTTCGGGCCCGTAGGAAGTTGTCCTTCCGGTGAACCGATGGGGACACATTGGGTGACACTCCTTCCGTACATGTGTACCATGGCCCAGAAGTGACTGATGACATCACTCGAGTGCTCTTGGTACACAACATACTCCGGAGGCTCTTCCATGGCAAAGGCACGACGGGTCAGGTTGGTTAGGATGACTACAAAACCTCCTTGGTCCGCAGCGGTGGTCTCATTGTGGACAATGGTGCATGGCATCTTGAGGTGGAAGTGGTTCTGATGTTCTATGATGTGCAATCGTTCCCTTCATAGAAAACTAAAACGGAGTCTTCTCTTGCAAGATTGCAAAAAAGGACAAATTGGTCGTCGGTCACTTGCATGTGACCACAGGGCTAGTGTGATAGGTTGGGCACCGATTGCCGAAAGGTGTTGGCGAACACTATTCGGGCTACTGGTTTGGGCAAGCTTGGCTGGGTGGTTACTAAGGGTCTATTGACCCGGCTAAGATAGGATTAGCCAATGGTCAACCTGGCTCTGATACCAAGGTTGTCAGGACCGGATTTTTAGGGATTTTAATTTCCCTTCAAAATGGCCCTTGTGCATTCAAGCCCCAGGAATACTATTAGCTGGTGCACGAATCCTTGATACATTTGTCCAAGCAAAGTTACAAATTCGAAGTACAAGACCGAGGTGGTCCATAGAGTACATCCAAAGGTTTCTAATGGTTGATGGGGGAAGCGGTTCGGGGATCTCCAGCATCTCTGGGACTCCATTTCCCACAGGAACTACTCACCTGGATAATTCCTATCTCATGCGGTTGTTGTCTTCGGTGCCTAGGTTCCAGGTTTATCGCCGAGTTCCTCCTCTCCAAGCACGCAATCTGGCCAAGACAATAGCCAGGGACAATCCAGTGAGTACTATGAATGTACTCGCAAACATCATGACACAGACATAAATTGGCAGGGTTAATATACACTTGTAATACCACAATACTTCGTCAACCTTGATGTACTACTCAGGTACAAGTCATGGAAATATAATCATACTGAGAAATTAATAAGCAATCAGTAAGCCTGAGCGACACCACATACAAGACTTGAGTAAAATAATAACAAGCATGCCACAGTCGGGCGTCTAAGCGACACCACATAAAGGGCTTATATGAAATAATTAACATGTCGTAGTCGGGCGTCTAAGCTACACCACATAAAGGGCTTATATGAAATAATAAACATGCCGCAGTCGGGCGTCTAAGTGACACCACATAAAGGGCTTATATGAATTAATAAAAATGTCGCGGTCGGGCGTCTAAGCGACACCACATAAAGGGCTTATATGAAGTAATAAACATGCCGCACTCGGGTGTCTCAGCGACACCACATAAAGGGCTTATATGAAAAAATAAATAAAGAATATCTAGGAGGTAGAACCGTCCCAAGGATATTCAACAATCATAATCAAAGGGTTACTCCTTAGAAAATAATGTTTATAATCATCCACCATATTTCCCGATTAGTCTCACAATTCTATAACTACCTCCATAGACCGACTCTGAGACCGATACTTGACTAGTCAACCGGTCGTCCTTGACTGTGGACACGCCTACTCGAATAGTTTTGACTCTGGAGAGGGTGTACTCTCTACCCACAGCCCGCGGGTTTCAATAGTCACTCCGACTAATCCCGCGTACGGTATTTTAGAAGTAAACTCTCAGACCCATTACACATACATTTTTCTCCCGTGAAGATTGATATCACTCAGACTACGCTGCTAGAGAAGAACCATAAGACGGAGAGGCTCCAACCTCGACTAGCATGGGATCATATTTATACCGCGCTCTACAAGGGGAGATCTCTTCCCCTCTCGGTCTCACACCGGAAACACCCATGCCCCCTGACCGGATGACTGGATTTAGTCCAGTGCCCCGGATACCTTCATCTCGGCCTCTCTACCTGGTGTGTACGTGGTAATAGGTTTACCTCCTACTAAACCATATTCCTTTTTAGGAAGATCTGTGGCAGCACGAAGGGTTAAGGTGACATACTAACAAGACTCGATCTACGGTCGACTTGGGAGTTCTAAATATTCCCTGCATGATTAGCACAACCAACAATGTTTTATCACCGCAGACAAAATAACTACCTTTCGTACCCCAACATGCCTTGCGGACAACTCTCGTCCCACGAGATGTCAGTCCCAAGGTCGTGTCTCCACAAGACACCGACTCTTACCGAATCCCATCTCGTAGAATTGTGTGGTAGGAAGGTGTGACTGTTCTTCCAGGCATCTCAATCTTGTCACAACTTTACTTTCGAATCACGATGCTACAAGAATGATTTTCACATAAAATAACACCACTTGTTTAACATAACCATAAAGTTATTCTGATCAAGCAACCCAGACACAACCAAGATAGATGTAGGTTCGGAATGCTTGCCATCCAAGTGTAGAGAGGTAGGGTTCACTACAAAACTATTGCAAGTTTTTGCTCCTCTCTCCATGTCCTATTTTTGAAAATATTCTAATTGACACACAATTTAAAAACGGTACAGAAAGTTGTCTTAGAGAATTTTCAAATATACTAAAATAAACTAGATGTAATTTGGAAGTGGTGAGAAAAAGATTCAACTCAATTGGAGTTTTATTTCAGAAATTAGAGCCAATCAAAGATGGTCAAAGATGTGTTCTAAATAAAATAAGAAAAGAATACGCTTTCACAGAAGGGGTTACATAGTTGCTACATTATGCCTCCACTTATCCAGCGCGTGCATGACTCGGGGGTCACTGAGAGTGGGTCCATCAGGTCCACTGGCAGGTTTGACTAGTCCTCCCACTTCCTTCCTTCTCTGGACAAACACGGCCGGCGCTTCGGCGATCGTCGCTGGCGTTTGGCGACTCCCCACGGGGCTCCGACATCGGGAAAGGATCCACCTCTTCGTGGTGGTCCTCCGTGTAGTCACCATGACCAGAGGGGTGGACTGAATCACCGGCGGCGAGCTCCGAGGAGGACGGTGGTTTTGGGTTAGCTGGGGATTCGCCTTACGATGGTTCTTGATCATCTTGCGAAGGTGGGACGACTTCGAGGGGTTGAGGGGAGAGAGAATGCTGGCATGAGTAGAGCTAGCGAGGCCATGGCTTAGTCGAATTTGGCTGTAGTGCGGCGGCGGCCGAAGCTACCGGAGACGGGGAAGATGGTGGCTTCCAGCGAATTTGTAGCCAGGGGAGGCTTGCTACGGCTTCGTGGGGGCTCATGAGTTACGTTACGGTTTCTGGGGTCCTATTTATAGCCCCGGAGGGTCGTTTACCGTGGTGTTCGGGGATAAGAACGGTGGCGACAGCTCCTGATGATGGCAGAGGAGCAACAGAAGCCGCCAGCAAGGTTGTGCAGCAATGGTACGTTGCAAGGGTGGGATCCAGGGCAGGCGGCATGCGGGGAAAAATTGGGCGGTGCTGGCCATGGCAGAGGGCAGAGCTGGGTAGCCATTGCCACAGCAGGCACTGCTGGCTTTGACGGCCGACACGGCTGCGGTGCTCCCAAAGGTTCTTGCGCAACTCTAGCGAGTGGGAGAGGTCGGGGAGGGCCTTCTCGAGTGCACAAGGGTTACGGGGCAAGGCGAGGCGAGACACGGCGGCTCAGACACGCTAGCTGCAAGAGGCGCATTCTGGAGCGCGCTCTTGGCATGCCCACAATGTGCTCGGCAGAATGCCAAGGGGTCCTAGAAGGCTTGGGTTGCACTGCAAATTAACAGGGTGGCTAAGAGGTTTACTAGGGGTCTGCTAGACATGCTGGTTTGGGAGGGAAAGAATTTTCACAATGCGGTTTAAAAGCTATGTCAGCTCACGTCATGCACTCAGAGTGTTTGACAAAATGCTAAGGGCCTCTAGGTATTCTTGTTAGCCACCAAACTTTCCAGGCTCAGGTCTCCTTGGAAGCTAACAAGGATGGCAAGGTTAAGTTTTGCAAAGCACAAACATTCTAGTCCAATTTTTGCAAAAGAACATTCCTGGATAGAAACAAAATGAGGTTATAACCTGGTCTCAAACAATGCCACTGGGGCTGAAATAAGGGTTTTGTAGGGTCCTGTGCAAGTAGTAAAATTTTCTAAAGCTTTGGGTAAGAAATAAATAGGGTTGCAGTGCAAACTTCAAATCCGGTATAGAATAGAAAACAGGAAGTGGTGCTCAAAATTTTCAACAGACTAATATATGTTTTTGCATAAAACTCATTTATATGAACTCCTTGACCACTCCAATTTCTTATAGAATTTTTGATGAATTTTACCTAGGGGTTGTAGTACAAAGCACCAAATTGGACCAGAATAGAAAATAAGATATTGAGCTCGTTTTTTCCAAAACACTTAGCTAGCTTATTACATAAAAGTGATCCAAAACATATTAGGTTATTACCAAGTTTTTGTGAAATATTTAAAAGAAGTTATCAGATGGTTGTAGTTCAAATCAGGCCTTTAAACAATTTAGAGGTAAATCTATGAATAAATGAACCCTAAAGAAATATTTATAAAAATGCTATCATTTTATTGGAAAATAATTGGAAAATATTTGAGGCAGCACTCAAATCAATAATATCTTTCAAAAACTCTTACTTAAGAAAGAAATATTTTTATATAATAAAACAAGGAAGGGGTGTGGAAATAGCACAAACCCAAAAACAAAATTTTAAATCACCATGGCCAAAAATAATAAAAAATCATGCCCAACATTTTGGGGTGTTACACTCTCTCTCTCTCTCTCTCTCTTGATCTTCAATACAATGATCATCACATTTTCGCTTTGATACACATGATGTAATTCCTTTTGTGTGGTGCGTTTGTTGGGATGCGATGAATTGTGAGTTTATGTTCAAATTATTCTTGATAAATATTTGAGTCTCCTCTGATAATACTGTGATTCTTATGTGCATGATTTTGATAGATCCGTAATACTTTCTGATTTATTGAAATAGTTCGGCCTACTAGATTGATATTTCTTCGGTGAGAGAGGTACGTTGTAGTAGGTTCAACTTGGCAAATTTCTATATCCCTGTGACAGAAGGGGACAAGATGTGTCTTTGTGTTGCTGCTACAAAGGATAAAACAACGGGGTTTATTCATATTGCTTGCGCTTACTTTGTCTACATCGTGTCATTGTTCTCCATGCATTACTCTATTTTTACTTAATACTCTAGATGCATGTTGGATAGCGGTCAATGAGTGGATTACTAGTAATAGGTGCAGGCAGAAGTCGGCCTATTTGTTTATGGACGTAATGCATATGTACACATGATCATTGTCGTGAATATCACATAACTATCTGCTTTTCTATCAATTTCCCCCACAATAATTTTTTTACCCACTGTATGATATTTTTCCTGAGAGATGCCATTAGGGAAAACTATGGCCCTGGGTCTATTCACAAGATATATGAAAAACGTTCAATACCTTGCCACCATTTAATTGTTCTTATTTTATCTTCCTATGTAGAATTATCTACATACCTCACTCGCTTGCAAATAACAAGAACAAGAGGATTGACAACCCACTTCCCCGCATTGGGTGCAAGTTGCTTGTTCTTTTGTGTGCAGCCGCTGAAGACGATTGTGGTTAATATTACTATTGGTTGAGTAACCTTTGGTTTCATATCTAAGGGAAATACTTACCCACATTGTGCTATGATAACCCATTTCTCTTGACAGAAAACCCAACACGAATCACAAGTATCGATGCTCAATGCATACATCATCTCCCAGCCATTTGGATTGGGCGAAGGATCCCTAATATTATCAACTAGTGCACTATGTTCGTTGGGCCAAGGAGATTCAAGATGGAAGTTTTTGAAGACTTTGCGCATGCTCCAAGACTTTGGAAGTCTTCTTCACGACGACCCTTAGGCGTAACCAAACTATGTGTAAACCCTAAGCACCCTCAGTATCTATATAAGACAAGGGGTGAGGACCATAGACCACAACTCTCATACACACACTCTGATGGTAGGTCAACATGTAACTTGTACTCCGTATAAATCAATACAATCACACGAGGCATAGGGTATTATCTCTTTGAGAGAGCCTGAACTTGGGTAAATCTCCGTGTTTCATGTTATCATCGCACCATGGCTACCAGCTCAGGACCTCCTACTTGAGATTTGCTAGATTTTACTACAACAGAAGCCGCGAGCTCAGGCCCAAGTCACAGCCGCCGCAAGCTCATTGTTTGTCCTCCTAGCGTGGCATGCTGGCAGCTAGAGGCGGGGCAATGAAGACCTTGACCACAACACAGACGATCTGTTGGAGTGATGGAAGCTGGTGGTGAATCTCGATGGTGGATCAGAGAGGAGAGCGATGTTGGTGCCTTGGATGATAATAGAGAAGCGGGGCGTACCCATAACAATAAATCACCCGGTCAGCGGGCAAAGGTGGGCATTCTCCCCAGGGGTAGGAAGGAAAAAGGGTGCGGTTGAGCATCGGGTTGCATCCGCACGATTTTTGGTAGCCACTTGAGTGATGTATATTTGCATAATTTCATGTTGTATTTTAAAATTGTCTTGAAAAATTGTATTTTTGCATTTGGGCAACTGTTGGCGGGTGTTTTAGCGTCTTCGTGCCTAGAAAACACCTTGTGCCCAAAAATAAGATTGTTACTCGAGATGCTGTTGGAGTATCTATAACTGGAGCCAACAAATCCGCCCCAAATGCCCAAGCAGGATGCCACCTCACTCCTCGGGTGCAAATTTGCCACCCAACTGCACGTCAAAAATCCGACCAAAAGATCTGGACTGACTGTCGCTCCCCATACCCAGCCCATATACACGATGGATATGGGGACGCCTGGGCGCGCCCACCACGTCTATTTTGACAAGACAAGCTGATACTTGTGATCCGCGTTGGGTTTTCCATGAAGATGAAAGGGTGATTGTCACGGCCGGTTTCCAAATATAATAATTTATTGGAAATCAGCCATGTGCGTCTCGAGTGTAGAAAATTATTTCCCACTGATAGACTCATCTTGATACAGAAAACCAGTAGTACTTAATATTAAACAGGTAGAGCAGAGGTTGCTCTACAATTTATTACAACATGCCCAAATCTCACAAAAACGGATATGTTACATTGGTAATGGGATAACTCTACTGCTCGTAATAAAAGGGTCACGTCACATAACAGTAATTTGACATGACAAGTACGACTACGCGCTAAGCATCGGAGTGAGGCTTGATGATTTATTCGCGGTGGTGGAAGCGGTGAAATAATACAGCGGCACACTCCAGGATCGCAAGACTGAGTGGGACTCCTCTAGACATCGGACTCGCTATCAAACTTTTCATCCATGAGGTCTCCTTCATCCATATATGGCCACATCAACAACCCCGTGAGTACTTCGAAAAGTACTCACAAACAGTTTGCACAAAACATGAGATGCATGCTGTCAATTATTAATATGCATGGTTCATATCATAATTTATCAAAAAGGATGTGTGAGAAATAAGTTAAGTTAGAGGATAAATTGGGCGGTAATCCTCCCAAGATATCCAAACAGAAAGGTAAAAATGCACCGATCGGGTGTGTGGAGCGACGCCTCGACAGGTTAACAAGGGTTTGTAAACCACCATCGGGCGTCTGAGTGCACCACATACAGGGCATAAAATAAATAGCAAGCCACAAACGGAAGTCTTATCGACACCACAGAAAGGGCATAAAAATAAATAACAACCACAGTCGGGCGTCTTACCGACTCCGTAAAAACGGCATACAAATAAATAACAAGCCACAATCGGGCGTCTTAGTGCTACGGCAACTAAAGTCCTTTCCCGGCAATGGTGCCAGAAATCCTTCTGTCGTCTCTTGAGCTTGCGTTGGTTTTTACCTTGAAGAGGAAAGGGTGATGCAGCACAGGAGCAGTACGTATTTCCCTCAGTTTGAGAACCAAGGTTTCAATCCAGTAGGAGAATGTCGTCAAGTCCAGAGTACGTGCGCAAACACAAAAGAGCTTGCAGCCAACGCTATAAAGGGGTTCTCAATCCCTTCAAGATTGATTGCAAAGTGAGATCTGAAGGCGGAAAGTGCAACGAAGAAAAAGAGTAATGCTGAAAATATGTTGTGGAGTAGACCCCGGGGCCATAGTGTTCACTAGAGGCTTCTCTCAAAATAGCAAGTATCACGGTGGGTGAACAAATTACTGTCGAGCAATTGATAGAACCGCGCAAAGTCATGACGATATCCAAGGCAATGATCATACATATAGGCATCATGTCCGAGACAAGTAGACCAATACTTTCTGCATCTACTACTATTACTCCACACATTGACCGCTATCCAGCATGAATCTAGTGTATTGAGTTCATGACGAACAGAGTAACGCCTTAAGCAAGATGACATGATGTAGAGGGATAATCTCAAACCAATAATCAAAACCCCATCTTTTTACCCTTGATGGAAACAACACGATGAGTGCCTCGCTACCCCTTTTGTCACTAGGTGAGGTCACCGCACGGTATGAACCCAAAACCAAGAACATCTCCCATTGCAAGAATCATAGATCTAGTTGGCCAAACAAAACCCACAACTCGAAGAGAATTACAAGGATATGAAATCATGCATAAGAGAGATCAGAAGAAACTCAAATAAGATACATAGATAATCTGATCATAAATCCACAATTCATCGGATCTCAACAAACACACCGCAAAAGAAGATTACATTGGATAGATCTCCATGAAGATCATGGAAAACTTTGTATTGAAGATCCAAGAGAGAGAAGAAGCCATCTAGCTACTAGCTATGGACCCGTAGGTCTATGGTGAACTACTCACGCATCATCGGAGATGTCATGGTGTTGATGAAGAAGCCCTCCGTATCCGAATCCCCCTCCGGCAGGGCACCAGAACATGCCCCAAATGGGATCTTGCGGAGACAGAAGCTTGCAGCGGCGGAAAAGTACTTTCGATGATCTCCTGGTTTTTTATGGAAATTTAGGGAATATATAGGCGCAAAACCTAGGGCAAAGGAGCCTGAGGGAGCCCACAAGCCAGGGGGCACGGGGCCCCCTAGCCGCGCCATGAGGGCTTGTGGGGTCCCTGGTGGCCCCCTGCCCTGATTCTCCGGCTTCCCGATCTTTTTCTATTCCGGAAAAAATCTTTTTGGCAGTTTCATTCCGTTTGGACTCCGTTCAAAATCCTCCTCTCAAAGGGGTCAAAAACATGGAAAAAACTGGAACTGGCTCTTGGCACTGAGTTAATAAGTTAGTCCCAAAAAATATATAAAAGGCATCCAAAACACCCAAAGTTTGACAAGATAATAGCATGAAACCATCAAAAATTATAGATACGTTGGAGACGTATCACTTAGCGACACCATAGAAAGGGCATATAAATAAATAACAAGCCACAGTCGGGCGTCCTAGCGACACCACAGAAAGGCATAAAAATAAATAACAAGCCACAGTCGGGAGTCTTAGCGGCACCATAGAAAGGGCATATAAATAAATAACAAGCCACGGTCGGGCGTCTTACCGACACCACAAAAAGGGCATATAAATAAATAAGAATTATCCCGAAGCCCAGCATATAAATAAATATAACTAATCTCGCGTATGGTATTTTACAAGTAGACTCTAAGAACCATCACACACCCACTTTACCCCCGCGAAGCCCGGCTTCACCCGGACTACGCTGCGAGGGCAAAACCATAAGACGGGGAGGATCCAACCTCGACTAGCATGGGATCAAATTTATACCGCGAGCTACAAGGCAGTGCCCTCCCTCTCGGTCCCAGACCGGAAACACCCATGCCCCCTGACCGGATGACTGGATTTAGTCCACGGCCATGTATACCTTCATCCTGGCCCCTCTACTCGGTGTGTGACTTATAATAGGCCCGCGACCGACTACAACGAATCCTTATTCAAGAAACTGTGGTAGCACGAAAAAATTAAGTAATACACGGACAAGACACGATCTAGGTCGATACTGGAGTTATCAATTTCTTAGCAATACCATTATGCACTTGTCATGACCAGGCCATAACCTATCACTTTCCGCATGACTAGATTATCCACGACCTCTCATAACCATCACTTGTCATAGTCATGTTTTTAACATTATTTATAAGATATGCAACATGCTTGAATAATGCAAATGGATGAATATTAAATTCTTGTTAGTGAGCAAACAACACATCAAATGTTGAAACATGCTTGCCTGGTTCCACATAGTCGGGATCAAGCTCGGTGAAGTTAACGTCGGTGTTTCCTTCGTCGGAATCTAAGTTATATAACATGCGACGCCGTAGGAGTTGAGGCCTAGCTACTGGCTCCAAATAATTTGTAAATAAATCTGACAATAAACTAGGCCCTTAGTGTAAGATTTTGCAAAAAGAATTAATTCCAAAGCTGTTGTAGTTTAATAGTTATAAGAAAAACAAGTCCAGGGACTGATCTGTAATGAAACAGAATTTTTCCAGGAGCTAGCTTGAGAATACTCAAAGCGCCTGCAATAGAATATGCTATCCAGTTGCAAAGACGGCTCCTGGCGATGGCGCCTTCGAGGGAAAGACGCTTCAAAAATATAGAATCCTAACAAGGGGTCCTCCCTGTCAGGTTTGAATCCACCGGCGCTAGAGGCGTTGCGGTGATTGCAGGCGGCGATTGACGGAGGGAGAGGGCCAACACAGGGCACCAACGCACTCACCGTGCTCCTGCGCTTCATTGAGATGTGGATGGTGTCGAAGGGGGACTCTACGGTGACGGCGACCTTGCTTCGGCGGACGGCACCTTCGGGCACCTCCGGGACTCACCATGGGACTTGCGTGCGATCGAATCAGAGGGGATCTCAGGATGAGAAGGTCACTAGGAAGTTCCTGAATGCCTCAGGGGCTCCTACCTCTGCTAACCTTGCTCGAATCTAACCAGAACCCGAAGCGGATCGGGGCGGCCGGAGCTGGGGAAGAAGGCCTCTCCGAGACGCTTCTCTGTCTCGGGTTCATTTTTGGATTGAGGAGTGAAGGAGGTGGAGAGGTTGAGGAGGTTCGGCAGCATGGGGAGATCTATTTATAGAAGGCCGAGAGGCGGTGCCGCGGAGTTTATCTCCGGCGAAAAATGACGGCGATCTGAGGGCCTAATCAGGAGGGTTAGGGGTCGGGTCAGTACCTACGCTGCTCGGGGTTTCCATTTTTGCCCTGAAACATCTTCGTAATCGACGGAGGATTCCGGTCGATGGGGCGGTGCTCGCGGTGCACTGTGGAAATAGAGTTTGTGCTTTGTCATGCCCGGTGCATGGCGACGGCAATTGCGGCATGCACTGGTGGCCACGGACACGCAGAGGCTTCAGTTGCGAGGGGCGGTGCCGGTCGGTGCGGGGCTGCAGGAGGGGTGCAGCTGGTGGCCGTGGCAGCCGCTGGGGGTGCTATTGTGAGGGCTTGGCCGGCTCGGCCAGCTCACCGCCGACGCACGCATGCGGCTAAGAGACCGTGCGGCACGGGGATAAGAAACGGGCACAGTGGCAAGTGAATCCTGCCGCTAACACTGCTGAGATTGAAAGTGCTGCGAGACTGAATCGACGATGCACTAAAACTCTGAATTTTGATTGAAAAAGATTCAGCATGTGGTGGCTATTGCACAACAGGTGTTCGATTAACTGAAAATGGCACGTGCACAAAATATCTTGAGCTGAATTTTTTTCAGATGACCTCTCATTGGGTGCAAAGACAGTGTGCAAATTTTCAGAATTTTTGAAAAATTTTAAGCAGTTTTTTAATAAAAACGAATATTTTGGTCAAACTTAAGTCAAATCAAATTTGAAATTTTCAAACTTGTGACTCCAAACTTCTTGGTGAAATAGGTTGAGGGTACTAAGGTCTTCTAAGGGTAAGAGTTTGGGTCCAAAACTTCAAAGGAATCACTAAGTTCCTTTGTAAATTTGCTAGGGTCGAAACTGAATACAGAAATTTATTTTATTAAAAATAAATAATGGAAGGTGGTCCAACCTTTCTAAATTTTGGTAAATAATTAAAAATGAAGACCTAGGTGATGTAGAAGTGCAAAATGGTCTAAAACGGGATGGAGGAAAAAGAAAACCTTTAAAAGAATTGAACCTATAGGAATAATTTCCAAGGTTTTGCAAAAGAATAGAATATTCTCCCAAACCAATTCATTTTGAGAAGAGGCCAAAAGAATACTGTTTTAAAACCAGGAAGGTTGAGAAAAGAAAGCTCTAAAAGTTTTCTCAAAGAGGTTGTCAAAGAGCTTCAAAGCTTTTTATCAAAGCCAAATTTAAAAATCTATTTTAAAAAAATCAAGAAATCCAATTAAAAATTTGGGTGTTACAACACCTACCCCCTTAAGAAAAATCTCGTCCCTGGCATTTTAGCTAGTCCTCAAGAAGTTGTAGTTGTTCTTTCTACAGGAAATCCTCTCTTTCCCAAGGGGCCTAATCCTGTGAATGGTTGCTCAAGTCTACCCTGAATACCTTGGTGACGTTCTGTCGTGTCCTCCTTTCTGCTTCCTCTAATATTTTCATGGGGTGTTCCTGATAGGATTGGTCCGGTTGCACTTCTATATTGTCATGGGCTACCTGTTGATCGGGGTTCCTTACACACTTCCTTAGTTGAGAAATGTGGAACACGTCGTGCACGTCTGACAGTTCTGCGGGTAGATCCAGTTGGTAGGCAACTTGGCCTCTTCGAGCAATTAAGTGAAATGGTCCGATGAAACGGGGCACAAGCTTGCCCTTCACCTTCAACCTTTGTAGTCCTCTCATGGGTGATACCTTTAGATATACATAATAATTAGGGTTGAAGTCGACGTCATGGTGTTTCTAATCGTAATAGCTTTTCTGAAGGCTTTGGGCTGTCTTGAGTTTGTCCCTTATGAGTTTTACCTTGTCCTCTCCCTTTTGAAGTAGTTGTGGGCCGAAGATACGGCTATCTTCGGTTTCTAACCAATTTAGAGGTGTATGGCATCTTCTTTCATATGAGGCTTCAAAAGGTGGCATTTGTAAGCTTGCCTTATAACTGTTGTTGTATGAGAATTCGGCGTAAGGCAAACTGTCCTCCCAACTGTTTCCATATGCGAGCACACAAGCCCTGAGCATGTCTTCGAGAATCTGATTTACACGTTCGGTCTGTCCTCGAGTTTGAGGGTGATATGATGTGCTGAACACTAACTGAGTTCTCAAAGCTTGTTGTAAATACTCCCAAAACCTTGATGTAAACTAGGTGCCTCTATCGGATACAATAGTTTCAGGTATCCCATGCGAGCACACAATACGGGCGAGGTATAACCTTGCTAGCTTCCGAGTGGAGTACGTAGTCTTTACTGGAATGAACTCAGCCACCTTTGTGAGTCGATCTATGATAACCCATATAGCATCATGTTCGTGTCGTGACTGGGGTAGTTGGACAATGCAGTCCATGCCTACCTCATCCCACTTCCACTTGGGTACCTTCTGTTGGGGAACGTTGCATGGGAAACAAAAAAAATCCTACGCACACGAAGACCTATCATGGTGATGATCATCTACGAGAGGGAGATCTGATCCACATATCCTTGTAGATCGCTAAGCAGAAGCGTTAGTAAACGTTGTTGATGTAGTGGTACGCCTTCACGATCCATTCCACGAACCATCCCACAATCCGTCCCACGAAACGTCTCAAGATCCGTCCCACGATCCGATTCGATCAAGTGCCAAACGGACGGCACCTCCGTGTTCTGCACATGTACAGCTTGATGACGATCTCCGCCTTCTTGATCCAGCTAGAGGGGGCAGAGAGGTAGATGAGTTCTCCAGCACGGTGGCATGGTGGTGGTGTTGGTGGAGCTATTCCAGCAGGGCTTCGCCAAAGCACCGCTGAAACTAGGGGAGAAACAGATCTAGAGAGAGGGCAGCACGTGGCTGTTTTCTCTTGTCTAAAAACGCTCAAAACCCTTAGTATATATAGGAGGCGAGGAGGGAGAGGGCTGCGCCCTAGGGTAGTGTTCTCTTCCCTTGCGCAAGGGAGAGGAGAAGGAGTCCTACTCCAATCCTATTTGGAGTAGGATTCCTCCTTCCCAGTTGGAAACTCTTTCCACCTTGTTTTTTTTCCTTCTCAAACCTTATGGGCCTTAGTGCAAACTTATTCCAGCCCACTAGGGTCTGGTTTATCTCTTCCCACAGCCCATGAGGCCCCTTGGGGCATGACACCCCTCCTGATGGTCCCCGGCACCCCTCCTGGCACTCCCGGTACACTACCGATGAGCCCGAAACTTTTCCGGTTACCAAAACAAGACTTCCTATATATCAATCTTTGTTTTCGGACCATTCCGGAAACGCTCGTGACGTCCGGGATCTTATCCGGGACTCCGAACAACCTTCGGTCACCAACACATATAACCCAACTATACTGAAACGTCATTGAACCTTAAGTGTGCAGACCCTGTGGGTTCGAGAACTATGCAGACATAACCTGAGACACTCTCCGGTCAAAAACCAACAACTGGACCTGGATGTGCATATTGGCTCCTACATATTCTATGAAGATCTCTATCGGTTGAACCTTTATGTTAAGGATTCAAATAATCCTGTATACTATTCCTTTTGTCCTTCGGTATGTTACTTGCCCGAGATTCGATCGTCGGTATCTCCATACCTAGTTCAATCTCGTTACCGGCAAGTCTCTTTACTCGTTCCATAATACAAGATCCCGTAACTAACTCCTTAGTCACATTGCTTGCAAGCCTTGTTGTGATGTTGTATTACCGAGTGGGCCCCCGAGATACCTCTCCGTCACACGAAGTGACAAATCCCAGTCTTGATCCATGCCAACCCAACAGACACCTTCGGAGATACCTCTAGAGCACATTTACAGTCACCCAGTTATGTTGCGACATTTGATACACACAACGTATTCCTCCAGTGTTCGGGAGTTGCATGATCTCGAGGTCATAGGAACAGATACATTGACATGTAGAAAACAGTAGCAATAAACTGACACGATTATATGCTACGTTTATAGTTTGGGTCTTGTCCATCACATCATTATCCCAATGATGTGATCCAGTTATCAAGTGACAACACTTGCCTATGGTTAGGAAACCTTAACCATCTTTGATCAACGAGCTAGTCAACTAGAGGCTTACTAGGGACAGTGTTTTGTCTATGTATCCACACATGTATTTGTGTTTCCAATCAATACAATTATAGCATGTATAATAAACGATTATGATGAACAAAGAAATATAATAATAACTAATTTATTATTGGCTCTAGGGCATATTTCCAACAGTCTGCCACTGGCACTAGAGTCAATAATCTAGTTCACATCACTATGTGATTTTAACGAATCCAACACCCATAGAATTCTGGGGTTTGATCGCGTCTTGCTTGTGAGAGAGGTTTTAGTCAACAAGTTTGAACCTTTCAGATCTGTCTGTGCTTTACAAATCTCTATGTTATCCTGTAGATGCTGCTACTACGTGCCATTTGGAACTATTCCAAATGACTGCTCCACTATACGAATCCGCTTTACTCCTTAGAGTTATCCGGATTAGTGTCAAAGCTTGCATCGATGTAACCCTTTACGACGAACTCTTTAATCACCTCCATAATCGAGAAAAATTCCTTAGTCCACTAGTTACTAAGGATAACTTTGACCGTTGTTCAGTGATTCAATCCTGGATCACTCTTTGTACCCCTTGACAGACTTATGGCAAGGCACACATTAGTTTCTGTACACAACATGGCATACTTTAGTGCCTATGGCCTAGGCATAGGGGATGACCTTCATCCTTTCTCTTTCTTCTGACGTGGTCGGGCTTTGAGTCTTACTCAAATTCACACCTTACAACACAGCAAATAACTCCTTCTTTGCTGATCTATTTTGAACTCCTTCAAAAACTTGTCAAGGCATGCATTTCATTGAAAGTTCTATTTAGCGTTTTGATCTATCTCTATAGATCTTGATGCTCAATGTTCAAGTAGATCTATCTAGGTTTTCCTTTGAAAAACTCCTTTCAAACAACCCTTTATGCTTTCCAGAAGTTCTACATTACTTCCGATCAATAATATGTCAACCGCCTATACTTATCAGAAATTCTATAGTGCTCACACTCACTTCTTTGGAAATACAAGTTTCTCATAAACCTTGTATAAACCCAAAAGCTTTGATCATCTCATCAAAGCATATATTCCAACTCTGAGATGCTTGCATGAGTCCATAGAAGGATCGTTGGAGCTTGCATACTTGTTAGCATCCTTAGGATCGACAAAACCTTCTGGTTGTATCACATACAACCTTTCCTCAAGGAAACCGTCGAGGAAACAATGTTTTGACATCCTATGTGCAATATTTCATAAATAATGCAGCAACTGCTAATATAATTCTAACAGACTTTTAGCATCGCTACGAGTGAGAAAGTCTCCTCATAGTCACTTCTTTGAACTTGTCGGAAACACCTTTGCGATAAGTCGAGCTTTTCTTAATGGTGACTTTTCACCATCATCGTGTGTCTTCCTTATAAAGATCCATATGTACTTAATAGTCTTACGTCCATCAAGTAGTTCTTCCAAATTCTATACTTTGTTTTTATACATAGATCCTCTCTCGGATTTCATGGCCTCGAGCCATTTGCTGAAATCAGGTCCCACCGTCGCTTCTCCATAGCTCGTAGGTTCATTGTTGTTCAACAACATGACCTCCAAGACAGGGTTACCGTACTACTCTATAGCAGTACGCGACCTTGTCGACCTACGAGGTTTGTAGTAACTTGATCCGAACCTTAATGATCACTATCATCAGTTTCCACTTCAATTGGCGTAGGCACCACAGAAACAACTTCCTACGCCTTGCTACACACTAGTTGAAGTGACGGTTCAATAATCTCATCAAGTTCCACCACCCTCCCACTCAATTCTTTCGAGAGAAACCTTTCTTAGAGAAAGGACCCATTTCTAGAAACAAACACTTTGCTTCCCAATCTGAGATAGGAGATCTACCCAACTGTTTTGGATATCCTATGAAGATGCATTTATCCGCTTCGGGTTCGAGCTTATCAGACTAAACTTTTTCACATAAGCGTCGTAGCCCCAAACTTTCAAGAAACGACAGCTTAGGTTTCTCCCAACCCTAGATCATACGGTGTCATCTCAACGGAATTACGTGGTGCCCTATTTAAAGTGAATGTGGTTGTCTCTAATGCCTAACCCAAAATGATACTGGTATTTCGATAAGATACATCATAATATGCGCTATATCCAAAGGGTCTGGCTATGACATTCGGACACACCATCATACTATGAATTGCAAAACAATTTCCACATTGTCTAAACTGTGTACAAAAACTCGCAACTCAGATATTCTTCTCTATGATCATATCGTAGACAATTTATGTCACAACCCTAGCATAGCTCTGTTTGCCAGGCATTCATGCATGCATTCAAATCAACTCATTGGAATGGGGATGATCTACAAAAGGGAAGTGATCAAGCCCAAATGAATTGAAATTTGACGAAAGGGCAATAAAAATATTACCTTAAAAGGGACCAGGAAAAAGTTCCAAATAATTGGCAAAATAGTGACAGGGAATAAGTTTGTCAAACCAAAATTTTAAGTCACAGAAACATTTTGAAATGGATTTTTGATTTGATCAAATAACTGTTTGGAATGGAGTTATTTTGTTTTCTATTAAAATAAGAGTTTCAAAAACTGATGAAACTATTTTGTGGCATTGATTATTTTATATCTCTCACATAACACTATTTTAGGGTTTTATAAAATAGTTAAACATTTTATTTAAAACCTAAATCTAAGTCCCAGAAAGAAATAAAAACAGAAAAAGGAAAAGAGAGAGAGAGACTTACCTGTCGCTTACCTCTAGGCCCAGCCCACCAGGGGGGTCCCCTGTCGTCTCCCTCCTCCTGTGAGAAGGCAAGGGAGAAGATGAGCACGTCGCCATGGCCAGGGGCGCCACCTCCTACCTACCTGCCTGTCCCTCCTAGCCAGCGCGATGCCTCACCCCTGTGCCTTGCTTTTCCTCCTCCCTCGAACCCCTCTGCCTCATCCATTCCTCCTTCTCCCCCTCTGCTCTTCTTCCTCCCGCCATGGCCGAGCTCAGCTTGAGCTCACCGGCGCCTTTCTGGCCGCACCGAGCCTCCCCGAGCAGTCCATCCTCTCTGCCACGACGAGTAGCTTCTCCACGCCGAAGGAATCAAGTTGCAGCATCCTGAAGCGTCGCCACCGCCGTCTTCCCCATCTCAATCACCGAGATCCGCCGCCGTAGATCCACTGTCAGAGAGCCCCTCCAACTTCGCCGATGCCAGGAATGGAACCCGTGTGAGCCTCCGATGCTTTCCCCTCTTTCTCCCGCTCGAAATCGCCCTCCAGAGCATCTCCCCGACGAGCTCCATTTCCGGCCGCCGCGCACGCTCGTCGTCGGCACCTCTTCCGGCCACCCTAGCCCTCTTGCTACCCCCTGCGAGAACGGCCGGTTCGCCAGCGTCCCGTAGCCGCAAGCCGCGTCGCAAATGGACCCCTGTAGCGCATTCTAGCACAACTCCGGCGAGCCTCAGCCGTGCCCGTGGTCGCCGCCGGCAAGGCTCCGGCAGCCCCCGATGTGGCCACCTTAACCCGCCACTAATCAGGCCTTAGAGCCACTGACAGAGGGCCCCACGCCTGGTCAAACCCCAATTAGGGGCTGGTCAGCGCGGGGTTAGCCCCGGGGTCACTGACCAGTGGGCCCCCCTGGTCAGGGTTTGACCTGGACCGGCTGGTTGACCTGCTGACGTAGGGATGACATCAGCCTGACGCAGTAATAGCTTTTCGTGATTTTAATTAATTCCAGAATAATAGCAAAACTTGTAAAAATCATAGAAATTAAAATATAACTCGGATGGAAATCATTTATATATGAAAGAGGATCAAAAAAATCCAAAGAATCTGATTATTGATTTTTCATGCATGTTTGAAAAAGTTAACATCACCAAATAGGCAAAATGGTGAATAGGATAAATTTCATATTTAGTTTGGAGATGGAATTTGATACTTATTTAAATTCCACTTCAATTGTTATCATCAAACATTGGTCAATGCAAACCAGTACCTCAAAATACTAACTTCATGCATGTTGGAACAATTTGTTATGAGCATCAGGTCGAATCAATTATAAGGGTATTTGGAAAAATACCCGGCTGAAGTGATGTTTGAATCCTAATTCAAACCAACTTCAACTTAAGGAATGATAGCCACATTAGCCCTGCCACCTTTCATTTCCATTTCTTGATCATGCATCATAGTGTTGCATTTCCGTGAAGTAATTGTTGTTCCTTTCTTGTTTGCCGGTGTTGTTCTTTCTCGGTAGACGATGGTTCTGACGATGTGATCGTTGACATTGACAAAGACTCATTGCTATCTTCAGACGTGTCAGGCAAGCAAACCCCCCTTGAGCATATTGATATAAACCCACTCTCTCGCTCCTGCTCTCTTTTACTGCATTAGGACAAACACGATTCAACCGTACATGTTATCGGTAGTTGAACCCATTCCTCTGCATGACCTAATTTTGTCACAGTAAATAGTTGAAACCACTTAGCATGAGTAGCAACTTCTTGAGCTTTGTTGTGCTTACTCATCCATGCTTGCTTACAATGTCTGCTATGCTTAGAGTCGTGTCGGGCTGATCCATCTGGATGATGAATCGGAATGGTTGTGTTCATGTCCTACAGTGTGAGAGTAAAAGTGTGAATTCGATTTGGTAAAGGTAGCGATGAGAGGCCATGTAGGAGTACATGGTGGGTTGTCTCATTGGGACCGTCTTTAAGAATTGAGTTCTGTGTATGTTATCCAAGACAAGATACTACCATGCATTGGGCCCTGAAATATGACCCCGCTCGGCTTATTAATTGCCTAGATCCCTTTCCAGGAGTTGCAATTAGTTTCTGATGTATGTAGGAAAAGTGTTGGCGGCCGTGTTTAGCTCTACCCGACGGGGTAGGCTTCTCTGCGGTAGATACATAGTGGCACAGTGTACCAAGTGGCACCAGGATGGTGGGCTTGGGAACCCTACGCACATCGTTTGTGGCCGTAGAGGAAACCTCAGTCGGACTTCCTTGCGGGTTCAGTCTCAAATAGGCGATAAACCTGGACTAGGGTCTTGTGTGTTTAATGGTCGTGGCCGACACCCACGCCAGTGCTTCCGCTTGAAGGTTGCCGAGATGCATGACGTGCATATGGTGCTAAGTGGTGAGAGCATGTGTGAAGAAGTATACCCCTGCAGGGTGATTCAATCTGTTCGAATAGCCGCGTCCTCGGATATGGACTACTTGGAAGCATTACGTGGTACATAGACAACTTAAATGGATAATCTAAAACATGCAAGATAAGTGTGAGTGCTATGGAAGGCTTTCTCGTAGGGAGACGAGAGTGGATCCATAGTGGTGTATTGCATTGGTGAATATGTGGACTCGTGTGCGCTATCCCACCTCAAAGAAAGAACTTGTAGTCGTAGTACAGGTTAGCCAAGAGTCAAACTGGCTTGCTGCAATCAAACCCCATAATCCTTTCATTGAAACATGATGCATATGTAGATAGTCCTGATGTAAGACTTGCTGAGTACCTTTGTACTCACAGTTGCTTTATTTATGTTTTTGCAGAGAAGATTTAGTCTCATTAAAGGTTTCTACTCGATGTGTTCGATGTTGACCGGAATAGCTTGGGAATCCCAGACAGAGGTCTGGCTCCTTTGGTAGGGCCGTAGTAGCTTTTCAGGCTCTTCTAGCCACTTTCAGTAGATGTCTGTACCCAGACATGATTTGCTTCCACTTGTTGTTTGTATGACTTGAGTGTCGGTTCACGGGACCCTTGTTTGTAATAACACACTATGTTGATTCTTATGAGTCCTTAATAAAAGCTTGAGTCATAGAGTTATGTTGTGATGCCATGTTGTATCTACACATATCATGCATATTGTGTGTCTGTTATGAAATGCATTATATGTGTGGGATTCGACACCTAGTTGTGTGCCTTTAGTAGTACTCTTTACAGAGAAATGCCTCTTTGTGCTTCTATCGATCCTTGGTAGCTTGTTGCTGCTCTAGACACATTGATTGACCGGCGTTTATCCTTCTTTGCTGATGTGTCTGTCCCATCGAGGAAATGTCACACGGTGTAATGGAGTCCTTGTAGCTTGCTACGACTCGTCTACACACGTTGTTGATCGACACCTGCTTTGCTGGGTTATGTATGCATGTCCCTCTACGGATGTACCGCTTGGGTTTATAACTAGTCATGTCGACCCGGGTTCTTTGTCGTTTGAACGCTAGCAACATATTCATATACATGAGCCAAAAGACGCAAACGGTCCCGGCCAAGGTAAGCTGGCAGCCATGGGGTTTACCGTGCATGAGGTCGCAAAGTGATGTGATGTGTTACAGGCTGGGTTCTTATGACTCAGGATCGGGGTCCCGACAATTTATCCTATTGTCACGACGATCTTCACTCTGAAATAGCTTTGAACTTTTCAATATTTCAGACTTGTGATTCATCAAGTAAATACTCTTGTATCAACTCAAATCGTCAATGAAGTAAGAACATCACGATATCCACTGCGTGCCTCAGCACTCGTTGGACTACACACATCAAAAATGTATTACTTCCAACAAGTTACTTTCTTGTTCCACCTCACTGCAAAACGAGGCCTTCAGTCATCTTGCCCATGTGGTATGATTTGCATGCGGCAGGTGATTCAAAATCAAGTGAGTCCAAACGATCCATCTGCATGGAGTTTCTTCATGTGTTTATACCAATAGTTATGGTTTGCATGTCTCAAACGTTTCAAAAATGAGTGAGTACAAAGATCCATCATCATGGAGCTTCTTCATGCATTTTATACCAACATGACTCAAGTGGCAGTGCCACAACTAAGTGGTACTATCATTACTACTTTGTATCTTTTGGCATCAATATCATGAACATGTGTAGAACTACTATCGAGATTTAATAAACCAGTGAAGGTAATTATTCAAGCAAATAGAATAACCATTATTCTCTTTAAATGAATAATCCTATTGCAATAAACATGATCCAATCATGTTCATGCTCAACGCAAACACCAAATAACAATTATTTAGGTTTAACACCAATCCCGATGGTAGAGGGAGCATGCGATGTTTGATCACATCAACCTTAGAATTACTTCCAACCACATCGTCACCTCACCCTTGCTAGTATCCTTTTAATCTGTAGCTATAACTTCGAGTTACTAGCAACTGAACTGGTATCTAATACCCTGGTGCTACTAGGAATACTAGTAAGGTACACATCAATATCAGGTATATCCAATATACTTTTGTCAACTTTGCAAGCCTTCTCATCTACCAAGTATCTAGGGTAGTTCCGCCTCAGTGACCGTTTCCCTCATAACAGAAGCACTTAGTCTCGGGTTTGGGTTCAACCCTGGGTTTCTTCACTAGAGCGGCAACTGTTTTGCCGTTTCGTAAAGTATCACTTCTTACCCTTGCCCTTTCTTGAAACTAGTGGTTTTACTAACCATCAACAATTGATGCTCCTACTTCATTTCTACTTTCGCAGTGTCAAACATTGTGAATAGCTCAAGTATCATCATATGTATCCTTGATATGTTATAGTTCATCAGGATGCTCTAGTAGCTTGGTGGTAGTGACTTTGGAGAACCATCACTATCTCATCTGGAAGATCAACTCCCACTCGATTCAAGCGATCGTAGCACTGAGACAATCTGAGCACATGCTCAACGATTGAGCTTTCTCCCTTACTATGTAAACAAAGAATCTTGTTGGAGGTCTCATACATCTTAACAGGGGCACGAGCATGAAATCCCAATTTCATCTCTTGGAACATCTCATATGTTCCGCGACGTTTCAAAACGTCTTTGGCACCCCAATTCTAAGTCGTTAAGCATTAGGTATTGAACTATCACGTAGTCATCAAAAACGTGTATGTCAGATCTTCGCAACATCCACAAACGACGCTCGAGGTTCAGCACACCGAGCGGTGCATTAAGGACATAAGCATTTTGTACAGCAATGAGGACAATCCTCAGTTTACGGATTCAGTCCGCAAAATTGCTACTATCATCTTTCAACTAAATTTTCTCTAGGAACATATAAAGACAGCAGAGCTCAAGCGCAAGCTACAACATAATTTGCAAAGACCTTTTTGACTATGTTCATGATAATTTGAGTTTAGCTAATCATATTACTAATAACTCCCACTCAAAATAGACATTCCTCTAGTCATTTGAGTGGCGCATGATCCAAATCCACAAACTCAAGTCCGATCATCATGCGAGTTGAGTATAGTTTCAGTGGTGAACGTCTCCATGTTGATCATATCAACTATATGATTCATGCTCGACCTTTCGGTCTCTTGTGTTCCGAGGCCATGTCTGTACATGCTAGGCTCGTCAATTTTAACCCGAGTGTTCCGCATGTGCAACTGTTTTGCCCCCGTTGTATGTGAACGTTGAGTCTATCACACCCGATCATCACGTGGTGTCTCAGAACGACGAACTTTCGCAACGGTGCACAGTCGGGGAGAACACAATTTTATCTTGAAATTTTAGTGAGGGATCACCTTATAATGCTACCATCCTTCTAAGCAAGATAAGGTGCATAAAAGGATTAACATCACATGCAATTCATAAGTGACATGATATGGCCATGATCTTGTGCTTCTTGATCTCCATCACCAAAGCACCGGCATGATCTTCATCGTCACCGGCGCCACACCATGATCTCCATCATCATGATCACCATCATTGTGCTACCAGCGAGGTTCTTGTGCTATCTATGCTATTACTACTAAAGCTACAACCTAGCAATATAGTAAACGCATCTGCAAGCACAAACGTTAGTTTAAAGACAACCCTATGGCTCCTGCTGGTTCTCCTAGCATCGACGTGCAAGTCGATATTTAACTATTACAACATGATCATCTCATACATCCAATATATCACATCATGTCTTTGGCCATATCACATCATGTGCATACCCTGCAAAAACAAGTTAGACGTCCTCTAATTTGTTGTTGCATGTTTTACGTGGCTGCTATGGGTATCTAGTATGATCGCATCTTACTTACGCAAAGCCACAACATTGATATGAAAATTGCTATTTAACCTTTCTCCAAGGACAGCCTCGGTCAAATCCGATTCAACTAAAGTTGAAGAAACAGACACCCGCCAGTCATCTTTATGCAACAAGTTGCATGTTAGTCGATGAAACCGGTCTCTCGTAAGTGTACGAATAAGGTGATCCGAGCCGCTTCAATCCAACAATAATGCTGAATCGAGAAAAGACTAAGGAGGGCATAAAATCAAACATCAACACCCACAAAAACTTTTGTGTTCTACTCTAGATTACATCTACGCATGAACCTAGCTCATGATGCCACTGTTGGGAACGTTGCATGGGAAACAAAAAAATTCCGGCGCACGCGAAGACCTAGCATGGTGATGATCATCTACGAGAGGGAGATCGGATCCACATACCCTTGTAGATCCCTAAGCGGAAGCGTTAATAAACGTGGTTGTTGTAGTGGTACATCTTCACGATCCGTCCCACGAACCGTCACACGATGCGTCCCACGAACCGTCTCAAGATCCGTCCCACGATCCGTCCCGATCAAGTGCCGAACGGACGGAACCTCCGCGTTCTGCACACGTACAGCTTGATGACGATCTCCGCCTACTTGATCCAGCAAGAGGGGCAGAGAGGTAGATGATTTCTGCAGCACAGAGGTGTGATGGTGGTGTTGGTGGAGCTATTCCAGTAGTGCTTCGCCTAAGCACCACTGAAACTAGAGGAGAAACAGATCTATAGAGAGAGGGCAGCACGTGGTTGTTTTCTGTTGTCTATAAACCCTCAAAACCCTTAGTATATATAGGAAGAGAGGAGGGAGAGGGTTGCGCACTAGGGCATCCTTCTCTTCCCTTGCACAAGGGAGAGGAGTAGGAGTTCTACTCCAATCCTATTTGGAGTAGGATTCCTCCTTCCCACGTGGAAACTCTTTCCACCTTGTTTTTTTCCTTCTCAAACCTTATGGGCCTTAGTGGAAACTTATTACGACCCACTAGGGGCTGGTTTATCTCTTACCACAGCCCATGAGGCCCCTTGGGGCGTGACACCCCTCCCGATGGTCCCCGGCACCCCTCCCGGCACTCCCGGTACACTACCGATGAGCTTGAAACTTTTCCGGTGACCAAAACAGGACTTTCTATATATAAATCTTCGTTTCCAGACCATTCCGGAAACCCTCGTGACGTCCGAGATCTCATCAGGGACTCCGAACAACCTTCAGTCACCGACACATATAACTCAACTATACCAAAACGTCACCGAACCTTAAGTGTGCAGACCCCGCGGGTTCGAGAACTATGCAGACATGACCTGAGACACTCTCCGGTCAATAACCAACAACGGGACCTGGATGTCCATATTGGTTCCTACATATTCTACAGAGATCTCTATCGGTTGAACCTCTATGTCAAGTATTGATATAATCCCGTATACTATTCCCTTTGTCCTTCCTTATGTTACTTTCCCGAGATTCGATCGTTGGTATCTCCATACCTAGTTCAATCTCGTTACCGGCAAGTCTGTTTATTCGTTCCAAAATACAAGATCCCATAACTAACTCCTTAGTCACATTGCTTGCAAGGCCTGTTGTGATGTTGTATTACCGAGTGGGCCCCCGAGATACCTCTCCGTCACACGGAGTGACAAATCTCAGTCTTGATCCATGCCAACCGAACAGACACCTTCGGAGATACCTGTAGAGCACCTTTATAGTCACCCAGTTACATTGCGACGTTTGATACACACAAGGTATTCCCCCGGTACGCGGGAGTTGCATGATCTCATGGTCATAGGAACAGATACATTGACATGCACAAAACAGTAGCAATAAACTGACACAATCATATGCTATGTTTATAGTTTGGGTATTGTTCATCACATTATTCTCCCAATGATGTGATCACGTTATCAAGTGAGAACACTTGCCTATGGTTAGGAAACCTTAACCATCTTTGATCAACGAGCTAGTCAACTAGAGGCTTATTAGGGACAGTGTTTTGTCTATGTATCCACACATGTATTTGTGTTTCCAATCAATACAATTATAGCATGGGTAATAAACGATTATCATGAACAAAGAAATATAAAAATAACTAATTTATTATTGCCTCTAGGGCATATTTCCAACACCTTCATAGTTTGCAACAGTCCTGCTCGCCTTCGGTGTTCCGCCTTGATTCGTTGGCATGAATCACAACGGGCAATGAAACAGGCAATATCTCTTTTCATTTCGTGTCACCAATATTTGTC
This sequence comes from Hordeum vulgare subsp. vulgare, assembly GCF_904849725.1. Taxonomy (NCBI): domain Eukaryota; kingdom Viridiplantae; phylum Streptophyta; class Magnoliopsida; order Poales; family Poaceae; genus Hordeum; species Hordeum vulgare. The sequence continues at coordinate 383,966,588 of NC_058524.1, read as the reverse complement.
TGAATATCTTTTAACATTTTTGTACCTGCGAGGTGGATAGAGTATGGCATATTGTGAGCTTCTTCCAAATTTTAGCTTTGAGGTCCTCTTGGTTTGGTACACATAGTCGGTCTCCGTACCGTAAAATCCCCTATTCATCAACCATAAATACGGGGGCTTTCCCAAGGTTCACATTTTTCTTTATGCCTTCTATGCTGGCGTGTTCTCTCTGAGCCTTGTTGATATTCTCGTCTAGAGTGGGTTGTACTTCTAGTTGTTCCACGGTGCCTTCTGGAACGAGAAGCAGGTTTAGCAGAGCGAACTCTTTCGCAATCTCAGGTCCTAGCTTTGGTACAAGGCCCTTGTCTGAGGTGGGGTTTCGGCTAAGAGCATCGGCTACCGCGTTAGCCTTACCAAGATGGTAATGAATGCCAACATCATAATGTTTAATTAACTCCAACCAATGTTGTTGTCGTAGGTTGAGATTTGGCTGCGTGAAAATATATTTGAGACTCTTATGATCCTGTATATTTCGCACAGATTTCCGTGCAGAAAATGCCTCCATTCCTTGAGAGCGTGTATCACGGCGGCCAACCCAAATTGTGAGTGGGGTAATTTTCTTCGTGTCGTCGTAGTTTTCGTGATGCGTAAGCCACGACCTTCCCTTCCTGCATAAGTACGCATCCGAGGCCTTTCCTTTAGGCGTCACAGTATACTTCAAAATTTTGTTTAAGTCTAGCACAATCAACACGGGAGTCGTGGTCAGTCTCTTCTTCAGCTCTTGGAAACTATTCTCACATGCTTCATTCCATTCAAACTTCTTTTCCTTTTTGAGTAGCTGGGTCATGGGCTTGGCAATAGTGTAAAAAAATTCAATAAATCTCCTATAGTATCCTGCTATTCCGAGGAAACTTCAGATGTCTGTCACATTGGCTGGTTGCGGCCATTCACTACAGCCTTGACCTTCTCAGGATCCACAACTATGCCTTCTTCGGTCATTACATGTCCCAAAAATCCAACTTGCCTCAGCCAAAACTCACATTTGCTGAACTTGGCATACAATTGATGTTTACGCAGTTCTTCGAACACAATTCTTAGGTGTTCTGCATGTTCTTCAGGGTTATTGTAGTAGACAAATATGTCGTCGATGAAGACTACGACAAACTTATCCATGTACTTCATGAATACCTTATTAATTAAATGCACGAAGTAAGCTGGTGCATTTGTTAGTATGAAAGGCATTACCGTAAACTCATACATTCTGTGTCATGACGTAAATGTTTTCTTTGGAATGTCTTCTCGACGTATCTTAAGTTGATGATACCCTGACCGCAAATTGATCTTTGAGAATACCTTTGCTTGTGCTAACTAGTCAAACAAATCATTTATCCTAGGTAGTGGATACTTGTTCTTGATGGTGGCCATGTTGAGGGCTCGAAAAACGATGCAAAGTCTTAGTGTCCCATCTCTCTTTTTTGGCAAATAATACTGGTGATCCCCAAGGTGAAGAGCTTGGTCTGATGTATCCTTTGTCCAACAGTTCCTTTATTTGCTTCTTGAGTTCGACTAACTAAGTAGGCGCCATGCGGTATGGCTTTTTGTATATTGCGGTGGTACCAGGTGCAAGCTCCATGACAAATTCTATTTCCCGGTCTCGTGGCATGCCTGGTATTTCGTCAGCAAATACATCCGGAAATTCACATACCACTAGGACGCCCTTCAGCTCACAAGCTTCCATCTGATTTAGTCTTGCTTGGTTTGATTTTCCCTTATTTAAGGCTTCAACTTTTACTCTTTTACCCTGATGGTGGGTGAGTGTGACCGTTCGATTGAAGCAGTCAATAAATCCCTTCTTGGTATTTAGCTAGTCCATTCCCAGAATAACATCCACATTGTTCCTTTCGATCACAATGATATTTGCCCAAAACGTCAAGTCTTCGATCTCAATAGTAACGTCCTTGCAATATTTTTGTGTAATCTGTTCTACTCCTAGGGACTTGATAGTCATCGAATTTTCTAAGGGGAGGGTTGAGAAGTTATGTTTTGAAACAATTTTTTTCCGAAATGAATGAATGGGAAGCTCCAAAATCAAACAAAACCATGGAAGGAATTTTGTTGACAGGAAACTTACCGAGCACTATTTCAGGCGCGTTCATAGCATCTTCTTTGGCAACAAGATTTACGTGACCCTTCGTGTGGTTGTTGTTGGGGTTGAAGTTGTTGCGCTTTGGTGCTGGGTCAAAGATGGAAGGGTTGGTTTGAGTTGCACCATTCCCGGCCTTTGGGCATTGTCGGGCGAAGTGTCCAGCCTCTTCGCAGGCAAAACTTGTGATACCGGGGCGGGGAGTAAAACCCTTGTTCCTCGCATAAAAGTGGGTGTTGACTTTACTTGTTGGTGTTGGAGTACGAGGAGTTTGATTCTTTGTGTCCTTAGTCTTGTGCTTGATGTTGCACGCTCGTGTCGAGTTGTTACGACGGCATTTACGAATGTCATCCAAGCTGCGACGTTCGGCCTCTAGCATGTTGGCCTTGTCCACAAGTGTTTTGAAGTCTGGAAATGCGTGAACGACTAGATGGCATTTTCATGCTGGAGCGAGTCCATCGAGGAATTGATCCATTCTTTTCTCCTGTGTCTTATAATCTTCACTTGCAGAATGGGATAATTGATTATACTGGTCCAGATATTCCATTACAGTGGAACTCCTTTGTTTAAGGTCTTCAAATTTCCTCTTCTTAATTTTCATGTCGCTGTTGGGAATGTGTGCCCCACAAAAACTCTCCTTGAATTCAGCCCACATGATGTTGTTCTCGTCAGGATGTACGCGGAGGATATTTTCCCACCACGAAGTTGTGGCTCCAGTCAGATAGTGGGGTGCGTAGAGTAATTTCTCATGGTCGGAACATTACGCAATCGTAAGCTTCCTCTCAATGTCATGTAACCAATCATCTGCTTCCATAGGTTTGCCGGTGTGCGAAAAAGTTGGCAGACATGTCTTTTGTAATTCAGCCAATCTGGAGTGTTGTGGGTGTGGTCAACGTTGATTCCCCATATTCATTAGTTGATTCATCATCTCATGATGTTGTTGTTGGCTTTGCTCATACGGACGACACACCTCTGAAAATGCTGGGTCGCTCTCGTGTCGGCTTGACTCTCCTTGAGTGAAAAAATTCCTTGTCTCAGCAGATTGGTTTTCTCCATGTATTCTTGGCATGGAGCGTGTCGAGGGACGACTCATTTTCTCAAAGTTGGGTTAATGTCGCAAAAACCAAATGAGAAATTCAAGTTCAATGGAAAATAATTTTTTTTTAAATCCAAGGGAAAGACTGCGAAAAGTCTTCTCATAAATTAACCATCGCGTTCGGAGAAGGACTACGGTATATCTTACATCGCACGTACTTATACGTATCACTCAGGTCGTACTCTCGTATGCGTGACTTGTTATTTAAGATATTGCACTTCCCCTGGTCCTACATGACGCAAAATGGCTACTTCCCTTTAGTCTAGGAGCACATCATCATACATATCATACATATCACACAAGCGTACTGGCGATCTAATGCACCATCTCTAGGTGGAGTCGAAAGGGACCTGGATTGGCTGACCCAGGGAAAGTCCCAGATGAGGAGCTGGGGAGTCCACTTCCTCTAGCACGGGCACTAGGCGGACTGCACGAATTGCACTAGCTGGCATAGCAACTCTAATGGGGGCAGGACTCAATCGCAGGCAGCTGACGGCGAAGCTGAGCTGGCGGAGTGCATGAGGCAGAAGATGGGCACGAGGTGATGCGGGATGAAGGACCTCAGTCCTGCGGTGAGGAAGAGTAAGGTTCTCCATGCGAGCAGCCACCAAGTCATCCACTAAGCCATCAAATGCTGACTCTAGGGCTATGAGGTACTGCACGAGCATCCCAATAGCATCATATTCCTCTCCTTCGGGGCAGGCAAAAGCATAATGGCTGGTGTACGACATGTGGCAAGGTAGGTAGTGATAAGGACGAGTCTTCATCACTAGGAGGGTGTCCCGGAGACGGGCAATTGCCTCCCTAGGTGCCATCTGAATAGCCTGCCTCTCTATAGGCATGGCTCTCCAAACAAAACGAAGACGACGGGCCCCGGTCACCCACCAATAAAATGCACTAACGCCTGATGCATAGTCAGGGAGTTGCTGATCTTGTGGTGGTAGAACGTGTACTCGGTGTGAGTCGTCGGTCCAAACACGATCTAGGCAATGACGGAAAGAAGTCACGAAAATCCCGCCGGCTCGTTGGCGAACACCTGCGACGGGCAATGACTGCCAGCCATCTACACAGTAGACAAAAATTTCATATAGTCATAACTTAAATATATGTTGACTGATACAAAATATCTACAGCATGCAGAAAAATAAGATTACTAATCTGGTTAGCGATCGTGCCTAGGGGTTTCCTACAGTTAATATGGCTCTGATACCAAGGTTGTCACGACCGGTTTCCAAATAAAACAATTTATTGGAAATCAGCCATGTGCGTCTCCTGTGTAAAAAATTATTTCCCACTGATAGACTCATCTTGATACAGAAAACCAGTAGTACTTAATATTAAACACGTAGAGCAGAGGTTGCTCTACAATTTATTACAACATGCCCAAGTCTCACACAGACAGATATGTTATAGTGGTAATGGGATAACTCTACTGCTCGTAATAAAAGGGGACGTCACATTATAGTAATGTGACATGACAAGTACTACTACGCGCCAAGCATCAGAGTGAGGCTTGATGATTTATTTGCGGTGGCGGAAGCGGTGAAATAATACAGCGGCAGATTCCATGATCGCAAGACTGACTGGGACTCCTCTAGACATCGGACTCGCTATGAAACTCTTCATCCATGAGGTCTCCTTCTTCCATATCTGGCCACATCAACAAGCCAGTGAGTACTTCGAAAAGTACTCGCAAACAATTTGCACAAAAGATGAGATGCATGTAGTCAATTATTAATATGCATGGTTCAGATCATAATTTATCAAAAAGGATGTTTTAAAAGTAAGTTAAGCTACTGGGTATATCGGGAAGTAATCCTCCCGAGATATCCTAACAAAAAGGTAAAAATGCACCGATCGGGTGTCTCGAGCGACGCCTCGAAAGGTTAACAAGGGTTAGTAAACCACCATCACGCGTCTGAGCGACACCACATACACGGCGTAAAATAAATAGCAAGCCACAAATGCGCATCTTAGCGACACCACAGAAAGAGCATAAAAATAAATAAGAACCACAGTCGGGCGTCTTAGCGACACCACAGAAAGGGCATATAAATAAATAACAAGCCATAGTCAGGCGTCTTAGCGACACCACAAAAAGGGCATATAAATAAATAGCAAGCCACAGTCGGGTGTCTTAGCAACACCACAGAAAGGGCATAAAAATAAATAACAAGCCACAGTCGGGCGTCTTAGCGACACCACATAAAGGGCATATAAATAAATAACACGCCACAGTTGGGCGTCTTAGCGGCACCACAAAAAGGGCATATAAATAAATAAGAAGTATTCGGGTGGTACAACCAACCTTCAGGATAATTCTTGAACCCAGGATATAATCATAAAATATTCCACATTATCATTAGATATCCACAACTATTATTGTTCAACCACTTGTACTCCAAGTACCGACTCTTAGACCGACACTTGACTTGTCCAATGATCGTCCTTAACCGTGGACACGGCTACTCGAATAGTTTTGACTCTGTAGAGGGCGTACTCTTTACCCATAGCTCACGGCTTCTGATAGTCAATATGACTAATCTCGCGTACGGTATTTTAGAAGCAGACTCTCAGATCCAGCACACACCCACTATACCCCCGCAACTATAACCTATCATCACCAAGACATAACCTATCATGTTCCACGTGACTAGGTTATCCACGACCTCTCATAACCAGCGCTTGCCATAGTCATGTTTTTAACATTATTTATAAGATATGCAACATGCTTGAATAATGAAAATGGATGAATATTAAATTCTTGTTCGTGAGGAAACAACACATCAAAAGTTCAAACATGCTTGCCTGGTTCCACGTAGTTGGGATCAAGCCCGATGAAGTTAATGTTGGTGTTTCCTTCGTCCGAATCTATGTTATATAACATCAACTTCGTAAGAGTTGAGGACTAGCTACTGTCTCCAACTAATTTTTAAATAAATCTGAAAATAAACTAGGCCCTCAGAGCAAGATTTTGCAAAAAGAATCAATTCCAAAGCTGTTGTAGTTTAATAGTTATAAAAAACAAGTCCACGGACTGATCAGTAATGAAACATAATTTGTCCACGGGTTTGCTTGAGAATACTCAAAGTGCCCGCAATAGAATACGCTATCCAACTGTGAAGACGGCTCCTAGCGAAGACGCCTTCGAGGGGAAAACGTTTCAAAAAGATAGAATCCTGACAAGGGGGTCCACTCTGTCAGGTTTGAATCCACCGGCACCAGAGGCGTTGCGGTGATCGCCGGTGGCGATTGACGAAGGGAGAGGTCCAACAGAGGGCACCTACGCACTCACCATGCTCCTACACTTCGTTAGGTGGATGGGGTCTAAGGGGGGCTCTACATCGACGGCGGCCTTGCTCCCGTGGACGGCAGCTTCGGGCACCTCCGGGACTCACCGAGGGACTTGTGTGCGATCGTATTGGAGGGGAGCTTAGGATGAGGAGCTCACCAAGAAGCTTCTGAATGCCTCAGGGGATCCTACCTCTGCTCACCTTGCTCAAATCTAACTGGAACCCAAACCGGATCAGGGCGGCCGGAGCTGGGGAAGAAGGCCTCTCTGAGGCCCTTCCCTGGCTCGGGCGTGGTTTTTGAGCGAGGAGGGAAGGAGGTGGAGTGGTTAAGGAGGTTCGGCAACAGTGGGAGCTCTATTTATAGAGGTCCGAGAGGGGGTGTCGTGGAGCTTATCTCCGGCGACAAATTCCGGCGATCTCGGGGCCTAATCGGGAGGGTTAGGGGTCGGGTCAGAACCTACACTGCTCGAGGATTCCATTTTTGCCCTGAAATAGCTTGGTCGTCGATGGAAGTTTTGGGTCGACTAACAGTGCTTTGATTAGTTATAAGTGCATGAGTTCTTCATGAATAATGTGACATGATGGACATACGCAATCTCACCTCCTCATATTTGTTAGCCTCTTCGGTACCGTGCATCGCCCGTTCTCACCTTATGGATCGGTGCAACTTTCACCGGTGCATCCAAACCGTGTGACATGACAAGCTCTGTTAAACATAAGCCTTTTTATATCCTCCTCAAAACAACCACCATACCTACCTATCTTGGCATTTCCATATCCATTCTGAGATATATTGCCATGCAAATTCCATCATCACTTCACATAACTAGTCTGTTCATCATCATAATGCTTTGCATGATCATATAGAGTTGACATAGTATTTGTGGCAAAGCCACCGTTCATCATACTTTTAATACATGTCATGCTAGATCTTTGCACATCCTGGAACACTGCCAGATGCATTCATACAGAGTCATCCCATCCTATCAGTTCTCATATTGAGTTGTAAGTAAATAGAAGTGTGATGATCATCCTTATTAGAGAATTGTCCTAGTGAGAAACTAAAAATGGGGAGGCGAAATGATCCCACCATATGAAAAATGATGAAAAAAATAAAAAAATGAATCATATAAAAAGAGAGAAGGGACTTTGCTACTATCCTGTACCACACTTGTGCCTCAAAGTGGCACCTTGTTCTTCATATAGAGAATCTCATGTTATATCCTTCATATGCTAGTGGGAATCACTTTTCCATAAACATGACTTGTATATTTTGATGACGGGCTTCCTCAAATGCCTGAGTTCTTCATGAGCAAGCAAGTTCGATGCACACCCCATGTAGCTTAAGTGGAGCTTTCTTACACTTATAGCTCTAGTTCATCATTTGCATGGATGTTCCTACTCCTTGCACCGATATCTATCGATTGGCATCTCCATAGCTTGTTGGTATGCCTAGTTGATGTGAGACTAGCTTCTCCAATTTCACCCCTTTGAAACATACCACCATATTCAATTCCACCTTTATGCTATGTCCAATGGTTCACGCTCATCCATTGCACGAAAAATAAAAAGTTGATGCATATTGAAAAAGTACGATCCAATTGCCTGACTAAGACAGTGTGGTGCTTGACATTTGTATTAATGTGGTGAAGATGGAGCCATGCCTTGCTAATATGATAAGATGAATGAGCTAAAACAATATTTGAGCATCGTATACTTTGAAATATTAATGATTTTGCCGCTTATACCTATAAGTATTGTTGTCTTAATATTTGTTAATTCATCGTTTCTCAATGAGCATGCATGCATAAGGTTAAATCTTCGATAGCATGTCACAACAAAAATTATGTTTTTATCATTTACCTACTCGAGGACGAGTAGGAATTGAGCTTGGGGATGGTTGAGAGATATCCAACATATCTATAATATTTTATTGTTCCATGCTCATATATTATCATTCCACTACCTAGATGGCATTCTCTCTCTGTCAGCACCGGATTTCCAGGGATTTTAATTTCCCTTCAAAATGGCCCTTGTGCATTCCAACCCGAGGAATACTGTTAGCTGGTGCACAAATCCTTGATACATTTGTCCAAGCAAAGTTAGAAATATACATCAAAAGGTTTCTAATGGTTGATGGCAGAAGCGGTTCGGGGATCTCCAGCGTCTATGGGACTCCATTTCCCACACGAACAGCTGACCTGGATAATTCATATCTCACGCTGATGCCGTCTTCGGTGCCTAGGTTCCACGTTTATTGTCGAGTTCCTCCTCTCCAAGCACGCAATCTGGCCAAGACAATAGCCACGGACAAGCCAGTGAGTACTTTGAATGTACTCCCAAACATCATGAAACAAACATAAATTGGCAGGGTTAGTATACACATGTAATAATACCACAATACTTCGTCAACCCTGATGTACTTCTCAAGTGCTAGTAATGAAAATATAATCATACTGAGAAATTAATAAGCAATCACTAAGAGTAAAATTAACGGATGTGTTATAAAACATGCCTCCGTCGGGCGTCTGAGCGACACCACATACAGGGATTGAGTAAACTAATAACAAGCATGCCATAGTCGGGCGTCTAAATGACACCACATAAAGGTCTTATATGAAATAATAAACATGCCGCAGTCGGGCGTCTAAGTGACACCACATAAAGGGCTTATATGAAATAATAAAGATGCCGCAGTCGAGCGTCTAAGCGAGACTACATAAAGGGCTTATATGAAATAACAAACATGCCACAGTCGGGCGTCTAAGCGACACCACATAAAGGGCTTATATGAAATTATAAACATGTCGGAGTCAGGTGTCTCAGCTACACCACATAAAGGGCTTATATGAAATAATAAATAAAGAATTTCCAGGAGGTACAACGGTCCTAGGGATATTCAACAATCATAATCATAGGGGTTAGTCCACAGAAAATAATGTTTATAATCATCCACCATATTTCCTGATTAGTCTCACTATTCCTTAACTACTTCCGAAGACCGACTCTCACACGAACACTTGACTAGTCAACTCGTCGTCCTTGACCGTGGACACGGCTACTCGAATAGTTTTGACTCTGTGGAGGGTGTACTCTTTACCCATAGCCCACGGGTTTCAATAGTCACTCGGACTAATCCCGCGTGCGGTATTTTAGAAGTAAACTCTCAGAACCATTACACACCCATTTTTCTCCCGCGAAGACCGATATCACTCGAACTACACTACCGAAGAAGTACAATAAGACGGGGAGGCTCCAACCTCGACACGCATGGGATCAAATTTATACTGCGCGCTACAAGGGGAGAGCTCTTCCCCTCTCGATCCCAGACCGGAAACATCCATGCCCCCTGACCAGATGACTGGATTTAGTCCAGTGCCCCGGATACCTTCATCCCGGCCTCTCTACTTGGTGTGTACCTGGTAATAGGTTTACCTCCTACTAAATCATATTCCTTTTCAGGAAGACCTGTGGCAGCACGAAGGGTTAAGGTGACATACTGACAAGACGCGATCTACGGTTGACTCGGGAGGTTTAAACATTCCATGCATGATTAGCACAATAAAAACTGTTTTATCACCGCAGACAGAGTCACTACCTGTCGTACCCCAACATGCCTTGCTGACCACTCTCATCCCACGAGATGTCAGTCCCAAGGTCGTGTCTCCACAAGACACCGACTCTTACCGTATCCCATCCGGTAGACGTGTGGTAGGAAGGTGTGACTGTTGTCCCAGGCATCTCAATCCTGTAACAACTTTACTTTCAAATCATGAAGCCACAAGCATGATTGTCACATAAAATAACACCACTTGTTTAACATAACCATCAAGTTATTCTCATCAAGCAACCCACACACAACCAAGATAGATGTAGGTTCAGAATGCTTGCCTTCCAAGTGTATAGAGGTAGGGTTCACTCCAAAACTTTTGCAAGTTTTTGCTCCTCTCTCCATGTCCTATTTTTTAAAATATTCTAATTAACACACAATTTAAAAACATTATATAAAGTTGTCTAAGAAAATTTTCAAATAAATACTAAAATAAACTAGATGAAATTTGAAAGAGGTGAGAAAAAGAATCAACTCAATTGGAGTTTTAGTTTAGAAATTAGAGCCAGTCAAAGATCTGTTTTAAATAAAATCACAAAAGAAAAACGTTTCAGACCAAAACATGCTTTCACAGTAGGGGTTACGTACTTGCTAAATTATGCCTCCACTTATCCAGCACGCGCATGACTCGGAGGTCACTGACAGTGGGTCCATCGTGTCCACTAGTAGGTTTGACCAGTCCTCCGGCTTCCTTCCTTCTCTGGATAGACAGAGGCGGCGCTCCGACGATCGTCGCCGACGGTTGGCGACTCCCCACGGGGCTCCTACGTCAGGAATGGATCCACCTCTTCGGGGTGGTCCTTCATGTAGTCGCCATGACCAGAGGGGTGAACTGAATTGCCAGCGGCGAGTTCCGAGGCGGATGGTGGTTTCGGGTTAGCTAGGGATTCGGCCTACGGTGGTTCCCGATCATCTTGGGAAGGTGAGACTTCTTCGAGGGGTTGAGGGAGAGTGAATGCTGGCGCGAATGGAGCTAGCGAGGCCCTGGCTTGGTCGAAATTGGTTGTAGTGCGGCGGCGGCCGAAGCTGTCAGAGACGGGAAAGATGGTGGCTTCCAGCCAATTTGGTGCCAGGGAGGCTTGCTACGGCTTCGTGGGGGCTCATGAGTTATGTTGCGGCTTCAGGGGTCCTATTTATAGCCCCGGAGGGTCGGTTACCCCGATGGTCGGGGATAAGAATGGCGGCGACACCTCATGAGGATGGCAGAGGGCGGGAGCAAGGCTGTGCAGCAATGGTATGTTGCAAGGGTGGGGGTCCAGGGCAGGTGGCACGCGGGTAGCAGTTGGGCGGTGATGGCCATGGAAGAGGGCAGAGTTGTTCTGCCATTGCCGCAGCAGGTGCTTCTCACTTCGACGACGGCACGGCTGCGGTGCTCCCAAAGGTTGTTGTGCGACTCTGGCAAGTGGGAGGGGTTGCGGAGTGCATTCTCGAGTGCGCAAGGGTTAAGGGGCAAGGCCAGATGAGACGCGGTAGCTCAGACACGCTAGGTGCAAGAGCCGAGCTCTCGAGCGTGCTCTTGGCATACCCATCATGCGCTCGGCAGAATGTCAAGGGGTCCTAGAAGGCTTGGGTTGCACTGCAAATTAACAGGGTGGCTAAGAGGTTTACTAGGGGTGTGCTAGACATGTTGGTTTGGCAGGTAAAGAATTTTCACAATGAAGTTTAAAAGCTATGCCAGCTCAGTTCATGCACTTAGAGTGTTTGACAAAATGCCAGGGGCCTCTAGGTATTCTTGTTATCGACCAAACTTTCCAGGCTAAGGTCTCCTTGGAAGCTAACAAGTATGGCAAGGTTAAGTTTTGCAAAGCACAAACTTTCTAGTGCAATTTTTGCAAAAGAGCATTCCTGGACAAAAACAAAATGAGGTTATAACCTGGTCTCAAACAATGCCACTGGGGCTGAAATTTTGGACTTAAGGGTTTTGTAGGGTCGTGTGCAAGTAGTAAAATTTTCAAAAGCTTTGGGTGAGAAAAATATAGGGTTGTAGTGGAAAGTGCAAATCTGGTCCAGAACAGAAAACACGAAGTGGTGCTCAAAATTTTCAAAAGATTAATATATGTTTTTGCATAAAACTCATTTATATGAACTCCTTGATCACTCCAAATATTTGTAGAATTTTTGAAGAATTTTACCTAGGGGTTGTAGTACAAAGCACCAAATTGGACCAGAATAGAAAAGAAGATAATGAGCTCGATTTTTTCAAAACACTTAGCTAGATTATTGCATAAAAGTGATCCAAAAAGATATTAGGTTATTACCAAGTTTTTGTGAAATTTTTTAAAAGAAGTTATCAGATGGTTGTAGTTCAAATCAAGCCTTTAAAGAATTTAGAGGTAAATCTATGAATAAATGAACCCTAAAGAAATATTTATAAAAATGACATCATTTGATTTGGAAATAATTGGAAAATATTTGAGGTAGCACTCAAATCAATAATATCTTTCAAAAACTCCTACTTAAGAAAGAAATCTTTTTATAAAATAAAACAAGGAAGTGGTCAAAAACAACACAAAACCCAAAAATAAATTTTTATATTACCATGGCCAAAAATAATGAAAAAAAAATCATGCCCAAAATTTTGGGGTGTTACAAACTCTACCCCCCTTAAGAAAAATCTCGTCCTCGAGATTTGCTAGGGACGTTGCAAAATATAAACTCCTACCACACTACAGTATCTACACGAAAATAATTACTCCATGAGGTTATAGTAACAACAATAATTGGTGCAACTGTGGTGTGGTACATGGGCTACAGACTGTTGCTACGGTTGGAGAAAACGAGGTGTTGCTACGAATGGCTACGACAAAAAATTTGAAAAAAGGAAAATTTTCAATTTCCGAATTTGTGCTTGCCGTACCCGAGTGTATAGTGCTCTCTCTCGGTGACAGGTGGGCCCAGGTCCCACGGTCACTCTCTTATTCTTCCTCTGGCTCTCTTCCTTCCTCTCTCTCACGCGTGCTTTCCGCTGTTTTCTCCATTGTGGTGTCTAGACCGTAGGCGTCTAGCGTCGTACCGTGGTAGTGCGCGGCGTGCTAGCTGCCGGCGCAGCGTGCACTCGTGTCGCGGGCCAGCGCTTTGTGGGCAGTACTCGTGGATTCGCTTCCGAACACCGGCGATCAAGAGATGAGCGACACTGGTGGACTGCGTCCATCGCACACCGGTCTCACGCTATAAAACGACCGCGTCGTTTTCTCCTCTACCTCACACTCGGCCTCACTGCTCCTGCTTCCTCCTCCTCTTTCTTTCAGTTTGCAGGAGCTCGAAGCAAGGCTCCAATGGTGGACGAGCACCCGGGGTGGTTGATAATCCTGCTGGCTGGAGTAATGGCGGCGTTGATCGGATTCCCAATGCTCCTATGTGTGATGATCCAGGATGATCGTCGCGATGCTGCTGCTCAGGTGGCGGCTCTCCGCAATGGCGATGAACACAAAGACTGGGCGTTCGCAAAAATACATGGGCACGCTGGTAGCACTTTAAAAAAATACTCACAATGTATTCTTTTCGGAGAAACTGTTGTGTTAGCGAGGCAATTAGCTAGGTTCTGTGTGTGTGGTTCTGCTCTTAGTGCAGTGGCAGAGTGAGTGTGGTTGTGAGCCGATTGCCATGCGAATAAAATCTAGTTAAAAATATTTTTGTTGCAATAGTTGTATTAATAAAATAATCGCGCAAAGGACCGTCCTAAGAAAAGCAATCCAAGGAAAAAATTGCAGTGATCACACAACTAAACTAAAACACATGCATGCAATAATTTACAAGGCAAAGTACAACCATCACATCACACGATCATAACTAGACTAGCAGATACAATAAGGAATTTACGGAACACACAAAAGAAAAATCTAACAGTCATGAGGGAATATTCCTGGCGGTGGAATATCTGCTTCGTCTGTAGGGGCGAGCGGTTGGAGGACGCGCAGAATACGTCCTGCTGGGTCTATCCTCAGGGGTCCGCCAATGGCGATCTGAGGGTTTTGGACACCGAGGGTTTGGAGGAAATCCATCATGTGCCGTGTCAAGCTCTCTTAGGCGATGACATACTGCACGAGGCTAATCAACACGGGGTCTCTTTCTGAACGGGTTCCTCGAAAAGACGCTGCTCCTCCGGGCACTGCACGGCTCAGAAAATAACAGTACCCCCTTTCACTGGCATATGGTACTGCAAATCGAAGACGAGTAATCGCTTTGTAGGCAGCAACCTCTATGGCCATTTCCAAGGAAGGCATAGATTTTCCGCTGAAGCAGACTTCCATGGGGTCTTTGTTAGGGTCCACTAGAAAAATGTGCATAACTTCCCAATATTTCAAGGTAGTGGAAGTGATCCTCGATTTGAACACCTCGTACCGGGGTGGAAGGGGAGAACCCATGGTACTGCGGGTAAAATCCCACAATATTTTAACAAAATTGTCCGGAGTTGCATCCGTAGTTCTAAGGTAACTCCCTTGGGGTAGCATGGAAAAAGGTTGTGAATGCAGTGCACAAGGTGGGGGATGATGCAAAAATCATTGGGTGACTCAAGAAGAACAAACCATTCACATCGGGTGCATGACCATAAAAGATATTACTCATATAAATAGAATAACCATTATTCTCTTATTTAATTGAGTAATTGTCTCGCATTAAACAAGATCCAGATATAATGTTCATGCTTAAAGAAGGCAGCAAATAACAATTATTTAGATTCATCAGTAAACTGATGGTAATAGAAGAGCGAGCGTGCCAACGGCGATCACATCAACCTTGGTATCATTTCCCACACGCATCGTCACTTAATCCTTTGCTAGTCTTCGTTTATTCCGTATTCCTGCTTCAAATTACAAATATGAGCAACCGAACCGGTATCAAATACCCAGGTACTACTACGAGAGCTAGTAAGGTACACATTAACATAGAGGGAGTATATCATATATACCGTTATTGACGTTGTCATCCTTCTTCTCAGCCAGATACTTGGGGTAGTTCCGTTTCCAGTGGCCAGTTCCCTTGCAATAGTAGCACTCAGTCTCACGCTTGGGTCCAACCTTGGGTTTCTTCATGGGAGCGTCAACTGCTTTACCGTTCTTATTGAAGTTACCCTTCTTTCCCTTGCCCTTCTTGAAACTGGTGGTTTTATTGACCATCAACACTTGATTCTCCTCTTGATTTCTACTTCCGCGACTATCAGCATCACGAATAGCTCAAAGACTGACTTGTTCATCCCTTGCATATTATAGTTCATAACGAAGCCCTGATAGCTAGGTCGCAGTGACTGAAGAACTTTGTCAGTTACCGTCTCAAGCGGAATATCAATTCCCAGCTGAGTCAAACGATTGTAGTACCCAGACATTCTGAGTATCTGCTCACTGACAGAACTATTCTCCTCCATCTTGCAGGCAAAGCATTTATCGGAGGTGTCATACCTCTCGATCTGGACATTTGCTTGAAAAACAAAGTTCAACTCCTCGAACATCTCATATGCTCTATGATGTTCAAAACGCCTTTGAATTCCTGATTCTAAGCCGTACATAATCACGCATTGAACTATCATGTAGTCATCAACACGTGTTTGCCAAACGTTCACAACATCCACAAACGACACCAGAGGGGGTGGTGCAGCAAGCGGTGCATCAAGGACACAAGCCTTTTGCAAAGCCATGAGGATAATCCTTTCATTATGGACCCAGTCCGCAAAGTTTCTTCCATCATCTTTCAGTTTAGCTTTATCTAGGAAGGCATTGAAATTCAGGGGAGCTACCACGCGAGCCATTGATCTACAATATAACTTGCAAAGAAAACTTAGACTATTGTTCATGATAATGAGTTCAGTTAATCATATTACTTAAGAACTCCCACTCAACTCAACATCCCTCAGGTTGCTTGAGTGTGACATGACACAAATCCACCAACCCAAGTCCAATCATCATGTGAGATGAGGTGGTTTCAATGGTGAACATATCCATGTTGATCATATCTACTATATGACTCATGTTCGACCTTTCGGTCTCCTGTGTTCCGAGGCCATGTCTGTACATGCTAGGCTCGTCAGTTTAACCCAAGTGTTCTGCATGTGCAAAACTGGCATACACCCGTTGTATGAGAACGTAGAGTCTATCTCACTCGATCATAACGTGGTGCCTCGAAACAACGAACCTTCGCAACGGTGCACACTTGGGGAGAACACAATTTTATCTTGAAATTTTAGTTGGGGATCATCTTATAATTCAATCGCCCTCCTAAGAAAAATATGATGCATAAAAGGATTAACATCACATGCAAATCATAATAGTGACATGATATGGCCATCATTATCTTGTGCTCTTGATCTCCATCTTAAAAGCACCGACATGATCTCTGCTACTTCTTGAGCTTGCGTTGGTTTTCCCTTGAAGAGGAAACGGTGATGCAGCAAAGTAGATAAGTATTTCCCTCAGTTTATTGAGAACCAAGGTATCAATCCAGTAGGAGGAACAAGCAAGGCCCCAATCTTAGCACCTACGCAAACAATCAAACACTTGCACCCAATGCTAAAAAGGGGTAGTCAATCCCTTCACGGTTATTTGCGAGGATGAGATCTAATAAAGATAGATATAAAAGATTGCTAGAACTAAAAGTAAAACAAAAGTACATAAATGTCAGGAATATATTTTTGGTATTTTTGGTGTATAGATCTGAAAGTATAATTTTAAAAATAGACCCGAGGGCCATAGGTTTCGCTAGAGACTTCTCTCATGAAGTAAAATAATACGGTGGGTGAACAAATTAGTGTTGAGAAATTGATAGAAAAATGAATAATTATGAAGATATCCAAGGCAATTATTATGCATATAGGCATCACGTTTGTGTCAAGTAGACCGAAACAATTCTGCATCTACTACTATTACTCCACATTTCGACCGACTCCTGCGTGCATCTAGAGTATTAAGTTCATGATGAACAGAGTAACGCATTAGGTAAGATGACATGATGTAGAGGGATAAAATCAAGCAATATGATGAAAACACCAACTATTTATCCTCGATGGAAACAATGCAATACGTGCCTTGCTACCCCTACTTTGTCACTGGGTGAGGACAACGCAAGATTGAGCCCAAAACTAAGCGCTTCTCCCATTGCAAGAATTACCAATCTAGTTGGACAAACCAAACTAATAACTCGAAGAGACTAGCTAAGATATGAAATCATGCATATAAGAATTCAGAGAAGATTCAAATAATATTGATAGATAATATGAACATAAACCCACAATTCATCGGATCTCGACAAACACACCGCAGAACAGTATTACATCGGATAGATCTTCATGAAGATCATGAAGAACATGGTATTGAAGAACAAAGAGAGAGAAGAAGCCATCTAGCTACTAGCTATAGACCCATAGGTGTGTGGTGAACTACTCACGCATCATCGGAGAGGCAATGGAGTTGATGTAGATGCCATGTGTGATCGATTCCCCCTCCGGCAGATTACAGGAACAGGATCCCATATTGGATCTCATGAGAACGGAGGCTCCAGGCGGCAAGAAAGTATTTTTTGGTGTCGTTCTGGTATTGGTATAATATTTGATAATTTATAGGACAAAGATTAGGGTTAGGAGGCCTGCAGGGGGGGCCATGAGCCAGGGGGCACCCACCCCCTAGGGCGCGCCCTGTAGGCTTGTCGTCTCCCAACAGGTCTCCTACCCCCTTCTCCAAGTCCCAAAAACAGAAACTGGCACTAGGCTCTACGTTAATAGGTTAGTCCCAAAAAAATAAAAAATAGCATATTAATGCATATAAAATATCCAAAACATATAATATAATAGCATGGAACAATTAAAAATTATAGATAGTTGGGGACGTATCAAGCATCTTTGGCCTCTTTTATTTTTTTATATGGGCTTCACTCGCCTCTTTTATTTTTTGTAATGTCCGGAGACTCATCCCAACTTTTGAGGGAATCATAGCTTCCATCATCCTTTTATCACACGGGACAATGCTCTAATAATGCAAATCAGCACACTTTTATTTACTTACAACTCAAATATTACAACTTGATATCTAGAACAAAATATGACTCTAAAAGCAATATGGAAGTGATGGTGCGTGTCATAAAAAAGGGAAGGTGGTGTTGCATGGCAATATATCTCGGAGTGACTATGAAAATGCCATAATATGTAGATATGGTGGCTGTTTTGAGGAAAGTATATGGTGGCTATTTTGAGGAAGGTTGTTTTAATGTACTCGCAAAACTTGCGTGGTACTAGAGAGGCTAGCAAAGGTGGAAGGGTGAGAGTGCGTATAATCCATGAACTTAGAATAAGTCATAAAGAACTCACATACTTATTGCAAAAGCCTATTAGTTCTCGAAGCAAAGAATTACATGCATGCTCCTAGGGGAAGGGTTGGTAGGAGTTAACCATGGCGCGATCCCGACCTCCACACAAAGGTTGACAATCATTCAACACATCATGCTCCGACTTCATCACATAACGGTTCACCATACGTGCATGCTATAGGAATCACAAGCTTTAACACAAGTATTTCTTCCAATTCACAATTACTTACTAGCATGACTCTCATATTACCATCTTCATATCTCAAAACTGTATGCAAGGAATCAAACTTCTCATCATATTCAATGCACTTAATATGAAAGTTTTTATTATATCCCTCTTGGATGCCCATTATATTAGGACTAAATTCACAACCTAAACCAATTACCATGCTGTTTAAAAGACTCGCAAAATAATATAAGTGAGGTATGAGAGTTTATTAATTTCTATAAGATAAAACACCACCCTGGTCTAAAAGATATAAGTGAAGCACTAGAGCAACATTGCCTAGCTCAAAAGATATAAGTGAAGCACATAGAGTATTCTAATAAATTCATGATTCAGAGTGTCTCTCTCAAAAGATGTGTGCAGCAAGGATGATTGTGGCAAATTAAAAAGTAAAGACTCATATCATACCGATGGATTGAAGACGAAAGAGGGGATGCCTTTCAAGGCATCCCCAAACTTAGGCTCTTTGGTATCCTTGAATATGTCTTGGGTTTCCTTGGGCATTCCAAAGCTTAGGATCTTGCCACTCCTTATTCCATAGTCCATCAAATCTACACCCAAAACTTGAAAACTTCACAACACAAAACTCAACAGAAAACTCATGAGATCTGTTAGTATAAGAAAAATAAATCACCACTTTAGACACTTTTGTGAACTCATTATTTATTTATATTGGTGTAATATTTTCTGTATTCCAACTTCTCCATGGTTCACACCCCCCGATACAACCATAGATTCATCAAAATAAGCAAACAACACAAAGAAAACAGAATCTGTCAAAAGCAGAATAGTCTGTAGCAATCTATAAACTTCAGATACTTGTGTAACTCCAAAAATTCTGAAACAATAGTAAAATCAGGGAAATTTGTATACGATTATTGTTTTAAAAATTCATATCAAAAGTACGTTCCAGTGAATTTACAAAATTCCTGAACTGACAGCGAAAGTTTCTGTTTTTCAGCAAAATCAACTTGCAAACACTGTAGACCATCCCAAAGGTCTTACTTGGCTCAAACACTAATTAAAACAAGAAAGCACAATTATTATAGAGGTAATAATATGTGAAGAACTCAAAAAAGAAGCAAAAACAAACGCATAAAAATAAAATTGGGTTGCCTCCCAACAAGCGCTATTGTTTAACGCCCCTAGCTAGGCATGATGATTTAGTGATGCTCGCATAAAGGTAAAGAATTGAAACATAAAAAGGGCATCATGAATCACATGGCAAGAATATTTAAGTCTAACCCACTTCCTGTGCATAGGGATTTTGTGAGCAAACAAATTACGGGAACAACAATCAATTAGCATAGGAAGGCAAAACAAGTATAACTTTAAAATTTCCAACACATAGTATTTAAAAGCATATGTTCCTCTCTCATAGTAATTTTCAATAGCATCATGAATAAATTCAAAAATATAACTATCACATAAAGAATTATTTTCATGATCCACATGCATAAAAGTCTTAAGGTCTTCCAAGGTAGTGGGATTAACATTAACTAAAGTCATGACCTTTCCAAACCCACTTTTAACAAAAAAAATCATAAGATTGGACACTCTCCAAATATGTGGAATTTTTTTTACATAAATTTGACACTCTTCCAAACCCACTTTCAATACTATTGCAAACCTTATTATCAATAACATATTCATCATGAGGATTGAATAAATTTTCAAGATCATAAGAAGCATCACCCCAATCATGATCATTACAATGAGTAGTGGACATGACAAAATTATCATCCCCAAGCTTGTAATTTTGCATAACATTAACATAATTGACATCAATAGAATTTATAGTAACGTCATTGCAATCATGCTTCTCAATCAAGGAGCTATCATGAATCACTTCATAAATTTCTTCTTTCAACACTTCATCAAAAAAATACATTCATGATTTTCAAATAAAACTTGATAGAGATAATCAAGTGCACTCAAGTCACTAGCAATTGATTCATCATAATTTGGCCTTTTGAAAAGATTAGCAAGTTGATGAGGATCCATATCAAAAGATTTTTAGCAAGCGAAGATGCAAGCAAATATAAGGCACATGGCAACACAAGCAAAGGTAGCAAACAAGCAAAGAGGCAAACGAAAAAGAGGGCGAATAAAACGGAAAATTTTTGTGAAGTGGGGAGAGGAAAATGAGAGGCAAACGAAAAATAAAGTAAATGCAAGAGATGAGTTTGTGATGGGTACTTGGTAGGCTTGATCTTGCTATGTATCCTACCCAGCAACAGTGCCAGAAATCCTTCTTGCTACTTCTTGAGCTTGCATTGGTTTTCCCTTGAAGAGGAAAGGGTGATGCAGCAAAGTAGATAAGTATTTCCCTTCGTTTGTTGAGAACCAAGGTATCAATCCAGTAGGAGGAACAAGCAAGGCCCCAATCTTAGCACCTACACAAACAATCAAACACTTGCACCCAACGCTAAAAAGGGGTTGTCAATCCATTGATGGATATTTGCAAGGATGAGATCTGATAGAGATAGATACAAAAGATTGTTGAGAACCAAGGTATCAATCCAGTAGGAGGAACAAGCAAGGCCCCAATCTTAGCACCTACAGAAACAATCAAACTTGCACCCAACGCTAAAAAGGGGTTGTCAATCCCTTCACGTTTATTTGCAAGGATGAGATCTGATAGAGACAAATATAAAAGATTGCTACAATTAAAAGTAAAACAAAAGTAAATAAATGGCAGCAATATATTTTTGGTATTTTTGGTTTATATATTTGGAAGTATAATATGGAAAATAGACCCAGGGGCCATAGGTTTCACTAGAGGCTTCTCTCATGAAGGAAAATAATACGGTGGGTTAACAAATTATTGTCGAGCAGTTGATAGAAAGCGAATAATTATGAAGATATCCAAGGCAATGATTATGCATATAGCATCATGTCTGTGTCAAGTAGACCGAAACGATTCTGCATCTACTACTATTACTCCACGCATCGGTTGACTCCTGCGTGCATCTAGAGTATTAAGTTCATGAAGAACAAAGTAATGAATTAGGTAATATGACATGATGTAGATGTATAAAATCAAGCAATATGATGAAAACCACATCTTTTTATCCTCGATGGCAACAATGCAATACGTGCCTCTCTACCCCTACTTTGTCACTGGGTGAGGACACCGCAAGATTGAACCCATAACTAAGCACTTCTCCCATTGCAGAATTACCAATCTAGTTGGCCAAACCAAACTAATAACTCAAAGAGACTTGCTAAGATATGAAATCATGGATATAAGAATTCAGAGAAGATTCAAATAATATTCTTAGATAATCTAAACATAAAGCCACAATTCATCAGATCTCGACAAACACACCGCAGAAGAGTATTACATCGGATAGATCCTCATGAAGAACATGCTATTGAAGAACACAGAGAGAGAAGAAGCCATCTGGCTACTAGCTATGGACCCGTAGGTCTTTGGTGAACTAATCACACATCATCGGAGAGGCAATGGAGTTGATGTAGATGCCCTTCGTGATCGATTCCCCCTCCAGCAGATTACAGAAAAAGGCTCCTAGATTGGATCTCACTGGAACAGGGGCTCCCGGCGGCGGAAAAGTATTTTTTGGTGTCGTTCTCATATTGGGAGAATATTTGGGAATTTATAGGACGTAGATTAGGGTTAGGAGGCCTGCAGGGGTCTCACAAGCCAGGCCCCCCCTAGGGCGCGCCCTACAGGCTTGTCTTCTCTCCGTAGGTCTGCTGCCCCCTTCTCCAAGTGTGGCAGGTTTCTTCTGGTCCAAGAAAAATCATTCCGGAGATTTTATTCCGTTTGGACTCCGTTTAGTATTCCTTATCATCAATACTCAAAAACATGGAAATACAGAAACTGGCACTAGTCTCTAGGGTAATAGGTTACTCCCAAAAATAATATAAAATAGCATATTAGTGCATGTAAAACATCCAAAACAGATAATATAATAGCATGGAACAATCAAAAATTATAGATACGTTGGAGACGTATCAATCTCCATCACCACTGGCATGACACCATGATCTCCATCATCATGTTCTCCATCATCGTGTCGCCACTCAGGATGTTGCACCAACTATGCTTCTTGATACGTCCCAAACGTATCTATAATTTTTGCTTGTTCCATGATCTTTTGGGTGACATTGTTATATGTTTTGCCACACTTTTATATAATTTTACACATATTTTGACTAACCTACTAACTCAGTGCACCCAGTGCCAGTTTTTGTCTCTTGATGTCTATTATGCAGGGGATTTTACCCAATTTTCCGGAGCCCGAAAAAATCCAAAAAATATATATAAAAAATTAGCAAAACAAAAGCTTCTGGATCACCGAAGAAGGGCTAGAGGGGGGCCAGGGGCCTCCCAAGCGGCCTGTTAGCGGGGCCAGGCCCTAGGCCGCACCAGGAGATCACCTGGGTAGGTCTCACCTCCTTCTATGCCCTCCTTTGGCCTATATTTAGAGTCCCGAGAGGAAACCATCGCAGACTTTCTGGAATCGTGAATTTCTCCATCGTTCCGCCGCCGCAGCGCTTCCGAGATCGGGAGCATTAGGAGACCTCTTCCTGGCACCCTGCCGGAGGGAGGATTGACCTCCAGGAGCTTATCCACCATCGTGGACGCTTCCCGGACGTGTCGTGAGTAGTCCCCCTTGGACCATGAGTCCATGACCAGAAGCTATGTGATGTCTTCTCTCCAATCTTGTGCTTCAATGGTTAGTCCATGTGAGCTGCCCTACATGATCAAGGCATCTATATAATTCTCTTGCTATTGCTATCGTTGCTTTGTTGGGATCCGATGGATTATGAGATTATGTTCAGATTGTTATGAGTTATATATTTGATTGTCCTTTTATATTATGTTCCTTAGTGATTCATGCATGTTCTCAGTTGCTTCTTATTCCTTTGTCCAAGTAGTAGATTGTAACTCCAAGAGGGAGCGTTATGCATGATTGTGGGTTCATGCCCCTTGATGTCTAGCTTGAGTGATAGAAACATGGGACTAGGGGATGTGCTTTCTACCACCAGGGAGAAAACAACGGTGCTTGTGACCACGGTTCCAAGGATTTTTTACCTTACGCGTAGTTCGTTAATGCAGTTGTCCGTTTCTTTGAGTTTACATTTTGGGTGGGGCTCACAACTTAATACCGGAGAGATGTTCTGGATAGATATCTCAAGGTGGATGATTAGTAAGTAGATGCTGATGAACAAACGGTCTACTTGTATTGGTGTACTTCCCATTACTATTGAGCCTCTAAGTATCAAGGAGCATAATTAGCATTGCGGTGCGATCATAATTCTGTCAATTGCCCAACTATGATTTGTTTACCCAAGCATAGTTGTTTATCATCTTTTGGCAGAGAGACATCACTAGTGAACATCATGTGAATCCGGTCCATATCACCATCATTGCTTACACCTCCCTCATTTACCGCTTTCATTTACTTTTTCGTTGCAATCACAATTTCCTCCTGCTGACGGCAGTCCCCGGCAACGAAACTAGAAGAATGTTGTTGACGTGTCCCTGACTTGATGGCTTTGCGACAACAGAGCCAGAACTGCTCCCAGTTGCTCAACAATTAGCAATTGTCTTGCAATGTCCTACCAGCGCGTGGGTTCGCGGCAGTTTTCGAGGGTAGAGTATTCAACCCAAATTTCTTGGTTCGCCAGGCAGGAAGTGAGAGGATACTCTCGAGTATTAGCAGTTGAATGTGTCAGATTCAACACACCTGAAAGATTAGTATCTGCAAGCAAAGTATCAGCAGCAAAGTAGTATGATAACAACGGTGTCAGAAACGATCTGTTGACAAGGCAGACTATTCCTAACTGTCGTATCAATGGCGCCAGAAGTTGTCGTGGACGGGAAATGTTCTTTCCCGTCAACGTCGTACGAACAAGTATTGTAGCAGGTAGCAGCAGTGTAACGAGTAACAGAAGTGGCAAGGAACAGCAATAGTGACAGCAGTAGCAAGTAGCAACAGTAGCAAGTAGCAGCAGTAGCAAGCAACAGTAGTAACAGCAGTAGAAAGTAGCAACTGTAGTAACAACAGTAGTAAGTAGCAATAGTAGTAACAACAGCAGAGGAAGACAAGTAACAGCAGCAGTGGGACAAACTCGTAGGCAATGGGTCGGTGATTCGTTTGGATGATATTCATCATGCAACAGTTATAACATGGAGAGATATGTGGCTAGGTCCCGTTCGTCAATGTGATGTAGGCATGCATTCCGTGTGTAGTCATACGTGCTTAGGGAAAAAAACGTGCATGACATCTATTGTCCATCCCTCCCATGGCAGCGGGGTCCAAAAGGATACTACGGGGTATTAAGGTTCTCCTTTTAATAAAGAACCGGAACAACGCATTAGCACTTGGTGAACACATGAACTCCTCAAACTATGGTCATCACCGGGAGTGGTTCCGGTTATTGTCACTCCGGGGTTGCCGGGTCATAACACATAGTAGGTAACTACAACTTGCAAGATCGGATCTAAAGCATCCATATATTGGTGACAACATAATAATTTCAGATCAGAAATCATGGCACTCGGGCCCTAGTGACAAGCATTAACCATGGCAAAGTAGTAGCAACATCAATCTCAGAACATAGTGGATACTAGGGATCAATCCCCGTCAAAACTAACTCGGTTACATGATAGATCTCATCTTACTCATCACCGCCCAGCGAGCCTACGAATAGATTACTCACGAACGATGAAGAGCTTCATGGAATTGGAGAGGGAAGAAGGTTGATGATGACGATGGCGACTATTTCCCCTCTCCGGAGCCCAAAACGGACTCCAGATCTGTCCTCCAGATGAAGAACAGGATGTGGCGGCGCCTCCGTATCGAAAACGCGATGAAATCTTCTCTTCTTATTTTTTCTGGGTGAAAGTGAATTTATAGAGCTGGAGTTGGGGGCGGCAGACCCCCGTGGGCCCCACAAGCTTGGTTGCCACGGCCAGGGGGGAGGCCGCGGCAACAGGGCTTGTGGCCCACTGGCCCATCCCCTCCGGTGGATCTTTGCGCAGGTATTTTTCATATTTTCTAGAAAAATTCTTCGTAAATTTTCAGGACGTTCCGAGGACTTCCATTTTTGCACAAAAACATAACCATGGCAATTCTGCTGAAAACAGCGTCAGTCCGGGTTAGTTCCATTCAAATCATGCAAATTAGAGTCCAAAACAAGGGCAAAAGAATTTGAAAAAGTAGATACGATGGAGACGTATCAACTCCCCCAAGCTTAAAACCTTGCTTGTCCTCAAGCAACTCAGTTGACAAACTGAAAGAGAAAGAAAAACTTTGACAAACTCTGTTTGATCTTGTTGTTGCAACTATGTCTAACTCATAACCAGAATTTCAGCAAGATGACAAGTTAACCACATAAGCAAGTGACACATAGGTCTCACGGTAGACTAATATCAATGGCATAATCAGCTAGCGAGCAAATAATAATGAGTTTCAGATACCAACAATTCAATCAAAACAGGCATGAAGCAATATGAATAGGTGGTATCTCGCTAGCTCTTTCTGAGACCGCAAAACATAAATGCAGAGCACTTTCAAAGATCAAGGGCTGACTAAACATTGTAATTCATAGCAACGAAGATCCAGTCATAGTCATACTCAATATCAATCAAAAGCAAAGTATAAAAATGACAGAGGTGCTCTCTAATTGGTGCTTATATAAGAAGAGGATGACTCAATAGGAAAATAAATAGACAGGCCCTTCGCAGAGGGAAGCATTGATTTGTAGAGGTGCCAGACCTCAAGCTTTGAAAACAGAGATAATAATTTTGGGTGGCATGCTTTCATTGTCAACGCAATGACCAAGAGTTCTCAATATCTTCCACGGTACTCATGCTATAGGCGGTTCCCAAACAGAGAAGTAAAGTTTTAACTCCCCCACCACCAATCAACCATACTCCACGGCTAGCCGAATCCTCGGGTACCGTCCATACTAACATCAATACGAGGGGAGTCTTGTTTTACAGTTATGTTTTTGATTTAAGCGTGGAACTGGGCATTCCAATTACCAGCCCCTTTCTCGTGAATGATAGTGAATAAACACATGTCGAGGATAACACGCCTAACATGGAAGATATCAATAGCCCCCTGTCACCACATGAGCGGTTCGTGCATGCAAAACAGATTATTTCTTGAAGGCTAGAGAATGGCACATGCAAATTTACTTGGAACGGCAGGTAAATACCGCAAATAGGTAGGTATGGTGGACTCTCATGGAAAAACTTTTGGGTTTATGGAAGTGGATGCACAAGCAGTATTCCTCTTAGTACGAGTGAAGGCTAGCAAAAGACTGGGAAGCGACCAACAAGAGAGCGACAACAGTCATCAAGATGCAATGAGTTTGACCAACATGGAATGCAAGCATGAACAGGATACAAATCACCATGAACACAAACATCATAGAGGCTATGTTGATTTTGTTTCAACTACATGCATGAACATGCGCCAAGTCAAGCCACTTGAATCATTCAAAGGAGAATACCATCCTATGATACTACATCATAGTCATCTCAAAATCTATGTTGGCATTCAAGACAAACCATTATAAGCTCCTAGCTAAATAAGCATGGCATCAGAAACTATGATCTCTAAGTTTTCATTGCAAACATGGTTCTCTCCCAACAAAGCTGAATCTAGGACGACAAGCTAGTCATATTTACAAAAACAAAATAGATAGAGTTCATACCAGCTTTTCCAGTCTCAGTCACTTCATCATATATTATCATTATTGCCTTTCACTTGCACGATCGAACCATGTGAACTATAATAAGAGTGCTCGTGCATTGGACTAAGCTGAATATGCAGGCAAACACAAAGGAGATGACAAAGTAATATGGCTCTTTGAAAGCTAAACAGGTATGCATGCAAGAGCTACTAAACATTGTAACCAATATCTTCTACCTTGACCCAGAGAAAAAGAAAACTATTTACACGGGAAAGCTCCCAACAAGCAAAAAGAAGAAAGGGAATTTTTGGGGGGTTTTCTCAAAAGGACACAAAACAAGAAAACAAGAAAATGAAAATAAACTAGCATGGATAATACAGTGGCAAAGTGTAAACATCGACTAACAAAGTGAAAGCATAAGCATGAATGTAAAGTTGGTGCAAACACGTACTCCCCCAAGCTTAGGCTTTTGGCCTAGCCATGTCTACTCCCAAGGACGGTCCTGGCGAAACCCAAAATCATAATCGGGGTTATACGGGAGCGCTGCAGCCACTGCCTGAATAGCTACCTCACGAAGACGAGCAGTCGTCGCCTCCCTCTCATACTCCTCTGCCTCTCCTATGGTTATGTAGTATCTCAGTTTTACCTGAAAGTCAAAGAAAGCAGGAGCGGGAAGGGTAATATGGAAGACACGCTGCCAGTTAAATATCAATCGGTATAGGAGGGATTCATCATCCCTCTCAAGAAACTGGTAGCGTGTCAAAGCGACGCGGTCAAGGAAAGCTGTATGGAGCGGGGGATCTCCTGCGCGGATGGGTACTCCAAGAAAATTTGCTATGCGAGTGGCATAGATGCCGCCAAAGAAATCTCCCTCAATAGCGTTCTTATTCAGCCTCCTTGCTATAATAGCTCCCATGTTGAAGCTTTTGTCACTCGGAATTGCGCTCTTAAGGATACTAAGGTCGGATACGCATAGGTGACAATGTTCAACCTTACCGTTAATGCATCTACCTATGAAGAGGGCAAAGTAGTGCAAGGCAGGGAAATGAATGCTTCCTATGGTAGCTTGCGTGATGTCTCTAGTTTCTCCAACAGATATACTAGAGACAAAATCTCTAACCGAAGATTTAGCAGGATCTTTAAGATTACCCCCACCGGGTATTTTGCAAATTCTCTTAAAATCCTCCAAATCCAAGGCGTAGGATTTATCATACAGATCAAACAGTATGGATGAGTCACGGCCAACTGAAAATTTAAATCTACGCACGAAAGAGGCAGTGAGCATAGCATACTGTTCACATTTACCTGAGAGGAATTCTTCTAACCCGGCATTGCGTTCAAGTGTATCAAACTCATCCTTGAAGCCTCCTTCGATCATGAACTCATCGGAAGGCCATTCACAGGGTTGTACCGGTGCGTCCCTTAGTTGACAAGGATTGGGCTCCCGAATAGGAAGACGGGGACCCTTCTTACTTGAGAAACCACCATGAAACTTCCTCCTGAACATAATTTCTATTTGCTGAAATTTTTGCAGTTCAAGAGAAGAGTGAATAAAGACCAACCACACCTTGTAGCAACTACTCCTACTAGTGCCTAGAAACCGTATCACGCGCTAAAACTACTTGGGACCAGCTAAAATCAACATTTCAAGCTCAAGAACAGGGTCACCAAGGTAGCAAGAATATGCGAAGGATAAAGCACTAGAGCAAAAACTAATTGAACCAATGGAGGAGTCACTTACCAAGGAGTAATTTCCCCAAAACGGTTCGGAGAATGATGCTTTGAGCAAGGATATCGAAAATCGCAGCCAAATGAGCAAGAACACGGGTTTGAGCTGCGAAACAATTTTTTCTGGAGGTAGAGGAAGAGGATGGCAGCTGAAATGAGTGGAGGGGGTCCCTGTGGGCCCCACAAGCTTGCTTGCCGCGGCCAGGGGGTGGCCGCGGTGACAATGCTTGTGGCCCACTGGTGTGGCCCCCAGGCCAGCTCCCAGTCCCAGTATTTTTCAAATATTCCAGAAAAAATCATACTAGATTTTCAGGACCATCGGAGAACTTTTATTTTCGGGGTATTTTTCTCCGGGACACTGAAACAGAAAACAGGAAAAACTAAACTAAACCTATCATTTTTCTTCTAAGCAAAAGAAAGTGACAGCTTAAAATAGAGGTGTGCGACTCTTTGATTCATCTATTTCATGGTCATCGAAAGAAATCTGTCAATGGGGTTGATCAAATCCTCCTGACAAAACTTTCTCGAATTGCAAAAGAGAACATAGAATTTTCGAATAGCCACTAAGTTACCTCAATGGGGATGTGAATCTCCCCAACAAGCAAATCATACTTCATCTTGACACGAGGAATAGGGCATTCAAAGCTCCGAATAAGAATCGATGAAGTTTTTTTGATAGCATTGATGCAATGTACTTGATATCGTTTCTTCGGAAAGTGCACTGTGTGCTCATTGTCGTTGACATGGAAAGTGACATTGCCTTTGTTGCAATCTATAACAGCCCCTGCAGTGTTTAAAAGGGGTCTTCCAAGGATGAAAGCCATGGCATCGTCCTCGGGAATATCCAAAATAACAAAGTCTGTTAAGATAGTGGTGTTAGAAACCACAACAGGCACATCCTCGCAAATGCCAACAGGGAAAGCAGTTGATTTGTCGGCCATTTGAGATTTTAGTGGGTATCAACTTATCCAGTTCAAGTCTACGATAAAGAGAGAGAGAGGCATAACACAAATTCCGGCTCCAAGGTCACATAAGGCAGTTCTTATGTAGTTTCCTTTAATGGAGCAAGGTATAGTGGGCACCCCGGGATCACCAAGTTTCTTAGGAGTTCCACCGTTGAAAGTGTAATTGGCAAGCATGGTGGAGATCTCAAGATCTGGTATCTTCTGTTTATTGGTCACGATATCTTTCATGTACTTGGCATACGGAGACATTTTGAGCATATCAACTAACCGCATTTGCAGAAAGACGGGTCTTATCATTTCAATAAAGCACTCAAAATCCTCATCTTCCTTTTTCTTGGATGGCTTAGGAGGAAAGGGCATAGGTCTCTGAACCCATGGCTCTCTTTCTTTACCATGCTTCCTAGCAGTGAAGTCATTCTTATCGTATCTCTTAGGTTGTGGGTTATCAGGATTAACCGTAGGTTCAATCTCCACATCCTTATCATTGCTAGGTTGAGCATCATTATGAATACTGCTGTCCATATTGTCACCAGGTTCATGTTCCTCACCAGATTGTGTTTCTGCATCAGACGCAGAAATATCATTTGGTTCTTCAGGTGTGACAGTATTTGGTGAACTAACATGTAGGTTTCTATCATCCTTCTTCTTCTCCTTAGGATGACTGGGTGTATCAACATTAATCTTGAGAATCTTGATCATTTCTCTTAGGATGACCCTCAGATACAAAGGTTCATGAGTCATTTTGCCTCCTCTAGTAACGACTCTGACAGAGTTGTCATTTAATTCATTGAGCAGGTCATTCTGAGCTTTAAGTATTTGTTCTACCTGAGTAGTAATCATAGAGGCATGTTTACTCAGAAGCTTCAGATCATTGACATTTCTGTCTACACAAGCACTTAAATGACTAAGCATACGAGTACTTTGTTCCAAATGTCTGATATCATAATCATTGAAACTCTGTTGTTTGGCAACAAAGTTGTCAAATTCATCAAAGCATAGTCTAGCAGGTTTATCAAAAGGAATATCACTCTCATCAAACCTACGCAGAGAATTTACTTCCACTACCTGTATCGGTTTATCGAGACCATGGATCTCTTTGATAGGTGGCAGATTTTTGACATCTTCAGATCTAATGCCTTTCTCTTGCATAGATTTCTTGGCTTCTTGCATATCCTCGGGACTGAGGAATAGAATACCTCTTTTCTTCAGAGTTGGCTTAGGAGGTGGTACGGGAATAGTCCAAGCATTATCGTTGATCAAGATGTTATTCAGTAGGGTCTCAGCTTGTTCTGCAGTTCGTTCCCTAAAAACACAACCGGCACAACTATCTAGGTGGTCTTTAGAAGCATCACTAAGTCCGTTATAAAAGATATCAAGTATCTCATTCTTCTTAAGAGGGTGATCAGGCAAAGCATTCTGTAGCTGGACGAGCCTCCCCCAAGCTTGTGGGAGACTCTCTTCTTTGAGTTGAGCAAAGTTGTATATTTCCTACAAGGCAGCTTGCTTCTTATGGGCAGGGAAATATTTCTCACGAAAGTAATAGACCATATCCTGGGGACTACTCAGACATCCAGGAGCAAGAGAAGTGAACCAGGCATTAGTGTCATCCTTTAGAGAGAAAGGAAACAGCTTAAGGATATAGTAGTGGCGGATCTTCTCCTCACTAGTGAAAAGGGTGGCTATATCGTGTAGTTTGGTAAGATGGGCTACGACCGTCTCAGACTCATAACCGTGGAAAGGATCAGATTCGACTAGAGAGATTATCTCAGGATCGACAGAGAATTCATAATCCTTATCGGTGATAAAGATAGGTGAAGTGGCAAACTTCGGGTCGTATTTCATCCTAGATTTCAGAGATTTTTCCTTCCACTTGAGAAGTAATTTCTCAGCGTCATAGGCATCCTTACACGCAAGAAAATCCTCAGCTATCCCTCCCTCCATAACGTAACTCTCAGGTATATCAGGCAATTCATATCTAGGAGAGCTAGATCTAGCAGGAGCAAAAGCAGGTTGTATCTCAATAGTATCGGCAGTTTCAGAAGCATCACGATCATTGGCAGTAACTCTAGCAATATGAGCATCAAGGAATACCCCTAGTGGCATATCAAGCAAAGTAGTATCTCTAGTAGTATCAAGCATAGCATCATCAGGCAAGATAGCATCTCTAGCATCATCAGCCAAAGCAGTATCAGGCATAACATCTCTAGCAGTATCAGTCATAGCATCCCTAGCAGTATCAGGCATAGCATCATCAAGCACAGGCGACATATCAAGATTTCTAGCAGGAGGTGATGGCGCAAACTTACTCATAACTGAAGGTGAATCAAGTGCAGAGCTAGATGGAAGTTCCTTACCTCCCCTCATAGTTGAGGGCAAGACTTTCGTTTTTGGATCTTTCAGATTCTTCATAGTGATCAACAGATATAAATCCCAAGTGACTCAGAGATTATAGCAATCCCTACCTGGCAACGGCACCAGAAAAATGTTGCTGACGGCAGTCCCCGGCAACAACACTAGAAGAATGTTGTTGACGTGCCCTGACTTGATGCCTTCGCGACAACAGAGCCAGAACTGCTCCCAGTTTATCAACAATTAGCAATTGTCTTGCAATGGCCCACGAGCGTGTGGGTTCACGGCAGTTTTCGAGGGTAGATTATTCAACCCAAATTTGTTGGTTCGCCAGGCAGGAAGTGAGAGGATACTCTCGAGTATTAGCAGCTGAATGTGTCAGATTCAACCACACCTGAAAGATTAGTATCTGCAAGCAAAGTATCAGCAGCAAAGTAGTATGATAACAACGGTGTCAGAAACGATCTGTTGACAAGGCAGACTATTCCTAACTGTCGTATCAATGGCGCCAGAAGTTGCCCGTGGACGGGAAATATTCTTTCCCGTCAACATCATGCGAACAAGTATTGTAGTAGGTAGCAGCAATGTAACGAGTAACAGCAGTGGCAAGGAACAGTAGTAGTGACAGCAGTATCAAGTAGCAACAGTAGCAAGAAAAAGTAGTAACAACAGTAGCAAGTAGCAACAGTAGTAACAGCAGTAGCAAGTAGCAACAGTAGTAACAGCAGCAGAGCAAAACAAGTAATAGCAGTAGTGGGACAAACTCGTAGGCAATGGGTCAGTGATTCGTTTGGATGATATTCATCATGCAACAATTATAACACGGAGAGATATGTGGCTAGCTCCCGCTCGTCAATGTGATGTAGGCATGCATTCCGTGTGTAGTCATACGTGCTTAGGGAAAAGAACTTGCATGACATCTATTGTCCATCCCTCTCGTGGCAGCGGGGTCCAAAAGGATACTACGGGGTATTAAGGTTCTCCTTTTAATAAAGAACCAGAACAACGCATTAGCACTTGGTGAACACATGAACCCCTCAAACTATGGTCATCACCGGGAGTGGTTCCGGTTATTGACACTCCGGGGTTGTCGGGTTATAGCACATAGTACGTAACTACAACTTGCAAGATCGGATCTAAAACACACATATATTGGTGACAACATAATAATTTCAGATCTAAAATCATGGCACTCGGGCCCTAGTGACAAGCATTAAGCATGGCAAAGTAGTAGCAACATCAATCTCAGAACATAGTGGATACTAGGGATCAATCCCCGTCAAAAATAACTCGATTACATGATATATCTCATCCTACTCATCACCGCCCAGCGAGCCTACGAATTGATTACTCACGAACGATGAAGAGCTTCATGGAATTGGACAGGGAAGAAGGTTGATGATGACGGTGGCGACGATTTCCCCTCTTCGGAGCCCAAAACGGACTCCAGATCTGTCCTCCAGATGAAGAACATGATGTGGCGGCGCCTCCGTATCGCAAACGCGATGAAATCTTCTCTTCTGATTTTTTTGGGCGAAAGTGAATTTATAGAGCTGGAGTTGGGGGCGGCAGACCCACGTGGGCCCCACAAGCTTGGTTGCCGCGGCCAGGGGCAGGCCGCGGCACCAGGGCTTGTGGCCCACTCGCCCATCCCCTCCGATGGATCTTTGCGCAGGTATTTTTCATATTTTCCAGAAAAATTCTTCGTAAATTTTCAGGACGTTCCAATAACTTTCATTTCTGCACAAAAACAACACCATGGCAATTCTGCTGAAAACAGCGTCAGTCCGGGTTAGTTCCATTTAAATCATGCAAATTAGAGTCCAAAAGAAGGGCAAAAGAGTTTGTAAAAGTAGATACGATGGAGACATATCACCTCCCCGCTTGTGTTTTGATCCTTTGCAAACTACAAGGCCATAGAGATTGACAACCTCTATGTACTCGTTGGGAGCAAAGTTATTTGTTGTGTGTGCAGGTCCACGTCTTCTGCTGACCAGCACATGAGACACCTACTTGTTGATCCTAGGAGTCCTCCTGGTTCGATAAACCTTACAGTCTTCGTGTAAGGGAAATTTGCTACTGACTACATCTCCACCTTCCACTTGGGGTAACCAGCGAGGGGCGAGAATTATATGCATCAACTCATCATCACTTCTACCACTATTGCTAACTCATAGCGATGAAGTAAAGCAAAAAAGGAAAAAATAATTAAAGACAACCCTATGGCTCCTGTTGGTTTCCGTACTCAACGACATGCAAGTCGTGATAATCTATACCAAACATAATGATCTCATACATCACATATATCTCATCATGTTCTTGGCCATATCATATCATAACATACCCTGCAAAAACAAGTTAGACGTCCTCTACTTTGTTGTTGCATGTTTTATGTGGCTGCTATGGGTGACCAGCAAGAACCGTTCTTAGCTACGCAAAGCCACAACGGTAATATTCAAGTTTCTATTTAACCTTCTACAAGGACCGCCTCTGCCATATCCGATTATATTAAAGTGGGAGAGACAAACACCCGCCAGCCATATTTATGCAACAAGTTGCATGTCAGTCGATGGAACCGATCTCTCGTACGTGGAAGAGTAAGGTTGGTCCGGGCCGCTTCATCCCACAATACCATCGAATCAAAATAAGACTAAGGAAGTAAGCAATCTGAATATCAAGTCCCACAAACTCTTTTGTATTCTACTCGTGCATGTTATCTATGCATAGACCTTGCTCTAATACCACTGTTGGGGAATGTTGCATGGGAAACAAAAAAATTCCTACGCTCACCAAGATCAATCTATGGAGAGTAACATCTATGAGAGGGGGAGTGCATCTACATACCCATGTAGATTGCTAAGCGGGAAGCGTCAAGAAACCCGGTTGATGTAGTCGAACGTCTTCGCAATCCAATCATGAACCGTCCCGATCCAGCATCGAACGGACGGCCCCTCCATGTTCAGCACATGTACAACTCGATGATGCCTCCGTATTCTTGATCCAGCAAGCAAGAGTGGGGAGGTAGAAGAGTTCTCTGGCAGCAGGACGGCGTGGCAGCGGTGGTGGTCGAGCTGTCTCAGCACGCTTTGCCAAGCACTACCGAAACCGATCTAGTGGAGAAAACTGATCTAGAGGGAGACAGTGCTTCGCCGTGGCCTTTCACGTGCAGCAGGTCTCTTTCCTCTCCACTATATATATATGGAAGGGAGGAGGGGTTGTGCCCTAGTGTTCCCCTCCTAGGGGGGATACGACCAAGAGGAGGAGGGGCGATGGCCCCAGGGGTTGTTTTCCACCCAAGTTAGGGTGGCACCACCTCCTAGGGTTGGCCCTCCACCAGCCCAACCGCATGGGCCTAGGTGTGGAGGGGCTCCCTGCCCATCAAGGGATGGTGGGCACCCTTCTCAGCTCATGTGCCCCCTTCTGGTGGACCCCCAGAACCCTTCGGCACTCCCCGGTACACTGCTGGTGATGCCCGAATTCCTTCCGGTGACCAACACAGAACTTCCCATATATCAATCTTCACCTCTGGACTATTTCGGAAGTCCACATGACGTCTGGGATCTCATCCAGGACTCCGAACAACCTTCAGTCACCAACATACATAAGTCAACAATACCAAATCATCACTGCACGTTAAGTGTACACACAATGCGGGTTCGAGAACTATGCAAACATGACCGATACATTCTGAGGTCAATAACCAAAAGCGACACCAGGATGCACATATTGACTTCTACATATTCTACGAAGATCTTTATCAGTCGAATCATGATGTTATGGATCCAACCAATCTAATATGTAGTTCCCTTTGTCCATCGGTATGTTACTTGCCCGAGATTCGATCGTCGGTATATCCATACATAGTTCAATCCCATTACCAACAAGTCTCTTTACTCGTTCTGTAACATAAGATCCCTTTACTAACTCCTTAGTCACATTGCATGCAAGCGTATTGTGATGTTGTATTACCGAGTGGGCCCCAAGATACCTCTCTGTCACACGAAGTGACAAATCCGAGTCTTGATCCATGCCAACTCCACACACACCTTCGGATATACGTGTAGAGCATCTTTATAGTCACCCAATTACATTGCGATGTTGAATACACATAAGGCATTCCTCCGGTGTTAGTGAGTTGCATGATCTCATGGTCATTGGAATAGATACATTGACATGCAGAAAGCAATAGCAGCAAACTCGATACGATCAAATGCTATGCTTAAGGTTTGGGTCTTGTCCATCACAACATTCTCCTAATGTTGTGATCCCGTTATCAAATGACAACTCATGTCCATGGCTAGGAAACCTTAGCCATCTTTGATCAACGATCTAGTCAAGTAGATCTTACTAGGGACACTTTGTTGGCTATGTATCCACACATGTATTTTAGTTTCCAATCAATGCAATTAGCATGTATAATAAACGATTATCATGAACCATGAAATATAATTATAACCACTTCATTATTGCCTCTAGGGCATATTTCCAACAGAAAGTTATCCATTTATCTTTGTAGGGAAAAGCATTAATGTGGTACATGCTATTGGATGATATTGGATCAAGGGACTCGAATCTCATGAAGCTGGAATTTCATCAGAAGTTTTATCATATGCATCTAATTCATCGTGATTGGAAGTTTATTTATAATTGTTGGCCTCCTGAAGGAGAAAGTATCACTCAAGCTTGGGGGAGGCTTAAATATATGATTCACACTTTCCCCAACTATGAACTCTCGAGAGAATTGATTATACAAAAAAAGTTATGCTCGGCTTTCTCATGATGATCAAACATTACTCGATTCTTGTGCTATTGGTTCTTATACGAAGGAGACTATTGAATTCAAATGGGATCTTCTGGAAAGGA
This sequence comes from Hordeum vulgare subsp. vulgare, assembly GCF_904849725.1. Lineage (NCBI taxonomy): Eukaryota > Viridiplantae > Streptophyta > Magnoliopsida > Poales > Poaceae > Hordeum > Hordeum vulgare. The sequence continues at coordinate 383,929,368 of NC_058524.1, read as the reverse complement.
TTAAATGCAACTCTGAATATTGGGAACTCGACGAAGATAAAGAGTCATGTATAAAGCTTAATTTTGATTGCATTAAATATTTTATGGAAACTACTTCTTTCCATGAGTTTAGCAATAAATATGGTCTTGACTCTGTGATAGTATCTACTTTGTGTGAATATTTTGCTACCTATGTTGATCTTCCCAAGGAGAAGTGGTTTAAATGTCATCCTCGCATTGAAAAATTATGTGAGGAACCTGTTAAAATTAAGAAGGGAGAAATAATTGTTAGCCATGTTGATCTAATTGTTCCTACTACTTACATTGAGAAACTTCCTTTTCCTGTTTGGATTAGGGTACATGCTAAGGCTACAACTATGGTTAATAAAGGTAATGTTAGGACACTTAAACCTTCTGAACAAATAAATGTTGAGCCTAATTTTGCTATAGTAAAAGATCTCCTAGTTGATAATATTGATGGGCAGGTTATTTACGTGTGTGATCAAGCTGCTAGAATTACAAAACCTATTAGAAACAAGAGGGATGAGCTTGACAAAAATAAACTAGCTATAGGCATGCATGTCATTTCAGTTAAAATTGGAAACCATTTTTATCATGGTTTGTGTGACATTGGTGCTACTGCTAGTACTATACTTACATTATATCAAGAAATTATGCATGATATATCACCCTATGAGATTGAAGATATTGATGTCACTATTAAACTTGCAAACCATGATACTATTTCACTACTTTGTTAGAGATGTTGAAGACTTGTGTGTAAAAGTCAAGTACCTGATTTCCTAGTACTTGGTTCAAAACATGATAAATTTTGTCCCATTATATTTGGTAGACCTTTCTTGAATACTGTTAATGCTAAAATTAATTATGCTACTGAGAAGGTCAAAGTGAGCTTTGGTGATATGTCTCATGAGTTTAATTTCTCCATGTTTAGTAAACAACCACATGAAAAAGAATTGCCTACTAAGGATGAAATAATTGTTCTCGATTCTATTGTTGTACCTCCTACCGGTATGCTAGAACAATATTTGCTAGACCATGAAAATGCGATGCATATGAATGAAAGGAATGAAACAGATAAGATATTCTTTGATCATCAACTTATCCATAAGCACAACCTACGAGTTGATATTTAGGGGATCCTCCTCCACCCAAGGGAGATCTCGTGTTTGAGCTTAATACATTACCTGATACTTCTAAATATGCTTATCTTGATGAAAAGAAGATGTATTCTATTATTATGAGTGCTAACCTTTCAGGACATGAAGAAAAAAGATTAATCAAAACTCTAAAGACACACAGGGTTGTTAATGGATATACTCTTGATGATCTTAAGGGCATAAGCTCCACTCTCTGTCAATTTAAGATCAATATGGAACCGGATGCCAAACCCGTCGTTAAGGTATTTATCCTATTGCTGAGTGTAGATGGTTAAGTCTTGTTCATTGTGTTCCTAAGAAAGGTCGTATAATTATTGTTCCTAATGATAAAAATGAACTTATTCCACAAAGAATAGTAACTCGTTATAGGGTGATAATTGATTTCAGGAAATTGAATAAAGCTAATAGAAAAGATCTACCCCTTTCCTTTTATTGATCAAATGTTAGAAAGATTATCCAAGCACACACACTTTTGTTTTCTTGATGGAGATTCTGGATTCTCTGAAATACCTATGTCAAAAGAGGACCAAGAGAAAACTACATTTACTTGCCCTTTTGTAACTTATGCTTATAGGTGTATGCCTTTTGGTCTGCGTAATGCACATGCTACCTTTCAAAGATGTATGAATGCTAAATTCTCTAACTTTTGTGAAAAGATTGTTGAGGTCTTCATGGATGATTTTTCTGTTTACGAGACTTCTTTTGATGATTGCTTGAGCAACCTTGATCGAGTTTTGCGCAGATGTGAAGAAACTAATCTTGTCTTCAATTGGGAGAAGTGCCTATTTAGCGTGAATGAAGGTATAGTACTCGGGCATAAAATTTCCGAATGAGGTATTGAGGTGGATAAGGCCAAAGTTGATGCAATAGAGTAAATGTCATGCCCAAAAGATTTTAAAGGTATAAGAAGTTTCCTCGGACATGTTGGTTTCTACAGGCGTTTCATTGACGATTTCTCAAAGAATTCTAGGCCATTAACTAATCTTGTTCATAAAGATATTCCTTTTGTTTTTTATGAGGATTGTGTAGAAGCCTTCGAAATACTTTAGAAAGCCTTAATTTCTGCACCTATTTTTCAACCATCTGATTGGAACATACCTTTTGAAATCATGTGTGATGCTAGTGATTATAATGTTGGTGTTGTTCTGGGGCAAAGAGTAGACAAGAAATTGAATGTTATTGATTATGCTAGTAAGACCCTAGACAGTGCCCAAAGAAATTATGCTACTACTGAAAAAGAATTCTTAGTAGTTGTGTTTGCATGTGATAAATTTAGACCTTACATCATTGATTCTAAAGTAACTATTCACACTGATCATGCTGCAATTAAATACCTTATGGAAAATAAAGATGTTAAACCTACACTTATCAAGTGGGTTCTTTTACTCCAAGAATCCGACTTCCATATCGTTGATAGTAAGGGAGCTGAAAATCGTGTAGCAGATAACTTGTCTAGGATGGAAAATGCTCTTGATGACCCGTTACCTATTTATCATAATTTCCCTGATGAGCAACTTGCAATTATAAATACTTCACGTAGTACTCCTTGGTATGCGGATTATCCTAATTAAATTGTTGCTAAATATATTCTACCTAGCTTCACCTATCAACAAAAGAAAAAAATTATTCTATGATTTACGACATTACTTTTCGGATGACCCACATCTTTATAAAGAAGGATTAGATGGCGTTATTAGAGGGTGTATACGTGAGCATGAACAGGAACAAATCCTAAGGAAGTGTCACTCCGAGGCCTACAGAGGACACCATGCTGGTGACAGAACTACACACAAGGTATTACAATCCGGTTTCTATTGGCTACTCTATTTAAATATGCTCATAAGTATGTCCTTTAACGTGATGAATGTCAAACGTTTGGTAATGTTGGTAAACATCACGAAATGCCTATGAATTATTCAGTTTCTATTGAACCATTTGATGTCCAGGGCTTTGATTTTATGTGACCTTTTCCTTCCTTTAATGGGTATACTCATATTTTAGTTGTTGTTGATACGTTACTAAGTGGGTAGAAACTATTCCAACTAGTAGTGTTGATCATAACACCTCTATTAAAATGCTTAAAGACATCATTTTCCTGAGGTTTGGAGTCCCTGTATATTTAATAACTGATTGGTTCACATTTTATTGATGGTGCTTTCTTGAAACTCCTAGCTAAATATGATGTTAACCGTAGAATTGCATCACCTTATCATCCTCAGTCTAGTGGACAAGTTGAATTGAGCAACTAAGAAATAAAATTACTCTTGCAAAATACTATCGTTAGGTCTAGACAAAATTGGCCTAAGAAACTTGATGATGTTTTATGGGCTTATAGAACTGCTTCTAAAAATCCTATGGGGATGTCTCCTTGTAAAATGGTCTATGGAAAAGCTTGTCATTTACCTCTTGACTTAGAACAAAAAGCTCATTAGGAAATTAAAGAACTGAATTATGACTTTAAACTTGCACGTGAAAAGAGGTTATTTGATATTAGCTCATCAGATGAATGGAGGACACAAGCCTATGAAAGTGCCAAGTTATTTAAATAAAAAGTTAAAAGATGGCACGATAAGAGAGTCCAAAAACAAAAAATTCAATGTAGGATATATAATGCTTTTGTATAATTCTCGTTTCAGATTCTTTGCAGGTAAACTCCTCTCCAAATGGGAGGCCCATATGTTGTCGAGGAGGTCTATCGCTCCGATGTTGTAAAGATCAATAAGTTCGAAGGCAAAAATCCGAGAGTTGTAAATGGGCAAATAATTAAGCATTACATCTCAGGTACGCCCATTAATGTTGAAACTAATATTATTTAAGTAATAACACCGGAGGAGCAAATAATAGAGACCTTCCGGAACGCTCCAGAAACCTGAAAAAGGAGTAGGTACGTGAAACGGTAAGAAAACTGACCAAAAATTCCAAAAAATATATGTTATATTGGTTTAATTACTTTAGAAAAAAACCAAAAATGAGAAGGAGTTAGGGGGGGCCACGAGGGAGCCACAAGCCATTAGGGAGCGACCACCCCCTGGTCGCGCCGTGATGGCTTGTGGGGCCCTTGTGTGCCTCACGGGCTCTGTTTTCTTCCCGATCATGTATTGTGACGTGGAAAAAATGACTATATTTACGCTCGACTGTTTTGACCACCGCATCATGAGTTTTTCCTCTATTCTTGTTTTAGGCTATTTTTCTGACACATCTAGGTCATCATGGCTCCACCAGCCCTTCGCAAGAAACATCGCATAGTTCGACCTTCACCAGGCATGCGTCCATATAGGAAAGTCTACTACGAGCTGTCCTCGGGAGAGGAGGATACATAAGGGGTCCCAAAAGACATCATGAGGAAGGGCCAAGAGGGAGGTGAAGGATCGAAAGGAGACTACACACATCCTCCCTCTATAGTCTCTAACAAGGTAGAATCAATATTTCTTCTTTGTGATGATATTTCCTTACATGAAATTGATGCATTGAATGCCATGGAATGCATCTATGACCAAAATACAGCTCTCACTAATGAAGTCATCATGCTAGAAGAGCAGAATCGTCATCTTTGAAGGATAATCAGTAATATGGAATATCTCGTGAAGATGAAGGACAAGCCTGCATCATCATCATCACCACCATCACCCAAGAAGGACGCTTGAGTACATGGGTATGGGCACCACCCTTAGCTTGTTCCAAGCTTGGGGAAGGTTTCCTGGTATCGTATCACCATCACTTCCACCATTACCATCTATCTTAGTTCGATACTTAGCTATTTTGTGATTTAGAGAAATAAAATTTTAGATTTGCATTGCTTAGAATTTCTGGTTTGAGATCCATCTATCCTTGTAACTGAGTGCGAGAGTTATATAATAAAGATTACTTGAGTTTGTGTGCTTTACTTGTATGCACCCATCATCATAGCATGCCAATAAAAAAATAGAAAGATCATATGCTTATCCTGTGAGAAGTAATGACTTCACATGGAAAAGGGTATAAGTGATAAAAATTGTTGATGGTAAACAAACATAGTATTAGTGACTGATGCAATCTGAGCAAGATTATGATAGAGGAGAGAAGACTCACATATAAATACACTATCTTGGAGATCTTTTATGATTGTGAGCGCCCACTAAATATAATAATTAAGTGTTGTTGTTGGACATGGAAGAGAACGTAATGATTATGGTAGTTTACATTCACATAGAAGTTATATGGTTTTGGATACTTTAACATGTAGTGCTTGCTTTAGATCTTTTTCTCACCCAAAGAAATTCCGCACTAAGTAGAGATACTACTTGTGCATCCATAACCCTGAAACCCAGTTTTTTCCATGAGAGTCCACCATACCTACCCATGGATTAAGTAAGATCCTTCAAGTAAGTTGTCATCAGTGCATCAAGCAATAAAAGTTGCTCCTAAACATGAATGGTATTTTATTGCGAGTCTTCATAAAAGTAAGGGAAAATAAGCTTTGTACGATCTTGTGATGGCAAAGAAATAAAAGTGATGAACTGCATAATAAAGTTTGCTATCAGAAGGGGCAATGTAAAGTGGCGTTCCTTTGCATTAAGGGTTTGCACATCCACAAACTTAAAAGCGCATGACAATCTCTACTCCCCCTGCGAAGGGCGTATATTTTATCTTCACGAGTTCATTCCTATGCGTGTGTCAATAAAGTTTACTCCTCTTCCTACCTATTAACTCTATAGTCGCAAGCATCATGTTTTGAGGAAAGATTCAGACTTATATATCCAAGTGGATGTATATTATCAAGATTTATTATTGCTGACATTATCCTTGAGGTAAACAAGTTGGGTGGCACATCATTTAAGTCGCTATCTTGCTATGTGTCCTATGGAAACATGAGCTCCAAAAATATGACTTGAGTGTGAACAATGATAGAATATTAAATGATAGTTGAGTGTGTGAACTTGCTAATAATAAAGCTCTTACATAGACTCTCCTCTGAAATATGATGAACTCTGATTGTCCCAATGACAAAGAACATAGTTTGTTGATTGTCAATAAGGTTTATGCTTCATACCCTAATAGTTGTGAATGGATTGTTACTTGTTTATGAGAAGATATGTGATAAAATACTTGTTGCTACGCTAATATTCATGATGCTCTCACGCCAGTATTTTATTTTTATGGACTCCTCCCTCTCAAATCATGTGGCCATCATTTTCGAGCTCGGCTTTCGCTTGAGGACAAGCGAGGTCTAAGCTTGGGGAGTTGATACGTCCATTTTGCATTATGAATTATTATTAATATTTGTGTTATTCTTGTCTACCGTTCCCTATTATCATATAGTTCTTATGCCTTTTCTCTCTGAATATGCAAGGTACATCACAAAGAGTGAAATATCTAGAAACTAGAATACTCGACGGGAAAACCGAGAAAAAGGCATAAAAATCAACAGACTCCAAATGAGCTGAAACTATGCCATGAGTAATTTTTAAGAATTATTGGGCCAAAAATATACCCAAAGAGGGCCACCTGCTCGCCACAAGCCAACAGGGCGCGATCACCCCCCTGCCCGTGTCGTGATCGCTTGTGGACCCCTTGCATGCCCTATGACACCCCTCTTCTCCTATATGGTGTGTTTTTCCCTAGAAAAAACCATAAGCAACCTTTTTAGATGAAGCCTCGTCGTGTCGAGGCGGAAATCTGGGCAAAGGCACTTTTGCTCTCCGACAGAGAGATTTTGTCGGGGAAACTTCCCTTTAGGAGGGGAAATCAAAGCCATCGTCATCACTAATGCTTCCTCCTTCGTGGGAGGACAGTTATTCATCAACATCTTCACCAACACCATCTCATATCCAACCCTAATTCATCACTTGTATTCAATCTTTGTCTCAAAATCTCTGATTGGTACATGTGGGTTACTAGTTGTGTTGATTACATCTTGTAGTTGATGCTTGTTGGATTACTTGGTGGAAGATTTATGTTCAGATCCTTAATAACTCTTATTATACCTTTGATCTTGAACATGTTTACGATGTGTGAGTAGTTACTTTTGTTCCTGGGATATGGGAGAAGTCTTGTTATAAGTATTCATGTAAAGTTGGTAATCATTCGATATTTTGATGATATGTATGTTGTTACTTATCTTAGTAGTGGCATGTGAACATAGACTACATGAAACTTCACCATGTTATGGGCCTAAGGGAAGTCATTGTGTGGTAACAAGTAGATGATGGGTTTCGAGAGTGATAGAAGTTTAAACCCTAGTTTATGTGTTGCTTCATGAGGGACTGATTTGGATCCACATGTTTAATGCTATGGTTAGATTTATCTTAATTCCTATTTCGTATTTGCGGATACTTGTGTGAGAGAGTAATCATAAGTTGGTTGTTTGTTCAAGTAATAACAACACCTTAGCACCAGTCCACCCACATATCAAATTATCAAAGTAGAGAATGCGAATTAACTCAACATGATGAACATGACTAGCCAAAAATTCCCATGTGTCCTCGGGGGCGCTTGCTTAATATAAGAGTACTTTCAGGCCTGTACTTTGCTACAAAAAGGATTGGGCTACCTTGCTGCAACTTTGCTACTATTGTTACTTGTCACTTGTTACGAATTATCTTGCTACAAAACTATCTATCGTTGTTACTTATAACACTTGCAGAGATTTCCTTGTTGAAAACCGCTGGTCATTTCATTCTTCCCCTCATTGGGTTCGACAGTCTTACTTATCGAAAGGACTACGATTTATCCCCTATAACTGTGGGTCGTCAAGACTATTTTCTAGCATCGTTGCCAGCGAGTGAAGCGCGTTTGGTAAGTGGAAATTGGTAAGGAAACATTTTCGGTACGTGCTGAAATTTACTGTTGTTTGTCACTATTAACGGTCACCCTTTGAGTGGCTTGTTCACGACATCTTCGCCTTGAACGAAAGTTGAGGTATTTGTTCCTCAACCTACTGAACCTACCAAAAATATTTATTATGAGATTCCTTCAGGTATGGTAGAGAAACTGTTGGCTGATTTTTGTAATGGTTCAACTCATCCTGATTATCATTTGATATACGTCGATAAGATTTGTGGATTTTTTAAGCTTTCAAGTCTACCCGGAAACAAAGTTCAGAAGAAAATGTTCCCTTTATCTTTGGAGGGAAAATCATTAATGTGGTACAGGCTATTGGATGATATTGGATCATGGGACTGGAATCGCTTGAAGTTGCAATTTCATTAGAAGTTTTTATCCTATGCATCTAAATCATCGTGATTGGAACTTCATTTATAATTGATGGCCTCGTGAAGGATAAAGCATCTCTCAAGCTTGGGGAGGCTTAAATCTATGATGCACACTTGCCCCAAACATGGATGCGACAAGCAAAATGTCTACCACTTGGATGGTCATTTTTTTTCTCCAAGGAGGTGAAGGAGGAGGGTACAAGATGTTCATCGAGGTGAAAAGGGAGAAGATGGAGTTTGACCGAAATAGGTTAAATTTTGACAAGAACAAAATAATTTGGAGAGGCTAGAGAAGGTTGTAAAATGGGAGCTTCAACAAAGAGTGACAATGCAAATAGTTGAGCTTGATAAAGAGAAGTTGAGGCTTGTGGGATAGGAAGAGGAGTCGAGGATCGTGTTGCAGGACATGAACCACTTGAATGATGAAGGAAAGAAGTGGTTGGACCGCACGAAGAAGAGGATCAATGATGGCAACGATGTAAGTCATTGATTCATTCGTGTGTCGCTCATCTATGTATGAAGTGTTGAATTTTATATTTACATGTAATGAATTGTCATTTACTTTTGTATTTTTGAATTTACGATAAATTTACTTATATGATGGACCTACTGTTGGAGAACATTGCATGGGAAACAAAAAATTTCCTACGCACATGAAGACCTATCGTGGTGATGTCCATCTACGAGAGGAGATTTGGATCTACGTACCCTTGTACATCGCACAGTAGGAAGCGTTAAGAAACGCGGTTGATGTAGTGGAACGTCTTCACGTCCCTCGAACCGCCCCACGAACCGTCCCACGAACCATCCCGCGATCCGTCCCATGATCCATCCCGTGATCCGTCCAACGAACCGTCCCGCGATCCGCCTCACGAACCGTCTTGCGATGCATCTTCATGATCCATTCCGATCTAGTGCCGAACGGACGGCACCTCCGTGTTTAGCACACGTACAGCTCGATGACGATCTCCACCTCCTTGATCCAGCCAGAGGGGGAGGAGAGGTAGAAGAGTTCTCTGGCAGCGTGACGGCGCTCCAGTGGTGGTGACGATCTAATCCTGCACGGCTCCGACCGAGCTGTGCAGAAATACGATCTAGAGGAAGTACTATGGTGTCTAGATCTGAGTTGCACGTTTCAAAAAGTTGTCTCAAATAAGACCTAAATCACCACTATATATAGGAGGGAGGGAGGGGAGGAGGCAGCTTCAAAACCTCAAGGTTTGGCCGAAATTGGAGGTGGAGGAGTCCTACTCCAATCCTACTTGGAGTAGGATTCCACCTTCCCACTTGGAAACTCTTTCCACCTTGTGTTTTTTCCTTCTCAAACCTTATGGGCCTTAGTGGGAACTTATTCCAGCCCACTAGGGGCTGGTTTATCACTTGTCATAGCCCATGAGACCCCTTGGGGCGTGACACCACTCCCGATGGTCCCAGGCACCCCTCCCGGCACTCCCGGTACACTACCGATGAGCCCGAAACTTTTCCGGTGACCAAACAGGACTTCCTATATATTAATCTTTACCTACGGACCATTCCGGAGCTCCTCGTGATGTCCTGGATCTCATCCGGGACTCCAAAAAACTTTCGGTAACCACACATATAACTCAACTACAGTAAAACATCATCGAACCTTAACTGTGCAGACCCTGCAGGTTTCAGAACTATGTAGACATGCCCCGAGGTACTCCTTGGTCAATATCCAATAGCGGTACCTGGATGCCCATATTGGATCCTACATATTCTCCGAAGATCTTATCGGTAGAACCTCAGTGCCAAGGATTCATATAATCTCGTATGTCATTCCCTTTGTCCTTCGTTATGTTACTTGCCCGAGATTCGATCGTCGGTATACGCATACCTATTTCAATCTTGTTACCAGCAAGTCTCTTTACTCGTTCCGTAATAAAATATCTCAAGACTTACACTTAGTCACATTGCTTGCAAGGCTTGTATGTGATGTTGTATTACCGAGTGGGCCCCGAGATACCTCTCCATCACACGGAGTGACAAATCCCAGTTTTAATCCATACTAACTCATCGGACACCTTCGGAGATACCTCTAGAGTACCTTTATAGTCACCCAGTTACGTTGTGACGTTTGATACACACAAGGTATTCCTCCGGTGCCAGTGAGTTATATGATTTCATGGTCATAGGAATAAATACTTGTCACGTAGAAAACAATAGCAATAAAATGACACGATCAATATGCTACGTATATAATTTGGGTCTTGTCCATCACATGATTCTCCTAACGATGTGATCCCGTTATCAAGTGACAACACTTGCCTATGACGAGGAAACCTTGACCATCTTTGATCAACGAACTAGTCAACTAGAGGCTCACTAGGGACAGTGTGTTGTCTATGTATCCACACATGTATTTGAGTTTCCAATCAATACAATGCTAGCATGGATAATAAACGATTATTATGAACAAGGAAATATAATAATAACTAATTTATTATTGCCTCTAGGGCATATTTCCAACAGTCTACTTGCACAAGAGTCAATAATCTAGTTCACATCACCATGTGATTTTAACGAATCCAACACCCATTTAGTTCTGGGGTTTGATCACGGCTTGCTCGTGAGAGAGGTTTTAGTCAACGGTTCTGAATCTTTCAGATCCGTGTGTGCTTTACAAATCTTTATGTCATCTTATATATGTTGCTACTACATGCTAGTCGGAAATACTCCAAATATCTACTCTACTATATGAATCCGTTTTACTACTCATAGTTATTCGGATTAGTGTCAAAGCTTGCATCGACGTAACCCTTTACGACAAACTCTTTAATCACCTCCATAATCGAGAAAAAATCATTAGTCCACTAGTTACTAAGGATAACTTTGAACTTGTTTCAGTGATTCAATCCTGGATCACCTTTTGTACCCCTTGACAAACTCATGGCAAGGCACACGTCAAGTACGGTATAGAGCTTGGCATACTTTAGAGCCTACGGCTAAGGCACAGGGGACGACCTTCATCCTTTCTCTTTCTTCTGCCGTGGTCGGGCTTTTGAGTATTACTCATATTCACACCTTACAACACAGCCAAGAACTCCTTCTTTTCCGATCTATTTTGAACTCCTTCAAAAACTTGTCAAGGCATGCATTTCATTTGAAAGTTCTATTAATCGCTTTGATCTATCTCTATAGATCTTGATGCTCAATGTTCAAATAGCTCTATCCAGGTCTTCCTTTGAGAAAACCATTTCAAACAACCTTTATGTTTTACAGAAATTCTACATTACTTCTGATCAACAATATGTCAACCACATATACTTATCAGAAATTCTATAGTGCTCCCACTCACTTCTTTGGAAATACAAGTTTCTCATAAACCTTGTACAAACCCAAAAGCTTTGATCATCTCATTAAAGTGTATATTCGAACTCCGAGATGCTTGCACCAGTCCATAGAAGGATCGCTGGAGCTTGCATACTTGTTAGCATCCTTAGGATCGACAAAACCTTGTGGTTGTATCACATATAACCTTTCCTCAAGGAAACCATCGAGGAAACAATGTTTTGACATCCTATGTGCAATATTTCATAAATAATGCAGCAACTACTAACATAATTCCAACAGACTTTTAGCATCCCTACGAGTGAGAAAGTCTCATCATAGTCAACTCCTCGATCTTGTCGAAAACATCTTCGCGACAAGTCGAGCTTTTCTTAATGGTGAATAGTCACCATCATTGTTTGTCTTCCTTTTAAAGATCCATCTTTACTTAATAGTCCTACGACCATCAAGTAGTTCTTCCAAAGTCTACACTTTGTTTTCATAAATAGATCCTCTATCGGATTTCATGGTCTCCACCCATTTTTCGGAATCTGGGCCCACCATCGCTTCTCCATAGCTCGTAGGTTCATTGTCGTTCAACAACATGACCTCCAAGACAGGGTTATCGTACCACTCTGTAGTAGTACGCGACCTTGTCGACCTACGAGGTTTGTAGTAACTTGATCCGAAGCTCCATCATCAGCTTCGACTTCAATTGGTGTAAGCGCCACAGGAACAACTTCCTGCGCCCTGCTACACACTGGTTGAAGTGACGGTTCACTAACCTCATCAAGTTCCACCACCCTCCCACTCAATTCTTTAGAGAGAAACCTTTCCTCGAGAAAGGACCCGTTTCTAGAAACAAACACTTTGCTTCCGAATCTGAGATAGGAGATGTATCTAGCTGTTTCTGATATCCTATGAAGATGCATTTATCCGCTTTGGGTTCGAGTTTATCAGACTGAAACTTTTTCACATAAGCGTCGTAGCCCCAAACTTTTAAGAAACGACAGCTTAGGTTTCTTCAAACCATAGTCTATATTGTGTCATCTCAACGGAAATACACGGTGCCCTATTTAAAGTGAATGCGGTTGTCTCTAATGCATAACCCATAAACGATAGTGGTAATTCGATAAGAGACATCATAGTATGCACCATATCTAATAGGGTGTGGCTATGACGTTCGAACACACCATCACACTATGGTGTTCCAGATGGCATGAATTGCGAAACAATTTCCATATTGTCTTAACTGTGTACCAAAAATCCATAACTCAGATATTCATCTCTATGATCATATCGTAGACAGTTTATCCTCTTGTCACGACGATCTTCACTCTGAAATAGCGTTGAACTTTTCAATATTTCAGACTTTGTGATTCATCAAGTAAATACTCCTGTATCTACTCAAATCGTCAGTGAAGTAAGAACATAACGATATCCACTGCGTGCCTCATCACTTATTGGAATATACACATCAAAATGTATTACTTCCAACAAGTCACTTTCTTGTTCCATGTGGTATTATTTTGCATGTCTCAAGTGATTCAAAATCAGGTGAATCCAAACGATCCATCCGCATGGAGTGTCTTCATGCGTTTTTACACCAACATGACTCAAGTGGCAGTGCCACAACTAAGTGGTGCTATCATTATTACTTTGCATCTTTTGGCACCAATATTATGAACATGTGTAACACTACGATCGAGATTCAATAAACCATTGAAGGTAATTATTCAAGCAAGTAGAATAACTATTACTCTCTTTAAATGAATAATGGTTTTGCAATAAACACAATCCAATCATGTTCATGCTCAACGCAAACACCAAATAACAATTATTTAGGTTTAACACCAATCCCGGTGATAGAGGGAGCGTGCGATGTTTGATCACATCAACCTTGGAAACACTTCCAACACTTACCATTACCTCGCCTTTAGCTAGTCTCCGTTTATACCGTAGCTTTCATTTCGAGTTACTAATCACTTAGCAACCGAACCGGTATCCAATACCCTCGTGCTACTAGGAGTACCAGTAAAATACACATCAATATCATGTATATCAAATATACTTTTGTCGACTTTGCCAGCCTTCTTATCTACCAAGTATCTAGGGTAGCTCTGCCTCAGTGACCGTTTCCCCCATAACAGAAGCACATAGTCTCGGGTTTTGGTTCAATCTTGGGTTTCTTCATTGGAGCACCAACTGGGTTGCCGTTTCATGAAGTATCCCTTCTAGCCCTTGCCCTTCTTGAAACTAGTGGTTTTACTAACCATCAACAATTGATGCTCCTTCTTGATTTCTACTTTCGCAGTGTCAAACAGTGCAAATCGCTCAAGGATCATCATATCTATCCTTGATATGTTACAGTTCATCACGAAGTTCTAACAACTTGGTGGAAGTGACTTTGGAGAACTGTCACTATCTCATCTCGGAGATTAACTCCCACTTGATTCAAGCGATTGTTGTACTCAGACAATCTGAGAACATGCTCAAAAAATTGAGTTTTTCTCCTCTAATTTTTAGACAAAGAATCTTGTCGGAGGTCTCACACCTCTCAACAAGGGCACGAGCATGAAATCTCAATTTCATCTCCTAGAACATCTCTTATGTTCCCCGATGTTTCAAAACGTCTTCGGCGCCTTGCTTCTAAGCCATTTAAGTATCACGCACTCAACTATCATGTAGTCATCAAAACGTGTATGTCAGATGTTCACAACATCCAGAGACGACGCTCGAGGTGCAGCACACCGAGTGGTGCATTATGGACATAAGCCTTCTGCGCAGCAATGAGCACAATCCTCAGTTTTACGGACTTAGTCCGTAAAGTTGCTACTATCAACTTTCAACTAAATTTTCTCTAGGATCATATAAAAACAGTAGAGCTATAGCGCAAGCTACATCATAATTCGCAAAGACCTTTTGACTATGTTCATGATAATTAGAGTTTAACTAATCAAATTACTTAATAAACTCCCACTCAAAAAGTACATCTCTCTAGTCATTTGAGTGGTACATGATCCAAATCCACTAACTCAAGTCCGATCATCACGGTGAGTTGAGAATAGTTTTAGTGGTAAGCATCTCTATGCTAATCATATCAACTATACGATTCATGCTCGACCTTTCGGTCTCTTGTGTTCCGAGGCCATGTCTGCACATGCTAGGCTCATCAAGTTTAACACGAGTGTTCCGTGTGTACAACTTTTTTGCACCCGTTGTATGTGAACGTTGAGTCTATCACACCCGATCATCACGTGGTGTCTCGAAACGAAGAACTGTCGCAACGGTGCACAGTCGGGGAGAACACAATTTCGTCTTGAAATTTTAGTGAGAGATCACCTCATAATGCTACTGTCGATCTAAGCAAAATAAGGTGCATAAAAGGATTAACATCACATGCAATTCATAAGTGACATGATATGGCAATCATCTTGTGCTTCTTGATCTCCATCACCAAAGCACCGGCACGATCTTCTTGTCACCGGCGCCATACCATGATCTCCATCATGATGATCTCCATCAACGTGTCGCCATCGAGGTTTTCGTGCTACTTATGCTATTACTACTAAAGCTACGTCCTAGCAATATAGTAAACGCATCTGCAAACACAAACGTTAGTTTAAAGACAACCCTATGGCTCCTGTCGGTTGCCTTACCATCGACGTGCAAGTCGATATTAACTATTACAACATGATCATCTCATACATCCAATATATCACATCACGTCATTGGACATATCATATCACAAGCATACCCTGCAAAAACAAGTTAGACGTCCTCTAATTTATTGTTGCATGTTTTACGTGGCTGCTATGGGTATTTAGTATAATCGCATCTTACTTACGCAAAAACAACAACGAAGATGTGAAAATTGCTATTTAACCTCTCCAAGGACCGCCTCGGTCAAAACCAATTCAACTAAAGTTGAAGAAACCGACACCTGTCAGTCATCTTTATGCAACGA
Source organism: Hordeum vulgare subsp. vulgare (assembly GCF_904849725.1). NCBI lineage: Eukaryota > Viridiplantae > Streptophyta > Magnoliopsida > Poales > Poaceae > Hordeum > Hordeum vulgare. The sequence goes on along the minus strand of NC_058524.1, from coordinate 383,913,760 downwards.
GGTTGCATGTCAATCGATGAAACTAGTCGTTTGTAAGCATACGAATAATGTCGGTCCCGGCCGCTTCAATCCAACAATACCGCCGAATCGGGAAAGCACTAAGGAGGGCAGCAAATTGAAAATCACCGTCCACAAAACCCTTTGTGTTCTACTCGAGATAACATCTACGCATGAACCTAGCTCATGATGCCACTGTTGGAGAACGTTGCATAGGAAACAAAAAAATTCCTACGCACACGAAGACCTATCATGGTGATGTCCATCTACAAGAGGAGATTTGGATCTACGTACCCTTGTAGATCGCACAGTAGGAAGCGTTAAGAAACGTGGTTGATATAGTGGAACGTCTTCACGTCCCTCGAACCGCCCCACGAACCGTCCCACGAACCGTCTGCGATCCGTCCCATGATCCGTCCCGCGATCCGTCCAACGAACCGTCCCACGATATGTCTCACGAACCGTCTTGTGAACTGTCTTGTGATCCGTCTTCATGATCCGTTCCGACCTAGTGCCGAACGGACGGCACCTCCGCGTTCAGCACACATACAGCTCGATGACGATCTCCACCTTCTTGATCCAGCAAGAGGGGGCGGAGAGGTAGAAGAGTTCTCCGGCAGCGTGACGACGCTCTAGTGGTGGTGACGATCTAATCCTGCACGGCTCCGCCCGAGCTCCGTAGAAATACGGTCTAGAGGAAGAACTATGGTGTCTAGATCTGAGTTGCACGTGACAAAAAGTTGTCTCAAATCAGACCTAAATCACCACTATATATAGGAGTGAGGGAGGGGAGGAGGCAGCCTCAAAACCTCAAGGTTTAGCCGAAATTGGAGGTGGAGGAGTCTTACTCCAATCCTACTTGGAGTAGGATTCCACCTTCCCACTTGGAAACTCTTTCCACCTTCTGTTTTTCCTTCTCAAACCAATGGGCCTTAGTGCGAACTTATTCCAGCCCACTAGGGGCTGGTTTATATCTTCCCATAGCCCATGAGGCCCCTTGGGGCGTGACACCCCTCCCGATGGTCCCCGGCACCCCTCCCGGTACTCCCGGTACATTATCGATGAACCCGAAACTTTTCCTGTGACCAAAGTAGGACTTACTATATATTAATATTTACCTCTGGACCATTCTGGAGCTCCTCGTGATGTCCTGGATCTCATCCGGGTCTCCGAACAACTTTCGGTAACCACACATATAACTCAACTATACTAAAACATCATCGAACCTTAAGTGTGCAGACCCCGCGGGTTCGAGAACTATGTAGACATGCCTCGAGGTACTCCTCGGTCAATATCCAGTAGCGGGACCTGGATGCCCATATTGGATCCTACATATTCTCTGAAGATCTTATCGGTTGAACCTCAGTGCCAAGGATTCATATAATCCCGTATGTCATTGCCTTTGTCCTTCGGTATGTTACTTGCCCGAGATTCGATCGTCGGTATCCGCATACCTGTTTCAATCTCGTTACCAGCAAGTCTCTTTAATCATTCCGTAATACAAGATCATGTGACTTACACTTAGTCACATTGCTTGCAAGGCTTGTATGTGATGTTGTATTACCGAGTGGGCCCCGAGATATCTCTCCGTCACACGGAGTGACAAATCCCAGTCTTAATTTATACTAACTCAACGGACACCTTCGGAGATACCTGTAGAGTACCTTTATAGTCACCCAGTTACGTTGTGACGTTTGATACACACAAGGTATTCCTCCGGTGACAGTGAGTTATATGATTTCATGGTCATAGGAATAAATACTTGACACGCAGAAAACAATAGCAATAAAATGACACTATCAATATGCTACATATATAATTTGGGTCTTGTCCATCACATGATTCTCCTAATGATGTGATCCCGTTATCAAGGGACAACACTTGCCTATGGCCAGGAAACCTTGACCATCTTTGATCAATGAATTAGTCAACTAGAGGCTCACTAGGGACAGTGTGTTGTCTATGTATCCACACATGTATTTGAGTTTCCAATCAATACAATTATAGCATGGATAATAAACGATTATTATGAACAAGGAAATATATTAATAACTAATTTATTATTGCCTCTAGGGCATATTTCCTAACACCTACATGGATTTAGGTATCTAGACATGGGAGCTTGGTTGTGAACGACATATGAGGTCCTTTACGGCATTGCCCAGGAACGTATAGGGGCCGAGATGAGCCAACTATGGTTGTGTATGCTATTAGTAGGTATTCATAAAGGAATAGTTAATTATGTGCAATTCGTTATGCCCCCTCGGTTGGTTTACCCATAGTTTTCGAAAATGTTCATTCCTGCCCAAACCACTTTGCTTCTCTTATGCTTTCACCCTTCGGTCTCAATTATGTCGAGTCAAAGGCTTTTGACTGTCGGCGACCCCGGCCACCTTCCTACCTTATTCCTCCGTCAGATCCTCCCCGACCTCCATCCCGTCCATGGCGCCTTGAACCCTACTGTAGGTCGCCAGTCCCTCCCCGGCCTCCAACCTGGTTGGATCCGGTCCAGCCAAAGTCTCTGTCGCGCACCCATGCCTCGCATCAATCCCAACCTCCCCTACATCGCTTCGCCGCCCCATGACCCTAGGATCCGCATGGCCCATCCCTAGATCCACCTTGTCTTAGTGATTTCGACAGATTCGATCGCAAGAGGCCCGGGCACTCTGACCACCTAGTTGGACGACGACCTCGGCGGCGCCGTGCGACGCAGGGCTCCGACGCGGGTGCAAGGCACAAAGGCAAGGTGCGGGTGCTCCGGTGACGGGAACGATGATGAACTACGGGGATATGGACGTGGCCGAGGCGGGGTAGAAGAACCAGTGACGGAGGCAAAATGGTCTCCCTAACAGTCAAACGCCTTTGACTCGACGTAATTGGGACGGAAGGGCAAAAAACACAAGAGGACTGAACGCACTTGGGCAATATCAAGGTTTTTTTTTTAACTAGCACATATACCCCTGCATCCCAATGATAAAAGATATTCACTTGTCCACCAAAATGTATATCAATGTGATACAACAACATCCGGACGGTTGTACCTCATAGCGGTAGGGATACACACGTCGAGGTTGAAATCTACTGCCTCCTTTGTTGTGGTTATCTTATGAAAGTCTTAGAAATGGATTATTAACGAAAGATAGAAGAGAAGCTCATGCAAGTTCAGCTGGTTGGGGCCTTTGCGATCATGAGTTACCAATCCCATAAAGCATAAATATTTTTCGCTACTCCTTTGTTTACAGAAAAAGGATGCAATTGAGGCCATCATAACATAGTTTTTTAATTAACATATCTAACCAATTCAAATGGGGTAAAAACATGCCCTTCTAACATATCTTGTCTAAGATATGTAGCCAATTTAAATGAGATAGAGAGCTTTTAATATTCCATAGCAATTAATTAGGTTAAGTAAGTTTATGCCCTAAAAAAATTATACTAGTTAACACGAGCGACTAATACCGTGGTTGGAAGCTAAGCATTTTTTGGTCAATCATATATAAATTATTTTAATATGAGTTACGGTTGCAAAAGTTATACCATGATCATTTGACTATATTCTCTGTGTAAATAGGCGATAGGCGATAGGCGATAGGCATGGGTCGTGCAGTGGGGGAGAAACCGGCGGCCGGTCGCCACCGAGCCATATCAACCGTCCACGTACCCCAACAAACCAAACCAATTGCCCTTTGCTTATCCTTCCATCTAGGAGCCGTAACCGCCCTTATCTCACCGCAGATAATGTTAGATGACTGTTAGTATATTGCATATAATGACCCTCCACAGAGCCCCTTGCTAATTAATAGATTAGATTAATATAATCTCCCCTCACAATTATCTCTTTCTTCTTCCCCAAAAGGCGAAGCAGGAGATTCTCCCGAGAATACCCCCGGCGTTGCCGCGGCCGCGGGTATATATAGCGCGCCCGCCACCTCCAACTCGCCACACACACCCCCACCCCCACCCCCACCCCCACCCGTAGATACACGGGCCACCGGCCAACGGCGGCAAGGATGGTCGGCCTTCTCCCCCAGACCAATGCGGCGGCGCAGGCCGAGGTCCTCGGCGACGCGTGGGACTACCGCGGCCGTCCCGCCGCCCGCTCCACCACCGGCCGCTGGGGCGCCGCCGCCATGATCCTCGTGGCCGAGCTCAACGAGAGGCTCACCACGCTGGGGATCGCGGTCAACCTGGTCACGTATCTCACGGCCACGATGCACGTCGGCAACGCCGAGGCGGCCAACGTCGTCACCAACTTCATGGGCACTTCCTTCATGCTCTGCCTCCTCGGCGGCTTCGTCGCCGACTCCTTCCTCGGTCGCTACCTCACCATCGCCATATTCACCGCCATCCAGGCATCCGTGAGTTTGACTTTGCTTGCCTGCTTTGCCGTCCCTCGCCGTGCAACTTTTAACTGCTTGCCCTTTTTTTTCCTATACTAGATTAGAAGATCCCCTTCTTTTGGTGGTAGGTTGTTAGTTTAGTTACTCTATACTTTTCCAAAGAAGAGAAATACTACTACGTACCAATCTGTAATACTAGCTTTTTTTCTTTCTTTTAAAAAACAAGTGGAACACACGTATTAATATTAACTGAGAAGAGGATACTGCTGTGAAAAGAACGGCCACCAAATCAACACTGTTTAATCATCATGGGCGTATATGCTTCCATTCCAAGATCGCCGCATGGCGTATGGGACTATGGGTCCTCTCCTCCATATATGCCACAGTGGACAATAAGGACTAGTTACAATCTCCTTTATACATCTTCTTAAATTAACAATTCGGAGATAAGATACCAGTAACTCGCATCGCATGAGATTAAATCTGAATATATATTTTCCTCTCTTTTTTATTAATGCAAAAAAAGAATTATTTGTGTCCGTCTCCCTTATCTTAATTAAGTACCCTTTGTAGACTATTATCAAAATATATAAATTATTAAAATAATATTTTAAATGCTTTTATATTAGTTTAGGGAGAGAGTAACGTTTTGCAACTTGAGATCGTAATCGAGAAGCATGGAACTTGCAGGGCGTAACGATCCTGACGATCTCAACGGCAGCGCCGGGACTGCGGCCGCCGGCGTGCACGGCGGAGGGCGCCGGTATAGGGACTTGCACCCGCGCGTCGGGTGGGCAGCTGGGCGTACTGTACCTTGCGCTGTACCTGACGGCCCTGGGCACCGGCGGGCTCAAGTCTAGCGTCTCCGGCTTCGGCTCCGACCAGTTCGACGAGTCCAACAGCACCGAGAAGTCGCAGATGATGCGCTTCTTCAACTGGTTCTTCTTCTTCATCAGCCTCGGCTCTCTCCTGGCCGTCACCGTGCTCGTCTACGTCCAGGACAACCTGGGCCGGCCCTGGGGCTATGGCGCCTGCGCCGCCTCCATCGCCGCCGGGCTCGTGGTGTTCCTCGCCGGCACCCGCAGGTACCGGTTCAAGAAGCTGGCCGGGAGCCCGCTGACCCAGATCGCCGCCGTGGTCGTGGCCGCGTGGCGCAAGCGCCGCGTCCAGCTGCCCGCCGACACCTCCATGCTCTACGACATCGACGTCGGCAAGGTCGCCGCCATTGAGGGGGGCTCCACCAAGAAGAGCAAGCTCAAGGAACGCATCCCGCACACCAAGCAGTTCCGGTAATACTATAAGCTAGTACTACTTACCAACAAATTGCTAATTGCCACGCTCTCTTGCTTGCTTAACTCATTTGCTGGTTGAGTGCGTTAATCTATATGCTCCTGCCGATTATGTATTTGTGGATGACATGGGTCAAAGTTGCATGCGTGGCCTTGGAAGTTGCAAGTATAGAGGCCAGATAGAGGAGTGTTGACTAGAGTTGACTGGGCCCCAGCATGCAAATGCAAGTGGACGAGTAACTCGTATAGTGTTTCTTACTACTTCTCCAGTACTAATCATTAAATTGGTAGTAATAATTCTAGGATGCAAGCTCACCTGGAACGGAAGGAATGCAAGTTGATGTTAGATTCAGCTTTTGCACCTGGAGTGTGTCCCTTCCTTTCCTTCCAAATCAGTTCATCATTTTCTCCCAACTTGGCCTATCAGATGCCAAGGGCCGTACCACACGCCAATGGTGAATCTACTACGAAAACGAATACGACCCACCCTCCCCCTGCCTAGGGTTGCCTAGGGCAGCCAAATGCCACGGTTTGTCACCCCGCCCTACTGACATGTCCACTTGCGTGCTCGTGTGTTTACGGAAGGGGAGAGGAGGATAACCATGGTTGGGCGGCGACAAATGACGAGTTTGGCAGGCAGCGTACCAATAATTGCGACTATTCTATAGCTATAGCGATGGCACGGGGTCCCGAGACCGTGCTTCTGTCCCCTCGTCTCCCCACCCATCCATTGATCCTGCCCCCCTTCTCTTCTCTTGTGTGGAACCACCTGCACCCAAGCCTTAGTGACCTCCCTGCAAGCAAGAATACAAGGATACAAGTGCGGTGTGTCATGTGCTCTACGGATTCAGAGACGCCGGATGTACTGGACTCTACTGGGATTGGGATAGGGATAGGGATAGGGATAGGCCAACTCCTGGGTGGAGATATGGGAGGATCGTATCGGAGCCTGGTCGGTAGGCAGCGCCAAAACAATCTCTTATTTGCTCTGTTTCCCTGATTTGACCACACTGCTAGTTATAGGGTTTTCTGTACCAAACCTAGTCAGCATTCAGCAGACGCCCAAGAAACCGAGGACGGCAGTGGATTCCAAATGGGCCTTGTGTTTTGACTCTACGTACTTTGCAACCGACGGTTTCTGTAACACCAATAGTTTTTTATTTTTCCTTTTCCGAAACGGAGTAGTAACACCAATAGTGGAGAATGTAGGAGTAAACCAACTGTTAAGAGCCAGTCATACATGCCATTACCAGGTACTACTACTACTCTTTTGATGGCTTGGTCTCTGACAAGTGGAAATCGAGTCTTTTGTGCCTGACAAGCTAGGAGAACCCTAGTGTACACCTCTTTTTTCCCTTGGAAATGAAATTGACTTAGCTTGATTCGTCCCGAAATAAATATCTTAAGCTTAGTATAATTTGTATTAAAACTAGTATAAAGTTCAGGTATTTTAATTTTAAAACGAAGGGAGTATATATTCTCTTACATACAGTACCTGCACACACAAGTCTTGAAATATTTTATGGTGTTGCTATCAAATCAAACACGCACGTTTTGACTGAAATTCCTTTTGCTAATGCTCCACGTCCACGGTAAGGCCAGTAGAGAGAGGTAGACGGGAATCACCTCAATTATTATTAGGTGGGCGATTGTGCAGAGGACCGAGACGTGTGCACACCGAAAGCTTTGCGTGATTGGGGCAGTAGAAAAACGAAAAGCCCCATCAACAAGACAAGAAACCCCTAGACACAACAGTGGGAGAAGAAAGCTAGTGGTAGTAGTAGCACCTAGCACGTCGTGTCTCGTGTGTGGTACTACCAGTACTCTACTTACCAGCGAAAGCAAAGGAAATTTGCTCATCGCTTGGCCAGTGATGGGGACAAGAAGATCTAGGCGAACCTTTCTCGCTCACATGCATCTGCCCTTCCCTTTTGTCATGGCTCACTTGGAAGCTAGAGGATCCACGCCACATCTGTCCAGTTCACGCTCGGAAAAGCACTGGAGTCTGGAGATCATCCCAATCCCAACCCCATGGACCATGCTGCATAGCCCCCCGCCTCTAAAAGCGCTCAGGCCATGTGTTGCTTGCGGTTGCTCTCTCTTGACAAATGATTATCTAGGTTGGTGAGGATGATGGGGGAAATTAATCAGATCCACCGCCTAATTATCTACGTTAATTCACCACCCCCTATTAGAGCACTGTTGTGCATACGTGAGTATAAACGAACAAACGATCCATCGCTCTTCACATCCTTTGCTAAAAAGCAGTGTGTCATGTCTCACGTGTTTTCCTGAAACGGACGGGGTTATTTGGAGGGGTTTTCGGGGAAAATGGTTTCTTGGCACAAGCTCATGATTTCAGTTCCATACATGATGCTGACATGCTTCTTTTTGTTAATCATCATCACATGATGAGGCCGGCCGGCCCAGGTTCTACCTGGGGTTGCATTATCATCACCTTCATCACATGATTCTGCCTCCCTAATTAACTGAACACAACCTGGTGATGCTAATTGGCTGGCTGTCGGTCACCTAAACGTACACTACTTGTTTAATCCCTGTGTGTTCCATACATACATATACATTCATGACCCCTTAGCAACTTCTCGTCAGGAAGATAAAACTCTGAATACTCGTGCCTGCATAGCTGTCGACGATTCCCTTCCAAAGAAGTTGGTTGTTCCTCACTCTGGTCTGGACCCCTAGATAGATGCTCGGCCTAGGATGATTTGTTGTTTTTGATCCGTGTCTCCATCTGCCTCCGAATCTTGTACCTGTGACCACTGCTTTTAGTTTGCACTTGTTGCATCACAGGCTGTAGTAGTAGCCAAAAGTGAAAAGGAACGTCGCATGGTCTCTGTGTCCATTAAAATAAAATCCAATGACAGGAACTCAATCGTAGTATCTTTATTTTAAATACTTGGTTTTCTGATACTACGAAACAGCACTTGTTGCTGAAGCTGCTTTATTACAATATATATAAAAGAAAGTAATGGCAATAGTATTTCTTTCATGTGGTTTATTATCATGTGTAACTCTGAAGACACACCAGCTTCTGAAACTTGTCACTACACAACCATACGACTGAACTTGTTATATTGCTGAATTTAAACTGAGACGGTTAATCAATTCAAGTTGATTTGATTTAGTAGTACTAGTTCTTGTTCTGATCGACCTGATCTTTTCCTTTTGCAGTTTCTTGGACCATGCGGCGATCAACTCAGACCCCGCCGGCGAGCCGACCAAGTGGCAGCTTGCTACGCTGACGGACGTGGAGGAGGTCAAGACGGTGGCGCGTATGCTTCCGATATGGGCCACGACCATCATGTTCTGGACGGTGTACGCGCAGATGACCACCTTCTCGGTGTCTCAGGCCACCACCATGGACCGCCACATCGGCCCGTCCTTCCAGATCCCGGCGGGCTCCCTCACCGTCTTCTTCGTCGGCTCCATCCTCCTCACCGTCCCCATCTACGACCGCATCGTCGTGCCCGTTGCCCGCCGCTTCAATGGCAACCCGCACGGGCTCACCCCGCTCCAGCGGATCGGCATCGGTCTCGTGCTCTCCATCCTTGCCATGACCTCCGCCGCGCTCGTCGAGATCAAGCGCCTCCGCGTGGCGCGGGAGTCCGCCGTCCCGGAGGGCGCCCCCGTGCCCATGACGGTCTTCTGGCTCATCCCGCAGTTTTTTTTTGTCGGCGCCGGCGAGGCCTTCACCTACATCGGACAGCTCGACTTCTTCCTCCGCGAGTGCCCCAAGGGGATGAAGACCATGAGCACGGGGCTCTTCCTTAGCACGCTCTCGCTCGGCTTCTTCGTCAGCTCGGCGCTCGTCACCGTCGTACACAAGATCACCGGTGACCGCCGGCCGTGGATCGCCGACGACCTCAACAAGGGCGAGCTCTACAAGTTCTACTGGCTGCTCGCCGGGGTCTGCCTCGCCAACCTCGTCGTCTACCTCTTCGCCGCCAGGTGGTACAAGTACAAGGCCGGCCGCCCCGGCGCCGACGGCAGCGTCAACGGCGTCGAGATGGCCGACGCCGAGCCGTGCCTTCACTGACTGACCTCGCGTTCGTCCGTTCGTGTTTCTCAATCGGACGGCCTTGCTTTCTTCGCATGTTGTACCATACATACATACTACTAGTATTGGATGGATCGTCCCGCGGTCCTCCACGTGTGCCTACGTGTAGTATAATGGGATTAATAACTTCTTAGAGGTGAGAAATGGAAAAGCTGACGAAAGGGTTGGCGGGGCGGGGAAGGGTGTTGCTGACTCAATGTCACTGCATTTTGTGAAAATTCCTCGTCCAATGTAAAATCATGAAAAGAAAAGAAAAGAAAACGTGTGCTCTTTTAGTTGACTTGTGATTTTCAATGGTCGATTTTTTTTCTTATGTTAAGTTACATGTAATTGTTTTAAAGAAATATCATGCATAGTTTCAGACCTTTTCTTAATGCATTCAGAGGACTCTTGAGAGTTCACATGGATTCAAACTCCCTCTCTCTATATATACATATATATGCTCCCTCTTCCTAGGGTCGACACACAAAGCGAGTGAAGAGGGGAGGGTCCTCTAAGAATCCCTTCCAACCTACGCATCGAGATGTGTTTTTGTACGCAATATAGATTCATATTTGTTTGTAGATGTTTTCGCTTGTCTATTTTTTCACAGAAGAGAAGCAAACAAGGGGATGCTTTACGGGCATATTTGATTGTCCCAAGTGAACAGTACTTGCATTTTGTTCACATCTCGAATCAGCTAGGTTAAGCAAAAACAGACAACGAACCAATATTTGTATATTGTTTGGTTGCCTGCATTGTATCAATCGAATGTTTGGTTGCCGTATTTACATTTAAAGGATAAGCAGATGCAAACCACAATTGTTTGGCCGCATAAACGTTTGTGTTCTGTTCACCTTATTCAAATGTGATGGCCTTAGCACCACATTATATACAACAGCAAGCAGAGCACTAACAACATCATAATAACATCAAACATCACAAAAACAAGTAGGTAAATAACAGATAAACACATACTGCTAAGTAGCTAGCATCCATGCTGCTAACAAAAGTAGGTTCTAAGACAGAGGGCATCCCAAGCAACCTGCTTCATCATAGGGTGTTGAGCGCTCGACAAAATAATAACACTTTCATAGCAAGTTCTTCCATCACCGCAACAAACTAACTAGAAGTTCATACTAACAAAGTTCACAGGGCGAAAGCCACCTCACCGATGTAGCTCTGCGTGTTGCAACGCGCCCTGCACCCGATGGAGTTGTCGTGGTTGTAGATTTGAACCTTCAGGCCCAGGTCGGAGATGTGCAGAACGATGTGTTCGCCGGAGACGATCCTATGGCGACGGTAGAAGTATGTCAGCACCGGGCAAGCACCATCTGGCCGGCGAAGTTCTAGACCTAAACCCAGAACTCGTACCACTTGTTCACCAAGAGCCTGACCACGCGCGAGAGCTTGAGTGCTAGCCACCCCTTCATCACCTCCATGAACATGGGAGGGATGACGAGCATGGAGAGATCCTCCTCATTTTGCATTTGCATGTAGAATTGAAGGGGCTCTCGGGACCCCAATCCTAGGAGCTCGTCTCCTTGAAGGTAACACGCTCATGAAGGTGACCCTATCAAGAAAGTTCACCCTCTTGAGGCAACGGTTCGTGGGGATGAAGTCCACGGCGGCTTCGACGACATGGGATCCTCCTCCGGCCTTGTCCCACTCTGTCTTCATCACCTTGTCAGGTAAGTGAAAGCACATATGCTCCCTTGGTGGTTTTGATAATTCATGACAATATACATTGTCTCTTGGACTAATAGTTTTATCTAGTTTATTTCAGATAAGATCCATAGAGAAAATTGACTGGATTGTGAGAAGAAGCTCCAAGGAAGGAGAAGAATAGGATTGACCAAGCTTCAAGCTTCAATACTGTACACTTTACATTTTGTGAGAAATCGCATTTGAGTCCATAGGAAAGCCAATACTATTAAAAGGGGATGAGGTGTCTATGATGATCTGGTTGCTCAAGTGCTTAGAGTTAGCCACCAAATAACCTCATGAAATTCTCCCGCAAATATTCTGTACAAAGCTTAAACACTCAAATTCAGTGCCACCAATATTTCCAAATCGGCCCTACCGAGTTTTACCCTAGACAGAATCCAGAGCCAACCCATCAATCTCGGTAACGACAACACTTGATTTCAGTGCAACCGAAAACCAGTGACCAACTCTATGGTTACCATTTGTTGAAAATCGGAATTTCCGATTTTTGCAAACCGATGCCACCGAGTTTGGTAACTGCCTAGCTCAGCCAAATTGGACTCACCGAGATTTATATATCGGTCTCACCGAAACACGAAAAGTTGTCACATTTTGTACTAGTCGGTGCAACCGAGTTTCCACTTTGATTTCACCGAGTTGGGCAATAATGTTGTAACGGTTGGGTTTTTGGAGATTCTTATATATACCCCTCCACCAACCTATCATTCGCAGAGGAAGCACTCAGAATATACCAACACTTGCCCCATTCATTTTCTGAGAGAGAACCACCTACTCATGTGTTGAGATCAAGATATTCCACTCCAACCATATGGATCTTTATTTCCAGCCTCCCCAAGTTACTTTCCACCCAATCAATCTCTTCTAGACAAGTCAAATATGTGAGAGAGTGATTGAGTGTTGAGGAGACTATCTTTTGAAGCACAAGAGCAACGAGTTCATCATACTTACAACATCTATTACCTTTTGGAGAGTGGTGTCTCCTAGATTGATTAAGTGTCGCTTGGGAGCCTCCAAATTCGTGCGGAGTTGAACCAAGAAGTTTGTAAGGGCAACGAGATCGCCTACTTCATGAATATCTACACCGAGTGAGGCTAGTCGTTCGTTGACGTAAGCCATGGTGGAATAGACAAGGTTGCTTCTCTGTGGACCGTTCATGGGTGGAGCCTTGTGTGGACTCACGCAGACGTTACTCTTTTTCGTGGACGTATGATAACACCACCTATTAGAACCACGCCAAAAATCACCGTGTCATCTTTGAGTTTGACCTTCCTACCTCTACTCCTTACTTTCATGTGTTCGCTGCTATACTCGTAGACTTGCATGTGTAGGGTGTGATTGAATTGCTATAATTGCTAAAATCTGCCAACCATTAAAATTGGAAAAATGTTAGGTTTTTAGTTTTTCAAGTAGTCTATTCAACGCACCTCTAGACATCCCTTCTAATGATCCCACAATTTATATCAGAGCAATTCAAGCCCCTCCGGACATCCCTTCTAATGATCCCACAATTTATATCAGAGCATTGGTCTCCATAGCTTTGGTTTCATCACCATTGGAGGAAGATGGGTGTGTCTAGTTTGGAGAGTCTTAGTTGTAGGGTGCCTATTCTCAGTGGGGAGTACTATAGTCAACGGAAAGACAAAATGCTTGATATATTTGATGAATTCCATTTGACCAAGTATGTTGAAAATTCGTATGTGCTTCCCATTGATCCCTTACATCCTTCTCACGAGGAAGAAATTGATATGCAATGTAATCTTAGAACTGTTAATCTTATCATTAGAGGATTGCTAAGAATTGTTTGAATCAAATGAAAAACTTTGAATGTGCTTATACCTTGGGGAAAGATTTGGAGAAAAGATATCCTAACTACTCCTTGAAAAATCTTGATGTCATTCTCCATAAAACCATTGCCTTTGACAAAATAAAGCCTAGGCGATCCAAACTTTGATAATTACTTGTTTGAGATTCATGACCTCATGCATGCTAAAGGAGATGTCAATATCATCAATAACATTATTGTCGAATCCATTCGCATTCACAGACTTGAACATTGTCACAATCACAATTCTAATGAATCTCTTGATTTTTGTGACGAGGATATTCCACTTGACGATGACAATGTGGAACATGGCTACTACGATGAAGATGAGAGGTTTGACATTGAATGTAAGAAGACCATGAATAGTCTTAGTCTCATGGCAAATATTAAGGACTACATGGCCGGAGGAGAAGAGTGGATTCTCGATAGTGGATGCACCGATTACATGACCGAAGATAGAGACATGTGTCAAGATATCACACCAAATCATGGACCACAGAGTTATGTGGCATTTGGAGATGACTCCAAGGGTAAGGTACTAGGTCTTGGTAAGTTGGTCATATCTCATGGTAGTTCTATTCAAAATGTCATGCTTGTTGAATCTCTTGGCTACAATCTTCTTTCAATATCTAGACTAGTGGACTTACTTTGGTTTCAATGTGCTATTTACTAAAGTTGATTGCCAAGTGTTCCATCAAGATAATCATAACATGATTGAAAGGATCGATATGGTTGAGTAGAGGAAGGGATGAATAGGCAACTAATAAATTTTAATCTTTTCTTTTAATAAATTAAGTTTAGCAGCAGATAGGTTGTCTAGATATGCAACTACGTGAGCAACCTATATGATGCTAACTACAACAATAGTAAGCAAGAAGTAAATACAAGTAAAGGTAAGAAATAACCACAAGTAGAACCGATGAAGACGAGGATGTGTTTCCGAAGTTCCTTCCCTTTGAGGGAAGTACGCCTCCCTTGGAGCGGTGTGGAGGCACAATGCTCCCCAAGATGCCACTAAAGCCACCGTATTGTCGTCACGCCCTCACATAATGCAAGCTTCCATGATTCCACTAAGTGGTGCCCTTGAAGGCGGCGACATGAACTTTACAAACAAGGTTGTAGCTCTCTCCACAACTGAATTGGAGGCTCCTAACGAAACCATGAAGCTTCACCACAATGACATATGGATTCGAGGTGGCCTCTTTCATCTAGGGTGCTCAAACACCCAAGATTAACAAGATCCGTGAAGGATTAATGGGGAAACAACTTTTCACTTGGTGGAAGTGTGGGGGAAGGCTTTCTCCTCCAAACCCTAGAGAATCAACAAGATTTGATGGCTAGGGAGGGAGATCGGGCAAGTTTGATCTTTTGGAGCATCAATGGAGCTGGAGAGGAAAAGGTGAGATCTCATCGGGAAAGAAGACCCCTATTTATAATGGGGGGAAATCTGGCCGTTACCAACCCCTACTAACCCAGCTAAGCGGTAGTACCATGCACCTGGGCGGTACTACCGTCCTGTAGGAGCGGTACTTCCGCTTAGCCTGGTCGAGGAAAGGTAAGACACCAAAGGATTTTTCCAAGTGGAAGTGGGCACGACAAAAGAGGCGGCAGTACCGCTAGAGCAGTACTACCGCTTCCCGTGGGCGGTACTTCCACCCAAACACAGAAAAACGCCCCCATACACCAGAGAAATAAAATAAGCGGTAGAGAGCCCGACATTGGTGGGCGGAAGTACCACTGGAGCGGTACTACCACTCACCACAGCGGTACTATCGCTTCTGCAATTTTCTGGGCACTATTTCAGGGCAGCTCCTTTGCTCCGGGAAATGGATGGGGTGCAAGAATGAGAGAAATTGTTCCACCCATCCTTTCCATACGCGGATGCCCTCTTGATAGTACGGGATTATCTATCACTCGAGTCACTACAAGAAAGATGCTCATACATGACGTTATTTAAGATGTCGTTGATGAATTCGTCATAAATCTATGACGATTTCATTTGAGATTGTCGTAAGCCGTTTGAGGAGATCAAATCTACATATAAATTACGACGATGTGAGTCAAAAACGTCGTAACCGCATAAGATGAGATCGTCATAACTTTTACGACGATTATAAAAATGTCGTAACATGTTCTAACTATATTGACATGTCACCCGGATCGATGACATGGCGTCCATCCATCCATCCATCCATCTATCTCACCATCTTACATCCATCCAAACCTGGCCAAACGGGTCGTGCCGGCGGGGCCGGCCCGACTGCCCGCAGGCCAGGCACGACACGGGCCGGGCCCGGCACGAACTAATCGTGCCCGGGCCAGGCACGAGCACGCCATGGGCCGTGCCTGGGCCGCGACCCCCAGCCCGCGTGCCAGCCCAGCACGACACGATTAGGCGAGCGCGAGACGAGCGAGTAGAGCGAGGCAGCGATTCACTCATTCACAGGCGGGGCAGGTAGGAAACGCGGGAGATTTGAGGGGGCCAGGCGCGGGACGGCGGGAGACAAGGAGATTTGAGGGGGGGCACGCGCGGGAGACGCGGGAGACGCGATCAGGAGAGAGATTTGAGGGGGGGCAGGCGTGGGAGAGGCGGGAGACGCGGGGCTCGAGGGAGCGGGCATGCGCGGGAGAGGTGGGAGACGCCGGGCTCGAGGGAGCGGGCAGGCGCGGGAGTTTTTTTAGCGTTTCTTCATGAGGCGCGGGAGTTTTTCCAGTGACGGAAGATTAGCGTGTCGCGGGCCTAAACGTGCCGCGGGCCGACACGATTAGGCAATGTGTCGTGCTTGGGCCTGGACCCCGGGCACGTGGGCCGGCACGGCACGACCCGTATATTAATCGGGCCCAGACGGGCCGTGCCGTGCCTAGCACGATTACGGCGGGCCGTGCCGTGCCGTGCCCCGCCGACCCGTTTGGCCAGGTATGCATCCATCCATCCATGTATCTACAGAAAAAAGAGAAAAAAACATAACCCCACTCGCAGCCCAAACCCTAGCTCACACCCCTCCCTCCTCCCCATCTCCTCGCCGCCGCCACCTCCTCCCCGTCCCCGCCACCACCATTCCACTTCCCATCACAGATCACCACCAATAGCACCCTCCCCAGATCCTGACCCCATCGCCCGTCCATGGCGACCGCCTTCGACTCGTGGACTTCCTCCCCGGCCACCGCGCCCTTCCATGACGACCCCTTCCTCAGCTTCGCAGACGGCGGAGCCCCGGCGGCCGACATCCACGTCTCCGGGAGCGGCGGCGACGACTTCCCGGCCTCCCTCGACCCCTATGCCTTCCGCCACGACTCCGCCGCCGCGCATGCCTTCGGCATGCCCGACTCCAACGGCAACGGCATGCACCACGAGGACGACGACGACCTCTTCACCGACTCCGACCCCGTCCTCCCCGACCCTTCCTAGATGGGGGCCGACGACGGCATCCTCCTCCGCGAGTAGCGTTGGTACGTGCACTCCCTCTCCTTGCTCCTCTCGCCTAGATCTGATCGATCTGGCCCGGCTCAGCTTGCTGTAACTTGTCACGGTTAGCTACGCTTGAGACATGCTAAGTAGGTAATTTAAATCTGGGATTCAGTAGTGGGTGTTGTCGAAACAACAAAGCCCAGTCGGATTCACATGATCAAGTCCCAATTTTTATAGCCTGGAACTCTCTGAGTGTAACTACAACATTAGGTTTAACCAGTAGGGAAATGAAATTGCCATAGGTTTGATGTGATTCATGGTCTTTGCAGCTTCAGTAGTACACTCGGATTTTAGCTGAATAAGAATAAATTATTGCTCGCAATTCAGTGCATGTGCTGTCATGCTGTATGATGGTGTGACTCAGTGCCTTTGTAGCTTCAGTACACTAGGATTTTAGCTGAATAAAAGCAAATGATCGCTTGGCATTTTGACATACGATCCGCCAGGACTGACGCCGCTCGTCTCTTCGAAACATTGCAGGGCAGTATCTGATGGGCGCGCGTGGCCGAGCCCACCGGGTGCGGGGCGTCGCTGTCGCCGTCGATGACGCGGTTCGGGATCGCCACACGCTTCAATGCCACCTCGTTGGCCGTGTCGGAGGCCGCCGCCGTGTCGTCGGGCGCCGTCCATGCGGTGCCGTGGACCGAGCCCATCGTGTCCGCCGAGTGGCTGCACGCCAACCTCAGGGACCCTGATGTGAAGGTATATATAGCACTTGCTGTTGTGTTGCACCTGCCCTCTGAAATCTGAATGTCAGTTGTACAGATAGTATATGGGTGCTCCGTATGACTGGGTCTCTGGTGCCGTGGCAATTTCTTCAAGCATTGCTAAAAGTGATAAATCTGTTTGCTAAACTAGTGATGTTAGCTAGTACCTGAATTGGTATTTTTAGCTGAAAGAGGATTTTGATGGTTGTTGTTTTAGCACTAGTAGTAATCCCAAGTCTTTAAAAAACAATCGAAGTGCCTATATTACAGTTCGTGACGAAAGTCAACGCCCTTCGGTTGCTATTTTTCGTCTGCACAATTGACACTGCATTCGCATTACGGATAAACCTATTTCCGAAAAGAACATCTTTGTTACTGAAAAAAGGGTACAATTTTCCCCATCGTAATATTGTTGTTGAATTGGGGCTGAAGTTTAGATTGGATCTATGGATTAGTTTGCAATCCCACGCTCAACAGCCACTACCTTGTGGGTGACCTACAAATATTAGCAAAACCTAATGGGTATACATGGCATTAGCTGTAGTTGTCGTTAACTTGAAAACTTTCATGTTGTTTGTGATTTAATGTTACTGTTTAGTTTTTCTCTCTGAGAAATATTTATTTTACTGAATTTCCTGTTGTTCCTTAATCTTCAGAGAATAATACAGTGCTGGGTTAGAGCGCCTTATAGACAAATCTGCTTCTAATCTCCTAAAGAAGATCATTGTTGTGTGTTTGTAGGGACACCTCTGATTCCATTGACATATATCAGCAACCAAAAAAGTCAACAATTAAAGAAAGTATAACTTTCGTAACTCGGCAATGAGGAGGCGCACCAGGCCTTCTGGGACGTAGTGCGTGCCGCCTTCCCGGTGATCGAGAAGGTGCCGCGGGAGCACCTCGACCCGGAGTACGCCTTCGAGGAATCTGACGTGTTCGTGCTCCGTAGGAGGCCGCGGCAGTGAGATTTTTGCTCTATTGCGTCAGGCATTTACAATGCAGGTTTGCAGGAATTTCTTATTTCAGTTCAAAAGCATGAGCATTTAGTTGTGATGGCTGATGAAGGCCGCTGATAGGAAGTGATGAATGTTTTGGCTTCCATGGGTTAATTTTTAAGTAGCATGTTAAGTTTCACCTATGTTTTGTGGTGTAAACATGTCGGATTTTTCATGTTCATGATCATATTTGTTCGTTGCATTGGGTGATCGACAAAAAAGATGTCCACTGTGTAGACTTAATGGAATTGTGGTCATTATGCATCTTAACACTCAACTTCTGTGTTGAAATTAAATCTTCTTGTGAGTGATACTCTGTCTTGATGAACTGATGAAATGCCCCTCTTTCCAACTAGGGTAAGAGATTAACTGAATGTGACTTTAAATTAAGAGATAATTGGCTCAACTTCTGTGTCGAAGTCAAATCATAGTGACACTCTGTTTTGATGAACTGATTGTAAACTGGAAATGTCCCTCCTCCCAACTAGGGAGAGAGATAATGGAATGCGACTCCTCGGGTATGCAAAATTTAGCTGAGTACACTGAGAGGATTCTGCCATGTACTGCATAACTGTAGTATACAGTACACGTACCTCTAGTTTCATTGAGCATGTTGTATATCCAGAGAATGTGTCTATGCCTTTTCACATGGTAGTATGATTGTGTACTTAATACTCCCTCCGTCCCAAAATTCTTGTCTTAGGTTTATTTAGAAATGAGTGTATCTAAATACTAAAACGTGACTAGATACATTCATATATAGACAAATCTAAGACAATAATTTTGGAACGGAGAAAGTACTTAGTACTAGTTGTAGCATATATACAAACTTTTACTATGTAAAAACTAAAAACATAAATATTTGTGTACGGCTCCTGACGTTGACATGTTTATCTCCTGAGCGCCGTCTTCTCCTCAAGCTCCAGGTTGTTCATCAGAGGTAAGATTCGTACATCTCACTCCTGTCCAGTGTTCCTGCTAATGTGTGAATCATACCTCCAGCAATAATGCGCTTTGCTGACTTATGGATCAGGATGCCTTGCGTTCAGTTTCTTGTCAATTGTTTGATGCCTGAACCTGAAAATCTTCACCATTTTAGATCTGACAGACTTCCTATCAGTTATCTCTTTTGCTAATTTATTTAGTAAGTTCATGCTAGTTTACAAGTCATCCTGCTTGCTGATTTTACTACCACAATGCACCATTGTCCTGTGAAATAGACTCTGTCCTTTTTTTTCACTAAATGTAAAATGCAAGAAGTGTGTTGATGACTATTTTACTAAATAAATGGTTAAGGATGTTCTGATGGCCTACTGTTTGGCATTGCTGACCCGGTGGGAGCGGGTGTTCTGATGGTGTACTCTGTCTCAAAATGTAAGGCCTTTTTTAACACTATGTGAATAGCGGAAAATTAGCATAACACTTACACATTCATTCGGTTCTTGTGTTCATGGAGTTTCTTTGCTCTAAAACTATAGGGCTAGAAAAAGAAACACATAAATAATACATGGTTGCACGTGCAAAACAAAGGATTGCGAAAGCATGAGAATTTTGGGTGGTTGATTCAAAGGAACACATGAATCCTAAGATTATAGCCAAATCAGGGTCAAAAGACATGTTTGGAATCCCTTCTTCACTGATGCCACTTCTCTTGTGTATTTATATCTACACATCTGATATAATTGGTCAGCCAACACATCGGTTCTCTGTATGCTCCCATTTAGGTGCTCTTGTGTTGAATGAATTTATGTCTATGTGCTCACTCCTTTCAAACTGTATGGTGATTGCAGCACCTGCTCTGCTCTAACTATAGCTGCCATTTTTCCTCTTACAGATTAGGAGGGGAACGATAAAATTATAGGAGCCCGGCGTCGCCATGTTCGGGAAGAAGGATTACCAGCAATGGCGTCTCATCTGCCGAATGGTAAGTGGTAACAGATTTGCAAAATGAATGATAGTGTGTAGTCTGAATATGCTTCGTCAGTGCAGCTGTCTGCTTGATTTATATATCTGCCACGTATATAGTTTTTGGCCCATTTGATTTCCTTGATCATCTTTGATAACCTGGCACATTCTTTTGGGTAGTGCATAATGTACACAATGTTGAATTAGGGACCAGTTTTTGCTTCACTTCAGTAATCGTTTTTAATTGATGGTCTGATGGAATGGATAGTAGTCTATCTCTGTTTCGATGCTTCAGGCACTCAATTACATTTTTCAAATGCTAATTCTAGTGGTATTTTCAGTCGATTCAGTTAATCAGATAGCTCACGCTAGGTAGTAGGCTATAGTGGCTTCCATTGACAAACTGTTGACTTAGTAAAAATGTGTTCCTTCTAGATACATGTAAGGTATGTCATGAAGTGGTATAGCTTTGTCTGTTGGAAAAGCTGATTATTGTAGTACACGTTCAGGCTATTGCTTTTACAACCATGTTTAGAGTTCCTTTACGTAATGGATTTGAGATGAGCACTGCTGCTGTTTGTTCCATGTTTCCCATTTGCAAATTTGCATCAAGGAAAATGATATATTGCCGCTTTCTCTATATTTGGTTCGGATGCACTGGCATTGCATTCTATATCAATCTCTGTGCCAAGCATACTTGTCTTTCTATCTCTTGCTTAATTAAATACTATCATTCTACGCAACTATGAACATACCTTTCTGGCAACTAGTATTCAGTAGGAAACTACATGCACAAGTTATGCATTTGAATAGAAGCAAGTAATATATTCGGTGGTGATTGATTTAATGTGTTGGTATGCTTTGTTCTATTTTTTTCATTACTTATTTTTCCCTACCAAGTGGCTATATGTATATTAGTTGATCATCATATCCCTCATTATTATGTTCTCCAAATCTCAGGCTACCCCCTCCTGCTCTTATCAAGGCTGACGTACCTTGGTCAGCCCGAAGAGGCAATCTCTCAGAATCCTGTCGCATCTCGAGCATGCCTTATAGGAGAGCGTAATGAAGTCCATTGTACTATTGGGACAATAGCAGATGTGTCAATGTTCTATTGTGCAATTTTGTTCATTCTTGCTATATTCCTGTGTAAGCAAATATATTCATGAGATGATTTATTGTGTTATGTAAACCTGTGATATGTATTTTGTGATGTTATATGATGGATGATTTTAATTCGACATGGAGTTTTCTTGATTTGAATATGAAATAGTGTTGGATTTAATGCTGGACAAATAATTGGGTTGAAAAGGCCCAACAAATAGAAATGAATACAAATTCTGGAACAAAAAGTTGCTGAATTCAAAAATGAAAAAAAGGCTAAAACTGAAACTGGATCAAACCCAAATTAGAATGATAAATTTTTTTTGAAAAAAAACTAAAGTGGCTGTAAATAGGCCAAGGCCCAAAAAAAGCCCAAAAAAAATAAAACGAGCCCATGTAATCAATTGAAATGGGTTGGGCTGATTTCAACCATGATGTTTTGATTTCGTCATAATATTGCCACGTAGGACTGCCACGTAGGACTGGGTTGGATTGCCAACGATGATTTAGGACCGTCGTAAAGGTTACGACGATCCAGGAATCGTCATAAAGGTTACAACGATTTTGATCAAAATATCGCTGCTGTTCATTTGTGACGCTCCGTTTTCGACGTTTGGTTTTTCGTCGTGAGATCGTCGTAAACTAAAAACCGTGACGATGTAGCGACGAAAATATAGCGTCGTGTATTAGCATATTCCTTGTAGTGAGTCCACCAACCCTAAATCAATAGCTAAGCATCGTCTTCACTTTCACTTACTTAGGGAATATAACCATCTCGTGCCACTTGATAATTCTTTGAAAGAATATCGCACACGATTAGTCCGCAAAGGATATCGTAATCAACCACCAAAATTACTTAGGAGAAATTGTGCTCTTACAACCTCCCCCCTTTTGTTGGGTTGATGACAATACGGGATTTGCCAAAAAATAATAGACTAAGAAGTCTTAGGCATTCCCAAAATCTACAAAATATAGACGAGCCCCCTAGATGTGTGCTCTATTTGAATATGCTTTTGGAATGCAAAGACCACACACTAGGATCAATACCCCCCTATATTTTACAAACAAGGCTATATACTTGCGTGAACAGAATATAGTAAAATAGTTAAGCAAGCATATAAAGGTAAATACAAAACAAGATAGATGGGGCGGCATATGTCTTTCACCATACATAAGTTCACACAAGTCTTGGACAAACGCAAATAGAGAAAAACATACTCGTGACTCAGCAAGGAAAAACCATCTAAAACTAAGATACTCCCCTCCTTTGGCATCAAGACACCAAAAAGAGGAGACACGAGAAGCTCAGTAGTCCTCGTCATCATCTCCATCAGACTCATCTGAAGCAGCAGACACCTCCTCAGCAGACACCTCCTCCTCAGACTCCGTCCACTGGCAGTTGGCCTATATCCAGTCCTCCTCGTCAGTGATCTTGTCCTCTGAACCGCTGTGGACATCAAGGCAATCTTCCGCATGATCATCTTGTCACGAGTGCGCTCCTTCTTGGCATCAACATGTGCCTTGTACTAACCCTTTGTCTGGAAGCAGAAAAGAGCGTTCATCTTCTTGCTGAGATTGGAGGCCCAAGAAGGTCCAGTCTCAGATCTCAGAACAAACTCATAATCGGGCTCAGGCTCATCATGTGAGTTAGTAGCAGCAATCTTTTGAACAGCAGGTGGAATGCCCCAATTCTCCTTCACATGGAGCTTGAGTACACCATGAGTGACCATGTGATCAGTCACCAACAGCTCAGAAGGAAAGGTAGCATTACAGGTGTCCACAATCAGCTTGAACAGATACGGAGCATAGATGGGTACCTTTTTCTTGCCAAACACAGTAGACCTCAACTCCATCCACATAATGTGGGAAACATCCAAGGTGGACTGGCGGTCTCGCTCCTTCATGCTGAAAAGAAGGAGGTTGACAAGACATGGGTGCACCTGGTCCTTGTTTCCAACACGAGGAAACAGAGAGTTGCGAAAGATCATGTGCATGATGTCCAGAAAAGGAATGAGCTCAGTACGGTCACCCTGACAGTCTTCACAATCCTCGAGTGATGAATGAGCTTAGAGTTGTGAATAGCAGGAATACCCTCACTGTGAGGCCTCAGGCCAATAGGCACAACCAGACCCATGTCGGCAATGCCTAGAGAGTTCATAAATGTCTTCCAATCAGAGTGTATCACACACGCACTAGTCATCTAGGTCATGCGCCCTTCATCATATAGATGGAAGTGAACAGTGGCATAGAATTTACCACGGTCTCGCTGTGAAAGTACTTATTTAAGCCGATGATAGGACCAAGACCCCACAACTCGCAGAGAGCATGAGCTTCAGCAAAATAGGCAGTATGAGGATTAGAGGTCATGTGCCCCATATCAATGCTCTTGACGTCAACAAAGAGATTGGTCCTTGTCTTGATGATCTTGGAATAAATGAGAGATTGAGTCTTGTTCTAGAACGGATGCCCCGCAAGAGCTTCATCCCGAGGCAGACAAAAGGGATCCCTCTTGTGAAGCACAACAAACTCGTCTTGGGGCAAATCTTGGGGCTCTTTGGGGCCCTTCTTCTTACTAAATGTCTGTAAGAGCCCGAGACCGATGCGCCAGAAGATTCCCCTTTTATTCTGTTGTCGCGATGTGTTTTGTTTGGTTGTCGCATTCATCATCGCATCATTCTCATCATCTGCATTGCATCGGCACTTCGTTGCCGCCAATTTTCAAAACTTGCATCCGTAAAAGTTACCGGTTCTCTTTGTTATTGTCGTCGACCTTTTCGAGACCAACCGCACATGCACGCGCCCACGACATTGTTAAAATATTGTTTTAAAAGTGCGTATAATGTATTCTCAGATTGGGAGGAAACTAGGCGTGTAGTCTTATTTTAATGTAGATAGGCCACCTGCCAAATTTTGTCGCAATCGGTGTCCGTTTGATACCCGAACGGTCGACCGTAGCGGCAACATCATCGGTTAATTTATCAGACGTTTTTTAGTATTTAAAAACTGTGTCGCCGGGCTTCCCATTTTCCCTCTGATATCCGCCTAGCCTCTGTACACAATGCACTAATCTGCTCGCAACCTAGTCCGAACCCCCCCGGACCAGAACCGGGTGGTCGTGATCATTGGGCCCGAATCAACCCCCTAATACCCTAAACCATCATGGGTTTTTCAATAAGCCCCCCTAACGTATATTTTACTGCGGCGGTTCAATTCAGATTGGAGGACTAGTTAGACCCCATGTAGAAAAAATAGTGGCTATTTGTATACGAATGTGGATTAAATCCTACCCTAACCCTAGCCTGCTCCCGACCATCCTCGTTTCCTCCCGACCCGCCGCCACCAGCACTTACTCGCTGCGCACTCATCCACACGCAGGAGCGAGTGCTAGGGGATCTGGCCCGATCCCTCGCTCGTGTGCCGCCAAGGAAGGAACCCCCCCGGGCTCCCCGTGTCGGCAACCACCATAGCTAGCCCGCCGCGCCGAGTCAGCCGCCCCGCGCCGCCCATTCACCTGCCGCACGAGCCCACTCGAGCTGCAGCTGTGCCCCGTGCTCCCTCCGCCATGACCTGTCCGAGGGCCGTTGCTCCACCTGCGCGCGACCGTATGTCGGTGGCCTGTTCCGGCCTCATCCTCCTCTAGGTCAAGGGGATCTAGCCTCCCCTCTTGAGATCTGTTGCCGTTCCGGCCATCTCCGCAGCTCCCCGAGCGCCCCAGCCTCTGCCGCTAGTGCCTAGTTGCCTCTGCCTGCGGCCCCACGCCAGAGCCGTCCTCGTAGCGCCGCCATAGGGTCCTCCGCCCTCGCCACGCTGCGTCGCCGACCTCCTCTGTTAAGGTCCAGCACCTACCGGCTGGATCCGCCCGTCTCCTTCGCCATCTGCGCCCCATGGCCGTCGACCGCATCGAGCCCCCCAGCGCTGCGTTGACCCAGGCGACTTTGGGTTGATCCAGTGTTGTGTTGACTCGAGTCTTTGGCGGCATGGACCGGTGCCATGTTGTGTCCTGGGTCGTGTGCCTCGTTTGACCTCTCCGTTGACCATGATGTCCACGAACATGTCCAAACCGTGGAGACCCAAGACCCAAGTCCAAGACCACCTCGAGTTCGATCGCACTCGGAACCTCCAAGACCGACGCCTTGCACGACTACTTTCGGTGTACGACTACAGGTGCTAGTACAACTACTTCCACTATGACTCGAAAGGACATCATATTTGTCAAGTTCTTCGTCGAACCATGTACGACTACCATCGCCGAAGACCCGTGTAGCACTACTCCAACTACTGTCGCGGGAACGACTACTTCCACTACGTCCACGACAACCCATGTACATCTACACTTCAACGACTCGATCCTCTCTGAATTGCACAATTCGAAGGTATTACCACCGAAATGATCACCCATGGACTGAATGCATTGTTGTATGAGAGGCGATGTTGTTCGTTTCGTATATGCCATGTGAGCTGCACGTTGTCCCCCTTTTGCCGTGTCCCCGACACATGGGAACCCGGTAACTGGGATCACCCCATCGTTCTTCGCATGACACGCACACGCTCCCAATTCATTAGCACCAGTACCTCATCGAGTTATCGGGACTGGAACGTGGTCGTGGCATCGTTTTGTTTTGTCGTCATGGTTCCCTTTCGTTTGCCATGGAGACAGATGCTTCATATCCTTCTTGCTAGTGTTTTCATAAAATTGCATGCATGTTGCATTCGTGGCATAATATCTTGTGTTGCACGTATCTTTTAAGTGTAGCTCCGTTAGCGATGTTCTATTTGTGTAGCCGACTAGAATGCCGTGTAGAATCACATGCTTCACTTCTTACCATGTTAACAACATTTTTAAATTGCCGTGTACCTAAACGGGAGTGAACTAAATAATCTGTATGTTGAGTTTCGTCAATATCCAACTCGGTGCATATTGAGCTTCACTTAATGTGTAGTGTTTGATTGTTGTGAATTGCCATGCCATGCCTTACATAATTGAAATGGACATGCATCTGCTTCTTCTTGAGCGTGCGTTGGTTTTCCCTTGAAGAGGAAAGGGTGATGCAGCAAAGTAGATATGCATTTCCCTCAGGTTGTTGAGAACCAAGGTATCAATCCAGTAGGAGGAACAAGCAAGGCCCCAATCTTAGCACCTACACAAACAATCAAACACTTGCACCCAATGCTAAAAAGAGGTTGTCAATCCCTTCACGGTTATTTGGAAGGATGAGATCTGATAGAGATAGATATACAAGATTGCTAGAACTAAAAGTAAATAAATGGCAACAATTTTTTTTGTATTTTCGGTTTATAGATCTGAAAGTATAATATGGAAAATAGACCCGGGGGGCATAGGTTTCACTAGAGGTTTCTCTCATGAAGGAAAATAATACGGTGGGTGAAGAAATTACTGTCGAGCAATTGATAGATAAGCGGATAATTATGAAGATATCCAAGGCAATGATTATGCATATAGGCATCACGTCCGTGTCAAGTAGACCAAAACGATTCTGCATCTACTACTATTACTCCACACATCAACCGACTCCCGTGTGCATCTAGAGTATTAAGTTCATGAAGAATAGAGTAACGCATTAGGTAAGATGACATGATGTAGAGGGATAAACTCAAGCAATATGATGAAAACCCCATCTTTTTATCCTCGATGGCAACAATGCAATACGTGCCTCCCTACCCCTACTTTGTCACTGGGTGAGGACACCGCAAGATTG
Source organism: Hordeum vulgare subsp. vulgare (assembly GCF_904849725.1). Lineage (NCBI taxonomy): Eukaryota > Viridiplantae > Streptophyta > Magnoliopsida > Poales > Poaceae > Hordeum > Hordeum vulgare. Next base: position 383,886,627 of record NC_058524.1, on the reverse strand, counting down.
AACCCAAAACTAAGCACTTCTCCCATTGCAAAAATTACCAATCTAGTTGGCCAAACCAAACCAATAACTCGAAGAGACTTGCTAAGATATGAAATCATGCATATAAGAATTCAAAGAAAATTCAAATAATATTCATAGATAATCTGAACATAAACCCACAATTCATCGGATCTCGACAAACACACATTGGATAGATCTCCATGAAGATCATGAAGAACATGGTATTGAAGAACAAAGAGAGAGAAGCCATCTAGCTACTAGCTATGGACCCGTAGGTCTGTGGTGAACTACTCACGCATCATCGGAGAGGCGATGGAGTTGATGTTGATGCTCTCCGTGACCGATCCCCCTTCGTAAAATTACCGGAAAAGGCTCCCAGATTGGATCTCACGGGAACAGAGGATCCCGGTGACAGAAAAAGTATTTTTTGGTGTTGTTCTAGTATTGGGGGAATATTTGAGAATTTATAGGATGAAGATTAGGGTTAGGAGGCATGGAGGGGGTTCACAAGGCAAGGCCCCCCCCCCCTGGGCGCACCTTGCAGGATTGTCGTCTCCCGGTAGGTCTCCTGCCCCCTTCTCCATGTCTGGCAGGTTTCTTCTGGTCCAAGAAAAATCATTCCAGAGATTTTATTCCATTTGGACTCCGTTTAATATTCCTTATGTGCAATACTCAAAAACATGGAAAAAACAGAAACTGGCACTAGGCTCTAGGTTAATAGGTTAGTCCCAAAAATAATATAAAATAGCATATTAATGCATATAAAACATCCAAAATAGATAATATAATAGCATGGAACAACCAAAAATTATAGATATGTTGGAGACGTATCAACATCATAGTAGGTTGTGCATCATATCGTGCGTGTGTCGTGGTAAATATTGTGTGTTGATTCTTGTTTCCGGTTTGCTTCTTCTCGATAGAGTTCCGCAAGCGCGTTGGAATGTGAGGATCCGTTCGACTATGTTGGTTCGTCTGCTTCACGGATTCGTTCTTCTTCCAAGCGGGATCTCAGGCAAGATGACCATTTCCTTAGATACCAATACTATCAATGCCATGCTAGTTGTTTCAATTCTATCGCTATGGCTCGTTGCCTACCACCTATTATATATGAGCCTCTCAACATTGCCATGAAACCTTCAACCTTTCTACAACCTAGCAAACCACTGATTGGCTATGTCACCGCTTGCCTAACCATGTGTTAGCATTGCTAGTTGTAGGTGCAGTTGCTTCCATGTGACAACATGGGTTCCTTGTTATATCACAATATTAATGCTATCTAATTTGATGGACCTATATACTTGGTAAAAGGTGGAAGTCTTGGCTTTCTAGCCTGGTGTTTTGTTCCATCTTTGTCGCCCTAGTTTCGGCTACCGGTGTTATATTCCATAATTGAGCGCTCCTAACACGATCGGGGTTGTTATGGGGACCCCCTTGATAATTCTCCTTAATTTAAAACTGGTCTGGCAAGGCCCAACTTTGGTACTACATTTTCCAGATAGCCTAATAAAATTGCATAGGGACTTTCCGGACCTCGTGGATAATTAAACAACCCCCAGGCCAGTGCTCCGCATGAGTGTTGGTCCAAACCAAGCGATGTTCGGCGCCCCCTCGTCACCCGATGTTTCAGCCAACCCGACGTCTTGCCCATTCGGTCGTGCCCTGAGAACAACGTATGTGTCTCCTATCGGGTCTGTCGGCACGCTGGGCGGCCTTGCTGGATTAGTTTTACCTTCGACGAAATATCTTGTGCATCGGGATTCCGGTGATGCTTTGGGCTATCTCAGAGTTGAGGTTTTTCACTAAGGAATCCGAGGAGATCATGAGTTCCGTGATCGATGCTTTCTATGCGGATTGTGGTAATTTGTGATGGAATAGTTGGAGCACCCCTGCAGGGTTAAATATTTTGGAAAGCTGTGCTCGCGGTTATGTGGAAAACTTGGAAACTTTGTTTAACATCCAGTTCCACATAACTTGAAGTAAACTTAATTAAACTATGCCAACCGTGTGAGTAACCGTGTCTGTCTCCTCTCGTGAGTTCTGTATCCGAAAGAGGACACGTCGGGGTTATGTCTGACGTAAGTAGGTGTTCAGGATCATTCATTTGCTCATTATTAGTTCACGTCCGATTATGCGTAGATCATCCCCCTCTTATTATTGTACCCGTAAGTTAGCCACCCAAATAAATGCTTAGTCGCTTGCTGTAGCCTCACCACCTAACCATACCTCACCCATAAGCTTTGCTAATCTTGATACCTTTGGAAATGAGATTGTTGAGTCCATGTGGCTCACAGATTACTACAACACCAGTTGTAGGTACATGTAAAGCAATACTTTGACATGAGCGTGATAATTGTTCTATTTGGAGTTTCTTCTTCTTCATCATCGATCTAGGATGGTTTCCAGGCCGGCAGGCTGGGATAGCTAGGATGGACGTCATTCCTTTATCGTTTTCTTTCGTCCATAGTCGTACCCTGCTCTTCTTCATGATGATTGATTATGTTGTTGTACTGATGTGAACTTGATGTAGCTTGTGGCGAGTGTAAGCCAATTCCATATACTCATCTCTTCAGTACATGTACTTGTAACGATATCCATTCTTACAAAACAACGAGATGTGCTTATATCTCTGTCGAGGCCCTCGCGCCAAAATAAGGATATGGTCACATCTTGGGTGTTACACCGTCCTCCTCACATGCTGTTTTTGTGGTTGAGCACTAGAACTAACAACTGCCTCCTCAGATGCACGTGGGTGCTTGGAGCCACGCTTGGGGTTCATGCCACGAGTCATAGGACCAGAGCCATCACCTGAACTCACAAGAAGAATGGAAAGAAAACATGTGCAAACAGACTACAATAGTCAAAATAGGGTACCAACACAGAGATGGGCAGAGGCAGAGAAGAAAGTGAGTGCAGGTGCTAGGGAGGTAGTACCGCAGTGTACGAGCGGTACCTCCACCGAAGCGGTTGTACCAGTCATGCCCAGGTGGTAGTACCGTCAGAGAGCATATAACTGCTCCAATGGAGGCAACAGTGTTGTATCTCTCAATCCTATAAATCTCCAATGTAAGTATCGAAACAATTGCAACAAGAAACCATCCACACATCCTACGCATGCCATGGAAAAACAAACTAAAAAGGGAAACCACACGCATTGCCCTAGATCAAGATTCAACAAAATACCATGAGAGACACGGGAATCGAGGGCAGTACGAGGTTCCATGGGACGAGGGAGATGGGTGAGAGATCTGATACGTCTCAAATGTATCTATAATTTTTGATGGTTTCATGATGTTATCTTGTCAACTTTGGATGTTTTATATACCTTTTATATCTTTTTTGGGACTAACTTATTAATTCAGTGCCAAGTGCCAGTTCCTGTTTTTTCTGTGTTTTTGACTCTTTTCAGATCTAATTTTGGAATGGAGTCCAAACGGAATAAAATCCCCGAAATAAATTTTTTCAGAACAGAAGAAGATCGGGGGACTTGTGGGCCAAGGCAGGAGGCCCACAGGTAGCCCACAAGCCCTATCGCCGCGGCCACCAGACTTGTGACCTCCCTGGAGCTCCCCTGCCCTAGCTCTTTGGCCTATATATTCCCTAAAATCCCAGAAAAAATCAGGGCGTCCACGAAACCACTTTTCCGCTGCCGCAAGCTTTCGTTTCCGCGAGATCTCATCTGGAGACCCTTCCCGGTGCCCTGCCGGAGGGGACTTTGTAGCTGGAGGGCTTCTACATCAACATCACTGCCTCTCCAATGACTCGTGAGTAGTCCATTTCAGACCTACGGGTCCGTAGTTAGTAGCTAGATGGCTTCTTCTCTCTCTTGGATCTTCAATACAAAGTTCTCCATGATCTTCATGGAGATCTATCTGATGTAATCCTCTTTGGCAGTGTGTTTGTCGAGATCCGATGAATTGTGGATTTGTGATCAGATTATCTATGAATTATATTCGAGTCGTTGCTGATTTCTTATATGCATGATTTGATATCCTTGTAAGTCTCTCCGAGTCTTGGGTTTTGTTTGGCCAACTAGACCTGTGATTCTTGCAATGGGAGAAGTGCTTGGTTTTGGGTTCATACCGTGCGGTGACCTTTCCCTGTGACAGAAGGGGCAGCAAGGCACGCATCGTGTTGTTGCCATCAAGGGTAACAAGATGGGCTTTCATAATAGATTTGAGATTTTCCATCTACATCATGTCATCTGCTTAAGGCATTACTCTGTTCTTATGAACTCAATACACTAGATGCATGCTGGATAGCGGTCGACATGTGGAGTAATAGTAGTAGATGCAGAAAGTATCGGTCTACTTGTTTTGGACGTGATGCCTATAGATATGATCATTGCCATAGATAACGTCATGACTTTGCGCGGTTCTATGAATTGCTCAACAGTAATTCATTCATCCACCGTCTACTTGCTTTCATGAGAGAAGCCACTAGTGAACACTACGGCCCACGGGTCTATTCACAACTATCAGCTCAGCTTTTACTTTTACTTTGCTTTGTTTACTTTTTGCTTTCAGTTCTCACTTTGCAAACAATCTATAAGGGATTGACAACCCCTTCATAGCGTTGGGTGCAAGCTCTTTGTCTTTGTGCAGGTACTTGTGACTTGACGCGATCCTCCTACTAGATTCATACCTTGGTTCTCAAACTGAGGGAAATACTTACCGCAGCAGTGCTACATCACCCTTTCCTCTTCAAGGGAACACCAACGCAAGGCTCCAAGGCCTCGGGGAAATCCTTTGCATATTTGCCAAGGAAATCCCTATAGGCGTAGCTAGCAGCAGAAGGATTTCTGGCGCCGTCGCTGGGAAAGGTTTTTTTTTTGCTGTAGCAGAAGGATTTCTGGCGCCGTTGCTGGGGAGAGATCCAGTCAAGATCTACCCAAGTAAGTGTCACAAACTCATCTCTTGCATTTACCTTTTTTGCCAGTTGCCTTTCGTTTTCCTCTACCCCACTTCACATTTGCCGTTTTCATTTGCCTTTCTCCTTTGCCGTTTTCATTTGCCTTTTTCATTTGCCTTTTTCGTTCGCCCTTTTCTTTCGCTTGCTTTCTGTTTGCCTGTGTGCTATGTGCCTTTAATATGCTTGCATCTTCTCTTGCTGAAAATCTAATGATATGGATCCTCATCCACTTGCTAATCTCTTTAAGAGATCCAATTATGTTGATCCAATTGCTAGTGAGTTGAGTGCACTTGACTTTCTCTATGGAGTTTTGCTTGAGATGTGTGAATCGGAAAATCGTGATGAATAAATTTATAAAGTGATTCACGAGGGCTCCTTGGATGAAAAGCATGATTGCGATGGTTTCACTATAAATTCTATTAGTGACAATCATGCTAAAAATATGCAAAACCCTAAGCTTGGGGATGCTAGTTTTGCTATGTACACTACTTGTTGCAATGATCGTGATTGGGTTGACAATTTTTCTTATGATCTTGAAATTTTTTTTAAGCCTCATGATGATTATGATGTTTGCAATAAGATTGAAAGTGGGTTTGGAGAAGTCATGACTTTAGTTGATGATAATCCCACTATTTTTGAAGAGCGTCAACTTTGCATGCATGTGGATCATGAAAAGAATATCCTATGTGATAGTTACATTGTTGAATTCGAATATGATCCCACATGTAATTATTATGAGAGAGGAAAATATGGTGGTAGAAACTTTCATATCACTAAATCACCTCTCGTTATGTTGAGATTGCTATTGTCTCTTTCTTCTTCCTTGCATATGGTAACTATTGGTTGTCTTGCCAATTTGTTCTCCTATAAAATTCCTATGCATAGGAAGTATGTTAGACTTAGATGTGATTTTCACATGCTTTATGATGCTCTCGTTGTTCTTCAATTCTTGTCTTTTGTGTGAGCATCATTGATTTATTAATGCCTAGCTAAGGGCGTTAAACAATAACGCTTGTTGGGAGGCAACCCAATGAATTTATCTTTTTCTTTCTGTTTTTTTGCGTACACACTTTCATAATTCTGTTATGATTGTGTTTTTGTGTTTCTTTTGCGTTTGTGCCAAGTGAAACCGTTATGATTAGTCTTGGGGATGATCGTTTGATCATGCTGGAAAAGACAGAAACTTTCTGATCACAAAAAGAATTTCCATTTTTTTTCTGTGAGAGATTTTGAGTTGATTCTTCTTTCTTCTGATTGCTACGCAAATTCTTCAGACTGTCGTAATTTTTCAGAATTTTTGAAGTACCAGAAGTATAGGAAGTATACAGATTGCTATAGACTGGTCTGCTGTTAACATATTATGTTTTTGTTGAGTTGGTTGCTTATTTTGATGAAACTATGGATTGTATCGGCGGGTATTAGCCATGGAAGATTGAAAATACAGTAACCCAACATCAACATAAGTAGAATTTAAGTTTGCTACAGTACCTAAGGAAGTGGTGGTTTGCTTTCTTATACTAATGTTATCACGAGTTTCTGTTTAAGTTTCGTGTTGTGAAGTTTTCATGTTTTGGGTGAAGTTCTTATGGACAAAGAGATAAAGAGTGGCAAGAGCTCAAGCTTGGGGATGCCAAAGGCACCCCAAGTTGATTCAAGGATGCCGTAAAATCCTAAGCTTGGGGATGCCCCGGGAAGGCATCCCCTCTTTCGTTTTCAATCCATCGGTAACGTTACTTGGGGCTATATTTTTATTCACCACATGTTATGTGTTTTGCTTGGAGCGTCTTGTATCGTAGGTGTCTTTTATTTTTGTTGTGTCACAATCTTCCTTGCTGCACACCTATAGAGAGAGACATGCACTCACCGTGATTTTGTCGAGCTTCAGTTATATCCTTTGATTAGGCAATTCAGCTCACATGTGTTTCACTTATATCTTTTGAGCTAGTTGATTTTGCTCTTTGTGTTTCACTTCTATATTTTAGAGCACGGAAGCACGTGGTGTAGTAGTTGATCTATGCTATGAAAGTAGTCTCAAAAGTGGTAGTTATCCAAAGGGATATGAAAACTTCCACCTTCATGTGCATTGAGTAGTTAGAGAAGTTTGATTCATCTCAATTAGTTTTGAGTTGTGGTTGTGGTAATATTGAAGTTATATTAGTAAGGTGTTGTGGATCTAGAAATACTTGTGTTGAAGTTAGTGATTCCCATAGCATGCACGTATGGTGAACCGCTACGTGATGAAGTCTGAGCATGATTAGTTTATTGATTGTCATCCTTCGTGTGGCGGCCGGGATCGCACGATGGTTTATACCTACCAACCCTTCCCCTAGGAGTATGCGTTGAATGCCTTGTTTCGATTACTACTAAAACTTTTGCAACAAGTATATGAGTTCTTCATGACTAATGTTGAGTCCATGGTTTAGATGCACTTTCACCTTCCACCATTACTATCTTCTTTAGTGCCGTGCAACTTTCGCCGGTGCACAAAACCCACCATATAGCCTCCCTCAAAACAGCCACCATACCTACCTACTATGGCATTTTCAAAGCCATTCCGAGATATATTGCCATGCAACTACCACCATGACATGTGCCACAGCTTCTACTTTGCCATTGCATGATCATAAGATAGCTAGCATGGTGTTTCCATTGATGTCTATGCCATGCTAGATCATTGTCACGGCACACTACAGAAGGCATTTCATATAGAGTCATCATTGCTCTAAGTTTTGAGTTGTAAGTGTGATGATCATCATTGATGGAGCATTGTCCCATGTGAGTAAATAAAAGAGGCCAAAGATGCCCACAAAAATAAAATATATATATATATATATATATATATATATATCTATATAAGAGGCCAAAGAGCCCACCAAAAAAAAATGAGAGAAAGAGAGAAGGGATAGTGCTACTATCTTTCCACACTTGTGCTTATTAAGCACCATGATCTTCATGATTGAGAGTCTCTCATTTTGTCACCCCCATATAGCTAGTGGGAAATTTTCATTATATAACTTGGCTTGTATATTCCAATGATAGGCTTCCTCAAATTTGCCTTAGGTCTTTGTGAGCAAGCAAGTTGGATGCACACCCACTAGTTTTCTTTAAGAGCTTTCACATACTCATAGCTCTAGTGCATCGTTTGTATGGCAATCCCTAGTTATCCACGTTGATATCTATTGATGAGCATCTCCATAGCTCGTTGATATGCCTAGTAAATGTGACTATCTTCTCCTTGTTTGCCTTGCAACCTCCACCACACTCCATTTCACTTATAGTGCTAAAACCATGGCTCACGCTCATGTATTGCGTGAGAGTTGAAAACGTTTGAGAAAGTAAAGGTGTGAAAACAATTATTTGGCCAATACCGAGGTTGTGCATGATTTAAATTCGTTGTGCAAGGATGATAGAGCATAGCCAGACTATATGGTTTTGTTGGGATAAATTTCTTTTGGCCTTGTTATTTTGAAAGTTCATGATTACCTTGCTAGTTTTCATGAAGTATTATTGTCTCCACATCAATAGCAAACTATTGTTTTGAATCTAATGGATCTGAACATTCACGTCACATAAGAGGAGTTACAAAGGACATCTATGCTAGGTAGCATGAAAGCATCAATAATTCATTCTTTATCACTTCCCTACTCAAGGACGAGCAGGAGTTAAGCTTGAGATGCTTGATACGTCTCAAACGTATCTATAATTTTTGATGGTTTCATGTTGTTATCTTGTCAACTTTGGATGTTTTATATACCTTTTATATCTTCTTTGGGACTAACTTATTAATTCAGTGCCAAGTGCGAGTTCCTGTTTTTTCTGTGTTTTTGACTATTTTCAGATATGATTTTGGAACGGAGTTCAAACGGAATAAAATCCCCGAAATAAATTTTTCCACAACAGAAGAAGATCGGGGGACTTGAGGGCCAAGGCAGGAGGCCCACAGGGAGCCCACAAGCCCTATCGCCGGGGCGAGGGGGGGGGGGCACGACCACCAGGCTTGTGGCCTCCCTGGAGCTCCCCTGCACTAGCTCTTTGGCCTATATATTCCCTAAAATCCCAGAAAAAATCAGGGTGTCCACGAAACCACTTTTCCGCCGCCGCAAGCTTCCGTTTCCGTGAGATATCATCTGGAGACCCTTCCCGGTGCCCTGCCAGAGGGGACTTTGGAGCTGGATGGCTTCTACATCAACATCACTGCCTCTCCAATGACTCGTGAGTAGTCCACTTCAGACCTACGGGTCCGTAGTTAGTAGCTAGATGGCTTCTTCTCTCTCTTGGATCTTCAATACAAAGTTCTCCATGATCTTCATGGAGATCTATACGATGTAATCCTCTTTGGCGGTGTGTTTGTCGAGATCCGATGAATTGTGGATTTGTGATCAGATTATCTATGAATTATATTTGAGTCTTTGCTGATTTCTTATATGCATGATTTGATATCCTTGTAAGTCTCTCCGAGTCTTGGGTTTTCTTTGGCCAACTAGATCTGTGATTATTGCAATGGGAGAAGTGCTTGGTTTTGGGTTCATACCGTGCGGTGACCTTTCCCAGTGACAGAAGGGGCAGCAAGGCACACATCATGTTGTTGCCATCAAGGGTAAGAAGATGGGCTTTCATCATAGATTTGAGATTGTCCATCCACATCATGTCATCTTGCTTAAGGCGTTACTCTGTTCTTATGAACTCAATACACTAGATGCATGCTGGATAGCGGTCGACGTGTGGAGTAATAGTAGTAGATGCAGAAAGTATCGGTCTACTTGTTTTGGACATGATGCCTATAGATATGATCATTGCCATAGATAACGTCATGACTTTGCGCGGTTCTATCAATTGCTCGGCAGTAATTCGTTCACCCACGATCTACTTGCTTTCATGAGAGAAGCCACTAGTGAACACTACGGCCCCTGGGTCTATTCACAACTATCATCTCAGCTTTTACTTTTACTTTGCTTTGTTTACTTTTTGCTTTTAGTTCTCACTTTGCAAATAATCTATAAGGGATTGACAACCCCTTCATAGCGTTGGGTGCAAGCTCTTTGTGTCTGTGCAGGTACTTGTGACTTGACACGATCTTCCTACTGGATTGATACCTTGGTTCTCAAACTGAGGGAAATACTTACCACCGCAGTGCTACATCACCCTTTCCTCTTCAAGGGAACGCCAACGCAAGGCTCCAAGGCCTCGGGGGAATCCTTTGCATATTTGCCAAGGAAATCCCTATAGGCGTAGCTAGCAGCAGAAGGATTTCTGGCGCCGTTGCCGGGAAAGGTTTTTGTTGCCGTAGCAAGATCCCACCGAACGAAAAAGTGGAGGGCGGCACGGATAGAGGGATTTGTAGCCAGCCTCCGGTGATGTTCTTTGTCTCCACATAGAGAGAGAGAGAGGCGTGGGGAGAGGGAGGGAATGGGTATGGGGGAGTTAGAACTCCCCCTGACCTGATCTTAACTCCCCACAGGCTCCCCGAGGCGGTAGTACCGCCCACAAGCACGGTAGTACCATTGGAGCAGAAGTACCTGCGTGGGAGCGGTAGTACCGCCTGTGACCAAAGCAACAACCACAGATGCAACAAAGAATGGGACCTATTTGACTACGCAATGAAGAGAATAAAAGGTACAAAATCAAGCAGGTACTCCACCTTAAAGGAGTGCAAAATGAAAGTAGAACGGATTGTGGAGTGACCGTTCATACAATTAACGAAAATAACTTGTGTGGAAGAGGGGCGGTGGCCGAGGCCACCTATGTTTGAGTTAGTTGGTATGGCATCGGAAAGATTTGAACCTTGGGACCATGACCAAAACTCATCTTTGAAGCACACGTATCACCGTCAGTGACTAATGTGAAAGACTTGATCGATTTATGCATAATAGGGGGAGGGAGAGTTCATTGTGAGAACAACACTCCCCCAAAATTCATGCCTACATCTAAACAAAATAGAATGATGAGAGTGGTGGGATGTGTCTAATTTCAATCCACGTTGCGCAAATCAATGATATCTAGCTCATGCGTTAACTCGCAAAATCTTGCTTCATTCAAAGGCTTTGTGAAAATATCTGCAAGGTGATCATTAGTGTTGAGGTAAATGAGATCAATCTCCCCACGCTTGATGTGATCCCGGATGAAGTGGTGACGAATACTGATGTGCTTAGTCTTTCAATGTTGAACCAGGTTATCGGAGATTTAGATAGCACTTATATTATCACAATAAAGAGGCACTTTGTAACATGTAACACCATAATCCTTTAAAGTTTGCCTCATCCAAAGCAACTAAGCACAACAACTTGCAGCAGCTACATATTTAGCCTCGGTGGATGAGAGGAAAACACAATTTTGTTTCTTGGAAGACCTACTTATGAGAGAGCAACCAAGGGATCGGCAACCTCTGGAAGTTGACTTCCTCTCCACGCGGTCTCCCTCCCAATCCGAGTTCAAATATCCTATGAGATAAAATGAAGCACCTTTGGGATACCATAAGCCAAAGTTTGGGGTATGAGGCAAATATTGAAAGATTCGCTTGACCGCCACATAGTGGCTTTCCTTAGGTGCGAATTGAAATCGTGCACAAATTCCCACACTCAACATAATATCCGGTCTAGGTGCACAAAGTTAAAGCAAAGAGCCGATCATAGAGCGATATATCTTTTTATCCACAACTTTACCATTGGGATCGAGATTAAGATGGCAGTTGAGAGGTATGGTAATGTTGGCTTTGGCTGGTTTGCAATCATCCATCTTGAACCTCTTGAGCATGTCTTGAGTACATTTTCTTGATTGATGAAGGTTCCTTGACTTCATTTCTTGATTTCGAATCCAATGAAAAACTTCAACTCTCCCATCATCGACATCTCAAACTCTTTAGTCATTAGTGCAGAAAATTCTTCATTAAAAGCGTTGTTAGGAGAACCAAAGATAATATCATCAACATATAGTTGGCATATGAACAAACTCCCCTTGACCTTCTTAGTAAAAAGAGTGGGGTCAATTTTCCCAACTTCAAATCCATGGTCATCTAACATGTCGGTAAGGTGCTCATACCATGCACGTGGGGCTTGTTTAAGGCCATAGAGTGCCTTATCGAGACCATAAACATAATTAGGGAGCTTAGGATCCTCGAACCCTGTGGGTTGCTTGACATAAACCAACTCCTTAAGGGGACCATTAAGAAATGCACTATTCACATCCATTTGGTATAATTTCAAGTTATGATGAGATGCAAAAGCAAGCAACATGGGAATAGATTCAAGGCAAGCAACATGAGCAAAGGTTTCACCGTAGTCGATGCCCTCGACTTGGGAGTAGCCTTGTGCTACCAATCTAGCCTTTTTACGAGTGACGACACCGTTCATATCTTGCTTGTTCTTAAAGATCCACTTTGTCCCAATGACATTCTGGTTCTCCTTTGGTCTTGGCACCAATCGCCACACTTTGTTGCACTCGAAGTTGTTGAGTTCTTCATGCATGGCTTCAACCCCAATCCATGTCTTCGAGAGCCTCTTGTACCTTTAGGGGTTCAATGCAAGAAACAAACGCATGACGAGCACTAAAGTTTGCTAATTGACGACGAGTGGTTACCCCTGTCTTTAAGCTGTCGTAGACATTCTCCAGTATATGAGAATTCTTTATGAGCTTTTTGGCATTCTTGGCGGCACATCTTTTTTCAATCTCCTCAAGGGTAAGCTGAGGAGCCTATTAGAGACTTTTACTGCTTTTGCGAGTTTGCCCTTGATCTTGAGATTGGTTTTGTTCTTGATCTTGCTCTTGATCCTGAACTTGATCTTGATCTTGAGCTTGCTCTTGGTCTTGAGCATCCTTGGAGGGGTGAGCTTGATCAAGGACATCACTTGGTGCAGTACCATCCTGAGGTTGATCTTCTCCTTGATCAAGATCACAGGGTTAAGGGCCTTTAGTTTGTTCTTCAGAAGCATGTGGGACTTGCGTTGGTGATGGTTCCACATGAGTGGCACATTGTGCTTCTCCTTTAGTCACAAGGTGTTCCTAAACAGACAGGAAGTGTCCCACACCCATTCTTCTTATGGCTTGGGGAGTAATTTCATAACCTACATCACAAAGACCACTTTTCTCCACTTGGGAGCCATTATTTTCATCAAACTCCATGTTACACGTCTCCTCAATGAGTCTCGAGGACTTGTTGAGGAGACGGTAAGCACGGGAGTTTGTAGCATAACCAACAAATATGCCCTCTTGAGCTCTAGTATCAAATTTAGACAAACGAGCACCTTTCTTAAGAATGAAACACTTACAAGAAAACACCCGGAAGTACACGAGGTCGAGATTGTTATCGGTAAGAATTTCATATGGAGTCTTGTTCAAGCCTTTGCGAAGTTAGATCCGATTGGATGCATGACATGCGGTGTTGATGGCTTCGGACAAAAAGTTATACGGAGATTTAAACTCCGCCATCATGGTTCTTGCCGCGTCCATTGATACGTCCATTTTGCATCATGTTTTCATGTTGATATTTATCGCTTCTTTGGCTGTTATTTCACTTCACGGTACAACTCTTATGCCTTTTCTCTCTTATTTTGCAAGGTTTACATGAAGAGGGAGAATGCCGACAATTGGAATTCTGGCCTGAAAGTGGAGCAAAGTTGAGATACCTATTCTGCCCAACTCCAAACGCCGTAAAAATCAACGAGGATTTTTTCCCAATTTATCAAAAATACTGGACCGAAGAAGTGCCAGAGGGGCGCCAGGGGGTGGCCACAAGCCTGCACGGCGTGGCCACCCCCAGGCCGCGCCATCGGGGCTTGTGGGCACCCTGCTGGCCCACTTGCCCCCCTCTTTTGCTATATGAAGGGTTTCGTCCAGGAAAAAATTAAGGAGGATCTTTTTCGTGGTTTCGGCGCCGCCACGAGGCGGAACTTGAGCAGAACCAATCTAGAGCTCCGGCAGGACGATCCTGTTGGGGAAACTTCCCTCCCGAAGGGGGAAATGGTCGCCATTGTCATCACTAACACTCCTCTCATCGGAGGGGACTCGTCACCATCAACATCTTCATCAGCACCATCTCATCTCCAAACCCTAGTTCATCACTTGTAACCAATCTCCGTCTCGCGACTCCGATTGGTACTCGTAAGGTTGCTAGTAGTGTTGATTACTCTTTGTAGTTGATGCTAGTTGGATTCCTTGGTGGACGAGTTTATGTTCAGATCCTTGATGCTACTCATTACCTCTCTGGTAATGAATATGATTATGCTTTGTGAGTAGTTACTTTTGTTCCTGAGGACATGGGATAAGTCATGCTAATAGTAGTCATGTGAATTTGGTATTCGTTCGGTAATTTGATATGTTATATGTTGTTTTTCCTCTAGTGGTGTTATGTGAACGCCGACTACATAACACTTCACCATTATTTGGGCCTAGAGGAAGGCATTGGGAAGTAGTAAGTAGATGATGGGTTGCTAGAGTGACAGGAGCTTAATCCCTAGTTTATGCGTTGCTTCATAAGGGGCTGATTTGGATCCACTAGTTTATTGCTATGGTTAGACTTTGTCTTAAATATTTTTTCGTAGTTGCGGATTCTTGCGAGAGGGGTTAATCATAAGTGGGATGCTTGTCGAAGTAAGGGCAGTACCCAAGCGCTGGTCCACCCACATATCAAACTATCAAAGTAACGAACGCGAACCATATGAACATAATGAAACTAGCATGACAGAAATTCCCGTGTGTCCTCGGGAGCGTTTTTCCTCCTATAAGACTTTGTCCAGGCTTGTCCCTTGCTACAAAAGGGATTGGGCCACTTTGCTGCGCTGTTGCTACTTTTGTTAGTTGTTGCTTGCTACGAATCATCTCACCACACATTCACTTGTTACCGACAATTTCAGTGCTTGCAGATATTTCCTTGCTGAAAACCACTTGCCAGATCCTTCTGCTCCTCGTTGGGTTCGACACTCTTACTTATCGAAAGGACTACGATTGATCCCCTATACTTGTGGGTCATCATCCATCAACGTCCGGTTCTTCCTTCCCGCCACACCATTTTGTTGAGGAGTATAAGGTGCAAAATATTGAAGCTTGATTCCTTCATCACTCAGAAATTCATTTAAGGTGTAGTTCTTGGACTCGGTGCCATTGCCGCTTCTAAACATCAATATCTTTGCATCATGTTGTCGTTGAGCTTCATTAGAAAAGTCGATGGCGGTCTGTTGAGTCTCACTCTTTCTCTTTAAAAAGTATACCCAAGTATATCTTGAGTAATCATCCAAAATCACCAAGCAATACTTTCTTCCCCCAAGGCTATCATAAGATGGAGGACTAAAGTGATCCATGTGGAGGAGGTCCAAGGTCCTTTTTGAGTAGATGGTAGCCGTGGGGCGGTGAGTTGTCTCATGAATCTTTCCTTCAATACGTGCACTTTGAGATCACATCATCACCAAAGGAGACTTGGGTGGCAATGGATGGGCCGGGATGAATGTCCACCACCAAGTCCTTGCTTCCGGTCATATGATTTGTTGCTCCACTATCAAGAAACCATGACACCCCACCGGAAGCAAACTCCTTCATAAGATCAATGCTTGCATTTAGGTACCCATTCTTTAATGGGTCCTTTGAGGTTAGTAACATGGGTCTTAGGAACCCAAATAAACCATTCAATGTACCACTTAGGAGAACCAACAAATTTAGCAAAAACATTCCCATCAGTGACACGACATAAAACATAAGAGGGGTTAAAGTCACTAGTTGTGTTGGGAATGTGGGTTTTGCCTTTCTTGGCATTACCACCCTTAGATTGGCCCTTCTTCTTCACTTGAGTACCCTCCCCCGTTTTAACAAAGGTTTTCATAAGCTAGGGAGGTTGCTTGGTCTTCCTCTTCTTGTTCTTCTTGGGCTTGGGTGCAAACTCAACTCCTTCTTTTGCAACCACTTCCTTTTGATTGCTCAAAAGGTCATTAAGATTATTTTAACCTTGGATGCATGTCACAAGGCCTTTCTCAAGCTTCTCTTTTAATTTGGTGTTCTCTTCCACAATATGTGCATGATCACAACAAGGGTTGGTAGCATGGACATTATCAATTAAAACAAATGGAGAGCAAGTGGCTATTTTCTTAGTGAGTTTTACTTGGAGTTGAGCATGCGACTATTTCAAAGAGACATGAACACTCTTCAAGGCCTTGTGAGCCTTGTCAAGTATTGCAAGCTCTTCCTTGAGTCTTAGATGGTCAAGCCCAAGTGCAACATTTTTGGATTGGAGCACACGATTAAGAACAAGAGCATGATCAAGATCTTTCTTCAATTTAGCAAGGTCATTGTTGTGTGACTCCTCAAGAGTCAAACAAAGTCCTTGCTCTTCTACAAGAGCAATAGAAAGATCCGCAATCTCATCGGCATAGTCACGACTATGTCCTTGTAATGTGGAGATAGTTTTTTCACGAGATTGAATGAGGTCACTGGCCTCTCCTAGTTATACCAAGAGAGCAACAAAATGCTTCTTGGATTTAACCTTGATTTTTCTCATGAATTTCTCGAAGGCGTTTTCCTCATCCTCTACCTCTTCCTTTTCGTCACCACTAACGGAGGTAGTGGAAATGGTAGCATTGAGGTTGGAAGTTTTAATGTTGGTTGTTACCTTGTTGGATGCTTTGGCCGTAAGGCACTTGGCAATGCGATTCTCGTTGGGGGTGTTGAAGAGGGCCACCTTGCTTGGAGAAGAGGATGCAATGGTCACAGTGGTCATCCCCATCACTTCTCCACTTGCTTCATCATCCTCATCCACATCCTTGTCGAAGAGGTACTCTTCTTGAGCCACCAACACCTTTTGGGGCTTGTTCTTGAAGAAGTTGTTCTTGTTTGGGAAGGGCTTGGCCTTGTCTTTGCGAATAAGTTTGCCACAATTCTATTCCCTCTTCTCATAAGGACAATCAGGCACAAAGTAACTAACATTGCCACAATTGTAGTAGGTTATCACACATTGCTTGCCTTTGGGCCCATTTGAGTTGTTCTTGGAGAAATTTGGCTTTGAGTTTATCTTGTTGCCCCAAAACTTTCTTGACGCAAGAGCCATATGCTCGTGATAAGCATACTTGGTGTCTTCGGGGCATAATTCCTCTTCTTCTTCATCATCTTCCTCCATTTCTGCCTTGGCCTTCTAGGCAAGGTTGGGAGAGTCTTTTCTTGACCGTTTAACACGAGCAAGAGCATTGTCAGCGATATTGTTCAATATGTTCATGACAATAAACTCATCCAACACATCGCTTGAAGATAATGAGTGAAAGTCTTGCCTCTAACGAATGACAGAGGTCATGCATTTATTGAAGGGCATAATAGGCTTGAGAATTTTATGCTTGATCCAATTGTCATCCACATCCTTGCTTCCATGATCTTGAAGAGCGACAACAAGAGTCGTCACCCTTCGGTATAGCTCATGAGGATCTTCATCCTCAATCATAAAAAATTCATCGTCCTCATCAAGTATCACTTCATAGTTTGACCGTTGAATACTTTAACTTCCCTTGTACATGGAAATGATGTGCTCCCGACAATCTTTGGCACGAATGAAGGGACGCAAATGAGCAAGATCTTTAATATGAACAACCGCTTGAGGGATGAATAGGGCTGAATAGTTGAGCTGATTGTAAACCTCTTCTCTTGGAGTGAGGTTTCTTGGATCACGAGGGTAGTAGCCTTGATCGATGATTCTCCAAAGTTGTGTTGAGTTGTGATTAAAATGGTCGTTCATATGAAAAACCCAGTTAGCAAAATCATTCTTAACAAGCTTCGGTGGAGGACCTATATAAATAATATGCGGTGGGTGAATGATAACCCACAGGTGTAGGGGACCGCAACAGTTTTCGATGGTAGAGTATTCAACCCAAATTTGTTGGTTCACACAAGGGAAGCGAAAGAATATTCTCAAGTATTAGCAGCTGAGTTTGTCAGATTCAACCACACCTAAAAGATTAGTGTCTGCAAGCAAAGTATCAGTAGCAAATTAGTATGATAGCAACGGTGTCAGAAACGATCTGTTGACGGCACACTATTCCTAACTGTTGTATCAATGGTGCCAGTAGGTTGCACGTGACGGGAAATATTCTTCCCCAGCAACAGTGTCGGAAAAGGGTCTTGCAACAAGTAACAGTGAAGTAGCAAGGAATAGCAGTAGCAGCAGCAACAAAGTGACAGCAGTAGCAACAAGAGTAGCAAAGTGGCCCAATCCCTTTTGTAGCAAGGGACAAGCCTAGACAAAGTAAGGTAGCGAGGACCAGTAGTAAAAGACTCATAGGCAGTGGATCGTTGATGGATGAGTATGACAGATATGATTTATCATGTAATAACTATAACACGGAGAGATATGTAACTAGCTCCCGTTCATCAATCTAATGTAGGCATGTATTACGTATGTAGTCATATGTGCTTAGGGAAAAGAACTTGCATGACATCTATTGTCCATCCCTCCCGTGGCAGCGGGGTCCTAATGGAAACTACGGGATATTAAGGTTCTCCTTTTAATAAAGAACTGGACCAACGCATTAACACGCGGTGAATACATGAACTCCTCATACTATGGTCATCTCCGGGAGTGGTTTCGGCTATTGTCACTCCGGGGTTGCCGGGTCATAACACATAGTAGGTGACTACAACTTGCAAGATAGGATCTAAAACACACATATATTGGCGACAACATAATAGGTTTAGATCTGAAATCATGGCACTCGGGCCCTAGTGACAAGAATTAAGCATAGCCAAGTAGTAGCAACATCAATCTAGAACATAGTGGATACTAAAGATCAATCCCCGTCAAGAGCTAACTTGATTACATGATAGATCTCATCCAACTCATTACCGTCCAACAAGCCTACGATGAGATTACTCACGAACAATGAAGAGCATCATGGAATTGTCGATGGAGAAAGGTTGATGATGACGATGGCGACGATTTCCCCTCTCCGGAGCCCGAAACGGACTCCAGATCTGCCCTCCAGATGAAGAACAGGATGTGGCGGCGCCTCCGTATTGCAAAATGCGATGAAACCTTCTCTCTGATTTTTTTCCGGGCGAGACGGAAGATATAGAGCTGAGTTTGGGGGCGGTGGAGCCACGTGGGCCCCACAAGCCCTCACGGCGTGGCCAGGGGGGTGGCCGCGGCCTGTGGGCTTGTGGCCCACTGGTCCACCTCCTCCGGTGGAACTTGTCGCATGTATTTTTCTTTTATTCTAGAAAAAACCTTCGTAAATTTTCAGGACATTCCGAGAACTTTTATTTCTGCACAAAAACAACACCATGGCAATTCTGCTGAAAACAGCGTCAGTCCGGGTTAGTTCCATTGAAATCATGCAAATTAGAGTCCAAAACAAGGGCAAAAGAGTTCGGAAAAGTTGATACGACGGAGACGTATCAAATCCCCAAGCTTAAAGCCTTGCTTGTCCTCAAGCAATTCATTTGACAAACTGAAAGAGACAAAGGAAAAACTTTGACGAACTCTGTTTGATCTGGTGGTTGCAACTATGTCTAACTCATATCCAGAGTTTCAGCAAGATCACAAGCAAACCACATAAGCAAATAACATCTAGGTCTCACGGTAAACTCATATCAATGGCATAATCAACTAGCGAGAAAATGATAATAAGCCTCAAATGTCAACACTTCAATCAAAACAACATGAAGCAGTACGAATAGATGGTATCTTGCTAGCTCTTTCTGAGACCACAAAACATAAATGCAGAGCACCTTAAAAGACCAAGGGCTGACTAAACATTGTAATTCATGGCAATGAAGATCCAGTCACAGTCATACTCAACACACTTAAAAGCAAAGCATAAAAATGACAGAGGTGCTCTCTAATTGGTGCTTTTGTAAGAGGAGGATGACTCAACAGGACCATAAATAGACAGGCCCTTCGCAGAGGGAAGCATTGACTTGCAGAGGTGCCAGAGCTCAAGCTTTGAAAACAGAGATAATAATTTTGGGTGGCATGCTTTCATTGTCAACGCAATGACTAAGAGTTCTCAATATCTTCCACGCTACACATGCTATAGGCGGTTCCGAAACAGAAAAGTAAAGTTTTGACTCCCCCACCACCAATCAATCACACTCCACGGCTAACCGAATCCTCGGGGAGTTTTGTTTGCAATTATCTTTTTTATTTGAGCATGGAACTGGGAATTCCAATTACCGGCCCCTTTCTCGTGAATGATAGTGAATAAAGACATATCAAGGATAACACGCCTAGCATGGAAGATACCAATAGCCCCCTGTCACCACATGAGCGGTTCGGGCATGCAAAACAGATTATTTCTTGAAGATGTAGAGAGTGGCACATGCAAATTTACTTGGAACGGAAGGTAGATACCGCACATAGGTAGGTATGGTGGACTCATATGGCACAACTTTGGGTTTATGGAGGTGGATGCACAAGGAGTATTCCCGCTTAGTACAAGTGAAGGCTAGCAAAAGACTGGGAAGCAACCAACGAGAGAGCGACAACAGTCATCAAAATGCATTGAGATTAACTAACATTGAGTGCAAGCATGAGTAGGACATAAGTCACCATGAACATGAACATCATAGAGGCTATGTTGATTTTGTTTCAACTACATGCGTGAACATGCGCCAAGTCAAGCCACTTGAAACATTCAAACGAGGATACCATCCTATCATACTACATCGTAGTCATCTCAACATTCATGTGGGCAACCAAGACAAACCATTATAAGTTCCTAGCTAAGTAAGCATGGCATAAGCAACTACGATCTCTAAGTTGTCATTGCAAACATGTTTCTCTCACAACAAAGCTGAACTAGGAAGAGTGAGCTAGCCATATTTACAAAAACAAAATAGATCGAGTTCATACCATCTTTTCCAGGCTCAGTCACTTCATCATATATCATCATTATTGCCTTTCACTTGCACGACCGAACGATGTGAACAATAATAAGCATGCTCGTGCACTGGACTAAAGCTGGAATCTGCACGCAAACAGAAAGGAGAAGACAAAGTAATATGGCTCTTTGAAAGCTAAACAGGTATGCATGCAAGAGCCACTAAACATTGTAACCAATATCTCTTACCTTGACCCAAAGAAAAAATAAAACTATCTACACGGGAAAGCTCCCAACAAGCAAAAGAAGAAAAAGAAAATCTTTTTGGTTTTTTTCAAACTATACAGACACACGAAAAGAAAACGAGAAAAAGAAAATAAACTAGGATGGATGATGCACTCGCAAAGTGTGAACACCGGCTAACAAAGTGAAAGCATAAGCAAGAATGTAAGGTCGGTGAGAAACACGTACTCCCCCAAGCTTAGGCTTTTGGCCTAACTTGGTCTACTCCCAAGGATGGTCTTGGCGAAACCCAAAATCATAATTGGAGTTATACGGGAGCGCTGCAGCCACTACCTGAATAGCTGCCTCACGGAGACGAGCAGCCTTCGCCTCCCTCTCATACTCATCTTCCTCTCCTCTGGTTATGTAATATCTTTGTTTTACCTGAAAGTCAAAGAAAGAAGGAGTAGGAAGGGTAATATGGAAAACACGCTGCCGGTTAAATACCAATCGGTATAGGAGGGATTCATCATCCCTCTCAACGAACTAGTAGCGTGTCAAAGTGACACAGTCAAGGAAAGCTGTATGGAGTGGGGGATCTCCTTCGTGGATGGGTACTCCAAGAAATTTGCTATGCGAGTGGCATAGATCCCACCAAAGAAATCCCCTTCAATTGCATTCTTATTCAGCCTCCTTTCTATAATAGCTCCCATGTTGAAGCTTTTGTCACCCGTCACTACGCTCTTAAGGATACTAAGGTCAGGTGCGCAGAGGTGACAATGCTCAATCTTGCCATTAATGCATCTGCCTATGAAGAGGGCAAAGTAATGCAAGGTAGGAAAATGAATACTCCCCATGGTAGCTTGCGTAATGTCTCTAGTTTCTCCAACTGTAATACCAGAGAAAAAATCTCTAACCGAAGATTTAGGAGGATCATTGAGGCTACCCCATGTAGGTATCTTGCAAATTCTATTGAAATCCTCTAAATCCATGGTATACGATTTATCATAGAGATCAAACAGTACCGATGGCTCACGTCCAGCTGAAAATTTGAATCTACGAACAAAAGAGGCAGTGAGAGCAACATACCGTTCACATTTATCGGAGATAAATTCTTCGAGTCCGACATTGTCAACAAGTGCATCAAACTCACCTTTGAAACCTGTCTCAATCCTAAATTCATCAGAAGGACATTCACATGGTTGTACCTGCACGTCCCTAGGTTGGTAAGGATCAGGCTCCCGAATCGCAAGACGGGGACCTCTCTTGCTTGAGGAACCACCATGAAAGTTTCTCCTGAACATCTTCCTTTTCTGAAATTTTCAGTGACCCAAAGGAAAAATGAACAACGCTCAACTAAACTTGTGGCAACTACTCGCACAAGTGCCTAGAGACCATATTACGCATGAAAACTACTTGGGACCAGCTAGAATCAGCATGCAAAGCTCAAGAACATGGTCACCAAGGTAGCAAAAATACGCAGAGTATAAGGCACTAGAGAAAAAAATTAATTGGACCAATGGAGGAGTCACTTACCAAGGAGTAATTTCCCCAAAACAGTTTGGAGAAAGGTGATTTGAGCAAAGAGATCGAAAATCCCAACAAGAGGAGCAAGAACACAGATTTGAGCTGCGAAACAATTTTTTCTGGAGCTAGGAGAAGCGGATGAGAGCAAGAATGAGTGGAGGGGGTACCTATGGGCCCCACAAGCCTAGGTGGCGCGGCCAGGGGGGTGCCCGCGCACCTAGGACTTGTGGCCCACTGGTGTGCCCCCCAAACAGACTCTTCATCCCAGTATTTTTCAAAAAATCCAGAAAAAATCATACTTGATTTTCAGGACGTTTGGAGAACTTCTATTTTCGGGGTACTTTTCTACCGGACGCTAAAACGGAAAACAGGGAAAACTAAACTAAATCTATCATTTTTCTTCTAAGCAACTGAAAGTGAAAGCTTGGAACAAAGGTTTGTGACTCCTCGATTCATCCATCTCGTGGTCATCGAAAGAAATCCGTCAATGGGGTTGATCAAATCCCCTCGACAAAACTTTCTTGAATCGCAAAAGAAGATGGAGAATTTTCGAATAGTCACTAGGTCACCTCAATGGGGATGCGTATCTCCCCAACAAGCAAATCATACTTCATCTTTACACGAGGAATAGGGCATTCAAAGCTCCCAATAAGAATCGATGAAGTCTATTCGATAGCAGTGATGCAATGTACTCGATATTGTTTCTTCGGAAAGTGCACCGTATGCTCATTACCGTTGACATGGAAAGTGACATTGGCTTTGTTGCAATCTATAACAGCCCCTGTAGTGTTTAAAAAGGTTCTTCCGAGGATGACAGCCATGGCATCGTCCTCGGGAATATCCAAGATAACAAAGTCTGTTAAGATATTGGTGTTAGCAACCATAACAGGCACATCCTCACAAATGCCGATAGGGAAAGCAGTTGATTTGTCGGCCATTTGCACAGAGATTTCAGTGGGTGTCAACTTATCCAGTTCAAGTCTACGATAGAGAGAGAGAGGCATAACACTAACACCGGCTCCAAGGTCGCATAACGCAACTCTAATGTAGTTGCCTTTAATGGAGCAAGGTATAGTGGGCACACCGGGATCACCTAGTTTCTTTGGAGTTCCACCCTTGAAGGTATAGTTAGCAAGCATGGTGGAAATCTCAACCTTAGGTATTCTCCTCTTATTAGTCACAATATCTTTCATGTACTTAGCATACGGAGACATCTTGAGCATATCCGTCAAACGCATCTGTAGAAAGACAGGTCTGATCATTTCAACGAATCGCTCAAAATCCTCATCATCCTTTTTCTTGGATGGTTTGGGAGGAAAGGGCATAGGTTTCTGAACCCATGGTTCCCTTTCTTTACCGTACTTCCTAGCAGCGAAGGCATTCTTATCGTATCTCTTAGTCTTAGGCTGTGGGTTATCAAGATCAATAGGTTCAATCTCCACATCCTTTTCATTGCTAGGTTGAGCATCTTCATGAACATCACTATTGATATTATCATTAGGCTCATGTTCATCACCAGATTGTGTTTCAGCATCAGAGACAGAGGCATCGTTTGGACTCTCAGGTGTAGCAGCAACAGGGTTGCTAGCGTGCAGGTTCCTATCATTTTCCTTCTTCTTTCTAGGATGACTAGGTGCATCAGTGCTAACTCCTTGAGAATCTTGTTCAATTCTCTTCGGATGACCCTCAGGATACAGAGGTTCGCGAGTCATTCTACCGCCTCTAGTGATGACTCTGACGGAATTTTCATTCAACTCATTGAGCAAGTCATTTTGAGCTTTAAGTACTTGTTCTACCTGAGTAGTAACCATAGAGGCATGTTTACTCAGAAGCTTAAGATCATTGACATTTCTGTCTACACAAGCACTTAAATGACTAAGCATACGAGCATTCTTTTCCAATTGTCTACTAACATAATCATTGAAACTCTGTTGTTTGACAACAAAGTTATCAAATTCATCCATGCATAAGCTAGCAAGTTTATCAAAAGGAATATCACTCTCATCAAACCTACGCAGAGAATTCACTTCTACTACCTGTATCGGGTTATCGAGACCATGGATCTCTTCGATAGGTGGTAGATTTTTGACACCTTCAGATTTAATGCCTTTCTGTCGCATAGATTTCTTGGCTTCTTGCATATCTTCAGGACTGAGGAATGGAATACCTCTTTTATTTGGAGTTGGCTTAGGAGGTGGTTCGGGAATAGTCCAAGCATTCTCATTGCACAAGATGTTATTCAATAGAATCTCAGCTTGTTCTACAGTTCGTTCCCTAAAAACACAACCGGCACAACTATCTAGGTGGTCTTTGGAAGCATCGGCAAGTCCATTATAAAAGATATCAAGTATTCCATTCTTCTCAAGAGGGTGATCAGACAAAGCATTCAGTAGCTGGATAAGCCTCCCCCAAGCTTGCGGGAGACTCTCTTCTTCAGCTTGAGCAAAGTTGTATATTTCCCGCAAGGTAGCCTGCTTCTTATGGGAAGGGAAATATTTTTCAGAGAAGTAGTAGACCATATCCTGGGGGCTATGCACACAACCAAGAGCAAGAGAAGTGAACCAGGTCTTAGCATCAATCTTTAGCGAGAAAGGAAACAACTTGAGCATATAGTAGTGGTGGATCTTTTCCTCACTAGTGAATAGGGTGGCTATATCGTGTAGTTTGGTAAGATGGGCTACAACCGTTTTAGACTCATAACCGTGAAAAGGATCAGATTCGACCAGAGTGATTAACTCAGGGCCGACAGAGAATTCATAATCCTTATCGGTCACAAAGATAGGCGAAGTAGCAAACTTTGGGTCATATTTCATCCTAGCGTTCAGAGATTTTCCTTTCCACTTGTGAAGAAGTTTCTCAACATCATAGCTATCCTTACACGCAAGAAAGTCCTCAGCTATCTCTCCCTCCATAACATAGCGCGTATCAGGCATATCAGGCAATTCAGGCATAGTAGCAGGTTCTACTTCAATAGTATCAGTAGTTTCAGAAGTATCATCACGTCTAGCAGCAACTCTAGCAATATGTGCATCAAGGGCACCAAGTGTCAAAGCAGTATCAAGCATACCATCATAAGGCATAGTATCAAGCATAGCATCTTCAGGCATAGTATCAAGCATAGCAGCATCATAAGCATCATGGACAGCAGAAGTAGCATCATCAAGCACACGCGACATATCAAGATTTCTAGCAGGAGGCGATGTCGCAAACTTACTCATAACTGAAGGTGAATCAAGTGCAGAGCTAGATGGCAGTTCCTTACCTGTCCTTGTAGTGGAAGGTAGGACTTTAGTTCTTGGATCTTTCGGATTCCTCATAGTGATCAGCAGACGTCAATCCCAAGTGACTTAGAGAATATAGCCGTGCTTCCCCGGCAACGGCGCGAAAAAAGCCTTGATAACCCACAGGTGTAGGGGATCGCAACAGTTTTCGAGGGTAGAGTATTCAACCCAAATTTGTTGGTTCACACAAGGGAAGCAAAAGAATATTCTCAAGTATTAGCAGCTGAGTTAGTTAGATTCAACCACACCTGAAAGAATAGTGTCTGCAAGCAAAGTATCAGTAGCAAAGTAGTATGATAGCAACGGTGTAAGAAACGATATGTTGACGACAGCCTATTCCTAACTGTTGTATCAATGGTGCCAGTAGGTTGCACGTGGACGGGAAATATTCTTCCCCGACAACGGTGTCGGAAAAGGGTCTTGCAACAAGTAACAGCGAAGTAGCAAGGAACAACAGTAGCAGCAGCAGCAAAGTGACAACAGTAGCAACATCAGTAGCAAAGTGGCCCAATCCCTTTTGTAGCAAGGGACAAGGCTAGACAAAGTAACGTAGTGAGGACCAGTAGTAAAAGACTCGTAGGCAGTGGATCGGTGATGGATGAGTATGACGGATATGATTCATAATGTAACAGCTATAACAAGGAGAGATATGTAACTAGCTCCCGTTCGTCAATCTAATGTAGGCATGTATTCCGTATGTAGTCATACGTGCTTAGGGAAAAGAACTTGCATGATATCTAGTGTCCATCCCTCCCATGGCAGCGGGGTCCTAATGGAAACTCCGGGATATTAAGGTTCTCCTTTTAATAAAGAACCGTACCAACGCATTAACACGCGGTGAATACATGAACTCCTCATACTATGGTCATCTCCGGGAGTGGTTCCGGCTATTGTCACTCCGGGGTTGCCGGGTCATAACACATAGTAGGTGACTATAACTTGCAAGATAGGATCTAAAACACACATATATTGGCGACAACATAATAGGTTCAGATCTGAAATCATGGCACTCGGGCCCTAGTGACAAGCATTAAGCATAACCAAGTAGTAGCAACATCAATCTAGAACATAGTGGATACTAGGGATCAATCCCCGTCAAGAACTAACTCGATTACATGATAGATCTCATCCAACTCATCACCGTCCAGCAAGCCTACGATGAGATTACTCACGAACGATGAAGGGCATCATGGAATTGTCGATGGAGAAAGGTTGATGATGACGATGGCGATGATTTCCGCTCTCCGGAGCCCGAAACGGACTCCAGATCTGCCCTCCAGATGAAGAACAGGATGTGACGGCGCCTCCGTATCGCAAAACGCGATGAAACCTTCTCTCTAATTTTTTTCCGGGCGAGACGGAAGATATAGCGCTGAGTTTGGGGGCGGTGGAGCCACGTGTGCCCCACAATCCCTCACTGCGCGGCCAGGGGGGTGGCCGCGGCCTGTGGGCTTGTGGCCCACTGGTCCACCTCCTCCGGTGGATCTTTGCGCAGGTATTTTTCTTTTATTCCAGAAAAAATCTCCGTAAATTTTCAGGACATTCCGAGAACTTTTATATCTGCACAAAAACAACACCATGGCAATTCTGCTGAAAACAGCGTCAGTCCGGGTTAGTTCCATTCAAATCATGCAAATTAGAGTCCAAAACAAGGGCAAAAGAGTTCGGAAAAGTAGATACGACGGAGACGTTTGAGTGAACCGGTCCTCCATAGACCATGGGGGGAGGAAACGAGGAAAAGGTATTTGCCCCACTCATTCCTTGAGGCAATTTATCTTTTTCACTACTAGCATTTTTCTTTTCGGAATTGGCCCCCGTATCTGAAGTTGTGGGATTATCCACATACAACGGGTCGGTAGACGATTTGCAATTATCAAGGAAATCTTTAAGCATGTTCTTGACCTCGAGAGTCACTGAGGATCTAAATGTGGACATGGCATCATTTAGTTCCGCTGAAGAGACTGAGTTTGCAAAACCTTCCTCTCACAAATCCCTCGGACTAACATCACCGTCAGCCATACTATTTGGGTGGTGAAACCCTTAATAAAGAGACGAGGCTCTGATACTAATTGAAAGGAACGATATGGTTGACTAGACGGGGTGAATAGGCAACTAACACACATTAATCTTTTCTTTTAATAAATTAAGTTTAGCAACAAATAGGTTGTCTAGATATGCAACTAAGTGAGAAATCTATATGAGGCTAACCACAACAATAGTAACAAGAAGTAAATACAAGTAATGGTAGGAAATAACCACAAGTGGAACCGATGAAGAGAGGATGTGTTTCCGGAGTTCCTTCCCATTGAGGGGAAGTATGTCTCCGTTGGAGCGGTGCGGAGGCACAATGCTCCCCAAGATGCCACTAAGGCCACCGTATTCTCCTCACGCCCTCACACAATGCAAGGTGCCGTGATTCCACTAAGTGGTGCCCTTGAAGGCAGCGACGAGACTTTTACAAACAAGGTTGGGGATCTCTCCACAACTTAATTGGAGGCTCCCTACGAAACCACGAAGCTTCACCATAATGGCATATGGCTTCGAGGTGACCTCTTCCGTATAGGGTGCTAAACACCCGAGAGTAACAAGATCTGCAAGTGAATATTGGGGGGCAATTTTTTCTCTTGGTGGAGGTGTGGGGGAAGGCCTTCTCCTCCAAACACCAGAGAATCAACAAGATTTGATGGCTAGGGAGGGATATCGGGCAAGTTTGAGATTTTCGAGCAACAATGGAGCTAGAGAGGAAAAGGTGAGATCTTCTGAGGGAAGAAGACCCCTATTTATAGTGGGGGGGGGGGAAATTTGACCGTTACGAGCCCCTACTGACCCAGCTAAGCGGTAGTACCGTGCACGTGGGTGGTACTACCGTCATGTAGGAGCGTTACTTCTGCTTAGCCTGGTCAAGGAAAAGTAAGACACGAGAGGATTTTTCTAAGCGGAAGTGGGCGCGGCAGAAGGGGGCGGCAGTACCGCTGGAGCGATACTACCGCTCCCCCTTGGCTGTACTTCTGTCCAAACAGAGAAAAACACCCTCATACACAAGAGAAATAAAATTAGCGGTAGAGAGCCCGAGACTGGTGGGCGGCAGTACCGCTGGATAGGTACTACCGCTCACTAGAGTGGTACTACCGCTTCTGCAATTTTCTGGGCACTATTTCAAGGCACCTCCTTTGCTCGTGGAAATGGATGGGGTGCAAGAATGAGTGAAATTGTTCCACCCAACCTTTTGAGATGCGGATTCCCTCTTGATAGTACGGGATGATCTATGACACAAGTCCACCAACCCTAAATCAATAGCTAAGCACCGTTTCCACTTTTACTTACTGAGGGGAATATAACCATGTCGTGTCACGTGATAATTCTATGGAAGCATATCGCACACGATTAATCCGCAAAGGGTATCGTCATCAACCACCAAAATTACTTAGGAGAAATTGTTCTATTACAATGATCTTTACCAGATTTCGTAGAGGTGATCTATACATTGTCGATTTCACTAAAAGAGCCAAACCTCGTATTTGTCTTATTGCAAAATCATCTAAAGGTTGGTTGTGGTATAGAAGGCTAGGACATGTCGGTATGCGTAATCTAAACAAGCTTATCAAAGGTGATCATATACGTGGTGTTAAATATGTTATATTTGACAAATATATACTTTGTAGTGCTTGTCAAGCAGGAAAACAAGTGGGTGGAAGTCATCTCGTGAAGAACATCATGACTACTAGGAGATCACTCGAGCTACTTCACATGGATCTCTTTAGTCCCAATGCTTACAAGTGGCTCAGTGGGAATTCTCTTGGTATAGTTATACTTTATGATTTTTTCAGATTTACGTGGGTATTCTTTCTCGATGACA
The DNA here is from genome assembly GCF_904849725.1 of Hordeum vulgare subsp. vulgare. Lineage (NCBI taxonomy): Eukaryota > Viridiplantae > Streptophyta > Magnoliopsida > Poales > Poaceae > Hordeum > Hordeum vulgare. Next base: position 383,857,054 of record NC_058524.1, on the reverse strand, counting down.
AGTATCAGGTACAAAATATCTTCAAGAACTTCGCTTAGAAAGCCCAAAATCAGTTTGAAGTGAAGATGAAAAAAGTTAAGTGGGACAATGGATCGGATCAAGCACACTAATGTGGATACTTTTCTTGACGAAGAAGGTATTTCACATGAGTTCTCGACTATGTACACACCTCAACAAAATGGAGTTGTTCAGAGGAAAAACCAGACTCTCATAGAGATGGCTAGAATGATGCTCGATGAATAAAAGATGCCGATACACTTTTGGGCAGAAGTTGTGGAAACAGTTTTTCATGCAACAACTCGACTCTACCTACACAAGCTTATGGATAAAAGGACATATGAGCTACTCACTAGTAACAAACCCCAAGTTGGATACTTTTGGGTATTCGGCTCAAAGTGATACATTCTTGATAAGCATCACCATTCTAAATTTGCTCCTAAATCTCATGAAGGTTTCCTACTTGGTTATGGATCAAACTCTCAAATTTACCATGTCTACAAGAACTTCACTCAAAAAGTTGAAGAGACAGTAGATGTGAAGTTTGATGAGTCTAATGGTTTGCAAGTCAAACAACTGCCAAATTATGTAGGAGATAAGGAACCTTTAGAAGCCATTCAACACTTTTCCATCGGCAAGATATGTCCCAAGGAGGTGAAGGAAAGTAGTTCATCAACACAAGTAGAAGATATTACCTCGCGCCAAGGCGAACCGAAAAACGACATGGAGGCATCCAGAAGTGATACAAAACAAGATGAAGAGGAGGAAGAAGTACACCGTGATGATCCACCTCAACCTCCTTCACCACCACCTCATGTACATGCCACTTTCAATGACAACGAAGAAGAATAAGATGATGAGGAAGCTCCACCATCCAACAAGCAAAAGCTACCAGGAGTTTGAGCAAGAGTGAACAAGAATCATCCCGTCAAACAAATTGTCGGCGACATACAAACCGGGAGAATCACTTGCTCTAAAACTCGTCTAGCTAACTTCTATGAGAATTACTCATTATCTCTAGCATTCAGCCTATGAAGGTAGAAGAAGCACTTGAAGACCCGGATTGGATAAATGACATGCGCGAAGAGCTACACAAATGCGAGAGGAATGAAGTGTGGACACTACTTGAGAAGCCCAAGGACGAGCACAACATCATTGGTACAAAATGGGTGTTTCTCAACAAGCAACATGAAGATGGCCAAGTGGTACTCAACAAGGCATGTCTCGTAGCTCAAGGTTACACTTCGAAGGTATGGTATGGTGAGACTTATGCCCCCGTTGCTAGACTTGAGTCCATTTGCATACTTCTTGCTTATGCCCATCACCATGTCATTACTCTTTACCAAATGGATATCGAAAGTGCTTTCATAAATGGTGAAATTAAGGAGGAAGTTCATGTTAATCAACCTCCCAGCTTTGTGAACCCTAAGACACCTAATCATGTTTATAAACTTCGTAAAGCTCTCGATGGTCTTAAACAAGCCCCACGAGCTTGGTACAAATGCTTAATGAAGTTTCTCATTGAAAAGGGTTTTAGATTGGTAAAATTGATGCAACCTTTTTCACTAAGAGAGTTAATGGTAAATTATTTGTGTGCCAAATTTATGTGGATGATATAATATTTGGACCTACTAACCCACATTTTAGTGATAAATCTGGAAGGTTGATGTCCGAGAAATATGAGATGTCTATGATGTGTGAGCCAAAAAAATTCCTCGGTGTGCAAAACAAGGAAATCAGAAAAGGAATATTTATATCTCAAACCAAGTACACCAAGGACTTGATCAAGAAGTTCAACATGCAAGAGTATAAAGGTATGAAAACTCCTATGCCTACTAGTGGACATGACCTCACAAAGGAGGACAAACCGGTTGATCAAAAAATTTATCGATCAATGATCAGTTTATAGCTATATCTATGTGCCTCCCGTCCCGATATCATGGTCAGTGTGTGTGTGCCCGATATCAAGCGACATCCAAAGAGTGTCATCTTAAGGCTGTAAATAGAATTGTGAGATACTTGATACATACACCAAAATTTAGCATTTGGTATCCCAAGGGATGTTATTTTAGTCTTGTTGGCTATTCCGACTTGGACTATGTGGAAGACAAGGTTGGTAGAAAATCCACCTCGGGTACATGTGAATTTCTTGGGAGATCCCTCGTGTCTTTGTCAACCAAGAAATAAAACTCAGTATCTCTATCTACAATCGAAGCGGAATACATTGTAGCCGGATCTTGTTGTGCGCAATTGCTATGGATGACACAAACTCTTAAGGATTATGCCATAAATGTGAAACATGTTACATTATTGTGTGACAACGAAAGTGCTATAAAGATAACTCATAATCCAGTGCAACATTCTCGAACTAAACATATTCAACTTTGTCATCATTTACTTTGTGATCCTGTTGGCAAAGGAGATATTAATCTCAAGCATGTTCATACTGACAAACAATTGGCCTATATCTTCACTAAGCCACTTGATGAGTAAGTGTTTTGTCACTTGAGGAGTGCGTTGAACATCATTGATGCTTCAAAGTTGAGCTAGACTCACTCAGATGCATACAAGGGCATGAGTGCACTTGACTATTCCATGATGCTACTGATATGACACTATCTTATATCATGGAAATCTATGATCCCTTATATTTCATCTAACCTTTTGTAGGTACTAGGATGGAGCTTACTCCACAAGATTGCCATCAACTCGCACCACAAGCAATCTTGTCATGGACAAGTATCAATAAATCTTATTTGATGATGGAGGAAGAAGACAACACAAATTTTATCCTTGACAACTATTTGTTGGACAATTTCACTCTTGTCATTTGGATATATCATGTTCTTCCTTCCACGACTAACCCATATAGGTGAGAAGAGTACGAAATCAATCGAGGATTGATCCCAACTCAAGATGATCTTCATAAACTTTCAGCATCCACAACAAGTACATATACATGCTACGTCATCTACACCTTTCAAAGGTATGCACTCATGTCCTTGAAAATCTTTACTGCAAGACATGGGATAAAGCAACTAAAGAGATATGAAGACATTAAAATTACTAACGAAAAGTAGTAACCCCATTTTGGTCTTAACGATGAGTATGACCTATTATCAAGAATTCTTGCTTGGCTCCTTAAGTCAATATACTCTAATATAGGTGACCTAGTCACCGACCAAAATCTAGATGAGGTTTCTTGCATGGTTCATCTTTCAGTTGCATGCTTTCTAGGAACCATTCAATCTCCATCTAGTTGAGAAAATTCATTGCAAATCTTTTGAAAATTCCTAACAAATCTTTTGAAAATTCCTTGCAAATCTTTTGAAAATTCCTTACAAATATTTTGAAGAGTTTCACGCAAAAATGTGTCAACTCTTTCTAAAAAAAATTGTTTGACAAAATGGCCAAGAATGTTTTTGCCAAGTTTCTGTTTGTAACTCGGATCCTCTAAATTAGGAAAATCGGCTTCACTGATGGAGCAGATAAACCTCTTGGTGTTGCTTCGATAAAACCGACATGAAATTCTGCGGTGTCCCTGTTTTGTCCCACAACTCAATGTTCATATCGGTTCAACCGATCTATATCAACTAAGAGACTCCAACATTTGCTACTACTTGTGTTCTTCACCATTCTCTAAACTTTTTTAGTAGAAATTCACAATGACCATTACTCTCAAGGATCCCTTACCCTCTGACCCTTTTTGGAAATTAGTGCTAAAGGGGGAGAAATATCAAAACTTATGCTTACCCAAAGGGGGAGAAATATTAAGCTCACGCAAAGGGAGAGACACTACATTAAGGGGGAGACAGAGATCAAATCTACTATCCATCTGTAAAGGGAGAGAGAAAGGTTTTTATTTGCCTTCTGGAATTAGACTTGTCTCACCCTACCTACTCCCAATATCTACATGAATGATTCCCGGGGAGAGGAAGACCTATAAATCCATACTTAGGGGAGAAAGTTCAAAACACTCTTGGAGGCATATCTATCCTAACAAATAGGGGGAGAAATATGAATCATCAAATATTATTTTCAATATGTCTTCCATATCTTGGTGCTATTGAAGCTCTTTGCATCTTTACAATAGAATACTCTTGTGTTATCTAATAATTTTTTTCTCAAGTGTGGTTCTACTGTTAAAATGCTCAAGAACTTCAAGGTAAGTATATAAATCATATCCTTGTTTAGAATGATCTCTTGTTTCTTGCACATATTATTTGCAGGAGTGAGTCTTAAACATGGAGACACCTTAATCACATATGTTTGATGCATATAGCCAAGGTACACATGACTTATCATGTCTCTTCTACTGTGTGTGTGTCCATGCATTCCAAAGCAACTATTTCTAAAAGGGGTTGCACATGTATCTTTCAAAGATATCATATTTTGTTGCCTATCTTAATTTGAAGCTTTGATTGTCTGTTGTCATCACTAGAAGGGATGTCTAGAGGGGGGGGGGGGTGAATAGAATAATTGACAAATTAAAAACCTAGTCTTTTCCCAATTTTAATTGTTGGCAGATTTTAGCATTTATAGCAAGTCAAGCACACCCTACACATGCAAGTCTACGAGTATAGCAGCGGAAAGTAAAGAAATGCATATGCAAAGTAAGGAGAAGAGTTTAGGAAGATCAAACACAAAGAAGGACATGGTGATTTTTGGTGTGGGTCTGATAGGTGGTGCTATCGTATGCCCACGTTAGTGGAGACTTCAACCCACAAAGGGTAATGGTTGCGCGAGTCCATGGAGGGTTCCACCCACAAGGGGTCCACGAAGAAGAGGCCTTGTCAATTCCACCATGGCTTACATGCACGAAGGACTAGCCTCACTCGAGTAGATCTTCACGAAGTAAGCGATCTCCTTGCCTATACAAACTTCTTGGTTCAACTCCACAACACGAAGTAGGAGGCTCCCAAGTGACACCTAACCAATCTAGGAGGCACCACCCTCCAAACGGTAATAGATGTGGTAGTACGATGAACTCCTTTCTCTTGTGCTTCAAAAGATAGTCTCCTCAACACTCAATCACTCTCTCGTAGATTTGGCATGGGTAGAAGAGATTGATTGGGTGGAAAGCAACTTGGGGTGGATAGAGATCAAGTTTCAAATGGATGGATTGGAATATCTTGATCTCAACACATGAGTAGGTGTATCTCTCTCAAAAAGAAGGATATGGCAGGTGTATGTGTGTTTTGAGTGCTTCCTCTACAAATGAGAGGTGGTGGATGGGTATATACAGGCATCCCAAATAATCAAATCATTACAACATTATTGCCAAACTCGATGAAACCAAAGTGAACCTCGGTGGCACCGACTTGCATAAAATGTGGCAACTTTCGAATTCTCGTTGAGACCAATATAGGAATCTCGGCGGTACCGATATGGTGAGTGATGTCTACTACACAACTTGTTCTTGTAGATTCGTGGTGGGCCTTCAAGCACAGAGTTTTGTAGGATAGTAGTAAATTTCCCCCAACTGGATGACCTAAGGTTTATCAAGGAGGCGAAGGATGAAGATGGTCTCTCTCAAACAACCCTGAAACCTAATAATCAAAAGTCTCTTGTGTCCCCAACACACCAAATACAATGGTAAATTGTATAAGTGCACTAGTTCGGGAAGAGATGGTGATACAAGTGTAGTAATGATAGTAGATATTGATTATTGTAATCTGAAAATATAAAAACAACAAGGTAGCAAGTAACAAAAGTGAGCATAAACGGTATTGCAATGCTTGAAAATGAGGCCTAGGGTTCATACTTTCGCTAGTGCAATCTCTCAACAATGATAATATAATTAGATCACATAACAAGCCCTCAACGTGTAATAAAGAATCACCCCAAAGTTCCAATCTAGCGGAGAACATAAGAAGAAATTGTTTGTAGGGTACGAAACCACCTCAAAGTTATTGTTTCTGATCAAACTTTCCAAGAGTTTATACTAAGATAAAAAGTTATCCTTTCGGATCGATCTATCAAGACTTCATACTAAAATAACACCATAATAAATTCAGATTCATAATACTCAATCCAACACAAAGAACTTCAAGGAGCACACCAAGATTTCTACTAGAGAACATAGTATGAACACGCGCAATCAACCCCTATGCCTAGATTACCCCAATATCACCTAAGGAATCAGCTAGTTAATGCCACAACATATATCAAGTGAATCACTTGAATACGCCAATGTCGCTACGGATATCCACATGCAAGACATATACCATGTGCTCTCAACCCTGAATATTCAATTCAACATAACGAGATCTTAAAGTGAAAGATTCAATTCATCACAATAATAGCATGGGATAAACACCATATGATCTAACTATATTAACAAGGCCCGTGATATATCAAGATCATGACATCTCAAGAACACGACACACACACACAGACACACACACACACACACACACACACACAGAGAGAGAGAGAGAGAGAGAGAGAGAGAGAGATAGAGAGAGATAGAGAGAGATAGAGAGATAGAGAGAGAGATTAAACATATACCTAGTGGTACAAACCATTAGCCCCGAGGGTGGATTACTCCCTCTCATCATGGTGGTCGCCGGGATGATGAAGATGGCCACCGGAGAGGATTTCCCGTCTCCGCCAGGGTACTAGAACGTCTCCAGATTGGTTTTTCATGGCTATAGAGGCCTGCGGTGGTGGAACTTCTCGTCTAGGGTTATTTCTGGAGGTTTCTATATTTATATGATTTTGGACGTTGGAATGACGCCAAGATGGGCCACGATGTGCCCACTAGATACGGGGCCGTGCCAGGGAGGCTGGCGTGCCGTGGTGTCTAGTGAGCAGTACAAAGCCCCCCTCCAGCGGTTCTTCACTCCAGTATTTCTCTTTTCCTGGAAAAAAATCATCAAAAAGTTTTGTCCAATTTCGAGAACTTTTATTGCTGCACAAATAACAACATCACAGTAGTTCTACTGAAAACAGCCTCGGTCATGCTTAGTTCTAAATAAATCATATAAAGTGCAGCAAAACCATATAAAAGTATTGTAAACATATGAAAACATGGCATGAATACTTCATAAATTATCGATACGTTGGAGAAGTATCAGCATCCCCAAGCTTAATTACTACTCGTCCTCGAGTAGGTAAACAATAAAATAAATAATTTATGAAGTGTGAATGCTAGCATAGTGCATAAGTTTTATCAATGATAATATCAATCGCTTTTCCTAGCATCATAACAACAACTCTTTCTTATAAAACTCATCATGATAAAGTAGCAACTGGAAATGGAATTTTTAATGTGGAATGCTACCTATCATATTCATCATATACTCTTTTATTTATAGCATGGACATATGGACTTGTAGATGATTCAAAGCAATAGTCTCTAATTTGTCATGAAAACTTTAATATTCAAGCATATCAACAAGCAACCAAGTCTTTCAAAATATCAACGGTAAAGAACACTATCCATAGACCATCATGCTCCATCATTGATCCGTTCACACAACACACCCAAATATTAGGTACATCCAATGCTCCAGTATGATAATAGTGTTCCTTAGTTGGTGCTTTATAAGAGAAGGTGGAGACCCAAGTAAAAAATAAAAGTTGCATAAAAGGAAATAGATAGGCCCTTCGCAGAGGGAAGTAGAGATTTGTAGAGGTGTTAGAGGTTAAAGCTTAAATTTACAGAGAAAATTATTTTGGGTGGCATGCTTTTCCTGTAAACGAGAATGACTAAGAGTTTCCAATATCTCCCATGCTAAACAAATCATAGGTGGTTCCCAAACTTAAAATAAAGTATCCACCATTCTTTCACACTCCCCGGCAAGCCGCATCCACAAGTACCTTGCATACCAACACTTTTCAAGGAATTTATCATTTGACAACATGAAGTAAATTTTCTTTGCATTTTGGGACTGGGTATCCCTATTACCACTATACTCTCGTGCAATGACAAATGGATAAATACTCATCTTTAGAAGAACCTATTTAAAATGGAAGATACCTGCCACCCCTCGTTGTTTCATGAGCGGTACGGGCACACAAAACATAAGTTTATTTTGAACATTAGAGTTGGCACATACAAATTTACTTAGAACAACACTGAAATACCACATATAGGTAGGTATGGTGGACTTATTTGGCATAACTTTGGGTTTAGGATTTGGATGCACAAGAAACATTCCTGCTTAGTTCAAGTGAAGGCTAGCAAATAGATTGAGAAGTGCCTAACCAAGGAACGAAAACCATCATAAGCGAATATTAAACATAACTAACACAGAATAATGCAACACAAGTAGGATGTAATTTTATAGCATAATTATTGACTTCATGTGCATGCATAGGGAATCAAAAACCTTAACATCAACATTTCTACTAAAGCATAATTACTCATCAACATAACTCACATATCACTATCTTCATATTGCAAAACTATTGCAAAGAATCAAGTTTAACATCCAATGATATTCATGAAAGTTTTTATTATATCTCCCTTGCATATCACATTGGGACAAATTTAATTTAAAGCAAACTGCCATTGCAAATAACAAGCTCTCAAACAAATATAAGTGAAGAACGAGAGCGCAAGTTTCTTTAAAATTTTCCACTCTCAAAATTATATATGTGAAGCAAGAGAGGATTTATTAAAAGCTTCTAATAACTCTCAAAATAATCTAAGTTAAGCATGAGATCATATTTATTCAAAATAACAGCACCACCATTCTCAAGAAGATACAAGTGAAGTACTAGAGGAATTCAATCAAACTATTCTCAAAAGATATAAGTGGAGATCGATAAGAAGTCAAACAAGTAAGTAGCTATGCGAGGAATCTCTCTATCAATAAATATTTTAATATATGATATTTTATTTCTAACAACAAATAAAACCAAATACATTCCAAGAATAGCACATACCATGTGGACAAATAAAAAATTTGGGCTCAACATAGGCTAACCGATAGTTATTTGATGAAGAGAGGTGGGGTGCATAGCATCCCCAAGCTTAGATGTTTGAGACTTCTTGAAATATTAACTTGGGGTGCCTTGGGCATCCCCAATATTGAGCTTTTGTGTCTCATTAATTCCTCTCATATCATGGTTTCACCTAAGTCTCAAAAACTTCATCCACACAAAACTTGAAAAGAACTCGTGAGATAGGTTAGCACATAAAAGTAAATCAACTCTTTATGTACTGCCAAGAAAAGTTGCATAATAATTTTCAAACATTAGGTACTGTATACTATCATCTCCAGAATTTATGTCTACCAATATAAGGTGTGGAAACTATAGGATAAGTAGATAACAAAACTATGACAACAATATGTTCGAACAGAACAGTCTGTAGAAAGTTATTTAAAAAGTGTACTTGTCTATATCCAAAAATTCTGAAACATTAGGACATGATAAAACATTTGTATTAAAGTACCGTGTAAACATTTCATAAACTTTCCAGCTTCCAGTAAAATATGATAATTCATATACTACAACGGAAGTTTATGTTTTTGTACATCACACATCACACATGCAATTCAAGCATTCTAAAGGCCATTATTGGAACTTTTTATTTAGAAACAATATTATAAATAACATATAACAAATAAAAACAAATTATGCTCCAAGCAAAACACATATCATGTGACGAATAAAAATATAGCTCCAAGTAAGATATACCGATATTGGTGGAGATGAAAGAGGGGATGCCTACCGGAGCATCCTCAAGCTCAGACGCTTGAGTATTATTTGGATATTACCTTGGGGATGCCTTACATATCCCCAAGATTAGGTTCTTGCTTCTCCTTATTATCCTCATATTGGTATCTTAGCCAAAACTTGAAAACTTCAATCACACAAAACTTAACAAAACTTCGTGAGCTGGGTTAGTATGATAAATATAGATCATTCACTTAGGTACTACCAAGAGAAGATGAATAATTGTTATAACATAATACCTACTGTATTATAACATTACCATAATTTATATCACTCAATATAAGCTATGGAAACACAAAAAGAAGCAAACTATGCATGCAAAACGAAATCTATAAAAAACAGAACAATTTGAGAAGATCTGCATTAAAACCATACTTCCCTCACTCTAAAAATTATGAAACATTAGGAAAATGTAGAGAATTGGCATACCAAAACTTTGTAAAAAATTTAGAGTTTTTTGTCCCCCAGTAAAATCAGAGAAATCCTGTACTGGTCGCAAAAGTTTCAATTTTTGCACATATTCAAAAGAGCAAGTATCCACACTATCCCAAAGGCTTTATTAGCACTTTATTGAAATAAAATCTATAGAGAATGATTGCCACATTAGATAAATCATGCTAACACACAAAAACATAAAGGGTAAATATTGGGTTGTCTCCTGACAAGCGCTTTTCTTTAATGCCTTTTAGCTAGGCATGATGATTTCAGTGATGCTCGTATAGGAATAATAGTTGAAACATGCAAGAGAGCATCATGAAGTACACGACAAGAACATTTAAGTCTAACCCACTTCCTATGCATAGGGATTCAGCAAGCAAACAATTTATGGGAGCAATAATTAATTTGCATAGGAAGGCAAAACAAGCATTACTTCAAACTTTGAACACATAGGGAGGAAACTTGATATTATTGCAATTCCTACAAGCATATGTTCCTCCCTAATAATAATTTTTAGTAGCATCATGAATGAATTAAACAATATAATTATGACATAAAACATTCTTTTCATGTTTCACAAGCATATAATTTTTATTACTACCCACATGAGCAAAAGTGGGAGTATCATATGAAGCTCGAATACTATAAATTGTTTCCACATTAAAAGAGTAACCTTCAGTAAAAGGATATTCAAAATTATGAGAATAATTAGCACTATTTTTCATTGAATAAGTATCATCACAATAATCATCATAAGTAGCAACTTTGTTCTCATCATAGTCAACTGAAACCTCTTCCAAAATAGTGGAATTATTACTAAATAAAGTCATGACCTCTCCAAATCCACTTTTATCATTATAATAAGATTCAACACCCTCCAAAATAGTGGGATAATTATTATATGAAGTTGACACTCTTCCAAACCCTCTTTCATAAATATTGCAATCATCATAAATAGGAGGCAGGCAATCATCATAACAAATTTGATCATTCAAAGTAGGGGGACTAAAAAGATCATCTTCATTAAACATAACATACCCAAGCTTGGGACAAACATTAATTGCAGCAAATAAATTCTCAAACATATCATTCTCATCAAACATAGCATCACCAAGCTTGTGGCTTGGCATATCATAACCATAATCACTCTCATCATTAATTGTATGAATATCACCAATAGTATAACAATTTTTATCATCGTAATTTCCCAACTTGCTAGAGATTTTCAAGATTATGAGAAGTATCATTATGTTCCCAATCATAGTCATCACAACAAGCAATAAGCATAACAAAGTCATCATCAAGTGCTTCATCTTCCACAATTATTTTTGATTCATCCTCATGAGGCAAAACAATAATAGGAGAAACAAAATTTAGGAGGGATACCCTTTTACCTCTACCTTTCCTTCTTTTCTTGTTCTTCACCACATGATGTGTGGGTTCATTTATTTATTTTTAGTTTATTATTGATGAGATTGGTTGAATAGAGAGCTCCTTCTCGTCACCTATTTCATCATTAGAGACAATAGGAGGGAAGGTAGAAATGTTTATCCTTTCCTTAGTATTCCTTTTATATTCTATTGGTTTTCCCGTCTTTCTATAGTTGGCAATATAAGCATTTTCATTGCAATTTACCATGCAAAATATATGTATTTCTTACAAATTTGTTTGAGAATGTTCCGTGAATATGAATTCTTCAAACCAACCATTTTTATGTGACAATTCTTCACACCCCAAAAATAAACAAATTTCATTATAAAGTTCAAGGGTGATCAAGTTATTGCAATATTTGGACACGATTCGATCATGAAAAAGAATGCATTGGAAATTAAGGTGACCAACTTTATTGCAAAGTTCACAAGTAATAGGATAAATAGAACATAATTTTGTAGAAAATTCATCTATCACTTTGAGCAAAAAATTGGCTCTATCATGTTTATGCTTCTTACAAAATCTATCATCCCTATAAGCCATGTCTTCACAAAGTCTTTTCACTCCACAAAAATTGACATGTTTATAAGAAACATCTTTGTCATGTCTAGTGAAATCATAATTAGCATTTTGGATATTCAAAAAATTCATACCAACAATATTGATATCATGCTAATCATTCAAGGAATTCACATTAAGCATTTTCATAAATTCTTCCTCTAGAAATTGAGCATAGTTTTTGTTTCCATCATTTTCATGAAAGACATTATAAAGATGTACCTCAATTCCGTTTTTTGTAATTTTATTTTATAAAACCAAACTAGTGAAAAACAAGAAACTAAAAGATTTAATTGCAACATATAAAGATATACCTTCAAAACTCACCTCCCGAGCAACGGCGCTAGAAAGAGCTTGATGTCTACTACACAACTTCTTGTAGACTCGTGTTGGGCCTCCAAGCATAGAGTTTTCTAGGACAGTAGAAAATTTCCCTCAAGTGGATGACCTAAGGTTTATCAATCCGTGGGAGGCGTAGGATGAAGATGGTCTCTCTCAAACAACCCTGCAACCAAATAATAAAAAGTCTCTTGTGTCCCCAACACACCAAATACAATGGTAAATTGTATAGGTGCACTAGTTCGGTGAAGAGATGGTGATAAAAGTGTAGTAATGATATTAGATATTGATTTTTGTAATCTGAAAATATAAAAACAACAAGGTAGCAAGTAAGAAAAGTGATCATAAATGGCATTGCAATGCTTGAAAATGAGGCCTAGGGTCCGTATTTTCGCTAGTGCAATCTCTCAACAATGCTAATATAATTGGATCACATAACAATACCTCAACGTGCAATAAATAATCACTCCAAAGTTCCTATCTAGTGGAGCACATAAGAAGAAATTGTTTGTAGGGTACGAAACCACCACAAAGTTATTCTTTCCGATCAATCTTTCCATGAGTTCATACTAAGATAACAAGTTATCATTTCCGATCGATCTATCAAGAGTTCGTACAAAAATAACACCGTAACAAATACAGATTCATAATACTCAATCCAACACATAGAAATTCAAGGAGCACACCAAGATTTCAACCAGAGAACATAGTATGAACACGTGCAATCAACCCCTATGCCTAGATTACCCTGATGTCACCTCGGGAATCCGTGAGTTGATGCCACAACATATATCAAGTGAATCACTTGAATACCCCAATGTCACTACGGGTAGCCACATGCAAGACATATATCATGTGCTCTCAAACCTGAATATTCAATCCAACACAACGAGATCTCAAAGTGAAAGATTCTATTCATCACAATAATAGCATGGGACAAACACCATATGATCCAACTATATTAACAAGGCCCGTGATATATTAAGATCATGACATCTCAAGTAAATGGAAGAGAGAGATTAAACACATAACTACTGGTACAAACCCTCAACCCCGAGGGTGGACTACTCCCTCCTTGTCATGGTGGTTGCCGGTATGATGAGGATGGCGACCGGAGATGATTTACCCTCTCTGGCAGGTTACTGGAACGTCTCTAGATTGGTTTTTCATGGCTACAGAGGCATGCAGTGGCGGAACTTCTCGTCTAGGGTTATTTCTGGAGGTTTCTATATTTGTAGGATTTTTGGGCGTTGCAATCACGCCAAGATGGGCCACGAGGTGCCCACTAGATACGAGGCCGCACGAGGCGGGCTGGCGCGTCCTAGTGTCTAGTGGGCACCAGGCCCCCCTTTGGTGGTTCTTAGCTCCAGTATTTATCTTTTCCTCAAAAAGCAATCGTCAAAAAGTTTCTTTCAATTCAGAAAACTTTTATTTTTGCACAAAAAACATCACCACAGTAGTTATGCTAAAAACAATGCCAGTCTGGGTTAGTTCTAAATAAATCATATAAAGTGCAGCAAAAGCATATAGAAGTATTGTAAACATTGGAAAACATGGCATGCATACTTCATAAGTTATCGATACGTTGGAGACGTAACAGTGACCTAGGGTAGTTTCCAAATCTCGATGAGACCGATTTCTAAATTTGGAAATTCCGATTCTTGCAAACGACATACCAGCAACTTGGTCACTGGTTTCGGTGGCACCGAAAATGAATGTTTGTGGTACCAAGACTCTAGGGTTTGGCAAAGGTTCTGTCTAGTGGAAAACCGGTAGGGCCAAATGGAAAATCTTGGTGGCACCTATTTTGATGCTTAGGCTTTGGATATACAATTTTGTGAGAGAATGTATTTTTGGTGGCTATCTCTAAGCACTTGAGCAACCAATTCATCATAGTTACCTCATCCCCTTTTAATAGTATTGGCTTTCTTATGGACTCAAATGTGATTTTTCACAAATATCAAATGTAGAATCTTGAATCTTGGATAATCCTATTCCTTCCCTTGAATCAAGGGGTTTATCCTCACAATCCTTAGCCAATACTCTCTCTAGACTATATCTGAAATATACTAGATAAAAGTGTTAGTCCAAGAGACAATGTATGTTGTCATGAATTATCAAAACCACCAAGGGAGCATATGTGCTTGCAATCTCCCCTTTTTGGTAATTGATGACAACATACAATCAAAGCTTCAAATAAAGATAGGCATTAGAATATGACAGCTTTGAGAGATACATAACTAATACAAGCTCCCCCTGAATGTGTGCAATCCCTATTAAAGGATGTTTGCTTTGGACTCATGGGCACACACATAGTAGAAGGGACAAGACAAGTCATGTTAATCTTGGCTATATGCATCCAACATATGTGAATGAAATATTTCCATGTTCAAGACTCACTCTTGCAAACAATATGTGCACGAGACAAGAGATCATCCTGAACAAGGATATGATGCATATACTTACCTTGGAGTTCTTGAGCATCTTAACACTAGGAGTACACTTGAGAAAACAATTGTTAGATAACACAAGAGTATTCTATTGTAAAGATGCAAAGAGCTTCAATACTACCAAGACGTGAAGACATATTTAAATTATGATTTGATGATTGATATGTCTCCAAGAGTATCTAGAACTTTCTCCCCTAAAAATGAATGTGTAAGATTTCCTCTCTCCCTGAATCATAGCATGTAGATATTGGGAGTAGGTAGGGTGAGACAAGTTCAATCCAAAGTAGGCAATATAAAACTTTCTGTATCTCCCCCCTTAATGGCATCTCGCCTCTGAATATGTAGGCTTTGATATATCTCCCCATTTGGCAGATCTCCCCTCTGGTAGATCTCCCCTTTGATATAAGCATTCAGAAGCTTTGATATATCTTCCCCTTTGGCATTAATTTCGAAAAATGTCAGAGGGTAAGGGTTCCTTGAGAGTAAGGGATCATGCATTCTTCTTTCTTTGATAAGGGCTCCTTGATTCTTCTCCCCCTTGAGTATGTAAGGGTTCCTTGAAATTTTCTCCCCCTTGAGTATGGATAAGGGTTCCTCAACATTTCTCCCCCTTTCGGTAGGGATCCTAGATGTTTATCCCCCTTGTGAGATCATTATAAGTTTCTCCACCTTGACATAAATTTTTAAAAGACTAAGAAAATCACAAATAATATAGGTAGCAATGAAATTCAGAGTCTCCGAGGCAATATGAGTTGGTTGTACCGAGCAGGATCTTAGACCTTTGGTTGTAATCGGTTGGACCGAGTTTCCCAGATCGGAGATACTGAGTTGCAATTAAGAAAAATAACCACTGAACTCAAATAGACAGAAAACAACCAAAAGTTTGAAAATAGAAACTAAATGAACATTTTTTTTGTTTTTTTACAAACATATAGATGGCAATTGAATGATTCCAAGAAAGCATGAAACAAAAGCACGAACCATACAAGTATCTTCATCTAGATGTTGGGCGGTGACAAGGTCACCAATATTAGAGTATATTGACTTGAGGAGCTAAGAAAGATTGCTTGATCATAGGCCATACTCATTGTTAAGAGAAAAATGGGGTTGCCACTTTTGGGTTAAGCATTTTTAATGTCTTTATATCACTCGAGTTGCTTTACTCGTGACTTGGTGTAAAGCTTTATCAAGGATATGAGTACATACCTTTGAATGATGTTGATGACGTGGCAAGTAGGTGAACTTGTTGTGGACCCTCAATGTTGATGAATATCATCTTGAGTTGGGAGCTATCCTTGTTGTTTTGGTTCACTTTTCACCTACATAGGTTAGTTATGCAAGGAATACCATTATATACCCGAATGACAAGAGTGTTTATCAAATAGTTGTCAAATATATGATTTTGTTGTCTCCTTCCTTCATCTTTGAACTAGTTGTTGATACTTGGACGTGACAAGATTGCTTTTCATGTGAGTGAATGGAAATCTTTTGAAGTGTAGTTCTTCCAAGTACCTACAAAAGGTTAGATTAAATACAAGGGAGCATAGTTTCCCAAGATATAAGATACTATCATATCTATAGCATCATGGAGAAATCAAGTAAGCTCATGCGGTTGCATGCATCCGAGTGAGTCTAGCTCAAATTTGAAGCATCAATGATGTTCAACTCACTCCTCAAGTGACAAACCATGTTTTCATCAAGTGGCTTGGTAAAGATATCAGCCAATTGTTTGTCGGTATGAACATGCTTGAGATTAATATCTCCTTTACCAACATGATCACGAAATGATGTCGCACTTGAATATGGTTAGTTCAAGAATGTTGCACGGGATTATAGGCAATTTTAATAGCACTTTAATTATTACACAACAATGGAACATGTTCCACATGAATGGCATAATCCTTAAGAGTTAATGTCATCCATAGTAATTTCGCACAACATGATACGGCGACAATGTATTCCGCTTCGGAGGTAGATAGAGATACTGAGTTTTGTTTCTTGGATGACCAAGACTGTAACAACCCGGAACCGACGGTGCAAAAGATTCCGCTTTTACTATGTTGTCGTCATGTGATTTATTTGGTTGTCGCATTCATCATTGCATCATGCACATCATTCGCATTGCATCGTCACTCCATTGCCATCATTTTTGAAAACTTGCATTCGTTGTTAGTTGTCGGTTCTCTCCGATTTGTCGTTGACCGTTTCGAGACCAGCCACTCATGCACGCGCCCACGACATTGCTGAAATCTTGTTTATAAAAGTTTGGATTGGGTTGAAACTTGACGCGCGGTCTTATTTTAATGTAGGTAGGCTGCTTGCCAAATTTCGTCGCAGTCAGAGGTCGTTTGATACCCGAACCGTTAAACCTATAGCGACACTATAGACAGTTTATTTGTCAAACGTTTCGGTATCTAAAATTCATGTCTCGGGCCGCGAAAACCTCCCTCTCTTCTTGTCCCAACCCCATCTACACAGCCCACTGAGCCTACCCCAACCCGATCCACTTTCGGACCGTCCCATCAAGATCAAACAGTCCAAAAAAGGTCTAAAACCCCGAACCCTAGACCCCTTTCCTATTTAAATAGCCTCCCCTACCTAATTACGGAACCCTAGCCCTCCACCTCGAAATTCGCTATATGTTATATTTTGTTTCTGACCTCATTTAAAATGTCTAGATAGTGTAGTTTATTTATGCTTCACCTCTTGCCATGTTTAACAATATTTAACATTATCGTGTACCTAAATGGGAGTGAACTAAATAATTTAAATATGGAGTTCCGTCAATATGCAACAAGTTGCATATTGAGCTTCATTTAATGTGTAGTAATAAATTGTTGTGCTTTGTCGTGTCATGCATAACTAAATGGACATGCATAATACGGCTTGCACATCATGTCATGAATATGTTGTGGTGTTTATGGTGTGTTGATTATTGTTTTTGGATTGCATCTTCTCGATAGAGTTCCGCAATCATGTCTGAGTGTGAGGATCCATTTGACTACGTTGGTTCGTGTACTTCACGTATTCGTTCTTCTTCCAAGAGGGATGCGAGAACCCGGAATTACTTCCAGACCCTCTTGTGTTTAATCGTCAACCCCAGGATCATTGTTGACAACACACCGAAATGGTATCATTGGAGAACATTAAAATAATAAAATATGAGTTTAGTAAATATTGCCACAAGGTATACATAGCGAAATGTCTCATGACATTTATTACATTCAAAAAAACATAGCGGAAAAGAAAATGCGTAGCGACTCCATCTCAGCCACATGTAGTCGATGTAGTCCACGTGACCTCACTCCTCTAGATCATCATAATAATCGTAGTCGGCACCCTCGTCTTCATAGATATCTGTTGTTCAACAAAATTATTGTGATTAGTATATTACATACTAAACATGCCTCCGTCGGAGAAGGACCTAATATCTACATGTGGCTTCAAAGGAAGGCTATATGGCTCATTTGCATAAAAACTAATTTTATTTGTAAAAAATAGAATTTGGATAAAAGCAGTTCTTGATGAAAACATGTTTATATCCAGAATAACTTTCATCAAAGTGAGGATCCTCGATCAACTCACACTCATCATAGGTTCCAACAGTTGGGGCAAAGAGGGAATAAGCAAGACAGGTCCTATATGTCAAGAAAGATTCATGTGTCGTCCATGACCGTGGACACGGCTATTCGAAGAGTTTTACACTCTGCAGAGGTTGCACACTTTACCCACACGACACAATCCCGACTTGTTTCCACTAGCCGCCCCTAGCGTAGTACACCATTTGGTATACCGGTAGGGAGATTGTGACGAGGTCTTTGGACTAGATTCCCCAAAGATGTGACATGCCCATCGGGTCTAGCGCACGGAACTGAGAGTACGTCCTCAAACCGGTCCCCCCATCTGTGCCGAGGATACTCCTCGCAAGGAAGCTATACCATGTGCGCTACGGCGACATCGGCACCTAAGGCTGACTAGCTTACTTGACCAAGCCAGTGCCCATATAGCATGTGGTTGTACTGTTTACACAATCTTCAAATCAAAGACTTATTAGGCCTCATGCAGCACGGACGACTGATTGCTCCCTTCACCTTGGGCAGCCAATTGCTCCTTCAATCCTTGATTCAGCTCTCGCCCGCGCTAGTATTCAGATGGTAATTTTCACCCAGAGTAGAAGAGGATAGAGAAGGTCAACAAGGCCAACTGGCCAGCTCAGCGGTAAGTTTCAAGTGTCAATGACTCAAGAGTCATTCAACAAAGCACCTATAGGTAATAAGCATGGCTAAGCATTTCTACTCTACCGGAATACTATATACTTCTACTCAGGTGTCAAATAGATAGGCGACAAGCGTATCAAGGTAATGTGTCAATCGACACGCTAGCTACGAGATTAACAACATGCATGGTGTAACCATAAAACTCAATGCAATTTATGAAACATACGATAAGTATGATCAAAGAAGGAGGCATGCGTTCGTT
Organism: Hordeum vulgare subsp. vulgare; assembly: GCF_904849725.1. Classification (NCBI taxonomy): domain Eukaryota; kingdom Viridiplantae; phylum Streptophyta; class Magnoliopsida; order Poales; family Poaceae; genus Hordeum; species Hordeum vulgare. The sequence continues at coordinate 383,837,672 of NC_058524.1, read as the reverse complement.
GTCGAGTTCTCCGTTTCCTTCTTCCTCGTAGTGCTCCTCTACCGTACCGTCACCTCCTACTCGTAGTAAGTCGAAGCAATAATAAATAAACAAACAATAATATCCAATAACATCCAGAACAAAAAACAAAAAGAAAAAAAGAATGGGTAGCAAGATCTGTATGGAAGTGGAGATTTCAAAGGAGGTAGCACAATTGAGGATGAGTAGATGCATTTGAACGGTTGGTTGGGTTTAGGTTCTACCGTCACCAAATCGAACTTTGTTGTCCCACTATCGTTCTGATTCGCATTGTTAACTAAATTTTATAGTACCTAATATATATAAGTCTTGCGCTAAAAAAATAAAAGGCCACATCATAGCATGAACACACGAAGTAATCAACTATCCTATGGATTGGAATGACATGGCCCAACATGGCATGAAAATACCCTATTTAACCAAAAATAAATATTTAGACGAACATCTAAATATTTATAATGGTTAAAACATCAACTATTTAATTTTAACAACAAACATCGCAAAAGTCAACCAAGCTAACTAAAACCAAAGTAAACTATAGGCTACAAACGTCATACGTACCACACATGATGCTAAAAGGATTACAACATATTATACGGTCAACTCATGAGGCATCCATATAATATAATCTAAATGTACCTGTATCATTGAAAATAACCTAGTCATGACATGATCATTTTATGGGTTATTTCATGTAACAAAAATATAAAGAGTCATCGTTCATATGATATGCATCACGACATATCCTATACTCAGTAACACTTAAACATCAATTATACTATCCTATACGAATTAAGTTAAGGTTAGATTAAAACATACATAGAAATATTATCAAAAGTACGCATGCATATATTACGTCTAGATACAAACAACAAAATACTAAACCAATTATCATGCATCATTTTTTTGGGCGAAACTAATTCAACGACATTCTAAAATGATCCTAGAATCATAACAATAATTCAAACATATTTCCACGCATGCTATGGACGTGAATAATTTTAAAAGAAAATCATATGATTTACAGTACACACAATAACATATATGTACTTGCTAAGTGAACATATAATGTAATCAATCATAAGGAAACAAAAATAAAAACCAAAAACTCGCTCCTAGCATCATCGAACATTCGCTCTATGGTGTAGGTTTGAATTTGGGTCACCGATGATAGTCGGAGGTGAAAACATTGATGCGGCGAGTGCCGGTGCGTGTCGTTGTGGGCGATCTCCGGTGATGAAGAGATGGTGCGTGATGATCTTGGGATAGGAGAGCACCGTGACACGGATGGATTCGACGAACGGTCAACGAATGGCAATGGCGTCGGTCCCGAATGGTGGCAGCAACATGGCGCTAATGCGCGCGCGGCCAACGATGATAATCCAACAAGAAAAGGTGTCTAGGAGGTTGCCTGATATGAGAGGAGTCCGATAGTGGAAGGAATTTGACTTGAGGTCTAACCTGAGGCGACGGTAGGCGAAGAACAGTGGAGATGGCGCTATCTTGCGGGGTGGATTGAGAGAGCTACGAAATGAATTGGAGGGTGAGATGAGAGGGCTTTTATAGAGGAGCTCCTGGCGCACACCGTAACGTGAACGGTCTGGAGAATGATAGTCGGAGGAGGGAGATCAATGGACGAATGCTAATGGCCAGCCTTTAAGTTCGTCAGTTTCCTGTGCTTGATTAAGACTATCAAACGAGGAACGAACAGACTCAATGGAACCGTTGAGTCATGGGGAATAAAGTTCGTGTTGAAGACTAATGGAAATGATGAACGAATTGAGGGGATCTGGAGAGATGAAGTGGCAGTCATGAACGTGTAGTATATGCGGGAGGAAGAAGAACACGCTTGGCGTCGGTCGCTGGGCTGCGTCCCTGCTCGTGCGCCAGATGGGCCGAGCGTGTGTTGGCTGAAATGGGCCTTGGGCCAGGTTTAGCTTGAAGGCTGATTAGAGAATTGAAGGAGAAAAAGAAAAACAAATAGAAGAGGAGATGTTACGTGCATGTATAGAGAGACATGCCTACAATGGATTTTTTTGGAAAATCAATATATTATAATATTGATTTTTTATTAAGATTTCTACAGTAAAATCAAAACAAAAAGACAACTCAAAAGCCTTTAAAAAAACCGAGAAATACATGCGCGAAATAAATAAGAACTTAAATAAATAAATAAACTACGAGCGAGTAATTTAACTCGAAATATTATGGATTTTATTCGTCCTGCATATGCTAAATTAATTCTAACGACCTCGAAATAAATTGAGCAACTCCTAATAAAACACAAAATAATATAGTATTAAGTTGCAACATCCTTTGCTTTTAAAAAAAATCTTGGAAAAAAACAGGATGTTACAACTCTACCCCCTTACAAAGAATCTTGACCCCGAGATTCAGAGCTAAGACAAAAGATTTGGAAACTCCTGTCTGAGGTCATTTTCTCTCTCCCAAGTTGCTTCTTTCTCTAACGACTAAGATGCGGTCCTTTCCGATTTAGGGAACGAGGCCCCAAAATGGAAAGAAGCGCATCTCAGCGTTTCGCAAGCACGATAACATATCACATACATAGGGATTCATTGCCATCTCATAAATAATACCAGAGTTAACATCACGCTTTTATTCAAACAAGGTAGTTCCGCTATGGACTATATAACATGAGAAATTGCTATGCTACCCTGCATGCTTGCCCACGATCACGACCATGCCTCAGACTTCTGGATAGTTCACATACATTCGGTCGTTCTCCTCATCTTACTGCCACGCTAGCTGCGTGCCATCGGGATCACCTGTGTCGTGCGTACCTGTACCTATTGGTTGTTTTGAAGTAATCTGTGAGCCACGGGGACTCAGCAATCTATGACCTCGGTGCCAGAACTAGTCAAGTTATTAGGTAAGGAAGGTTTAGTGTTTAGGTTGCAGCATCCTAAGCCATATGGTGGCTAGCTTACGTAGAACAAGTATTTGAAGGTGGTCTATACTAGCGGGCGAAGACTAGCTGATCAATAAGTGATCCTGAACACCTACCTACGTCAATCATAACCCCACCGTCTTCCCGATCGAAGAGAGGTCTTCGAAGGGGACAGTCACGGTTTGCACACAGTTGGCAATTTTATTAGATTAGGTTCAAGTTGTCTATAACCGGATGTTAACAAATATTCCAAGTTGCCACATAACCGCGGGCATGGCTTTCCGAAAGATTAAACCCTGCAGGGGTGCTCCAACTAGTCCATCACAAACGGTCACGGACCGCAAAGTAATCCTGTATCACGAATCTCGTGGTCTCGTCGGATTCCTTAGAGGAAAACCTCAACTCTAGGGAGAACCAAAGCTTCATCGGGATTCCTATATGCAAGATATATCGCTAAGGTAAGACAAGACTAGCAGGACCTCCCGACGTGTCGACGACCCTGATAAGAGCCGCGTATCTCAGTCTCACGACACGCCGGATGAGCACAGCGTAAAGTGGCCTGATAGACATCTCCCGAGTTGCCCCGGGTTGGCCCCGCACACGACTCTAGTTTGGACCAACACTCATGAGGAGCACTGGCCCGGGTTGTTGATTAATTCCTGGGGGTAGCTATTCCCTATGCAGATTATTATTAAATGATTAGCAGATTAAAACCAATGTTGGGTCCTGCCGGACAAGTCTTAGCAACCCCGAACGTGTTAGGAGCGATCAGTTATGGAATCAAACACCGGTAGCCGGAAACTATGGCGGCAATGACGGAACAAAACACCCGGCAAAAGGCTAGACCTTCCGTGATTTACCAAGTATATAGGTGCATTAATTAAATAACAGATTAAATATAATGATATCAAACTCATGTTATCACATAATACAAATGCACCTACAACTAGCAACACTAACATTAGGAGCGGATCAAAGCCTACTTAGCCTTTCAGTATTTGCTAGGAGGGGATAAGTGTTTGGGTTTCATGGCAATATTAGGAGGCAATTATTTCAGTGGTAGGCAGCGAGCATATGACGAAATAAACGTGAATCTAGCATAACAGGTCTAGAGATGGAATCAAGGTCATATCATCTTGCGTGTGATGTCCTCAGCTTGGAACTATTGTTGTTCGTCCTGCACATACTCTCCCGGATCCACGTACTCGTTCTCCGATCCCGGTGCTACCCAACATAAAAATAGCAACCAATTAACAACAACACGACAAGATGCAACAAGCACATGATGCATGAGATGAAAATGAACATGCATCTCTATTCTAGTCACTAGCACATGCACCAGAAGAAACTACAAACTTCTGGACAGAAGCGCAATCTAAGCTATCTTGACATGCATGAGGATTACATGAACAGATGCGTCACGCGAAAACGAACGTTATGAACAGAGTTACGGATCAACAGGAAACAACGAAACAAGAAATGGAGTTCTACGGTTCAAATCCATCACAACACTCTCTAATGGCATACTTCTGGTATTCCCAGGTTGCCATATCACAAAACAAACAAGAATGGATGGGGTGGTGCTAGGAATATCACCACACCATCAACTATGCACTCACAAGCATCAAAACATCAAAACTATACATGCTGTCACAAACAGCAACATAGCATTTGAGAGCTACATGCAAAGCACCTACAACCATCAAAATGTGCCAAATAAGATATGTGGCAGAAGCTATTCAAAATCTCTACAAGCTTGAGCATAAATATAATACGAAGGAGTTTCACACAGAAACTTCTACAGCTGCTAACTTGGACAAAAATATCAGTTTTCACGGACTTAGTGAAAATTCCAGATTCTCACTAGCTGTGTATGCTCTGAAGCATTTTGACAGCACCCAAAACAATGTCTACAGGAATCCAAATGGAATGAAATTTACAGAGAGCTAGACAAACACAAAATCAACAACTTTCCAGTTGATAGCAAGGGTTGATTCCCAACACAAGAACTTTTACAAGCACAACTACAGGAGAAGAAAATATAAGCACACTCTCAGACTTAGTGAAAATCACAGATTTTCACTAAACTGGAATTTTCAGCCACATGCCTACTTTGACTAGGCACAACTTGCACATATGAATTCCTAAGCATGAAACAAAACCAACATGCTATAGAGGGGGTCACCCTCTAATGCCACAACAAGGAATCAAACTCTTGGGCTCATCACATCACATGGAACCAAGCTCTAAACATTGAACAAAACAGAAATATGGCATTCCCAGAAAGTGTTCCAAAGTGGAATCTGAACCCACCATTGGATTCCTGGGATGATTATACCCCAAAAACATATATAATACATAGGCACTTGCATAGAACAATTGGGCACAAACTTGAAAGGAAAAATCTACATGGAATCACATAGAGATGAATAGTGCATCATCACATGTGCTTCTCACTAGACTATCATCTACACATCCACTTGCACACGCTCACCTATCCAATGGTGCACATGAGGGGTAGACCTCATGCTCATGTGCCTTAGCACACCACACACACACACACATGCATCAAGCACAACATATAATAAACTCCTCCATATGCTATTTAGAACACTCCACTAACTACACCCCCATAATGCATTTCTACACCTACACCAACTAGCTTGCACATGTGATCACAAAGGCACACCAAGCCTTGGGCATGTGTGACACTCACACACATGCACACACACACAACAACACAAAGTATGTGGGGGGGGACCTACACACACTCACATACACACACTACTTGCACCATTAGTGCATGAGCTGAGCTCACATGCACAAGAGTATCACACACACCATCAACTAGTGCATTAACCCTGCTTATTAACACACACACACACAAGCATATATGGTAGGTGGCTCACACATACACTTGCCACAATACCTACACATGCATAAACTTCACCTACTCATGCCACATCACACACAAACTAAAACAAAGGAAGTAAATCTACTGGTGGGAGGCACCCAAATATACCACACATGCTGATAGGTTACCACAGCAAAACATAGCCAACAAACAAAAGAAAACAACAAAAAATAAAAGGATCTGGGGGAGGATCGAACCCAGGACTTCTTAGTTCCCCACCAGCAACAACACCACTCTGCTACTGCTTCTCTGCTCGACAGAACAGGGAAGTCAAGCAAGGTAAAATGCTCACTGCGCTACTCTCCCAAAACCAGAATTTAAAAGGGGTGCTGCAGCTGGGACTCGAACCCACACCCTCAACTAACACCACCACGGCACCTACCACTACGCTATGCTACGAAGACTTGACAGAGAGGAGGTATTCTACAAGGTAAACTACCAAGAGTCGCCCTGCTGTGCCTGCACACAGAGACGACGACGGAAGTAACGCCACCGGAGCAGTCTCCTACTACTGTTGCGCGTCGCGGGGATCATCTACCTTACACTACTGCTGCGTGGGAAGCCCCTGAGCCACGACAAGTAGAGCTCACACACACAACACACACATGGAACCGGCCGTTCTCCTCTCTGATCAGAGAAGCACGACAACGAATCCTAGGCCGATCTAACGAGGGGGAAGGGAGGAAGAGAGCTAGGCTCACCCTGGGGAAGAAGAAGAGGGTGATCCGCTCGAGGGGAGAAGCTTGGAGATGATGCGACGCCGATGTGATGCAGACCGAAGCAGGGGACCAGGAACACCGGGAACACGCCGGCGACGAGGAGCTGCTCGTCAGTGTGGTCGCTCCCTGGCCTCATCGATGACGGGAATGGACCGCAGGCGCCTTCCCCGAGCTCCGTGACATGCGTGCCGTCGCTGGAGGCGAGGGACGCACGGTGGACGACGGCGGCGCGTTTCTGCTCTCTCACTGCTACCTAATCTACAGAGAGCTTACCTGGGGAGGAAGAAGGAGATGGAGGGGAAAGTGGCGGCGCAAGGAGGGGGACGCGGAACCCTAGGCCAAGGGGGCACGCACACCGAGGATTATATGGCCGCGGATGGGACGGTGTCGTCATACTCTCTCGCTCTCTCTCTCTCTCTCTCTCTCTGATGCTTTGATGGAAAGCATACACACAGTCGACGCCTTCAGGAGAAAGAAGAAGGAGCGCTTGGGCTGCCGCTAGGAAAGCAGGGAGGAAGTGATGGGCCTCAAGAGGGGGAAGTAGCCCATGTTGGCGCTAGGTAAGGAAAAAAGAAACCCACTGGGGTTTCTTATTTAAACCAACACGAGACAAAGAAATAAATACACAGGCTGAACTGTAGATGCTAAAAATAAAGCAAAAATACCCCTCGTCATAAGGAATTATGACCTTTTTGAATAAAAAGAAAAAGGAATTTTTGGAGCATGTAAATATATATAAAATAGAATTAATGGAACTGTTTTCTGATTATTTGCACCACTAAAACACACCCTCAAAACACTAAAAACATATCATCACATCCACCACAAAACATACTAAAACATGGGCACTTTTGAAATAGGGATGGAGCAAAAGAATCTTGGGCTTGAGATAAAAGAGAGGAAGAAGTTTTAAAACCTAGTTGAAATCCACATAGTGCTCCCTACTAACACATACTCCACTCCACATCATTTCACATATCCAACATCACACCACCACATCATCACATGTCATCACACCACATACACATGATCACAAGGCAACAAACACAAAACATGGATGAATGGAATGGATGCATGCATGCAAAGGAAAACAAAACAAGGTGACATATGAAATAACACATGCATATATCTCTCATGGCACTGACATGATGGACCCACATACAAAAGGTTCCAAATAGGGCAAGTTACACTCTTGGGGCATTACAAACTCTCCCACACTACAAAAATATCTCGCCCCGAGATCTAAGACTGAAAGAACTCTGGGAATTCAGAACAGAGGTGGTCCTCGCATTCCCAAGTAGCCTCTTTATCGGAATGGTGTGACCATTGCACCTTGAGAAATTTGACAGTCTTTTGCGGGTCTAGCGCTCAGTCGCCCCGAGAACCACAAATGGGTGCTCACTATTGGATAGGTCGGGTTGAAGGTCGATGTCTTGAAGATGAACAGTGCGCTCGGTAGTCTTGAAGCACCTCCGGAGCTGAGAGACATGGAACACGTCATGCACATTTGCAAAGTTTGACGGGAGCTCAAGCTGGTACGCAAGGTCGCCTCTCTTGCCAACAATTCGGAAAGGACCCACGAAACGAGGCGCAAGCTTGCCTTTGATGCCAAAGCGCTGCGTACCCATCATATGCGACACCTTGAGATAGACGAAGTCATTGAGCTCATAAGACATGTCACGATGCTTGCTATCATAATAGCTCTTCTGACGGGACTGCGCTGCTCCAAGGTTATCCTGAATGACCCGACACATCTCTTCAGCTTCTTCTATCAAGTCATTCCCAAGAATCTGACCAGTTGAGCGGGGTACGACACTTCCTACCATAGAGAATTTCAAACGGAGCTTTGCCTGAACTAGTTTGATAACTGTTGTTGTACGAGAACTCAGCGAAAGGCAGGCAGTCTTCCCACTTTATGCCAAAAGAGATAACACATGCTCTCAACATATCCTCAAGAACCTGATTGACTCGCTCAACTTGACCACTAGTCTAAGGATGAAAAGTTGTGCTGAAGCGTATCTTCGTGCCCATCGCAGACTGAAAAGAGTCCCAGAACTTGGAAGTGAAGATACTTCCGTGATCCGAAGAGATCATCATAGGCACGCCGTGCAAAGACAGTATCCTGGAAGTGTACAGCTTTGCAAGTTAAGCTGCGGAGATGGATTCCTTGACTGGAAGAAAATGAGCCACTTTACTCAACTTGTCGATGATGACGAAGATGGCATCATTACCCTTCTTGGACTTCGGAAACCCGGTGACGAAATCCATCTCAATATGGTCGAACTTCCACTCGGGAATGGGCAATGGATGCAAAAGACCTGTTGGACGTTGATGCTCTTCTTTCACCCTTCGACATACATCACATTCATTTACGAACTGAGCAATCTCACGCTTCATGCGAGTCCACCAGAAGGTCTGTTTCAAGTCCTGATACATCTTGGAGCTTCCTGGATGTATTGAGAGCAAGGAGTTATGAGCTTCTTCCATGATTACCTTTCTGAGATCACCTTTTGGAACGACAAGACGATCCTCAAAGAACAACGTGTCTCTGGCATCAACACTGAAGCACTTATATTTGGGAAGACCCTTTGCCACGCCAATCTTGACTTTCTTCACCATTGCATCAAAAAGTTGTGCTGCTCGGACCTGATCTACCAAGGTAGGAGAGATCTGAAGATTTGCAAGAAATCCCTAAGGTACTAACTGAAGGTTGAGCTTTCTGAAAGATTCACAAAGGTCACGCTAGAGAGGCTTCAGAATGAGACTGTTGCAATAAGCCTTCCTGCTCAAAGCATCTGCCACGACAGTAGCTTTGCCTGGCGTGTACTCAACACTCGGATTAAAATCTTGGAGCATTTCCACCCAACAAGTTTGCCAGAGATTCAGGTTAGGCTGGGTGAAGATGTACTTGAGACTCTTGTGATCGGTGAACACTTTAACCTTTCGTTCCAACAAGAGGTGTCTCCAAGTCATCAGAGCATGTACCACTGCTACCAGCTCAAGATCATGCACAGGATAATTCTTCTCCGCTGGCTTCAACTGCCTGGAGGTATAAGCAACCACTTTCATCTCTTGCATCAGAACTGCACCAGAATGAAATAACACTTTACTAGGAATATCGTTGACGAGGAGGTTACCCATGATCACATCCGACGAGTTTTCTGCCTCAGCCGCATTCACCATGTTGACTCGAGCAGACCTGGGGTTGAACTTCAGGAGAGCATTGCTTGGAGGTTTGCCTGGAGGAGGAGGCAGAAGACGGAGTTGAGAAGTGCACTTGTTGGCATAGTGACCCTTCTGCCCACACTTGTGACAAGTAACATCTGCTGGCTGACGGTACTGTGTCTAAGTAGGCCCTTGCTTGTGTTGCTGGAATCTTTCCTGAAAAGCTGGGTTGGGTGGGTGGGAAGAACCACGGCCACCTGAATGCTTGAACTGTTGTGTGTGCCGAGGAGGAGGAGGAGACACCCAATACTTCTGTTGCTTCTGAAACACCTGAGTTGAGGAAGACGAATTGGAATCTCTGAAGCGCTTCTTAGAATTCTCCACCCTGAGCAAAGCTATCTCAGCCCTGAGAGCTAAGTTGTAGAACTTATCGAACTCCTCAGGATCGTGCAAAGCGAGAGCTAACTACAAATCTTCTTCCAAGCCACCTCTGAACTGATAAATCTTGCTCTTCTGATCAGGGATATCCTGTAAGGCGTATCGGGATAGCTCGTGGAACTCGACGTTATATTTGTACACGGAGTTACCACCTTGCTTCAAGCGCATGAACTTCTCACGCATTTCCTCCACAAAGCTGGACGGAATGTAGTGGGATCTGAAATCACAGCAGAACTCATCCCAAGTGATCACTCTAGCACCCCTGGAATCCTTCAACCATTGCCACCAGATAGATGCTTGCCCCTTCAGCTGGAATGTTGCAAACTTGACGAAATCCTCAGGACGAACATTGCTACATTCAAAGTGCTTGTTCATGTCACGGATCCAATCCTCAGCATCAAATGGCTGGTCACAGGAAGTGAAAGTCTTCGGCTGATTTGACAGGAACTGACTCAGATTAGCAAACTGATTGCCACCATGCTGGAAATTGCCGTGCTGCTGATTACCCCTCTCTTGCAACAACTATACCAGCATCTGAGTGTTTGCATTTGTAGCAGCCATCACTGATTTTGAAGCCTCTGTAGGAGGAGGCGGCGGAGGAGGAGGATTCTCCGGAGGAGGAGGTGGTGGCGGCGCATCCTCACGGCCTAGATTCTGATGAGTTGGTGGAGCCATCCTGAAGACGGACAACACATTAGCCCATAGAATAAATTGAAGGTAAGCAGAATCAAAAACGACAGGAATATCTGAACAGGAATATTAGCAATTGCACTTTAAGAAAATAGTAAGAATGCTTCCTCAAAGTGACGGTCGACAAAAATTCTGATTAAGACAACTTGCAACCAGTATGAGCTAGAACTGCTCGGAACAAACATATGATCGAGATTTCATCCGATATCTTCGTGGATAAGATCGCATGGGCTCGAATTTATAGTAGCCATCCCGTGCAAGGTTGTGCACACGACTTACGAAGTATCCCCGAGTCGTAGCGAGCTACAAGGACTCTTTAAGACACAACAAGAACCGATGTAAGACGACCGTGAACAAACATACCCACTGAATGTCGAATCCCAACCTCACATCATGCATCTCTAGGAAGATTGTCCTATAAGTTACTACTTGATATCCCACCTATGAATTCTCGAAATATCTGGTCATGCAATCTAGTACACGGATACAAGGAGTAATAATCACACAACTCCTATACTAACCCCTCCACTGTATCACATCCGTCAACACATAACCAGAATCTCGGACCTTCATCTACAACAGACCCTCGTGATCACAATGATACAAAGTATGGCAGTACTCCCGAACAATCTGCACCAGTACTGGGGACATCGGGGTTACCTCGCCACTACTAGTATTGAAGCAATTACGAACATCCTTCGTTCTGAGATACTCAGAAATCTGAATGATGGCGATGTGCACAAGAATCCCCTGGAGCTCAACTCCCCAGAAGAAATCAAGGCAGACAGGAGGCACCAAGACAGAACTCCATCACATCGATATCATATAGATCTCACAAATACCCACGTGATCCTAAAAAAAATTGAGCGAGAAGAGGTGTAGAATTAAGATTTCCTAAGTCGGGAACCTCACCAGAGCGTGCAAGAGGAGAAAAAGGAATCCTACCATCTGATATAACTAAGACTCAAAATATTTTACTAGACTCGACTCGGCCAAGTACAATCACACAAAGGCTCCTATGGTCGTAAGGCTCTGATTACCAACTTGTAACGAGTAAGATGCGGTCCTTTCCGATTTAGGGAACGAGGCCCCAAAATGGAAAGAAGCGCATCTCAGCGTTTCGCAAGCACGATACACATAGCACATACATAATAATAGAATGACAAATAGGGATTCATTGCCATCTCATAAATAATATCAGAGTTTACATCACGCATTTATTTAAACAAGGTAGTTCCGCTACGGACTACATAACATGAGAAATGGCTATGCTACCCTGCATGCTTGCCCACGATCACGACCATGCCTCAGTCTTCTGGATAGTTCACGTACATGCGGTCATTCTCCTCATCGTACAGCCATGCCAGCTGCATGCCATCGGGATCACCTGTGTCGGGTGTACCTGTACCTGTTGGTGTGTTGAAGTAACCTGTGAGCCATGGGGATTCAGCAATCAATGACCTCGGTGCCAGAACTAGTCAAGTTATTAGGTAAGGAAGGTTCAGTGTTTAGGTTGCAGCATCCTAAGACTTATGGTGGCTAGCTTACGTAGAACAAGTATTTGAAGGTGGTCTATACTAGCGGGTGAAGACTAGCTGATCAATAAGTGATCGTGAACACCTACCTACGTCAATCATAACCCCACCATGTTCCCGATCGAAGAGAGGTCTTCGAAGGGGACAGTCATGGTTACGCACACAGTTGGCAATTTTATTAGATTAGGTTCAAGTTTTCTATAACCGGATGTTAACAAATATTCCAAGTTGCCACATAACCACGGGCACGGCTTTCCGAAAGATTAAACACTGCAGGGATGCTCCAACTATTCCATCACAAGCGGTCACGGGCCGCAAAGTAATCCTCTATCACGCATCTCGTGGTCTCGTCGGATTCCTTAGAGGAAAACCTCAACTCTGTGGAGAACCAAAGCTTCACCGGGATTCCTATACGGAAGATATATCGCTAAGGTAAGACAAGACTAGCAGGACCTCCCGATGTGTCGACGACCCTGATAAGAGCCGCGTATCTCACTCTCAGGACATGTCGGATGAGCATAGCGTACAGTGGCCTGATAGACATCTCCCGAGTTGCCCCGGGTTGGCCCCGCACATGACTCTAGTTTGGACCAACACTCATGAGGAGCACTGGCCCGGGTTGTTGATTAATTCCTCGGGGTAGCTATTCCCTATGCAGATTATTATTAAGTGATTAGCAGATTAAAACCAATGTTGGGTCCTGCCGGACTAGTCTTAACACTACACGATTTATCAAGGGGGTCCCCATAACAACCCCGAACGTGTTAGGAGCGATGAGTTATGGAATGAAACACCGGTAGCCGGAAACTATGGTGGCAATAACAGAACAAAACACGTGGCAAAAGGCTAGGCCTTCCGTGATTTACCAAGTATATAGGTGCATTAATTAAATAACTGATTAAATATAATGATATCAAACTCATGTTATCACATGAGACAAATGCACATGCAAGTAGCAACACTAACATTAGGAGCTGAGCAAAGCCTACTTAGCCATTCAATATTTGCTAGGAGGGGATAAGTGTTTGGGTTTCATGGCAATATCAGGAGGCAATTATTTCAGTGGTAGGCATCGAGCATATGACGAAAGAAACGTGAATCTAGCATAACTGGTCTAGAGATGGAATCAAGGTCATACCATCTTGCCTGTGATGTCCTCAGCTTGGAACTGCTCTTGTTCGTACTGCACATACTCTCCCGGATCCACGTACTCGTTCTTCGATCCCGGTGCTACCCAACATAAAAATAGCAACCAATGAACAACAACACGACAAGATGCAACAAGCACATGATCTTTATTCTAGTCACTATCACATGCACCAGAAGAAACTACAAACTTCTGGACATAACTGCACTCTAAGCTATCTTGACATGCATGAGGATGACATGAACAGATTCGTCCCGTGAAAACGATGCAAAAACATATAAAGAACGTTACGGACGGAGCTACGGATCAACCGGAAACAACAAAACAAGAAATGGAGTTCTACGGTTCAAATCCATCACAACACACTCCAATGGCATACTTCTGGTATTCCCAGGTTGCCATATCACAAAACAAACAAGAATGGATGGGGTGGTCCTAGGAATATCACCACACCATCAACTATGCACTCACAAGCATCAAAACATCAAAACTATACATGCTGTCACAAACAGCAACATAGCAGTTTGAGAGCTACATGCAAAGCACCTACAGCCACCCAAATGTGCCAAATAAGATATGTGGCATAAGCTATTCAAAATCTCTACAAGCATGAGCAAAAATATAATATAAAGGAGTTTCACACAGAAAGTTCTACAGCTGCTAACTTGGACAAAAATATCAGTTTTCAGGGACTTAGTGAAAATTCCAGATTCTCACTAGCTGTGTATGCTCTGAAGCATTTTGACAGAACCCAAAACAATGTCTACAGGAATCCAAATGGAATGAAAATTTACAGAGAGCTAGACAAACACAAAATCTACAACTTTCCAGTTAATAGCAAGGGCTGATTCCCAACACAAGAACTCTTACAAGCACAACTACATGACAAGAAAATATAAGCAGATTCTTAGACTTTGTGAAAATCACAGATTTTCACTAAACTGGAATTTTCATCCACATGCCTACTTTGACTAGGCACAACTTGCACATATGAATTCCTAAGCATGAAACAAAACCAACATGCTATAGAGGGGGTCACCCTCTAATGCCACAACAAGGAATCAACCTCTTGGGCTCATCACATCACATGGAACCAAGCTCTAAACATTAAACAAAACAGAAATATGGCATTCCCAGAAAGTGTTCCAAAGTGGAATCTGAACCCACCATTGGATTCCTTGGATTTTATTCGTCCTGCATATGCTAAATTAATTCTAACGACCTCGAAATTAATTGAGCAACTGCAAATAAAACACAAAATAATATAGTATTATGTTGCAACATCCTTTGGTGTAAAAAAATCTTGAAAAAAAATGAGATGTTACAAGGGATCACACGAAATATTATCATTCCCACATACCACTACTATAATTTCCATGCTAGTTGTCTCATTTCTTACGCTATGTCACGGTGCATACCACTATTATGTTCAGCGTACCAAAATTGCCATGAAAAGCCCTAACCCCCTCCACAACCGAGCAAACCCTTATTTGGCTGTGTTATTGCTTGCTCAACCTTCTTATAGTGTTGCTAGTTGCAGGTACAGTTGCTTCCATGTGACAACATGGGTTCATTGATATATCATCATATTATTGCTATTTAATTTAATGCACCTATATACTTGGTAAAAGGTAGAAGGCTTGGCCTTATAGCTTGGTGTTTTGTTCCACCTTGGCCGCCCTAGTTACTTGTGTACCTGTGTTATGTTCCATAATTGAGTGCTCCTAACATGCTTGGAGTTGTTATGGGGACCCCCTGGATTTTTGATTTGGGATAAAACTCGCTTCGCAAGGCCCAACATTGGTACTACAATTGCCTAATAACCAATAAAAAATATAGGGACCCGCCGGCACCTATGGATAATTAATCAACCCCCGGGCCAGTGCTCCTCATGAGCGTTGGTCCAACCCACAACACTGTGCGGGGCTAACCCAGGGCAACTTCGGTGATTTCTATTAGACCAACATACACTAACTTATTCGGTCTTGTCCTGAGAACGAGATACGCGGCTCCTATCGGGTTCTTCGACACGTTAGTCGGCCTTGCTAGATTTGTTTTACCTTTCTAGACTGTCTTGTGCGAGGGATTCCGATGATACTTTGGGCTATCTTGAGGTTGACGTTTCCACTAGGAAGCTGAGGAGATCACGGGTTTTTTCGTGGTCGAGGTTTCCGATGCAGCTTCTGGTAGTTTGTGATGGACTAGTTGGAGCACCCCTCGAGGGTTAAATCTTTCTGAGAGCCATGCCCGCGGTTATGTGGAAACTTGGAAACTTTATTTATCACCTGGTTATAGAAAACCTGAAGTAAACTTAATTAAAACATGCCAATTGTGTGCCTAACCATGACTGTCTCTTCTCGTGAGCTCTGTATCCGAGAGAGGACAAAGTGGGGTTATGTTTGATGTAAGTAGGTGTTGAGGATCACTTCGAGATCATTATTAGTTCACGTCCGTTATGCGCAGATCATCCCCTCTTATTCTTGTACTCGTAAGTTAGCCACTCAAATAAATACTTACTGCTTGCTGCAGCCTCTCCACTTAACCATACCTCGCCAATTAAGCTTTGTTAGTCTAATTATGTCACAGAGTAGGATTCTTTTTAATCCTCTTCTATGCTCTGACGAGGAAATTACGACTTAGGAATTTAACTCTACTCCTCTTCGCACTAATTTTTTTAGGATCACGCGGGTATTTTGGAAACTCTATGATGTCGATGTGACGAAGTTGTGACTTGGTGACTCCTATGTGACTTGATTTCTTCAGGGAAGTTGAGCTCCAGGGGATTCTTGGCACATCGCTATTGTTCATTTTCCTTAGTATCTCAGGATGGAGGATGTTCAAAATTTCTTCAATACTCTTTTTGGCGAGAGGAGTTTGGCATCACCCAGTACTGGGGAGAGCATACAAATGTACTGCCATAATTGGTATCGTTGTGATTACAAGGGTCTGAGGTAGATAATTTTCTGAGATCTGTGGTTATGTGTTGACGGATGTGATACACTGGACGGGTAGTGTTATTGCTCGGAGTTGAGTGATGGAATTTCCTCCTTGTATCCATGGACCCGATTGCATAACCGGAAATTTAGGGAGTTCTCACGTGGGAATTCAAGTAGTTACCTAGGATAATCTTCCAACAGATGGATGATGTGAGGTTGCGGTTCGCCATCTAGTGGATTTGTTTATTCACGGTCTTTCTTACAGAGGACAGTCTCGATATATGTCGTCTGATATGCTCCATCATGCCTTGTAGTTCTCTATGCCTAGGGAGTATATTTGAGCATCATTTCAATATGAAAATCCAATGTATGATTGAGCCCGTGTGAGCCTTACCACGAAAATATCAAATGAAATCTCTGTCATGAATTTTTTTTGTCTTAATTCGCAAGCCTCATCCTTTGTTTTATTGGAGTATGGTAATTTGAGTTTCTTTGATGTCGAGTGGTGATTTCATATATTTTCCAAGTGGCGTTCTCATATTTCCATGGGAGTGCTAATCATTTTTCTCAATCAACTGTCATGCAATTCTTTCAACCTGAGAGCTTCTCTTCAAGTTAAATCAATCTTCTCCATTATTTGCAAGATCCATCCTTGTATATCTTTCCGGAGTTTGTTTCTTGAATCCCAAGTTATCTTTGTTTTTCCCCACCCTCCCGCGCTTTTCTTCGATGATTCAGTTTTCATCCAATAGCTTTCTTTTCGTTAATTCTTTCGCTATCTTATCTTCCATATCATATCCGGTGATTCATTGTGAAGATTCTTAAGTTCTAAGTTCATCATTCTTCATTATTGTTTTCTTCTCCGGTGGATTCAGTTACAACATTCGGTGTTCATCATATTCTTTTCATTTATTCAATTTTTTCCGATAATGAAAATTCTCATCCAATCCTGTCTTGTTTAGTTATCTCTTTTGTTCTATCCGGAGTGTTGAAGATGTCTCGCAAGAGTCGTCTTTCCGATCAAATCCTTCAATTATTTAGAGGTTCTCACCTCGACAAGTTTTGATTTGTACCGGTGAATCTCTTTTTCTAAGGAATCTTTCAACGGCGTGCTTTTTATTGGGCCCATAACCTACAGGTTTTCCAACGATCTTACCTCGCTCTTCTAATCTTTTCCAGAGATCTCAATTCTTTTCAAGTGTGACGTAAGTATGGATTCCATGAGTCATATTCCTTCTCCAAGACCGCTTCGAATTATTTTTCATCATTGGCTCAAACTTCCTTATTCATTATTCCGAAGTGTCTTAGTAATTCTTGATGGTGATTCTCGCATCATTCTTTGTATGAAGCCCGAAGAAGTGTTTCCGTTAAATCTTGTCCATTCTTGTGAAGATTTGTCATTTCACCTTCATGATATCCTATCAATTGTTTCCAATCATGAGAAATCCCTCCCATATCTATCTGATGCATTTCAGTATTGTTTTCCTTACTCGATCCTCAGAAGGCCATCATTTCAGAAGATTTCTTCATTCTCAGCTTTCAGCTTTCGTTCTCAATTCTTATCAATTGTTGTTCCTTCGTTCATATCTCAATTATTCCGCTGCTTCCTTCAAGTTTCTGCTAGGCAGATTGTAGTCTCTTCGTTGTCATGTATCTCCATTCATTCTTGGTATCCTCATTCATTTGTGAATTCTGACTGGTGGCTTGTTCAAGCATTCTCTAATCGAATCATGCTCTCTTGTCCTCATGTAGCCTAGTTCATATGTATTATCCCCTTTTCTTACCAGTGTTTCTTCCAAGACTTTTTCAAGTTTTTGCCCTATCTCTCTCTTCAATTCTTTTCAAGAAGAATAAGTGGTATGCAAATCCGGGCTTGTCATCAATTTAACTTGATGAAGGATAAACATAACATAATTCTTATTCTTGTTCCTCTAGGTGATTGCAATCCTTCTTTCCTCGAGTTGTTCATGATATGAAGTTTTTGATTCTAAGTTGTTCATCTCTTCTTTTCCGGAGTCTCAAGTTTTCTCAAGTATGTCGTCGTGAAGCTTCATATAAATCTTTGCAACGTCATAACCTTATTCTTTTCAACCTTCAATTCTTTTCTATAATCCTTTCATCCCGTAGTTCTTCCAAGGGTACTTCATGGTGGTTCTTCGAGAATGTAATTCATTCTCAAGGTGTTCTTCAAGATTCATATTGGAGAACCTCAAGTATTCTTTATCTTGCATTTAAAAGAGCAATTCTTCCTTCATTTTTTCCTTGAGGTGGTGTTATAGCATTCTTGGTTCATGAGGAGTCTTGAAGACAATTTGTTTTAAGAATGATATATTTAAACCCATCTTTTTCTTCCGTTGAGTTAACTTGCAGAATATTTCACCTAAAGCGTTTTCTAAGGATTGTTGCTATCATGGTGATTATTGTTGATCCAAGTTCTCAATGTGTCCTCTTGGTGTAAGATGTTTTGCATATCTTGTTGCTTCCAAGCAATCTTTGCTTCCGTTAGTGGCTGATTGTCATCTCGTAAGTGAGATGTTTTCTATAATCCCACAACAAGCTTTTCTCTTGTGTTAATTTTCCAATGACTTCGTTCAGTCCTCCTTTGTAAGGATTCTTTTCAAGTTCATTTATGAAGGAAATTGTCATTTTCTTCTCCGTCAAATGATCTAGTTCCCATTTTTTGTTCTAGAGGCATTATGATGTTGCTCTCTTTCAATCAATCATCTCGTCTTATCAAGATCATGTTCTTCCCTTCTTTGTCCATTGAACCAGAGTGTTGTTAATTTTTTTGAGTTATTCCATCTTATCAAGTTTTGCCTCTCTTTCCTACCAAAGTGTTGCCGAAATTTATTTTGAATTCTTGTGTGTTCCTCATGTCATTCTTCATCTCTTTGCAACTTCCAAGGATCGTTGGTTTCACTCATTTTTCAAAGATGCAACTAAGTTTTACCTCTTTCTTACCTCTTCACCTTCCCCCTTTCATTCTTAGATCTCGGGTCAAGATCTATTGTTAGTGTAGGAGAGTTGTAATATCCCGGAACCGACGCTCGAGAAGATTCCCATTCTACTTCATTGTCGTCGTGTGAATTATATACTTGTCGGATTCATCATTTCATCGTGTGCGTCATCCACATTATATCAGAACTTCGTAGCCATCATTTTTTAAAAACTTGCATCTGTTATTAGTTGTCGGTTCTCTCCGTCTTGTCGTTGACCATTTCGACACGAGCCACACAAGCATCGTTTTTTTAAGTTTGTATAAAACTTTCTCAAATTGGGTTGAAACTTGGCGTGCTGTCTTATTTTACTGTAGGTAGGCCGCTTGCCAAATTTCTTCAATCGGAGGTCATTTGATACCTGAACCATTAAACCTATAGCGACACTATAGCCGATTTATTTGTTGGACGTTTCAGTATCTAAAATTCATGTCTCGGGCCACAAAAATCTCTGTCTCTTCCCCAACCCCATCTACACAACCCACTGAGCCTACCCCAACCCCGCTGCTTTCGGACCATCAGATCGAGATCAAACGGTCCGAAAACACACAAAAACCCTAACCCTAGACCCCTTTCCTATTTAATCAACCTCCCCGTGCCTAATTAGGGAACCCTAGCCCTCCACCTAGGAATCCACGCTTAGCCAATCCTCTACCGCCACCACCCACAACTTCTCCTTTTCCTACCTCGCGCCAGGCCCACCGGAGCCCATCCAAGCCGCGTGAGCCCGCTCCCGCAGCCAACCGCAATCTCTCGTGCCCGTAGTCAGCCGTCGCCGTCCCGAGCACCGGCCACACCCAGCCTTCCACGCCCCGGCCGAGCTCCCCCACGGTCTGCCTCCTCTCCTTTGACTTGGGCCAAGCCCACTTGGTGAGCTACCCAAACCCCACTATCATACGCCCATGAGCATGATTTAGTATACAACGCCCGCAGTTTTGGCCCATATCATTTTTCTCTCCAATGCTACGAATTTCCTAATTACCCTGGACATTTAATAATTACAGAATAATGCCTGATTTTAAAATGCTAATAATTATTTAACCGTGCATTAGATTAAAATAACTTAGATATGTAAAATGGCGAGACTATCGTGTAGATTACTAATATACCACTTTTATGCATGTTAAAAGTATTTAAACATGGTGTTTCCATTGTTTTGTGTGATGCCATATTAAAATGATTTAATTCATAGCAAAATAACCATGCATCGGATTTAAAATCTTTATACATGAAAAATGCTTAGAATTTTGTGTAGTTTCACAATATCTAACTTTAACTCATGTTTAAAATATTTAACTTGCTATTTTCATTTAATTTGCATAAGGCCATGTGAAAAATGGTTTGTCTCATAATTAATTAACTGTAGCTCCGATTAAAATGATCCACATATGTAAGTTGTCTAGAAAAATGTGTAGAATAACATGGTGGCATTTTTTTGCTGTTTCAAAACTCTTAAATTATGATATAGGCAGAGCAGTACCGAATCTTAATTACATATGGGGACTTTCCAAAATTGTTATTCGTTGTCCAGCTTCATTTAAACTTGCCTAGAATTTTATGTAGCTCCATGATATCTTGTTGCATCCATTGTTAACATGTTTGTGGTTGTCGTTGCATGAATTTTGAATCCATGTCATATCATCTTGTGTTGGTCATATCTTTTAAATCGTAGCTCCATTTTATATGATCTATATATGTAAATTGACTAGAATGACTTGTAGAATCACATGGTGCACTTTATTTTTCTGTTTAATAAATAAAAAACATGTTTAGTTCAGATCTAGCACAATTTTTAAATTAACATATGGGATCATTTCGGAAGTGCTATATGTTGTTTCTGACATCATTTAAAGTACCTAGATAGTGTAGTTTATTTATGCTTCAGCTCTTGCCCTGTTTAACAACATTTAACATTGTCGTGTACCTAAATGAGAGTGAACTAAATAATTCAAATATGGAGTTTCATCAGTATGCAACGAGTTGCATATTGAGCTTCATTTAATGTGTAGTAAAACTTGTTGTGCTTTGTCGTGTATTGCATAATTAAATGTACATGCATCATAATTGCGTGCACATCATGTCAGGAATATGTTGTGGTGTTTATCATGTGTTGATTGTTGTTTTCAGATTGCTTCTTCTCGATAGAGTTCCGCAAGCGTGTCGGACTGTGAGGATCCGTTCGACTACGTTGGTTCCTCTACTTCACGGATTCTTTCTTCTTATAAGCTGGATCACAAGCAAGATGATCCTAGATACCACTACTATCATGACCATAATAGTTGTCTCGTTTCTTACGCTATGTCTCGCTGCCTACCACTGTTATGTTCGGCCTGCCAAAATTGCCATGAAAATCCTCTAACCCCCTCCACAACCCTGGAAACCCTTGTTTGGCTATCTTACCACTTGCTCAGCCTTCTTATAGCATTGCTAGTTGCAGATGCAATTACTTCCATGTGACAACATGGGTTGCTTGATATATCACCATATTATTGCTATTTAATTTAATGCACCTATATACTTGGTAAAAGGTGGAAGACTTGCCTTCTTGCTCGGTGTTTTGTTCCACCTTGGCCGCCCTAGTTACTTGTGTACCGGTGTTATGTTCCATAATTGAACGCTCCTAACATGCTTGGGGTTGTTATGGGGACCCCCTGGATTTTTGATTTGGGATAAAACTCGCCTGGCAAGTCCCAACATTGGTACTACATTTGCCTAATAACCAATAAAAAATATAGGGACCCGCCGACACCTATGGATAATTAATCAACCCCGGGCCAGTGCTCCTTATGAGTGTTCGTCCAACCCACTACACTGTGCGGGGCCAACCCAGGGCAACTTTGGTGATTTCTATTAGACCACCATGCACTAGCTTATCCGGCCGTGTCCTGAGAACGAGATATGCGGCTCCTAGCGGGTTCATCGACACGTGAGGCGGCCTTGCTAGATTTGTTTTACCTTTCTAGATTTTTGTTTTTGGATGAACCTCGTGTGGAAAGGCCCAAGATTGGTACTACATTTGCCTAGTAACTAATAAAAAGCATAGGGAACCACTCTTTCACACCGTGTGTTTGTACCACTTTGTCACATTATGTTTTGGAAAATTTGGACCCAATTAAAAGTTTTTGAGTGATTGTGATGAGTGATCTGATTGCAACTTCCTTTTGTGCCTAATTGCATTTGAATTCACCAAGACTAATTTCTTTCAAAAAAAACTCCTATCCTTGGCCCCAAACCTTTGCCCAATGATCATGCCATGTGTATAGGACCAGACTATTCTTAATAAAATATTATTTCAACAATAGGCATTTATTTATTTTAAGCTTCAAAACCCCTCAATTAGGATTTACACTACAAGTCCTTAATTTAGGAGGAATGTTTTACCCCAAAGGTTTTTCTTGGATTCTATTATTAAAATAACTTCCCAAAAGCACAAAATAATTATTTCAAAAGTTACTTTTCTATTTTATTTAAATACCCTATTTTGAGGCCAGAATGGTATTTCATAGGGAAAAAAATATTTTCCTACCCTAAATTTTTTTGAGAAAATTTAGGGAAACTCAGAGGACATATATGTTCCATATATGTGAGTTTCAACACATGGTCATGTTTAAAATAATGGGCAAAACCCCTCAAAATACTTTCTGCCTATTGTAAGTTGTTGAAGTATTTCCAAAGGAAATATTCTCAATAAATCCTAGGAAACTTCTAGCATGTCCCACATGTTATATGAGATGACCCTGCAAAGTTTCATCCCCATCCAAGTTGATTTGGTTCACCCCCAAATAAGGACGCCACACCAAAACACTTCCTATCCAGAACCAAGTTGGGACAACTCTACATTGCTAAGTATGCTCAACTGCTCTCTAACTTTGCAGGAGTGATCCAACCCCCAAATAAGGACGCCACACCAATTTGTGCGTTTGTGGGACCTGTTTACTCACCTTGGTTCATAGAAACCCGATTCTGCCAATTTCTAGGGTTTTCCATGTCTACATTATCAACCTTGCTCAAATGAGCTCAAACTTGGTGA
Source organism: Hordeum vulgare subsp. vulgare (assembly GCF_904849725.1). Lineage (NCBI taxonomy): Eukaryota > Viridiplantae > Streptophyta > Magnoliopsida > Poales > Poaceae > Hordeum > Hordeum vulgare. The sequence continues at coordinate 383,814,176 of NC_058524.1, read as the reverse complement.
ATCCTACTATTTTTACCCATCATTTAATCCTGTTAATTCTCAACACATTTTGTGAGGTTTAACTTTCTCAAAATAGCATGAAACACCTTCTGGTGATTTAGTAAAACAACTACTTTCACCCCTTCTACTTTCTTTATTCACTCTAAACTTTTATCACACGTTTGTGGGTTAGACCCACATCTGCAGCCGAGAGCCGCATCTATAATGCAATGGGAGAAAGACAAAATCCTTATTCCTTTTCTGGTTCATCACTGGCAGAGACTGCTGATAACTCACAAGTATAGGGGATCACAACAGTTTTCGAGGGTAGAGTATTCAACCCAAATTTATTGATTCGACACATGGGGAAGCCAAAGAATATTCTCTAGTATTAGCAGTTGAGTTGTCAATTCAACCACACCTGAAAGACTTAGTATCTGCAGCAAAGTATCAGTAGCGAGGTAGTGTGATAACAATAGTAGCAACAGTAACCAGTAGCAGCAAAGTGACAACAGTAGCAGCAATGTAACAGTAGTAGCAACAGAGTAATAGTAGCAGAAGTGATAGCAGTAGCGGCAAAGTAACATAGCAAGGACTAGTAGGAAAAGACTCATAGGGATTGGATCGGTGATGGATGATTATGTCGGATGCTATTCATCATGTAACAGTTATAACACGGAGAGATATGTAACTAGCTCCAGTTCGTCAACGTAATGTAGGCATGTATTCCGTAGGTAGTCATACGTGCTTAGGGAAAATAACTTGCATGACATCTATTGTCCATCCCTCCCGTGGCAGCGGGGTCCTAAGGGAAACTACGGGATATTAAGGTTCTCCTTTTAAGAAAGAACCGGACCAACGCATTAACACTTGGTGAATACATGTACTCCTCATACTATGGTCATCTCTGGGAGTGGTTCTGGCTATTGTCACTCCGGGGTTGCCGGGTCATAACACATAGTAGGTGACTACAACTTGCAAGATAGGATCAAGAACACACATATATTGGCGACAACATAATAGGTTCAGATCTGAAATCATGGCACTCGGGCCCTACTAACAAGCATTAAGCATGGCAAAGTAGTAGCAACATCAATCTCAGAACATAGTGGATACTAGGGATCAAACCCCGTCAAAACTAACTCGATTACATGATAGATCTCATCCAACCCATCACCGTCCAGAAAGCCTACAATGAGATTACTCATGAACGGTGAAGAGCATCATGGAATTGGCGATGAAGGAAGGTTGGCGATGACGATGGCGACGATCTCCCCTCTCCGGAGCCCAGAACAAACTCCAGATCTGCCCTCCAGAGGAAGAACAGGAGGTGGGGCGCCTCCGTATCGTAAAACATGATGAACTCTTCTGCCTTGATTTTTTGCCGGACGAAAAGGACTAAATAGACCTGAGATTGGAGGTGGTGGAGCAACATGGGCCCCACAAGCCTGCCAGGTGCGGCCAGGGGGGTCCCGCACCTGGTGGGCTTGTGGGCTCCACGCTCCACTTCCTCCCTTGATTCTTGCGCCAGTACTTTTTATATATTCCACAAAAATTCTCCGTAAATTTCCATGTCATTCCGAGAACTTTTATTTCTGCGCAAAAACAACACCATGGCAATTCTGCTGAAAACAGCGTTAGTCCGGGTTAGTTCCATTCAAATCATGCAAATTAGAGTCCAAAACAAGGGCAAAAGAGTTTGGAAAAGTAGATACGACGGAGACGTATCAACTCCCCCAAGCTTAAAATCTTGCTTATCCTCAAGTAATTCAGTTGACAAACTGAAAGAGACAAAAGAAAACTTTTACGAACTCTGTTTGATCTTCTTGTTGCAACTATGTCTAACTCATATCCAGAATTTCAGCAAGATCACAAGCTAACCACATAAGCAAATGACATCAAGGTCTCATGGTAAACTCATATCAATGGCATAATCAACTAGCGAGCAAATAATAATAAGTTTCAAACATCCACACTTCAATCAAAACAATCATGAAGCAGTGCGAACAGATGGTATCTCGCTAGCTCTTTCTGAGACCGCAAAACATAAAAGCAGAGCACCTTCAAAGACCAAGTGCTGACTAAACATTGTAATCCATGTCAAAGAAGATCCAGTCACAGTTGTACTCAACATCAGTCAAAAGCAAATCATAAAAATGACAGAGGTGCTCTCTAATTGGTGCTTTTATAAGAAGAGGATCACCCAACACGAACATAAATAGATAGGCCCTTCGCAGAGGGAAGCATTGATTTGCGCAGGTGCGAGAGCTCAAGCTTTGATAATAGAGATAATAATTTTGGGTGGCATGCTTTCATTGTCAACGCAATGACCAAGAGTTCTCACCATCTTCCACGCTACACATGCTATAGGCGGTTCCCAAACAGAAAAATAAAGTTTTGACTCCCCCACCACCGATCAATCACACTCCACGACTAGCCGAATCCTTGGGTGCCGTCCAAACCAACATTAATCCAGGGGGTGTTTTGTTTGCAATTATCTTTTTGATTTGAGCATGGAACTAGGCATTCCAATTACCAGCCCCTTTCTCGTGAATGATGGTGAATAAACACATATCAAGGATAACACGCCTAGCATGGAAGATACTGATAGCCCCCTGTCACCACATGAGCGGTTCGGGCATGCAAAGCAGATTATTTCTTGAAGGTTTAGGGAGTGGCACATGCAAATTTACTTGGAACAGCAGGTAGATACCGCATATAGGTAGGTATGGTGGAGTCATATGGAACAACTTTGGGTTTATGGAAGTGGATGCACAAGCAGTATTCCCGCTTAGTACAAGTGAAGGCTAGCAAAAGACTCGGAAGCGACCAACTAGAGAGCGACAATAGTCATCAAAATGCATTGAGATTAACCAACATTGAGTGCAAGCATGAGTAGGAAATAAATCACCATGAACATGAATATCATATAGGCTATGCTGATTTTGTTTCAAATACATGCATAAACATGCGCCAAGTCAAGCCACTTGAATCATTGAAAGGAGGATACCATCCTATCATACTACATCATAGTCATCTAAAAATTCATGTTGGCATCCAAGACAAACCATTATAAGCTCCTAGCTAATTAAGCATGGCATCAGAAACTATGATCTCTAAGTTCTCATTGCAAACATGTTTCTCTCACAACAAAGCTGAATCTGGAACGATGAGATAGTCATATTTACAAAATCAAAATAGATCGAGTTCATACCAGCTTTTCCAGTCTCAGTCACTTCATCATATATCGTCATTATTGCCTTTCACTTGCACGACCAAATGATGTGAACAATAATAAGAGTGCTCGTGCATTGGACTAAGCTGGAATCTACAGGCAAACACAAAGGAGAAGACAAAGTAATATCGCTCTTTGACAGATAAACAGATATGCATGCGAGAGCCACTAAACATTGTAACCATGGTCTTCTACCTTGACCCAAAGAAAAAGAAACCTATTTACACGGGAAACCTCCGAACAAGCAAAAGAAGAACGGAAAATCTTTTTGGGTTTTCTCAAACTAGACAAACACACGAAAAGAAAACGAGAAATAGAAATAAACTAGCATGGATGATACAGTTGCAAAGTGTGAACACCGACTAACAAAGTGAAAGTGTAAGAAAGAATGTAAAGTCGGTGAGAAACACGTACTCCCCCAAGCTTAGGCTTTTGGCCTAAGTTGGTCTACTCCCATGGATGGTCCGGGCGATACCCAAAATCATAATGGAGGTTGTATGGGAGCGTTGCAGCCACTGCCTGAATAGCTGCCTCATGGAGACGAGCAGCCTTTGCCTCCCTCTCATACTCCTCTGCGTCTCCTTTGGTTATGTAATATCTCCGTTTTACCTGAAAGTCAAAGAAGGCAGGGGCAAGAAGGGTAATATGGAAAACACACTGCTGGTTAAATATTAAACAGTATAGGAGGGATTCATCATCTCTCTTAAGGAACTAACAGCGTGTCCAAGCGGTGCGATCAAGGAAAGATGTATGGAGTGGGGGATCTCCATCGCGGATGGGTACTCCAAGAAAATTTGCTATGCGAGTGGCATAGATCCCACCAAAGGAATCCCCTTCATTAGCATTATTATTCAGCCTCCTTGCTATTATAGCTCCCATGTTGAAACTTCTATCACCCATAACTGCGCTCTTAAGAATACTAAGGTCAGGTGCGTAGAGGTGACAATGCTCATTCTTGCCATTAATGCATCTGCCTATGAAGAGGGCAAAGTAATGCAAGGCAGGAATCAAAATGCTCCCCATGGTAGCCTGTGTAATATCTCTAGTTTCTCCGACAGTTATACGAGAGAAAAAATCTCTAACCGAAGATTTAGGAGGATCACTGAGGCTACCACAAATAGGTATCTTGCAAATTCTATTGAAATCCTCTAAATCCATGGTATACGATTTGTCATAGAGATCAAACAGTACGGATGTGTCACTGCCAACTGAAAATTTGAATCTACGAACAAAAGAGGCAGTGAGAGTAACATACTGTTCACATTTATCAGAGATGAATTCTTTGAGTTCGACGTTGTGAACAAGTGTATCAAACTCATCTTTGAAACCTGCCTCGGTCATCAATTCATTAGAAGGCCATTCACATGGCTGTACCTGTGCGTTCCTTGGTTGGTAAGGATCGGGCTCCCGAATCGCGAGACGGGGACCTCTCTTACATGAGGAACCACCATGATAGTTTCTCCCGAACATCTTCCTTTTTTGAAATTTTCAGTGACCCAAAGGAAAAGTGAACAAGGCTCAACTAAACTCGTAGCAACTACTCCCACCAGTGCCTAGAGGCCATATTACGCATTAAAACTACTTGGGACCAGCTAAAATTAGCATGCAAAGCTCAAGAACAGGGTCACCAAGGCAGCAAAAATACGCGAAGTGTAAGGCACTAGAGCAAAACCTAATTTGACCAATGGAGGAGTCACTTACCATGGAGCAATTTACCCACAACATATTGGTGAATGGTGCTTTGCACAAGGAGATCGAAAATCCCAGCAAGAAGAGCAAGAACACGGGTTTGACCTGTGAAATGATTTTTTTCTGGAGGTAGGAGAAGCAGATGGGAGCTAGAATGAGTGGAGGGGGTGCACGTGGGCCCCACAAGCCTGGTAGGCGCGACCAGGGGGGTGCCCACGCCTCCAGGGCTTGTGCTCCACTGGTGTAGCCCCATGACTAGCTCTCCGTCTCAGTATTTTTCAAAAATTCCAGAAAAAATCATACTTCATTTTTAGGACGTTTGGAGAACTTTTATTTTCGGGGTACTTTTCTACGGGACGCTAAAAGCAGAAAACAGGGAAAACTAAACTAAATCTATCATTTTTCTTCTAAGCAACCGAAGGTGCAATCTTGGAACAGAGGTTTGTGACTCCTCGATTCAACCATCTCATGATCATCGAAAGAAATTCGTGAATGAAGTTGATCAAGTCTCCTTGACAAACTTTTTCAAATCGCAAAAGAAGACGGAGAATTTTCGAATAGCCACTAGGTTACCTCAATGGGGATGTGAATATCCCCAACAAGCAAATCATACTTCATCTTGACAGGAGGTATAGGCCATTCAAAGCTCCCAATAAGAATCGATGAAGTCTTTTCGATAGCACTGATGCAATGTACCACTAGTGGAATTCTTAAATTTGCCGTCAGCCTGGCCTTTGCCGTCTGCTGACGCATGGCAAAGGTACTCTTTGTCGTCAGCAGTCACACTACTGACGGCAAAGAGGTGGCTGATGGCAAAGGTTTATTTTGTCGTTGGCCACCTCTTTGCCGTCCACCAGCGGACGACAAAGAATATCTATGCGAGCAGGAAAGGGCGGGCGGACGGCAAAGCCGCCACCCCCACCCACCCGAACGGCCGAAACCCCCACCCCACCCACCCATACCCTTTGCCGTCTGCCTGGGGGGTCCTTTGCCGACTACCGGGGGGCACGGCGGACGGCAAAGGGGACGGCGGTTGCCCCACCCGATGCCTCCCCACCCCGCCGCTTTGCCGTCTGCCTGGGGGTCCTTTGCCGTCTTCCTGGGACACGGCGGACGGCAAAGAGGCGACCCACCAACTACCATCAGGCCAACCCCCTCCTCCCACGTAGCCCCAGGCCCGTGCTCGAATCCACCCCGCGCCCAACGTCCCTCCCGCGCCGCCCCGACGTCCCTCCCGTCACCTCACTCGCCGCCGGCCCCCTGCGCCACCCCCCTGCACCGCCGCCTCCCTGCGCCGCCCCCTGCGCCACCGCCCCCCTGCGCCCCCTCCCCTCACCGGTCGGCCCCGTGCGCCCCCTCCCCTCACCGGCCGCCCCCTGCGTCGCCCCCCTTCGCCCCTCCCCTCACTGGTCGTCCCTAACTCCGGTAAGATTTAAAAAAAAATTGATAGTTATTTTTTTCTATTGTTTTTGTTAAATTAGATAGTTAGATTATTAGGTACTACATAGAAAAAAATAACCTAGAGGATAGTTATTTTAGGTAGAATAAAATACATAGAAAAAATAGATAGAAAAGAAAAAACTTAGAAGATAATAATAGAAGAAAAAACTAGAAGAAAGAAGAAGAAGAAGAAGAAGAAAGAGGAGAGGAGGAGAAAGAGAAAAGAAAGAAGAAAAAGAAGAAGAGGAGGAGGATGAGAAAAATGAAGAAGAAGAAGAAGAATAAGAAGATGATCAAGAAGAAGAAGAAGAAGAAGAAGAAGAAGAAGAAGAAAAAGAAGAGAGAGGAAAAGAAGAAAGGAGAGGAAAATGGAACCCTGACACCCCGGCACTGACCCTCAACCCCCGACCCCTAACGCCCGACGCCACTAACCCTCAACCCTCGACGCCACTGACCATCGACCCCCGAACCTCCATCCCCGACGCCCGACGCCACTGATCCTCAACCCCCGACCCCCGACACCTGTTCGGCCTCTTGTTGACCGAAAAGACCCCAACCCCTGACGCCAATGACCGTCGACCCCCGACGACACTGACCCCTGACCACCGACGCAACTAACGCCCGATGCCACCGACACCCGACACCACCGACCCTCGACGCCACTAAGCCCCGACCCCCGACACCTCTTCTGCTTATTGTTGAATGAGAAGGTGCATTTCGGCCTTCTAGAGGCCGACGGGGGTCATAGTTTTGTAAATTATGAGTTAGGCCACATATTTTCCGATTATGTTAATTATAAAAACATCGTATTTGTGTTGATCGTGTGAATTTCAATGAGCAGTTGTTCGACGACCTCCACGTGCGTTGGACGAGCTCCGCCCGACATGTACTGCCTGCAAACCTGTACGAGTCAGAGAAAATCCTCCATGTACTTAAGATGCCCTATGAGAAGATACATGCCTGTGAGAATGGATGTACCTTATTTAGGCTTGAGTATGCGGCCTTGAACTATTGCCCCATTTGCAATTCTTCCAGGTATATTGTGGTAGACAACGGTATGGGTGAGAAGAATCAGACCAAAATCCCCATTAGTGTTCTTCGGTATCTGCCAATCGTACCAAGACTTCAATGTCTTTTCATGGTCGAAGAGACGGCCAGACAGATGACATGGCACAAATTGGGCAAAAGAACCGAACTAGATGCGGATGGGAACAAGATGCTGGTACACACTTCAGATGGTTTTGCGTGGAGGCACTTCGATACATTACATAAGGATAAATCGGAAGATCCAAGGCAACCTAGAGTTGCCATCAGCACGGATGGGTTCAATGTGTATGGTATGACGGCAGCGAAATACAGTTGTTGGCCTGTATTTGTCATTCCAGTAAATTTGCCACCCGGAGAGATTATGAAAAGAAAGAACATTTTCCCGACGTTGATAATTCCAGGGCCCAACTATCCGGGGAAGAATATGAATGTGTACATGCAGCCTCTTAAGGATGAGTTGCAAGAAGCCTGGGATAATGGGATCAAGACCTACGACGCGGCTACCAAAACAAATTTCAAAATGCATGTGTGGTACATGTACTCGACGCATGATTATCCGACGTTTGCGCTATTCGCTGGCTAGTGTGTGCATGGAAGGTTCCCGTGCACCACATGCAAGGAAGCTCTTCAGTTCCGTTGGCTGCAGGCTGGTCGGAAGTATTCTTGCTTCGACATGCATAGACAATTCCTGGATCCTGACCATAAGTTCAGAAAAGACAAGAAGAATTTCATCAAAGGTAGAGTTGTCAAAAACACTGCACCAGCTGCGTTGATAGTCCAACAAACCCTTGATCAGTTAAACGCTCTCGAGCCTGATCCTTTGCATCCAGGATACTTCAAAGGGTATAATACGGAACACGCGTGAACTCACAAGTCATGCTTATGGGATCTGCCTTACTTCAAAGACCTCCTTTGCCCACACAACATCGACGTGATGCACACTGAAAAGAATATTGGAGAGGCCATTTTTGGTACATTGTTCGGCATAGAGGGGAATTCAAAAGATAATCCTAAGGCTAGAATCGACCTGAAGGCCCTATGTGATAGACCGTTGCAAAACTTGCGACAACGGAAAGGAAAGCAAGGCATAGCGAAGCCAAAGGCATGGTTCAATCTTGAAAGGCCAGCTATGAGGGAAATGCTATTGTGGGTGAAAATGCAGTTGATGTTCCCCGATGGGTATGCTGTGAATCTAAAGAGGGGAGCGAGTCTTGAGAAATTGAAAATATTTGCTCTCAAGGGTCATGATTGACACATATGGATTGAGCGGGTAATGCTGGTGATGTTGCGTGGATTTATCCCTGAGGATGAATGGCTAGTACTGGCAGAGCTGAGCTATTTCTTCCGTTCTCTTTGTGCAAAAGAATTATCGCCTAGCGTGCTAGATGAAATGGAAGAGTTGGCGCTGGAGTTATTCAGCAAATTAGAAAAGAACTTTCCACCGGGCTTCTTTAATCCAATGCAACTTTGATTTTGCATCTCCCGACCGAGGCAAGAATGGGGGGCCCGTTCAAAATCGATGGTGCTACTCAACTGAGAGGATGCAGAAGACGCTTTGAGATAAGTGTAAAAATAAACGTAGAATTGAAGCATCGATGGCCGAGGCATTCATTACTAAGGAGGCGGCAAACTTCGTGACAGCACACTACGGAGCCAAAAATCATCATTTGCATAACCCGAAGCTTCGGTACAATGATGGCGATCCAAAAAAAGTACGATCTGACCTCAGCCTATTCAAAGGTAAGCTCGCACCATCCGGTGCTTCGAAAGGGAAATCGTTGGATGTCGAAGAATGGCTGACCATTTCATTGTATATCTTCACCAACCTAACAGAAGTGCAGCCGTACATCGAGTAAGTTCTTGGTAATTTATTGTTCCGCAACTTCTAATTGCTTTGAACTACTCTTATTCCCGGATATTTGATATAGCCGATACGTCGCCAAATTCTCGGATGGAGCGGTCATCGAAAAGGATTCCGTCGAAGAGTATGAGCTTATCGCAAAGCATGGAGGCGACTATCCCAATTTCATATCTTGGTTCAAACAAAGGGTAATTAATTACCATTAAGGGCCCATTTGATTTCTTGGTCTAATTTGCGGCTAAGGCATCCATTCTTTCGTATTAAACTTGTAGGCTGATTCAGAGTCTATGGACGCCGAGTTGAGACAAGTCGCTAATGGTTTTGACTATAAGGTCCCTTCATTTGACAAATACAACATCAACGAGTATCACTTTCGTACCTTCGGCAAAGATCTATCTATGCCCGACCTAAAGACTACAAATTGTTCTGTCTCTACTATCGGCGAAGGAGACACCAAGTATTATGGAAGAGTTGAAGCAATTTATGAAGTTCTATTCTATGATGAAAACACACCGACCGTCGTAGTCTTCAAATGTTATTGGTTTGAGCCGAGGGAGACTAGAAGGACTCATGAACACATAGGACTAGTCGAAATCAAAACAAAACACCCACTTAGATGTTCGCGATGTCTATATTATGGCTCAATAGGCGACACTAGTTTTCTATCTACCGTGGGCCTACCAAACTGATCCAAATCTGAAAGGTTGGGATGTCGTTTATGAAGTGCCACCACATTTTAGACCACCTACCCTCAATGAAGAGGATTATGAACCTCACATTAACCCAGACACATATGAAGGAGAATTCTTCCAAGAAACATGTATGTCCAAGAAACGTTTCAAGAACCGCTCTACTTCACCCCAGAACATTGAAGTGGACAGCGACAGTGAATCCGTCTTAACCCCTGAGCCCGAACAGGAAGAGCTGGAAGAAGAAGAGGTTATTGCTGCGGATGACCTGTCACTTCTTGATCGATTACGTAATGGTGGCCTTCCACATGTTCTTCGTGATAGTGATGATGATGATGCATTTATTGATGATAGTGATGATCATGATGCATTTATTGAGCTCGAAGAATATATAGACGAGCACGATTGTTATTAGTTCATGTCAGATATTCAACTATTATACTATATATAAATTTTGAGTTCATGTTAGGTATTCAATTTTTATTAGTCATGTTGGTATTTATGACGATGATACACTTAAATTATATAAATTTTATTACTCATGTTGGTATTTATGTTGTACTTATTTCATTCACTCTTTGTCATGACAGGTATTGAAAGATGGTGGGAAAGGGTCGAAAGCACTCCGCGGCTCCTTCTTCGTCGGCGGGTGATGGGATGGGTACTTCCATTCCTGCCTCACCTCTTCGGAGAGCGTTGCTCTCTACTCTGCAAGGAGCGCCCCCCGTGAGAGGAGGTCGACCCTCCCGCGAAGCCGAGATGTACTAAGGGTACACGTTGTATTCATGTTGGTATTTATGTTCTACTCATGTTGTATGCATATTGGTATTTATATACATTTTATTACTCATGTTGGTATTTATGTTGTACTAAAGGTACACGTGGCCGCGGGAGAGTTAGGGCGGTGGCTGCCACGCCTTATGAGGTGGAGGCTACACGGTCTCCGCCACCATCCAAAGCTGATTCACTTGAGCACATGACTTCTAGGGTAGATTCGTCTGAGGTGGAGACTACACGGTCTCCGGTTCACGAGCCCCGGGTCGACGAGCCTCAGGTCGACGAGCATTCGACCCACGAGACTCGTGTCCCAGAGGCTTCATTCTAGGCGACTCCGGAGCAAAGCAGGGATGAGGGTACGTCCCAAGAGACCCAGTGGGATACCTGGGCTGAGCCAAGTGGCCATGTTGGTAGCGATGAGGAGCTGGGTGAGGGGGCTACCGTCTACCAGCGTGGTAGTTCGGGGCTCCCGCTCGTGCTGGCGACCCCCGAGCAGAGGTGGTCGATTAGGCCAAATGGGGACAAGTAAGTTAATTTACTCTTATTTAACCTTTTCCCTTCGTGTTTTCTCAAATATATAATGTTTTGGATTTAATTTGTCATACTGTAGGGGTTGGATTGTTGCCAAGGGTGTCCGCAAGCCCAATAGCGTCCTTGGTGTGCTTTGCCGTAAAAACTTCCTAGGGTTTGTTACGTTGCCCGGTCGGGAGCGAGAGGTAGGAATGACCTGGGAGCACTACTTGGGTGCCCCGGCCCCGCCGGAGGTGGAGATCGACAGTGTTTGGTGCCACACGAGGGCCGAGATGGTGATCCGACAGTTCTGGGTAATTTCTCCTTCACACAATTATAAATAAATCATAGCTATTTATTGTACTAATCGGTGTTGTCTCGTTTGCAGACCTACTACAGGTGTGAGGAGGGATACGAGGAGGACGCGCCAAAGGTTATCGAAACCGAATGCCACCGCCTACTTCAAAACTTTAGGCACGAGGCTCGGGTGCATACTGTTCGAGACTACTATGCCACGCGGCGTATTAGGATTGACAAGGCGAAGTGTCGTGATGCTAAGATGGAGAAGGAGCATTACATGAAGGTAATTACATATTATTAAGGCTCTATAGTTAGTTTCCTTGATTTGGTTCTTACGCGCTCAAAATTCTCTTTATTAACTTAAGTGCCCCCGAGATGGTGTGTGGATAAGATGGATTGTTGGGAGGCCTTGGTGGATCAATGGTTCTCCGGAACGTGGGAGGCTAGCCACAACAACGCCAAGGAGAGGGGTGGCAAAATGGTTGGTGTGCCACACCATCAAGGGAGCATCAACTTAATCCAATTTGGCAAGAACTGGGTATGTGGTTTGCTTCATGCCTCATGCAATTCATTCTTAATGCTATCTTGAGCCCTTTACTAATACATTTTTCTTCTCTCTCTCTTTTAGGCGTGTCACAATAAGACGGAGGTGCCAAAGATGTACGACCTATATGCGATGGCCCATACTGCCTTGTATAAGAAGGTCAAGGCATTCTCTGAGTCTGACCTCGAGCATCCAAAAAACTTCACCAACATCTCCTCCCACCAAAAGCTCGTGAAGTACAGAGATCACGGGAAGGCGAGGAAAGGGGAGGACTTTAACCCGACCGAGGGGCCTATTGATTCAGAGCTGGTGATAATAGCTGCCAACGGGAGGCCCCATGGCTCGATCGCCATTGGAGACGGCCTTATACGTTGTCCTAGCACTCTCCGGCACATAAAGGCACGTCAAACGAGCTCCTGTCCAGAGATAACACGTCGTCCACGGCCAATCGAGCTCGCCATCGAGGTTAGTTTAATGGACTCAACTATCTTTCCGCATTATGTTGTGCGTTGGAACGAATATGATTACATTGCTAACAATGAGTTGTGTTGCAGACTGCTATTCAGAAAGAGAGAGAGGCAATGCAGGAGGCTATGGCGGAGAAGGATAAGGAGATTAGGGAGCTGGAGGAGAGGACGATTGCATTGGTGGAGGCGGAGAGGGCACGGAATGATGCGTCTAACAGGGCCATATACGAGCTCTTCGTGGTAAGTTTCTTCTTCATGTTATTTCAAATCTTGCATTTTAATGTCCGTTTCATTAATAAATAAAAAGTTTGACTTGTCGAAACCAAATGTACAGTCTATGTGCAAGAAGAGCGGACAAGTCCCTCTGCCGATACCAGTCATTAACGTGGCAGGGTCGGTGAGTTTCATTTCAGTGCAGTGATCTTAAGAGTGTCCTCATGCTAACGACACATTGCAAACGATGTTTGGTGCAGAATATCTCCCGAAACGCATCGCACGACCCTTCTACAGTGGAGTGTTCTCCAGGGCAGCCTTCTCAAGGTGAAACAAGCCAGAGCCACCGTGCTTCACCGGCATGATGACGATAATGGTATGTTATTTCTAGTGTTTTAATAAAAATTAGCTAGACTTCCATCTAAATGACATAATTAGCTTAGTTAGCTCCAAAATGGCTTAGTAAGCATAGTTTGCTCCGGAATGGCATAATAAGCTTAGTTAGCTCGAAAATGGCTTAATAAGCTTAGTTAGCTCCAAAATGACCTATTTAATAAAAAAATGACCTATAGTTAGCTAAGTTCTCTCCTAAATGACATAATAAGGCTTACGTAGCTGCAAGATGACCTATTCCCCCTAACTTAGGTATTAAATGGCCTATAATTAGCCTAGGTAGCTCTAAAATGGCTTAATAAGCATACTTTGCTCCGGAATGACCTATTTTACCCAAATAAGCTCCGAAACGACCTATAGTTAGCTAGGGTTCCACCTAAATGACATAATTAGCTTAGTTAGCTCCAAAATGGGCTATTTAATAAAACATGACCTATACTTAGCTAATTATCGTCGAAATGACATAATTAGCTCCAAAAAGGCATTCTTAGCTAATTTAGCCCGAAGAAGGGGACAAGAGGAGAAGAAACAGAAAAAATGAAAGGAAGAAGAAGAAGAAGAAGAGAAGAAGAAGAAGAGAAGGAGGAGGATAAGAAGAAGGAGAAGAAGGAGGAGAAGAAGGAGAAGGAGCTCCTCCTTCTCCTTCTTCTTCCTCCTTCTTCCTCCTTCTCCTTCTCCTTCTTCTTTTCTTCTTCTTCTCCTCTTCCTTCTCCTTCTCCTCCTCCTCCTCCTCCTCCTTCTTCTTTTACTTCTTCTTCTCTTTCTCTTCTTCTACGTAGATTAGACACATCCAAGAAAGACTAAATTGGCTAATTATCCTACAAAATGACATAATTAGCTTAGTTAGCTCCAAAATGACCTATTTAATAATAAATGACCTATAGTTAGCTAAGTTCTCTCCTAAATGACATAATAAGGCTTACGTAGCTGCAAGATGACCTATTCCCCCTAACTTAGGTATTAAATGGCCTATAATTAGCCTAGCTAGATCCAAAATGGCCTAATAAGCATAGTTTGCTCCGGAATGACCTATTTTACCCAAGTTAGCTCCGAAACGACCTATAGTTAGCTAGGCTTCCACGTAAATGACATAATTAGCTTAGTTAGCTCCAAAATGGTCTATTTAATAAAAGATGACCTATACTTAGCTAATTATCCTCGTAATGACATAATTAGCTCCAAAAAGGCATTCTTAGCTAATTTAGCCCGAAGAAGGGGACAAGAGGAGAAGAAAGAGGAAAAATGGAAGGAAGGAAGAAGAAGAAGAAGAGAAGAAGAAGAAGAGAAGGAGGAGAATAAGAAGAAGGACAAGAAGGAGTAGAAGAAGGAGAAGGAGCTCCTCCTTCTCTTTATTCTTCCTCCTTCTTCCTCCTCCTTCTCCTTCTTCTTTTCTTCTTCTTCTCCTCTTCCTTCTCCTTCTCCTCCTCCTCCTCCTCCTTCTTATTTTACTTCTTCTTCTCTTCTTGCTTCTTCTCTTTCTCTTCTTCTACGTAGCTTAGACTCATCCAAGAAAGACGAAATTGGCTAATTATCCTACAAAATGACATAATTAGCTTAGTTAGCTCCAAAATGACCTATTTAATAAAAAAGAACCTATAGTTAGCTAAGTTCTCTCCTAAATGACATAATAAGGCTTACGTAGCTGCAAGATGACCTATTCCCCCTAACTTAGGTATTAAATGGCGTATAATTAGCCTAGGTAGCTCCAAAATGGCTTAATAAGCATAGATTGCTCCGGAATGACCTATTTTACCCAAGTTAGCTCCGAAACGACCTATAGTTAGCTAGGGTTCCACCTAAACGGCATAATTAGCTTAGTTAGCTCCAAAATGGTCTATTTAATAAAACATGACCTATACTTAGCTAATTATCCTCGAAATGACATAATTAGCTCCAAAAAGGCATTCTAAGCTAATTTTGCCCGAAGAAGGGGACAAGAGGAGAAGAAAGAGGAAAATGAAAGGAAGGAAGAAGAAGAAGAGAAGAAGAAGAAGAGAAGGAGGATAAGAAGAAGGAGAAGAAGGAGAAGGAGCTCCTCCTTCTCCTTCTTCTTCCTCCTTATTCCTCCTTCTCCTTCTCCTTCTTCTTTTCTTCTTCTTCTCCTCTTCCTTCTCCTTCTCCTCCTCCTCCTCCTCCTTGTTATTTTACTTCTTCTTCTCTTCTTGCTTCTTATCTTTCTCTTCTTCTACGTAGCTTAGACTGATCCAAGAAAGACAAAATTGGCTAATTATCCTACAAAATGACATAATTAGCTTAGTTAGCTCCAAAATGACCTATTTAATAAAAAATGACCTATAGTTAGCTAAGTTGTCTCCTAAATGACATAATAAGGCTTACGTAGCTGAAAGATGACCTATTCCCCCTAACTTAGGTATTAAATGGCCTATAATTAGCCTAGGTAGCTCCAAAATAGCTTAATAAGCATAGTTTGCTTTGGAATGACCTATTTTACCCAAGTTAGCTCCGAAACGACCTATAGTTAGCTAGGGTTCCACCTAAATGACATACTTAACTTAGTTGGCTCCAAAATGGTCTATTTAATAAAACATGACCTATACTTAGTTAATTATCCTCGAAATGACATAATTTGCTCCAAAAAGGCATTATTAGCTAATTTAGCCCGAAGAAGGGGACAAGAGGAGAAGGAAGAGAAAAATGAAAGGAAGGAAGAAGAAGAATAGAAGAAGAAGAAGAGAAGGAGGAGGATAAGAAGAAGGAGAAGAAGGAGGAGAATAAGGAGAAGGAGCTCCTCCTTCTCCTTCTTCCTCCTTCTTCCTCCTTCTCCTTCTCCTTCTTCTTTTCTTCTTCTTATCCTCTTCCTTCTCCTTCTCCTCCTCCTCCTCCTCCTCCTTCTTCTTTTACTTATTCTTCTCTTTCTCTTCTTCTACATAGCTTAGACTCATCCAAGAAAGACTAAATTGGCTAATTATCCTACAAAATGACATAATTAGCTTAGTTAGCTGCAAAATGACCTATTTAATAAAAAATGACCTATAGTTAGCTAAGTTCTCTCCTAAATGACATAATAAGGCTTACGTAGCTGCAAGATGACCTATTCCCCCTAACTTAGGTATTAAATGGCCTATAATTAGCCTAGCTAGATCCAAAATGGCTTAATAAGCATAGTTTGCTCCCGAATGACCTATTTTACCCAATTTAGCTCCGAAACGACCTATAGTTAGCTAGGCTTCCACCTAAATGACATAATTAGCTTAGTTAGCTCCAAAATGGTCTATTTAATAAAACATGACCTATACTTAGCTAATTATCCTCGTAATGACATAATTAGCTCCAAAAAGGCATTCTTAGCTAATTTAGCCCGGAGAAGGGGACAAGAGGAGAAGAAAGAGGAAAAATGAAAGGAAGGAAGAAGAAGAAGAAGAGATGAGGAAGAAGAGAAGGAGGATAATAAGAAGAAGGACAAGAAGGAGTAGAAGAAGGAGAAGGAGCTCCTCCTTCTCTTTCTTCTTCCTCCTTATTCCTCCTTCTCCTTCTCCTTCTTGTTTTCTTCTTCTTCTCCTCTTCCTTCTCCTTCTCCTCCTCCTCCTCCTCCTCCTCCTTCTTCTTTTACTTCTTCTTCTCTTCTTGCTTCTTATCTTTCTCTTCTACTACGTAGCTTAGACTCATCCAAGAAAGACGAAATTGGCTAATTATCCTACAAAATGACATAATTAGCTTAGTTAGCTCCAAAATGACCTATTTAATAAAAAATGACCTATAGTTAGCTAAGTTCTCTCCTAAATGACATAATAAGGCTTACGTAGCTGCAAGATGACCTATTCCCCCTAACTTACGTATTAAATGGCCTATAATTAGCCTAGGTAGCTCCAAAATGGCTTAATAAGCATAGATTGCTCCGGAATGACCTATTTTACCCAAGTTAGCTCCGAAACGACCTATAGTTAGCTAGGGTTCCACCTAAACGGCATAATTAGCTTAGTTAGCTCCAAAATGGTCTATTTAATAAAACATGACCTATACTTAGCTAATTATCCTCGAAATGACATAATTAGCTCCAAAAAGGCATTCTAAGCTAATTTAGCCCGAAGAAGGGGACAAGAGGAGAAGAAAGAGGAAAATGAAAGGAACGAAGAAGAAGAAGAGAAGAAGAAGAAGAGAAGGAGGATAAGAAGAAGGAGAAGAAGGAGAAGGAGCTCCTCCTTCTCCTTCTTCTTCCTCCTTATTCCTCCTTCTCCTTCTCCTTCTTCTTTTCTTCTTCTTCTCCTCTTCCTTCTCCTTCTCCTCCTCCTCCTCCTCCTTGTTATTTTACTTCTTCTTCTCTTCTTGCTTCTTCTCTTTCTCTTCTTCTACGTAGCTTAGACTGATCCAAGAAAGACTAAATTGGCTAATTATCCTACAAAATGACATAATTAGCTTAGTTAGCTCCAAAATGACCTATTTAATAAAAAATGACCTATAGTTAGCTAAGTTGTCTCCTAAATGACATAATAAGGCTTACGTAGCTGAAAGATGACCTATTCCCCCTAACTTAGGTATTAAATGGCCTATAATTAGCCTAGGTAGCTCCAAAATAGCTAATAAGCATAGTTTGCTTTGGAATGACCTATTTTACCCAAGTTAGCTCCGAAACGACCTATAGTTAGCTAGGGTTCCACCTAAATGACATACTTAACTTAGTTGGCTCCAAAATGGTCTATTTAATAAAACATGACCTATACTTAGCTAATTATCCTCGAAATGACATAATTTGCTCCAAAAAGGCATTCTTAGCTAATTTAGCCCGAAGAAGGGGACAAGAGGAGAAGGAAGAGAAAAATGAAAGGAAGGAAGAAGAAGAATAGAAGAAGAAGAAGAGAAGGAGGAGGATAATAAGAAGGAGAAGAAGGAGGAGAATAAGGAGAAGGAGCTCCTCCTTCTCCTTCTTCCTCCTTCTTCCTCCTTCTCCTTCTCCTTCTTCTTTTCTTCTTCTTCTCCTCTTCCTTCTCCTTCTCCTCCTCCTCCTCCTCCTCCTCCTTCTTCTTTTACTTATTCTTCTCTTTCTCTTCTTCTACATAGCTTAGACTCATCCAAGAAAGACTAAATTGGCTAATTATCCTACAAAATGACATAATTAGCTTAGTTAGCTCCAAAATGACCTATTTAATAAAAAATGACCTATAGTTAGCTAAGTTCTCTCCTAAATGACATAATAAGGCTTACGTAGCTGCAAGATGACCTATTCCCCCTAACTTAGGTATTAAATGGCCTATAATTAGCCTAGCTAGATCCAAAATGGCTTAATAAGCATAGTTTGCTCCCGAATGACCTATTTTACCCAATTTAGCTCCGAAACGACCTATAGTTAGCTAGGCTTCCACCTAAATGACATAATTAGCTTAGTTAGCTCCAAAATGGTCTATTTAATAAAACATGACCTATACTTAGCTAATTATCCTCGTAATGACATAATTAGCTCCAAAAAGGCATTCTTAGCTAATTTAGCCCGGAGAAGGGGACAAGAGGAGAAGAAAGAGGAAAAATGAAAGGAAGGAAGAAGAAGAAGAAGAGATGAGGAAGAAGAGAAGGAGGATAATAAGAAGAAGGACAAGAAGGAGTAGAAGAAGGAGAAGGAGCTCCTCCTTCTCTTTCTTCTTCCTCCTTATTCCTCCTTCTCCTTCTCCTTCTTGTTTTCTTCTTCTTCTCCTCTTCCTTCTCCTTCTCCTCCTCCTCCTCCTCCTCCTCCTTCTTCTTTTACTTCTTCTTCTCTTCTTGCTTCTTATCTTTCTCTTCTACTACGTAGCTTAGACTCATCCAAGAAAGACGAAATTGGCTAATTATCCTACAAAATGACATAATTAGCTTAGTTAGCTCCAAAATGACCTATTTAATAAAAAATGACCTATAGTTAGCTAAGTTCTCTCCTAAATGACATAATAAGGCTTACGTAGCTGCAAGATGACCTATTCCCCCTAACTTACGTATTAAATGGCCTATAATTAGCCTAGGTAGCTCCAAAATGGCTTAATAAGCATAGTTTGCTCCGGAATGACCTATTTTACCCAAGTTAGCTCCGAAACGACCTATAGTTAGCTAGGGTTCCACCTAAATGACATAATTAGCTTAGTTAGCTCCAAAATGGTCTATTTAATTATCCTCCAAAATGACATACTTAGCTAATTATCCTCCAAAATGACATAATTAGCATAGTTAGGTAAAAACATCATAAGAACCTTGGTTAGCTCATTAAAATGACTAATTTAGCTCCAAAATGACATAATAAGGTCAAAATGGATTAATAATCATAGTTGGCTACAAAATGACATATTTTATCCAAGTTAGCTCTAGAATGACCTATACTTAGCTAAGTTCTCTCCTAAATGACATAATAAGGCTATGTAGCTCCAAGATGACCTATTCCACCTAACTTAGCTATTAAATGGCCTATACTTAGTGATACGTCCATTTTGCATCATGCTTTCATGTTGATATTTATCGTTTTATGGGCTGTTATATTACTTTGTGGTACCATATTTATGCCTTTTCTCTCTTATTTTGCAAGGTTTATTTGAAGAGGGAGAATTCAGGCAGCTGGAATTCTGGACTGGAAAAGGAGCAAATCTGAGTCCTCTATTCTGCACAACTCCAAATGCCCTAAAAATTTACGTGGAATTTTTTTGGGAATATATAAAAATTACTGGGCGAAAAAAGTACCAGAGGGGAGCTACCAGGGCGCCACAAGCCTGGTAGCCGCCACCCCCTGGTGGCGGCTTCAGGGCTGGTGGCGGCTACAGGGCTTGTGGGCTCCCTGACGGCCCACTGGCCCCCCTCTTTTGCTATATGAAGGGTTTCGTTCCAGAAAAAATCAGGAGGGAGCTTTTTCGTGGTTTCGCCGCCCCCACGAGGCCGAACTTGAGCAGATCCAATCTAGAGCTCCGGCAGGACCATCCTGCTGGGGAAACTTCCCTCCCGGAGGGGGAAATCGTCGCCATCGTCATCACCAACACTCCTCTCGTCAGCGGGGAGGCATATTCATCAACATCTTCATCAGCACCATATCCTCTCCAATCCCTAGTTCATCTCTTGTAACCAATCTCCGTCTCGCGACTCCGATTGGTACTTGTAAGGTTGCTAGTAGTGTTGATTACTCTTTGTAGTTGATCCTAGTTGGATTACTTGGCGGAAGAGTTTATGTTCAGATCCTTGATGCTATTCGTTACACCTCTGATCATGATTATGATTATGCTTTGTGAGTCCTTACTTTTGTTCTTGAGGACATGGGATAAGTCATGTTAGTAATAGTCATGTGAATTTGGTATTCGTTCGGTATTTTGATATGTTGTATGTTGTCTTTTCCTCTAGTGGTGTTATGTGAACGTCGAGTACATAACACTTCACCATATTTGGGCCTAGAGGAAGACATTGGGGAGTAGTAAGAATATGATGGGTTGCTGGAGTGACAGAAGCTTAAACCCCAGTCTATGCGTTGCTTCCTAAGGGGCTGATTTGGATCCACTAGTTTAATGCTATGGTTAGACGTTGTCTTAATTCTTCTCTCGTAGTTGCAGATGCTCGCGAGAGGGGCTAATCATAAGTGGGATGCTTGTCCAAGTAAGGGCAACCCAAGCGCCGGTCCACATACATATCAAACTATCAAAGTAACGAACGCGAATCATATGAACATGATGAAACTAGCATGACAGATATTCTCGTGTGTCCTCGGGAGGGTTTTTCTCGTATAAGACTTTATTCAGGCTTCTCCCTTGCTACTAAAGGGATTGGGCCACTTTCTGCACCATTGCTACTACTTGTTACTTGTTACTTTTCACTTGCTACGTTTCACCTCACTACACCATCACTTGTTACCGCTACTTTCAGTGCTTGTAGTTATTACCTTGCTGAAAACCGTTTATCAGAGCCTTCTGCTCCTCGTTGGGTTTGACACTCTTACTTATTGAAAGGACTACGATTGATCCCCTATACTTGTACTAGTTCTTTTATGAAGAAGGATATTTACCACAAGTGGAATTTATTGGAAATAATCAAACGTAACTCTGAAGATTGGGAGCTGGAGGAAGGTAAGGAGTGAGGTATGAATTCCTAGTTTGATTGCATTAAATCTTTTGTTGAAACAAACACTTCTAGAGATTTTAGCGCTAAGTATGGACCCGACTCTGAGATAGTAGCTTATCTATGTGAATCTTTTTCTGCTCATGTTGATCTTCCCAAAGAGAAGTGGTTTAAGTATCATCCTCCTATAGAAAGCAACATAGTCAAAACAATCTAGTTGAGGATAAAGTTATTGCTTTAAGTGATCCTGTTGTTCCTTGTACCTACGCTGAGAGACCACCTTACCCTACTAGGATAAAGAATTTTTCTAAAGCTCCAACTGTGATACGTAGGGGTCACATTAGACCACTTGCACCCCTTGAGGAGATTAGAGTTGAACCTAGTGTTGCTGTTATCAAAGATCTCTTAGCCGAAGACATAGACGGGCATGTTATCAAATTCTGTGAGGACTCCGCTAGAATTGCTAAACCTCACGCGGAAGACCACGGACCTGTAGTTGGCCTACCCGTAGTTTCTGTCAAGATAGGAGATCACTGTTACCATGGTTTATGTGATATGGGAGCTAGTGTTAGTGCAATACCCCGTTCCTTATATGATGAAATCAAAGATGAGATTGCACCTCCTGAGCTAGAACCCATTGATGTCACTATTACGCTAGCTAATAGAGACACTATCTGCCCTCTGGGAATTGTGACAGACGTAGAAGTCCTGTGTGGTAAGACGAAGTATCCTACTAATTTCCTCGTCCTTGGTACTGCACAAGATAGGTTTTGTCCCATCATATTCGGTAGAATCTTTCTCAACACTGTCAATGGTGACATTGATTGCATTAAGAAGACTGTCACAGTAAGTTTCGAGGGTGTGTCTCATGACTTTAACTTCTCCAAGTTTGGAAGACAACCCCATGAAAAAGAATCGTGTGGTAGGGATGAAATCATTGCTCTTGCCTCTATTGCCGTACCTCCTACGGATCCATTAGAACAATATCTGCTTGAGCATGAAAATGATATGCATATGGAGGAAAGAGATGAGATAGATAAAATTGTCTTAGAATAATATCATATTCTCAAGAATAATCTGCCTGTTGAACTGCTTGAGGATCCTCCCCCACAGAAGGGTGATCCTGTGTTCGAGCTTAAACAGTTGCCTAATACTCTTAAGTATGCCTATCTTGATGAGAAGGAGATATATCCTGTTATTATTATTGCTCTCCTCTTAGAGCACGAAGAGAAGAAGTTACTAAAAACTCTGAGGAAGCACCGTGCTGCTATTGGATATACTCTTGATGATCTTAAGGGTATTAGTCCGACTCTATGTCACAACAAGATTAAAACCAATCCTCATTCTAAACCAGTTGCTGATCATCAAAGGAGATTAAATCCTAAGATGAAAGAGGTCGTTAAAAAAGAAATATTAAAGCTTCTAGAAGAAGGAATCATTTATCCTGTTGCTCATAGTGATTGGGTAAGTCCAGTACATTGCGTACCTAAGAAGGGAGGTATCACCGTCGTTCCTAATGATAAGAATGAATTAATCCCACAAAGGATTATTACTGGCTATAGGATGGTGATAGACTTCCGGAAACTGAACAAGGCAACCAGGAAAGACCATTATCCTTTGTCGTTTATCGACCAAATGCTAGAAAGGCTATCAAAACACACACACTTCTGCTTTCTAGACGGTTATTCAGGTTTCTCGCAAATACCTGTTGCACAATCTGATCAGGAGAAAACAACTTTCACCTACCCCTTCAGTACCTTTGCTTATAGACATATGCCTTTTGGCTTATGCAATGCACCTGCCACCTTTCAAAGATGTATGATGGCTATATTCTCTGACTTTTGTGAAAAGATTGTCGAGGTTTTCATGGATGACTTCTCCGTTTACGGGTCTTCCTTTGATGATTGCCTCAGCAACCTTGATCGAGTCTTACAGAGATGCAAAGATACCAACCTCGTCTTGAATTGGGAGAAGTGCCACTTTATCGTTAATGAAGGCATCGTCTTAGGACACAAAAGTTTTGAAAGAGGCATTGAAGTTGATAAGGCTAAGGTTGATGCAATTGAGAAAATGCCTTGCCCCACAGATATTAGAGGTATATGAAGTTTCCTAGGTCATGTTGGTTTCTATAGAAGGTTCGTTAAAGACTTCTCTAAGATTTCTAGGCCTCTTACTAACCTCTTGCAGAAGGATGTTCCTTTTGTTTTTGATGAGGATTGTGAGGAAGCTTTCGAAATACTTAAAAAGGCCTTGATAACCGCACCTATTGTTCAACCACCTAATTGGAACTTGCCCTTTGAAATCATGTGTGATGCTAGTGATTATGATGTTGGTGCTGTTCTAGGACAAAGAGTTGACAAGAAGTTGAATGTTATTCACTACGCTAGTAAAACTCTAGAGAGTGCCCAAAAAACCTATGCCACTACGGAAAGGAGTTTTTACCAGTCGTGTTTGCATGTGAAAATTTCAGATCTTATATAGTTGACTCCAAAGTCACTATTCACTCTGATCATGCTGCTATTAAGTACCTTATGGAGAAGAAGGACGCTAAGCCTAGGCTGATCAGATGGGTTGTCCTGCTACAGGAATTTGATTTGCATGTTGTTGACCGAAAGGGTGCTGATAACCCTGTAGCAGATAACTTGTCTAGGCTAGAGAATGTCCTTGATGACCCACGACCTATTGATGACAGCTTTACTGATGAGCAATTAAATGTCATCCGCACTTCACATAGTGCACCGTGGTATGCCGATTACGCAAATTATATCGTAGCCAAATACATACCACCTAGTTTCACCTATCAGCAAAATAAGAAATTCTTCTTTGATTTGAGACACTACTTTTGGGATGATCCTCACCTTTATAAGGAAGGAGTAGATGGTGTTATTAGACGTTCTGTGCCTGAACTTGAATACGGACATATCCTGCAGAAGTGACATTCCGAAGCCTACGGAGGACACCATGCTGGAGATAGAACTGCTCATAAGGTATTGGAATCAGGTTTCTATTGGCCCACTCTCTTCAAGGATGCCCGTAAGTTTTTCTTATCTTGTGACAAATGCCAAAGAATAGGGAACGTCAGTAAGCGTCAGGAAATGCCTATGAACTATTCACTTGTCATTGAACCATTTAATGTCCCGGGCTTTGATTATATGGCACCCTTCCCAAGTTCCAATGGGTACACTCACATCTTAGTTGCTGCGGATTACGTCACTAAGTGGGTAGAAGCTATCCCCACTAAAAATGCTGATCACCACACCTCTATTAAGATGCTTAAAGAAGTCATTTTCCCAAGATTTGGGGTCCCTAGATATTTGATGACTGATGGCGGTTCACACTTCATTCATGGTGTTTTCCGCAAGATGCTCGCTAAGTATGATGTCAACCATAGAGTTGCATCTCCTTATCATCCTCAGTCTAGTGGTCAAGTGGAGTTGAGTAATAGGGAGATCAAATTGATCCTACAGAAGACTGTCAATAGATCTCGAAAGAATTGGTCTAGCAAACTTGACGATGCACTATGGGCTTATAGGACTGCTTATAAGAATCCCATGGGCATGTCGCCGTATAAAATGGTTTACTGTAAGGCCTGTCATTTACCTCTTGAGCTGGAACACAAAGCTTATTGGGCAATCAAAGAGCTCAACTTCGATTTCAAACCTGCCGGTGAGAAGCGACTGTTTGATATCAGCTCATTAGGTGAATGGAGGGCCGAGGCATATGAGAATGCCAAATTGTCCAAGGAAAAGGTTAAGTGATGGCACGACAAACGAATACAGAAACGAGAGTTCAATGTAGGTGATTATGTCCTACTATACAATTCTCGCTTAAGGTTCTTCGCAGGCAAGCTTCTCTCTAAATGGGAAGGTCCTTACGTTATCGAGGAAGTATATCGTTCCTGTGCCATCAAAATCAATAACACGGAAGGAAATTTTCCTAGAGTGGTAAATGGGCAAAGAATCAAGCATTACATCTCTGGTACTCCCATAAATGTTGAGACCAATATCATCAATATCATAACTCCACAGGAGTACATAAGGGATGTTTATCAGCCTGTTTCAGACCCTGAAAACGAAGAGGTATATGTTTCGGTAAGCAATTGGACTCCGAAACTTTTCCAATAGGAAATTTCCTCTGTTTTGGAATTTTTGGAAAATTAGAAAATTAAAACGCAGTCCGGAGAGCGCACGAGGCGGCCACAAGCTTGGTAGCCGCCACCTACCCCCCTGGTGGCGGCTAGAGGGCTTGTGGGCACCTCGTGTCCCTCCCGGACTCCGTTTTCTTGTAGAGCTCTCCTTGTGGTCCAGAAAAAATCATTATATATACGCCCGAAGGTTTTAATCTCCGTATCGTGCAGTTTTCCTTTGTTTTCGTTTCGAGCCTGTTTCTGTGGCAGATCTAGATCATCATGCCTTCCCCAAACGCTCCTAAGGACAAGATCTTCGAGAAGGTCATCAATCCCTACCTCATGGAAGTGCTGAAACACCCTCAATCTATCAAGATGAGCGAGGGGATGTTGCACATCCGTGATGTTGAGGGGCCTAAGAAGACCGGAAGCGTGGAGACGAGGCTCGAAGAAATGGAGCAACAAGTCTTCAAGTGCCAAGGGATGGTGGAGTGTGGACTCAACGCCAACCACATGATGATCACAGAGTTCACCAGCAATCACAAGATGGATGCCATTGACATTGGGAAACACCTCTCCAGGCTCTATGACAGGGTTGACCAACTTCAAGGCCAGATCTATGACCTGCAGAACCAAAACTGTGAGTATGAGTATAGATTTAAATCAATAAGGTTGGCTGCAGAGTTGAGGATTCCGCCGACTCGTTCATCCTGCCATGATGGAGCACCTATGCCTTGGAAGACGGAGGATCAGACTACTTCAACAACACCAGCACCATCATCACCAAAGGAAGACAACTAAGCATTGGTATGGGCAATCCCCTTATCTTTTGCCAAGCTTGGGGGAGTTGCCCTGGTACCGTATCACCTTTATATCTTTTGCTTTTACCTTTGTTTTAGTTCTTTCCTTTTCAGTTTTTATTTTCTTCTCTTAGTGGAATACGTCTTTATTTTTTAGTTTGAGTCTTTTGCTTTGTGTCTCCCCCGTTGTATTCGAGCTTGCGAGCTATATAATAAAGAGTATCTTAGTCAAGGGTTTGCTTTATGTCGTGATCAAAAGTATGAAAAGGACGATAGCATGAAAGATCATGTGATGATCTTATCGAAAGTGATAGCTTCACGTATGACACGTATGATGACTGAAACTCATTGAGAATAAATCAACATAGACCTCAGTCATTGTTGCAATTAATAAGAAGTAATAAAGAAAGATAGGTTCACATATAAATATATCATCTTAGACACTTTTTACAATTGTGAGCACTCACCAAACTATTACATGCTTAGGAGTTGATGTTGGACAAGGAAGACAACATAATTAATTGTGTTTGCTTGGTTCCAAACAATGTTATATGATTAGAGATCCCTTAGCATGTGGCGATTGCTTCCACCTCATATTAGCCAAAACTCCCGCACCAAGTAGAGATACTACTTGTGCCTCCATAAACCTTCAACCCAGTTTTGCCATGAGAGTCCACCATACCTACCTATGGATTGAATAAGATCCCTCAAGTAAGTTGTCATCGGTGCAAGCAATAAAATTTTCTCTCTAATATATATGATCTATTAGTGTGTGGAAAATAAGCTTTGTACGAACCTGTGATGAGGAAGACATAAAAGCGACAGACTGCATAATAAAGTTCTTTATCAGAGGAGGCAATATAAAGTGACGTTTGATACGTCTCAAACGTATCTATAATTTTTGATGGTTTCATGTTGTTATCTTGTCATCTTTGGATGTTTTATGTACCTTTTATATCTTTTTTGGGACTAACTTATTAATTCAGTGCTAGTTCCTGTTTTTTCTGTGTTTTTGGCTCTTTTCAGATATGATTTTGGAACGGAGTCCAAACGGAATAAAATCCCCGAAATAATTTTTTCCCAAACGGAAGAAGATCAGGGGGCTTGAGGGCCAAGCCAGGAGGGCTACAGGGGGCCCACAAGCCCCCTATCCGCCACCAGGGGCGGCGGCCAGCAGGCTTGGGGCCTCCCTGGCGCCCCCCAGACCTAGCTCCTTCGCCTATATGTTCCCTAAAATACGGAAAAAATCAAGGGATCCACGAAAATACTTTTCCGCCACCGCAAGCTTCCGTTTCCACGAGATCTCATCTGGAGACCCTTCCCGGTGCCCTGCCGGAGGGACTTTGGAGTTGGAGGGCTTCTACATCAACATCATCGCCCCTCCAATGACTCGTGAGTGGTTCACTTCAGACATACGGGTCCGTAGTTAGTAGCTAGATGGCTTCTTCTCTCTCTTGGATCTTCAATACAAAGTTCTCCATGATCTTCATGGAGATCTATCCGATGTAATCCTCTTTGGTGGTGTGTTCGTCGAGATCCGATGAATTGTGGATTTGTGATCAGATTATCTATGATATATATTTGAGTCTTTGCTGATTTCTTATATGCATGCTTTGATATCCTTGTAAGTCTCTCCGAGTCTTGGGTTTTGTTTGGCCAACTAGATCTATGATTCTTGCAATGGGAGAAGTGCTTGGTTTTGGGTTCTTACCATGTGGTGACCTTTCCCAGTGATAGTAGGGGCATCAAGGTACACATCGTGTAGTTGCCATCAAGGGTAACAAGGTGGGCTTTGTCGTAGATATGAGATTGTCCATCTACATCATGTCATCTTGCTTAAGGCGTTACTCTGTTCTTTTGGACTTAATACACTAGATGCATGCTGGATAGCGGTCGACGTGTGGAGTAATAGTAGTAGATGCAGAAAGTATCGGTCTACTTGTTTTGGACGTGATGCCTATAGATATAATCATTGCCATAGATGACGTCACGACTTTGTGCGGTTCTATCAATTGCTCGACAGTAATTCGTTCACCCACCGTCTACTTGGTTTCATGAGAGAAGCCACTAGTAAGCACTACGGCCCCCGGGTCTATTCACATCTATCATCTCCACTTTGACTTTTACTTTGCTTTGTTACTTTGGTTCTTTCAGTTCTCACTTGGCGAACAATCTATAAGGGATGTACAACCCCTTCATAGAGTTGGGAGCAAGCTTTTTGTGTTTCTGCAGACACTTGAGATACTCCTTCACTGGATCGATACCTTGGTTCTCGAACTGAGGGAAATACTTACCACCGCTGCGCTACATCACCCTTTCCGCTTTGAGGGAACACCAACGCAAGGCTCCAAGGCCACGGGGGAAATCCTTTGCATATTTGCCTAGGAAGTCCCTTAAGGCGTAGCCGTAGCAGAAGGATTCCTGGTGCCATAGCACGTTTCTGGCACCATTGGAAGGTTTTTTGTTGCAGTAGCAGAAGTATTTTTGGCGTCGTTGCCGGGGAAGGAGAGATCTATCCAAGTAGGTCTCACAAACTCATCTCTTGCATTTACTTTCTTGCCAGTTGCCTCTCGTTTTCCTCTCCCCCACTTCACCTTTGCCGTTTTCATTTGCCTTTCTCCTTTGTCGTTTTCTTTTGCCTTTGCCGGTTTTCTTGCTTGCTTGTGTGCTTGTTTGTTTGTTAAAGTCATCATGGCTGAAAACACCAAACTTTGCGACTTCTCGAGCACTAATAATAATGATTTTATTAGTACTTCGATTGCTCCCGCCACTAGTCCGGAATCGTATGAAATCAACGCAGCTTTGCTGAATCTTGTTATGAAAGAGCAATTCTCTGGCCTTCCTAGTGAAGATGTCGCATCCCATCTCAATACCTTCATTGAGCTTTGTGATATGCAAAATAAAAGAGATGTGGATAATGCCGTGATTAAGTTGAAGCTTTTTCCTTTCTCGTTGCGAGATCGCGCAAAAACTTGGTTTTCTTCTTTGCCTAAAAATAGTATCGATTCTTGGGATAAGTGCAAATATGCTTACATATCCAAGTATTTTCCGCCGTCTAAGATCATCTCCTTACGTAACGATATCATGAATTTCAAGCAACTTGATCATGAACACATTGCACAATCTTGGGAGAGGATGAAGCTTATGATTAGAAATTGTCCCGCTCATGGCTTGAGTTTGTGGATGATTATACAAATCTTTTATGCTGGCTTCAATTTTGCTTCTCGCAATATCTTGGACTCCGCCTCAAGTAGAACATTCATGGAAATCACGTTAGGAGAGGCTACAAAACTCCTAGACAATATCATGACCAACTACTCTCAGTGGCACACTGAAAGGTCACCTGCTAGCAAAAAGGTACACGCTATACAAGAAGTTAACTCCCTTAGTGCTAAGATGGACGAGTTGATGAATTTGGTTGCTAGTAGAAACGCTACTGTAGATCCTAATGATGTGCCACTATCTTCCTTGATTGAGAGTAGCAACACTAGTTTGGACGTTAACTTTGTTGGTAGGAACAATTTTGGCAACAACAATGCTTTTAGAGGAAACTATGTTCCTAGGCCTTTTAGTAGTAACTCCTCTAACAATTATGGCAATTCCTACAACAACACTTATGGAAATCACAACAAATTACCCTTTGATTTAGAGAGTAATATCAAGGAGTTCATCAACTCTCAAAATATTTTCAATGCATCCATAGAGGAAAAATTACTCAAAATAGAAGATTTGGCTAAGATCGTTGATAGGATGTCTTGTGATATTGATGCTTTGAAAGTTAGATGTGCTCCTCCCAAGGTCAACTTGGATGAAACTTTGAAAGCTATGTGTGTCTCCATGAATGAGAGCAAATAAAGAACCGCCCAAATTCGTGCTCGGCATGAATGGTTTAAAAGGGTGCGTACTAGTGATGCAAATCATGAAGATCTTAAAGTGCTTGGTGTGTCTCCTCTTGAATCTTTGTTTTCGCGTGTCAAACCTATTGATGGAGGGGCTGGATATGAATCCACTTTGGTTGAAAAACGCCCCAATGATTCGGAGTCTACCTATCTTGATGATAAAGGTATGGAGAGTGGAGTAGAAGAAATCAAAATTTTGGGTAGTAATGAAACTCCCACTTTGGATTTCAAGGAATTCAATTATGATAATTTCTCCTTGTTTGAATGCATTTCTTTGATGCAATCCATTGCAAACTCCCCACATGCTTATAGCCAAAGCAAAGCCTTTACCGCGCATATCGTAGATGCTATGATGAAACCTCTTCAAGAGAAGCTCGAACTAGAAGTCTCTATACCTAGAAAACTTCATGATGAGTGGGAACCTACTATCAAAATCAAGATCAAAAACTATGAGTGCAATGCTTTGTGTGATTTGGGTGCTAGTGTTTCCGCGATTCCAAAGTCTTTATGTGATATTCTTGGTTTTCATGAGATTGAAGAGTGTTCTCTTAATTTGCATCTTGCAGATTCTACTATCAAGAAACCCATGGGAAGGATCGATGATGTTCTTATTGTTGCAAATAAGAACTATGTACCCGTGGATTACATTGTACTTGACATAGATTGCAATCCTTCAGGTCCCATTATTCTTGGTAGACCTTTCCTAAGGACTATTGGTGCTATCATCGATATGAAGGAAGGGAATATTAGATTTCAATTTCCTTTAAAGAAGGGCATGGAGCACTTTCCTAGAAATAAAATAAGATTTCCTTATGAATCTATGATGAGGGCTACTTATGGTTTGAGCATCAAAGATGACTATACATGATTCCATCACCTTTTGCCTAGCTAAGGGCGTTAAACAATAGCGCTTGTTGGGAGGCAACCCAACGAATCTATCCTTTTTCTTTCTGGTTTGTGTTTTCCACACTTTCATAATTTTGTTATGATTGTGTTTATTGTGTTTCTTTTTGCGTTTGTGCCAAGCAAAACCGTTATGATTAGTCTTGGGGATGATCGTTTGGTCATGCTGGAAAAGACAGAAACTTTCTGCTCACGAAAAGAATTTTCATTTTTTTCTGTAATCAATTTTGATTTGATTCTTTTTGCTGCTGATTTCTATGCAAATTCTTCAGACTGTTGTAATTGTTCAGAATTTTTGAAGTACCATAAGTATACTAAGTATACAGATTGCTACAGACTCGTCTGCTGTTAACAGATTCTGTTTTTGTTGTGTTGGTTGCTTATTTTGATGAAACTATGGATAGTATCAAGGGGTATTAGCCATGGAAGATTGAAAATATAGTAACCCAACATCAGCATAAGTAGAATTTAAGTTTTCTATAGTACCTAAGGAAGTGGTGGTTTGCTTTCTCATACTAATGTTCTCACGAGTTTCTGTTTAAATTTCGTGTTGTGAAGTTTTCAAGTTTTGGGTGAAGTTCTTATGGACAAAGAGATAAAGAGTGGCAAGAGATCAAGCTTGGGGATGCCCAAGGCACCCCAAGAGATTCAAGGATGCTGTAAAAGCCTAAGCTTGGGGATGCCCCGGGAGGGCACCCCTCTCTCGTCTTCAATCCATTGGTAACGTTACTTGGGGCTATATTTTTATTCACCACATGTTATGTGTTTTTGCTTGGAACGTCTTCTATCGTAGGAGTCTTTTTTTGTGTCACAATCATCCTTGATGCACACCTAGAGAGAGACATGCACTCACCATGATTTTTTCGAGCTTCACTTATATCCTTTGGTAGACAATTCAGCTCACATGTGCTTCACTTATATCTTTTGAGCTAGATACTTTTTCTCTATGTGCTTCACTTATATCTTTTAGAGCACAGTGGTGTGTGGCTTGGTAGTTGATCTATGCTTTGAAAGCAGTCTCAAAAGGGGTAGTCATCCAAAGGGACACGAAAACTTCCACCTTCATGTGCATTGAATAGTTAGAGAAGTTTGATTCATTTCAATTAGTTTTGAGTTGTGGTTTTGGTAATATTGAAGTTATGCTAGTAAGGTGTTGTGGATCTAGAAATACTTGTGTTGAAGTTAGTGATTCCCGTAGCATGCACGTATGGTGAACCGCTATGTGATGAAATCTGAGCATGATTAGTCTATTGATTTTCATCCTTTGTGTGGCGGTCGGGATCACGCGATGCTTTATACCTACCAACCCTTCCCCTAGGAGTATGCGTCGAATGCTTTGTTTCAATTACTAATAAAACTTTTGCAACAAGTATATGAGTTCTTCATGACTAATGTTGAGTCCATGGTTTAGATGCACTTTCACCTTCCACCATCACTATCTTCTTAGTGCCGTGCAACTTTCGCCGGTGCACAAAACCCACCATTAGCCTCCCTCAAAACAGCCACCATACCTACCTACTATGGTTTTTTCAAAGTCATTCCGAGATATATTTCCATGCAACTACCACCATGACATGTGCCACCACATCTACATTGACATTGCATGATCGTAAGATATCTAGCATGATGTTTCCATTAATGTCTATGCCATGCTAGATCATTGTCACGGTACACTACCGAAGGCATTCCATATAGAGTCATCGTTGCTCTAATTTTTGAGTTGAAAGCGTGATGATCATCATTAATGGAGCATTGTCCCATGTGAGGAAATAAAAGAGGCCAAAGATGCCCACCAAAAAAAGAGGCCAAAGAGCCCACCAAAAAAATAAAAAAATGAGAGAAAAATAGAGAAGGGACAATGCTACCACCTTTCCACACTTGTGCATATTAAGCCCCATGATCTTCATGATTGAGAGTCTCTCGTTTTGTCACCACCATATAGCTAGTGGGAAATTTTCATTATATAACTTGGCTTGTATATTCCAATGATAGGCTTCCTCAAAATTGCCTTAGGTCTTCATGAGCAAGCAAGTTGGATGCACACCCACTAGTTTTCTTTAAGAGCTTTCACATACTCTTAGCTCTAGTGCATCATTTGTATGGCAATCCCTACTCATTCACATTGATATCTATTGATGAGCATCTCCACAGCTCATTGATATGCCTAGTTAATGTGACCATCTTCTCCTTTTTTGTCTTGCAACCTCCACCACACTCCGCACCACTTATAGTGCTAAAACCATGGCTCACGCTCATGTATTGCTTGAGAGTTGAAAAGGTTTGAGAAAGTAAGGGTGTGAAACAATTACTTGGCCAATACCGGGGTTGTGCATGATTTAAATTCATTGTGCAATGATGATAGAGCATAGCCAGTCTATATGCTTTTGTAGGGATAACTTTCTTTTGGCCTTGTTATTTTGACAGTTCATGATTACCTTGCTAGTTTGCTTGAATTATTATTGTTTCCACGTCAATAGCAAACTGTTGTTTTGAATCTAATGGATCTAAACATTCACGTCACATAAGAGGAGTTACAAAGGACATCTATGCTAGGTAGCATGAAAGCATCAAAAATTCATTCTTTATCACTTCCCTACTCGATTACGAGCAGGAGTAAAGCTTGGGGATGCTTGATACGTCTCAAACGTATCTATAATTTTTGATGGTTTCATGCTGTTATCTTGTCATCTTTGGATGTTTTATGTACCTTTTCTATCTTTTTTGGGAGTAACTTATTAATTCAGTGCCAAGTGCCAATTCCTGTTTTTCTGTGTTTTTGGCTCTTTTCAGATCTGATTTTGGAACGGAGTCCAAACGGAATAAAATCCCCGAAATAAATTTTTCCCGAACGGAAGAAGATCAGGGGGCTTGAGGGCCAAGCCAGGAGGGCTACAGGGGGCCCACAAGCCCCCTATCCGCCACCAGGGGCCGGCGGCCAGCAGGCTTGTGGCCTCCCTGGCGCTCCCCTGACCTAGCTCCTTCGGCTATATATTCCCTAAAATACAGAAAAGAAATCAAGGGATCCACAAAAATACTTTTCCGGCACCGCAAGCTTCCGTTTCCACGAGATCTCATCTGGAGACCCTTCCCTGTGCCCTGCCAGAGGGGACTTTGGAGTTGGAGGGCTTCTACATCAACATCATCGCCCTCCAATGACTCGTGAGTAGTTCACTTCATACCTACGGGTCCGTAGTTAGTAGCTAGATGGCATGTTCTCTCTCTTGGATCTTCAATACAAAGTTCTCCATGATCTTCATGGAGATCTATCCGATGTAATGCTCTTTGGCGGTGTGTTTGTCGAGATCCTACGAATTGTGGATTTGTGATCAGATTATCTATGATATATATTTTATATCCTTGTAAGTCTCTCCGAGTCTTGGGTTTTGTTTGGCCAACTAGATCTATGATTCTTGCAATGGGAGAAGTGCTTGGTTTTGAGTTCTTACCGTGTGGTGACCTTTCCAAGTGATAGTAGGGGCAGCAAGGCACGCATCGTGTAGTTTCCATCAAGGGTAACAAGGTGGCTTTGTCGTAGATATGAGATTGTCCATCTACATCATGTCATCTTGCTTAAGGTGTTACTCTGTTCTTTTGGACTTAATACACTAGATGCATGCTGGATAGCGGTCGACGTGTGGAGTAATAGTAGTAGATGCAGAAAGTATCGATCTACTTGTTTTGGACATGATGCCTACAGATATAATCATTGCCATAGATGACGTCACGACTTTGCGCGGTTCTATCAATTGCTCGACAATATTTCGTTCACCCACCGTCTACTTGCTTTCATGAGAGAAGCCACTAGTAAACACTATGCCCCCCGGGTCTATTCACATCTATCGTCTCCACTTTTGCTTTTACTTTGCTTTGTTACTTTGTTGCTTTCAGTTCTCACTTGGCGAACAATCTATAAGGGATTGACAACCCCTTCATAGCATTGGGAGCAAGCTTTTTGTGTTTGTGCAGGCACTTGAGATACTCCTTCACTGGATCGATACCTTGGTTCTCAAAATGAGGGAAATACTTACCACCGCTGCGCTACATCACCCTTTTCGCTTCGAGGGAACAGCAACACAAGGCTCCAAGGCCACGGGGGAAATCCTTTGCATATTTGCCTAGGAAGTCCCTTAAGGCGTAGCCGTAGCAGAAGGATTCCTGGTGCCGTAGCACGTTTCTGGCGCCATTGGAAGGTCTTTTTTGCAGTAGCAACGTTCCTCCGCACTAAGAGGACACGCATTCAAACCTCAAAAGCGCATGACAACCTCTGCTTCCCTCTGTGAAGGGCCTATCTTGTACCTTTACTTTTTGCCCTTGTAAGAGTCATGGTGATCTTCACCAATTCCCTATTTTTGCCTTTGTCTTGGCTACCGTCACATGCTTGGGAAAGATCTATATTCATATATCAACTTGGAGTTGAGTACTTATGCTTTATTATTGTTGACTTTACCCTTGAGGTAAATAGTTAGGAGGCAAAACTATAAGCCCCTATCTTCCTTTGTGTCCAGCTGAAACTTTGATACCATGAGTACCATGTGAGTTGTAACAATTGTGGAAAATAAAAGAGATGATTGAGTATGTGGGTTTGCCTTACAAGCTCTTATTTGACTCTTTATGATGTTATGATAAATTCTAATTGCTTCAATGACTTTGGACTGTTGTTGGTTACTTCTCAGTAAGGTTTTTGCTTCATACTTTGCTTTGTGAAGGAATTGTTACTTTCCCATAAGAATCTTTATGACGTATTGCTGTTCTATGTGTGATCATGATGCCCTCATGTCCGTGTTCTGTTTTATCGACAACTTCGTCCCTAAACATGTGGACATGTTTATGGAACTTGGTTTTGCTTGAGGACAAGCGAGGTCTAAGCTTGGGGGAGTTGATACGTCCATTTTGCATCATGCTTTCATGTTGATATTTATCGCTTTATGGGCTGTTATATTACTTTGTAGTACCATATTTATGCATTTTCTCTCTTATTTTGCAAGGTTTATTTGAAGAGGGAGAATTCAGGCAGCTGGAATTCTAGACTGGAAAAGGAGCAAATCTGAGTCCTCTATTCTGCAGAACTCCAAATGCCCTGAAAATTTACGTGCAATATTTTTGGGAATATATAAAAAATACTTGGCAAAAGAAGTGCGAGAGGGGAGCTACCAGGGCGCCACAAGCCTGGTAGCCGCCACCCCCCTGGTGGCGGCTACAGGGCTTGTGGGCTCCCTGACGGCCCACTGGCCCCCCTCTTTTGCTATATGAAGGGTTTCGTTCCAGAAAAAATCAGGAGGGAGCTTTTTCGTGGTTTCGCCGCCGCCACGAGGCGGAACTTGAGAAGATCCAATTTAGAGCTCCGGCAGGACGATCCTGCTGGGGAACTTCCCTCTCGGAGGGGGAAATCGACGCCATCGTCATCACCAACACTCCTCTCGTCGGAGGGGAGGCATCTTCATCAACATCTTCATCAGCACCAGCTCCTCTCCAATCCCTAGTTCATCTCTTGTAACCAATCTCCGTCTCGCGACTCCGATTGGTACTTGTAAGGTTGCTAGTAGTGTTGATTACTCTTTGTAGTTGATGCTAGTTGGATTACTTGGTGGAAGAGTTTATGTTCAGATCCTTGATGCTATTCATTACACCTCTCATCATGATTATGATTATTCTTTGTGAGTAGTTACTTTTGTTCCTGAGGACATGGGATAAGTCATGTTAGTAATAGTCATGTGAATTTGGTATTCGTTTGGTATTTTGATATGATGTATGTTGTCTTTTCCTCTAGTGGTGTTATGTGAACGTCGACTACATAACACTTCACCATATTTCGGCCTAGAGGAAGACATTGGGGAGTAGTAAGTAGATGATGGGTTGCTGGAGTGACAGAAGCTTAAACCCCAGTCTATGCGTTGCTTCGTAAGGGGCTGATTTGGATCCACTAGTTTAATGCTATGGTTAGACGTTGTCTTAATTCTTCTTTCGTAGTTGCGGATGCTTGCGAGAGGGGTTAATCATAAGTGGGATGCTTGTCCAAGTAAGGGAAGTACCCAAGCGATGGTCCACCCACATATCAAACTATCAAAGTAACGAACGTGAATCATACGAACATGATGAAACTAGCATGACAGAAATTCCTGTGTGTCCTCGGGGGTGTTTTTCCTCCTATAAGACTTTATTCAGGCTTGTCTCTTGCTACAAAAGGGATTGGGCCACTTGCTGCACCATTGCTACTACTTGTTACTTGTTACTTTTCACTTGCTACGTTTCACCTCACTACACCATCACTTGTTACCGCTACTTTCAGTGCATGCAGTTATTACCTTGCTGAAAACTGTTTATCAAAGCCTTCTGCTCCTCGTTGGGTTCGACACTCTTACTTATCGAAAGGACTACGATTTATCCCCTATACTTGTGGGTCATCACTTAGCTAATTTCTCTCCGAAAAAACCTATATACTTTTTCATCTAGTATTATTCTTCTAACTTTCTTATTTGTCATTTTGCAGATTACATTCACTTCATGGGAAGCTTGGATTATATTGATGGAATGCTTGAATATGATTTCTTGTACCATGGCTTCACGGAAGCTTGTATTGAAACTATTTTAGTATATGGATATATATGAAACTTTGTATGCATGTGGATGAAACTGGTGTAATATATGGTTTGGTATGGATGCAACTTGCATAATATCTATGTACTATGGATGAAAGTTATTTTAATATGGTTATGAGTACGGAAAGAAATTTATTTATGTCAAATATATATATATATCCTGATTATTGTGAAAAGTGCTGGATATAATAAGAAATAAATTAAAAAGGGGCTGGTTCCCCCCTTTGTGGTCTGCCCCCACATGGCAAAGGGGGGATGGCAGATGGCAAAGGGGGAGAGAGAGGGGGTTGGTTCCCCCCTTTGTCGTCAGCCCCCACATGGCAAAGGGGGGATGGAAGACGGCAAAGAGGGGGGAGAGAGGGGCTGGTTCCCCCTCTTTGCCGTCTGCCCCACATGGCAAAGGGGGGAACCAGCCCCCTCTCTCTCCCCTCTTTTGCCGTCTGCCCCCACATGGCAAAGGTGGGATGGCATACGGAAAAGAGGGGAGAGAGAGGGGGCTGGTTCCCCCCTTTGCCTTTTGCCCCCACATGGCAAAGGGGGGATGGCAGACGGCAAAGAGAGGAGGCATGCCGTTAACACTTAACGGGGTCGTTGGTGTATGTGTCGTCCCATTTATTTTGTCGTATGCCCCCTCATGGCAAAGATTCTTTGCCGTCCGCTTTAAGAAAGCAGACGGCAAAGAACCTCTTCACCGGATTTTTTTGATGCCTACTTTGTCGTCTGCTGACCGACGGCAAAGCCTTTGCCTTCAGTGGTTCCCCCCTTTGCCGTCCGCCATGGCAGACGGCAAATTTCTGAATTTTAGTAGTGTACTCGATATTGTTTCTTCGGAAAGTGCACCGTATGCTCATTACCATTGAAATGGAAAGTGACATTGCCTTTGTTGCAACCAATAAAAGCCCCTGCAGTGTTTAGAAAGGGTCTTCCAAGGATGACCGCCATGGCATCGTCCTCGGCAATATATAGAATAACAAAGTATGTTAAGATAGTAACGTTCGCAACCACAACAGGCACATCCTCGCAAATGCCGATAGGGAAAGCAGTTGATTTGTCGGCCACTTGTAGAGAGATTTCAGTGGGTGTCAACTTATCCAGTTCAAGCCTACGATAAAGAGAGAGAGGCATAACACTAACACCGGCTCCAAGGTCGCATAAAGCAGTTCTAACGTAGTTTCCTTTAATGGAGCAAGGTATAGTGGGCACACGGGGATCACCTAGTCTCTTAGGAGTTCTACCCTTGAAGGTATAGTTAGCAAGCATGGTGGAAATCTCAACCTGAGGTATCCTCCTCTTATTAGTCACAATATCCTTCATGTACTTAGCATACAGAGACATTTTGAGCATATCTGTCAAACGCATTTGCAGAAAGACAGGTCTAATCATTTCAACAAAGCGCTCAAAATCCTCATCATCCCTTTTCTTGGATAGTTTGGGAGGAAAGGGCATGGGTTTCTGAACCCATGGTTCCCTTTCTTTACCATGCTTCCTAGCAGCGAAATCATTCTTATCGTATCTCTTATTCTTAGGCTGTGGGTTATCAAGATCAATAGGTTCAATCTCCACATCCTTATCATTGCTAGTTTGAGCATCATCATGAACATCACTATTGATATTATCATGAGGCTCATGTTCATCACCAGATTGTGTTTCGGCATCAGAGACAGATACATCGTTTAGACTCTCAGGTGTAGTAGCAACAGGGTTGCTAGCGTGCAAATCCCTATCATCTTTCTTCTTCTTTCTAGGATGACTAGGTGCATCAGTGCTAACTCCTTGAGAATCTTGTTCAATTCTCTTAGGATGGCCCTCAGGATACAAAGGTTCCTGGGTCATTCTACCGCCTCGAGTGACGACTCTGACAGAATTGTCATTCAACTCATTGAGCAAGTCATTCTAAGCCTTAAGTACTTGTTCTACTCGAGTAGTAACCATAGAGGCATGTTTACTCAAGAGCTTAAGATCATTGATGTTTCTGTCCACACAAGCACTTAAATGACTAAGCATACGAGCATTTTGTTCCAATTTTGTGCTAACATAATCATTGGAACTTTGTTGTTTGGCAACAAAGTTATCAAATTCATCCAGGCATAAGCTAGCAGGTTTATCAAAAGGAATATCACTCTCATTGAATCTACGTAGAGAATTTATCTCTACTACCTGTATCGGGTTATCAAGACCATAGATCTCTTCGATAGGTGGTAGATTTTTGACATCTTCAGATTTAATGCCTTTCTCTTTCATAGATTTCTTAGCTTCTGGCATATCTTTAGGACTGAGGAATAGGATACCTCTTTTCTTCGGAGTTGGCTTTGGAGGTGGTTCGGGAATAGTCCAAGCATTCTCATTGCGCAAGATATTATTCAATAGGATATCAGCTTGTTCTACAGTTCGTTCCCTAAAAACACAACTGGCACAACTATCTAGGTGGTCTCTAGAAGCATCGGTTAGTCCATTATAGAAGATATCAAGTATTTCATTCTTCTCAAGAGGGTGATCGGGCAAAGCATTCAGTTGCTGGACAAGCCTCCCCCAAGCTTGTGGAAGACTCTCTTCTTCGACTTGCGCAAAGTTGTACATTTCCTGCAAGACAGCTTGCTTCTTATGGGCAGGGAAATATTTTTCAGATAAGTAGTAGATCATATCCTAGGGGCTACGCACACAACCAGGAGCAAGAGAAGTGAACCATGTCTTAGCATCATCCTTTAGCGAGAAAGGAAACAGCTTAAGGATATAGTAGTGGCAGATCTTTTCCTCACTTGTGAATAGGGTGGCTATATGATGCAGTTTGGTAAGATGGGCTACAACCGTTTCAGACTCATAACCGTGAAAAGGATCAGATTCGACCAGAGTGATTAACTCAGGGTCGACAGAGAATTCATAATCGTTATCGGTCACAAAGATAGGCGAAGTAGCAAACTTCGGGTCGTATTTCATCCCAGCATTCAAAGATTTTTCTTTCCACTTGCGCAGTAATTTCTCAACATCATAGCTATCCTTAAAAGCAAGAAAGTCCTCAACTATCTCTCCCTCCATAACAAAACCCTCAGGCATATCAGGCAATTCATATCTAGGAGAGCTAGTTCTAACAGGCAAAATAGCAAGTTCTACTTCAATACATCTAGCAGCAACTCTAGCAATTTGTGCATCAAGGAATGCACCAAGTGGCAAAGCAGTATCAAGCATAGCATCATCACAAGCATCATGAACAGAAGAAGTAGCATCATCAAGCACATGCAACATATCAAGATTTCTAGCAGGAGGTGGTGTCGCAAACTTACTCATAACTGAAGGTGAATCAAGTGCAGAGCTAGATGACAGTTTCGTATCTGTCCTCGTAGTTGAGGGCAAGACTTTAGTTCTTGGATCTTTCGGATTCCTCATAGTGACCACATACGTAAATCCCAAGTGAATCAGAGAATAGAGCTATGCCTCCCTGGCAACGACGCCAGAAAATAGTCTTGATAACGCACAAGTATAGGGGATAGCAACAGTTTTCGAGGGTAGAGTATTCAACCCAAATTTATTGATTTGACACAAGGGGAAGCCAAAGAATATTCTCAAGTATTAGCAGTTGAGTTGTCAATTCAACCACACCTGAAAGACTTAGTATCTGCATCAAAGTATCAGTAGCAAGGTAGTGTGATAGCAACAGTAGCAACTGTAACCAGTAGCAGCAAAGTGACAACAGTAGCAGCAAAGTAACAACAGTAGCAACAGAGTAACAGTAGCAGCAGTGACAACAGTAGCGGCAAAGTAACGTAGCAAGGACCAGTAGGAAAATACTCGTAGGCATTGGATCGGTGATGGATGATTATGCCGGATGCTATTCATCATGTAACAGTTATAACACGGAGAGATATGTAACTAGCTCCAATTCGTCAACGTAATGTAGTCATGTATTCCGTATGTAGTCATATGTGCTTAGGGAAAAGAACTTACATGACATCTATTGTCCATCCCTCCCGTGGCAGCGGGGTCCTAAAGGAAACTACAGGATATTAAGGTTCTCCTTTTAATAAAGAACCAGACCAACGCATTAGCACTTGGTGAATACATGAACTCCTCATACTATGGTCATCTCCGGTAGTGGTTCCGGCTATTGTCACTCCGGGGTTGCCGGGTCATAACACATAGTAGGTGAGTACAACTTGCAAGATAGGATCAAGAACACACATATATTGGCGACAACATAATAGGTTCAGATCAGAAAGCATGGCACTCGGGCCCTAGTAACAAGCATTAAGCATGGTAAAGTAGTAGCAACATCAATCTGAGAACATAGTGGATACTAGGGATCAATCCCCGTCAAAACTAACTCGATTACATGATAGATCTCATCCAACCCATCACCGTCCAGCAAGCCTACGATGAGATTACTCACGAACGGTGAAGAGCATCATGAAATTGGCGATGAAGGAAGGTTGGTGATGACGATGGCAACGATCTCCCCTCTCCCGAGCCCAGAACGGACTCAAGATCTGCCCTCCAAAGGAAGAACAGGAGGTGGCGGCGCCTCCGTATCGTAAAACGTGATGAACTCTTCGCCCTTGATTTTTTTCCGGACGAAAGGGACTAAATAGACCTGAGATTGGAGGCGGTGGAGCAACGTGGGCCCCACAAGGCTGCCAGGCGCGACCAGGGGGGCCCGCGCCTGGTGGGCTTTTGGGCTCCACGCTCCACTTCCTCCGTTGATTCTTGCGCCAGTATTTTTTATATATTCCACAAAAATTCTCCGTAAATTTCTAGGTCATTCCAAGAACTTTTATTTCTGCGCAAAAACAACACCATGGCAATTCTGCTAAAAACAGAGTTAGTCCGGGTTAGTTCCATTCAAATCATGCAAATTAGAGTCGAAAACAAGGGCAAAAGAGTTTGGAAAAGTAGATACGACGGAGACGTATCAACTGCCTCTCACTTTTTCTTTGACCTCCACGTCTCTCCTCGGCTCCAAAGCATCCCAAAGGAATCTCCAAAGCCCCCACGCACTACTAGAGACAGTGGGGGCATGCCAGGGTGCACGAGTATGCCGTGGCGGGCCAAAACAGTGTTCTGGATGCCCCATAGTGCACACATGAGCTAGAGGAGGATAGCCCCGGCTAGGCCTTGCCCCCACAAGCTGTCTAGCTTTGACCGCCTCGACGACCGGTGCCACCGCCTTGAGGGGCCCCTTCCCACTCCCTTTCTCATACCCTTGGTGATGCGTGCTCGCACACACCCGAAGCGGTCAGGTGGCGCTTGCCACTGCGATGCGCCACAGAGCCAGACCCACTCCTCCTCAGTCCTTCATTCAGGCGTAAACCTCACCCACGAAGACTATGAGCTCATCCCCGAGCCTCCTCTCCTCCTCTAGCCGTTGCCATGGCCTCGCTGGCACAACACCTTTTGATTGAATGCACCTCGCCTATATAAAGGCCACCCTAGCCTCTCTCCCCCCTCTGGAACCCCTCTCTCACCTTCAATCGACGACCCAATCACCCCACTCGAGCTCCCCGAGCACCAATGCTCCAGATCGACCGAGGCGTTGCCACGTCAGGGCTCCGTTGATCTTGGGACACAAGCCCGCTCCGGCCTCCATTCCACATCCATCTTGACCTCAGCAGACCCTAGCTTCACCTACACCTCTTTCCCGTTACTTTCCCTTTGCTGAGCGTCGGCACCGAACACGTCCCGACACCCTCCAGCGCGGCCTCCTCGTCACCTGTGACTCCGGCCACCTGAGACACTCCCTCGACCCTCATCCGAACGGCGGGAGTGCGAGGAGCCTATTGTTGTGATCATCTTGCCTTGCCATCGATGGAGCTCACACCGATGATCTCCTTCCCCTTCCTATCACGAGGTTGAAGACGACCCTGACAGGGCAACCACACATGTCGGCCTTAGTCTCTCTCTCTCTCCCCTCTCCCAGTCACAGGCCACACGACCCCGCGCGTCAGGTTCAAACCTGACACCACGCGCGCGTGCGGTGGCTCGCTGAATGGTTGGCCGGGCCGGCCAAGGTGTTGGCCGAGTCTAGCCCACGGACTTAGCTGTTTTCTTTTTCTATTTTCTGGCTTTTTCCAAAAATTCCATAGGCACAAATATTCTTCCAAATCTAATTATTCTTCCACCATAAATCTTGTAAAAATATGTAGAATTTAATAATATTGCTTGTGTAATTTATAGAAAAACTTTTATACATAGTTTTATTTTAAAACCTAGTTTTGAGTATCTTTAGCCCATGTTAAAAAAGATTTTAAAATTTTTTCACTCCAAAACTAGAAGAAAATATTTTTAGATGTGAAGTTAGTATTTTACAGAGTAAGGTAACATTTTAGGAGTGAGTTTTGTGTTTTTTTGTGTGATTCTTATTATTGCTATTACTATCGCGACATAGATCCCGTGGTTGATGAAGGAGTTGGACCTGAACATTTCGAAGAGCCTGAAGACTTTGCTCACCAAGGCAAGCAACCCTTTGACCATGCCTAAGAAAACCTTTACTTGCATGTCATATGATGCCTTACTTATGCATATATTCTTGTTGGATCGGAGACCCCCCTTGTTGGGTTGTCCTCAAGCACACCTCGTTGAAACCTGCATTTGGGCATGACCTTACCACCTATGAGGGTTGTGCATGTGGGATGTAGTTAGTTGCTAGTAGTTGCTACGCAAGAAGGGATCAGTATATGCATGATGATGATGAAGGGTGTGTTACAAAGGCTTTTCAAAAACCCCGTCGGGTGTCACTAATGCCCGAGGGTGATGGTTTTGAGATGGATGACCACTTGAGA
The DNA here is from genome assembly GCF_904849725.1 of Hordeum vulgare subsp. vulgare. Taxonomy (NCBI): domain Eukaryota; kingdom Viridiplantae; phylum Streptophyta; class Magnoliopsida; order Poales; family Poaceae; genus Hordeum; species Hordeum vulgare. The sequence continues at coordinate 383,769,934 of NC_058524.1, read as the reverse complement.
AAGAAGTGGTGTACCAAGGAAGATTTTGTGTGTCTGGTTTCGGAAATGGGATTAGATTTAAGATTTGTCGACCGTCCCAACCCTACATGTGCGACCATGATATCCCTTATGGGACGGGGCTTGTTGCGTACCTTGGTCGATACTAGTAGAGAGCCTGCATTACTAGCGGCGGGAGTGACATGGTCACTCCCATGACGCGGTTGTGCCAGGTATGGCGACCATGCCGTTTTACAGTTTCAGGGTGCACCGTTGCGTGCCCTCATGGATGATATGATCTAGAGTGAGGCTCATACGATGTACATCATGAGGGATGGCACCAACGAGTGGACTCTTTGCTTAGGGTCGCCGTGGGAAAGGTATTATTCGGGTGCTTACCTCGGGTATGTTATATACCTCGAGTCATGGATGACACAGAAGTTACCCGAGTCTTGTGAGTACAACGCGCAACCTCTGCAGAGTGTAAAACTATTCGAATAGACGTGTCCATGGTCAATAACAATTGGGTGGTGCTGCTTAAACTACGTCCAGTCATTTTCGCATAAACCAAGTGTGTGTGCGTGGGGTAATATAAGAAAAAGATGGTGACATGGGGAAACATGATGCTCGAGCTAAGTCAGGTGACTTGGCATGATGGGTGGACATGGGATATCCGACCCTCAGTTGATATTGATATCGGTAACCTGTTCATCAGGTTACCGCTATACCTTGTGGTGCATGTCGCCCAAGAATTTGATCATATGGTTGCACTACAAAAAACCAGCTTTCCGCAAAAATCAGCATACCGGTATTATGTCATACTTCGTTATTGACTCGTTCCATGTCATGGGTTGCTTGCGAGTACATTCGAAGTACTCATTGGCCACGCATGGAAGAACCAGAGTTTGTCAGGGATGAACATGCGATCTAGGATGCTTCCTAGTTGGAATGCTTGTAGGTTAAGGCAAATGGCATGGTTTCACGCTATCCTTCAAGTTATCCGCATTCAGCAGTATGTTGGCATGCTGGCCTTCGAGGTCGTATTCATGTAATGACTTGGCCCTAATGGCCCTATTTGTATCAGAAGTTATGTATGGATGTAATACTCTTGTTATTCAGTATCTGTGTGTTCAGTGAGCAATGATCTCTGGGATTACTATACACATGCATTGGACGATCTTGACTTACAAGTCAGGGTCCCCACAAAGCTGGTATCGGAGCCATCCTGACTGTAGGAAGCCTTAGATAGCATGGATGCCACATGAGATGAAGCACCTCCCAAAAACTACACTTAGCCCTTACACTTAGGGTTTTATGCATCCCTCACATCTTCCACTATACCATTCAAACCCCTTTTAGTGACACCTCTCCTTAAGCCTTGTAAATGACCGTCGTACCTGAGAGGCTCATAGAGTCCGGCTTTCCCCTACTCGTGGAAGATAGCATGGAAAAGTGTCAAATATGCCAATCACCAGTTTTTCGCTACCACGAGCTCCAGGTCATTGCCATCACGAAGGAGTACCACGTTGATGTGGTCATGAAGGCAAATGACTCTCCAACTAGTTGGTTGTTTGAAGGACCACACATTGATACTCTGATATTAGCAATTGAGACAGCGGCGCGGAAGGCGCTCAACCACCTTCGCGACATCCTTCCTGACATGGCCAACGAACCGGCTACCCGTCACTTGCCTTTTGCTAAGGATGAGGTTGGCATGAGTTGGACCTTGACCCCATCCCTGGAAGAAGGAACACCGCTAAGGTTTTAGACCTACTTCAGTCTCTCCGCCGACAGGCTGGCTCACAACCTAATCAAGGAGTTAGTGAAGCTCCGCAAGGAACTTCAGCACATCTGCGAGCTACTCCGTCAAGCAAAGACGAAGATAAACAAGATAAAGAAGGATGGAGCCCTCGAGGGACAACCTTTTGTCACATACAGAGGAGGAATACCACCGCTTAAGGTCACCCCCATTCGGAGTCGTTGCATGAGTGCCAAGGAGTATCAAGACGTTTTCACCGCTCCCATGACAAAGCATCATCGGGATGGACCTCCTCGTTCCCCGACACCCTCGACGGGAAACGATGCCCGTGCATACGATGACCAGGAGAAAGACCGAGAGGAGTGTGAGTACAAGACCGAGCACTCCACTACTTGAGTCCAAGAACCCCTAGGGTAGGTCAATCTAGGAACCCCTCATGCAAGTCGAGTCCTTGTAATGGTTCAGATGAAACCATGTGTGATGTTGTTTTATTTTCTGTTTTTGTCCCGATACAAACCGCGCTTTTGCCTTAGGCAGCATGTCAACGGCTACATCACTTATCTTACTTAATGGTTATGTGCTGGCTCTTTTGGCCCTTTTGTTTGACACACTTGCACCGTCCCAACCCCCACCCCTATTTAGGCACGTTCCCCTCTTGTGTTGTTCGCTCGTCTGTTGAAGTTGTCGACTTGGCTTCTCCAAATAGGATGGTGACTGCTACTCATGCCAACTCCTTTGACAACCCCATCACTGGCAACTCTAGTCAGCAGCCAGGAGCCGGTGGGTCTGCTCAAGCTAGAGCTCACCAGGAGCAGCCACAAGGCGGCATTCCCCCGCCACCACCTCCTCTAGAGAACCTGTCCATGGCTCAGTTTCTTCAAGCTCTTCGAGAGGAGCGACAAGCCAACAATGCTGCTATCCAGCAGATGGCTCGGGTTCGGGTGAACAACCTGCAGCGGGGTTGGAACAACAATCGTCACTCCACTCTGTCCAAATTCATGAGGACTTCGCCCCCGACCTTCACCAAGAAAACCGAGCCTTTGGATGCCGATGACTGGATCCGAATCATCGAGGACCTCCTTGTACTGGTCAACAACACTGACGACCGTGAAAAGGTTCTTTATGCCTCTCACTATCTCGGAGGTACCGCCAGAGCTTTGTGGGACGGATTCAAGGTCATGCAAGGCGAGCATATTGTCACCCGGGCTGAGTTTAAGGAAGGATTCCATACTGTCCACATCCCCTCTGGGATTATGGATATCAAGAAGCGGGAGTTTCGCGCACTGAAGCAAGGGAGTGGCTCACTTAAGGAGTACCTATAGAATTTCAACCTCTTATTGAGGTATACACCTGATGATGTCAGCACTGAGGCCGCCAAGATAGAACGCTTCGTGGAAGGGCTTCAACAGTTGCTGCAATACCAACTTGTTGTGTGTTGATGTCTGCTAGAACTACGTCAGTATTTCCCCAAAGAGGAAAGGATGATGCAGTATAACGATGGTAGGTATTTCCCTCAGTGATGATACCAAGGTTATGGAACCAGTAGAAGAACCTCCTCACACCACATAAACAACACCTGCACACAAATAACAAATACTCGCAACCTGACATGTTAATGGGGTTGTCAATCCCTTTCGGGTACAGCGCCTCAAGATAGGCAAATAACATTAGGTAATAGTGGTAGATAGGATAAATAGATCACGAAACAAATAAATTGCAGCAAGGTATTTTTGTATTTTTGGTTTAATAGATCTGAAAATAAAAAGCAAAGGAAAATAGACCGCAAAGGAAATATGATGAAAAGAGACCCAGGGGCCGTAGGTTTCACTAGTGGCTTCTCTCGGCAAAAATAGCAAACGGTGGGAAAACAATTACTATTGGGAAACTGATAGAACTTAAAATAATCATGACGATATCCAGTCAATGATCATTATATAGGCAGCACGTCCAAGATTAGTAGACCGACTCCTGCCTGCATCTACTACTATTACTCCATACATCGACCGCTATCCAACATGCATCTAGTGTATTAAGTTCATGAAAAAACGGAGTAATGCAATAAGAACGATGGCATGATGTAGACAAGATCTATTTATGTAGAAATATACCTCATCTTGTTATCCTTAATAGCAACAATACATCCATGTCGTTTCCCTTTCCGTCACTAGGACCAAGCACCGTAAGATCGAACCCATCACAAAGCACCTCTTCCCATTGCAAGATAAATAGATCAAATTGGCCAAACAAAACCCAAATATCACAAAATAAATACGAGTCTATAATCAATCACGCATATAAGAGATCAAAGAAGACTCAAATAACTTTCATGGATAAAAACATAGATCTGGTCATGAACTCAAAGTTCATCAGATCCCAACAAACACACCGCAAAAAGACTTACATCATATGGATCTCCAAGAGACCATTGTATTGATAATCAAGAGAGAGAGGAAGCCATCTAGCTACTAACTACGGACCCGTAGGTCCACAAAGAACTACACACGCATCATCGGAGAGGCACCAATGGACATGATGAACCCCTCCATGATGGTGTCTAGATTGGATCAGGTGTTTCTAGACTCTGCGGCGGCTGGAATTGATTTTCGTCCCCCTTAGGGTTTCTGGAATATTGGGGTATTTATAGAGCAAAGAGGCGGTGCGGGAGGCCAATGAGGAGGGCACAACCCACTGGGGCGCGCTTGGGCCCCAGGAGCGCCCTGGTGGGTTGTTCTCCCATCGGAGCTCCCCTCTGGTGTGTTCATGGCCCACTGGATGTATTTTGGCCCCAAAAAAATTCACAAAAAGTTTCGCTGCGTTTGGACTCCGTTTGGTATTGATTTCCTGGGATGTAAAAAACATGCAGAAAACAACAACTGGTACTGGGCACTATGTCAATAGGTTAGTACCAAAAAATGATATAAAATGACTATAAAATGATTGTAAAACATCCAAGAATAATAATATAATAATATGGAACATTCAAAATTATAGATACGTTGGAGACGTATGAACATCTCCAAGGTTAATTCCTGCTCGTCCTCGAGTAGGTAAATGAGAAAAACAGAATTTTTGATGTGGAATGTTGCCTAACATGTTCATCACATTTATTTTCTTGACAGCATGGACATTTGGACTTTTATATGGTTCAATGCAATAGTCCAGTTTTGAGATGAAGACTTTAATACTCAAGCATACCAACAAGCAACCATGTGTTTCAAAATATCACCACTAAAGCAAGTTATCCCTAGCCCATTATGCTCAATCATTGATCCATTCATGAAACACACTCGAATATTAGCTACACCCAATGCTCAAATACGATCATAGTTCCCCTTAGTTGGTGCTTTATGAGAGAAGATGGAGACTCAAAGTCAAAATAAAAATTGCATAAGTAAAAGAAAGGCCCTTCGTAGAGGGAAGTATGGATTTGTAGAGGTGCGAGAGCTCAAAGCGAAAATTGAGAGATAAAAATATTTTGGGAGGCATACTTTTCCCACCAACGAAGATGACTTAGTGATCCCAACACTTTCCATGCCACATACATCAGAGGCGGTTCCCAAACAGAAAATAAAGTTTATTCCTTTTCCACCATTACTTTCACTTTCCATGGCTTGTCTCTATCCACGGGTGCCCTCCATACCAACACTTTCCAAGGAATTTATTATTTGACAACAAAAAGTAAATTCATTCTTTTCATTTTGGGACTGGGCATCCCTGATACCTTTGATGTACTCTTGTTTAATGACAAGTGAATAAACACTCATCGTGAGAATAACACATCTAGCATGGAAAATATTGGCCACCCTCACCGCCTCGCGAGCGTTTGAGCACACAAAAGAGAAATTTATTTTGAAAATTAGAGATGGCACATGCAAATTTGCTTAGAACGGCATGGAAATACCGCATATAGGTAGGTATAGTGGACTCATATGGCAAAACTAGTTTAATGGGTTTTGGATGCACAAGTAGTGATCATACTTAGTGCAAAATGAAGGCTAGCAAAAAGATTGAGAAGCGACCAACCAAGAAACGAAAAATCTCGTACCCAAGCATTAAGCATAAGTAACACTGAATAATGCACCACAAGTAGGTTATAAATTTCATTGCATAACTATTGACTTTCGTGCTTGCATAGGGAATCACAAACCTTAACATCAATATTCTTACTAAAGCACAATTACACATCAACATGACTCACATATCATATCGTCATATCTCAAAACCATTACTATGAATCAAGTTTATTTTGTCCAATGATCTTCCTAAAAGTTTTTATTATCCTCCTTGGATATCTATCACTTTGGGACTAATTTCATATGTTGCTTTTGATAAGCTCAAACAAATTTAAGTGAAGAACATGAGAATAATTTTTCTTTCTCTCAAAATAATCTAAGTGAAGCAAGAGAGAATTTCATAAAAAAATTACTGACTCCCAAATAAATCTAAGTGAAGCATGACAGCATTTCTTCAAAAATAAGAAAGCACACCGTGCTCAAAAAGATATAAGTGAAGTACTAGAGCAAATCCATGGCTCTAAAAATTTAAGTGAAGCATAGGAGCAAGCATAGCATAATTTTTGGCTCTCTCAAAAACGTGTGTCGAACAAGGATTCTAGACTTAAAACACAAAGCAAAATAAGCAAATAATCATAATATACACGGCGCTCCAAGCAAAACTCATAATATGTGATGAATAAAAATATAGTTTCAAGTAAAATACCGACGGTTGTTAGAAGAAAGATGGGATGCCACTCGGGTGCATCCCCAAGAATAGTTGCTTGCTACTTCTTGAATATTATCTTGGGGTGCCTCGGGAATCCCCAAGCTTAGAGTTTTGCTAATCCTTATTCCTTCATCCATCGTAAGATCACCCAAAACTTGAAAACTTCAATCACACAAAACTCAACAAAACCTTCGTGAGATCCGTTAGTATAAGAAAGCAAACCACTACTATAAGTACTGTTTAAAACCTATTCATATTTTATTTTTGAATTGTATATACTGTATTCCAACTTTTCTATGGCAAAAATCATCAAAGAAAACCACAGAATCATCAAAACAAGCACACAACGCGATAAAATACCCACAAATATTTCCTTTTGGAAAACTGTGGCATACCCGCGGGGCGGTTAGCCAGGTGTTAAATGTGTGCGTGGTTATGCAGTTTGTGCATGTGGCAGTGTGGTTGTGGTTGTGAGCTGAATGGCATGATGGAATGTAAGTCTATTTTATGTTTGAATAAGTTTGGTCGCAATTTTACATTAAGAAAATCTCACCCGGAGGGTTGCTACAAGGTAAAGCAATCCATTTAAAGATCACAACAACAAAACAACTGGAATTCATAACATAGGCATACGATAAATTATAGAACAAGGCATATATATCACAACAGGCAATCAAACATTGAGCTATCGAATACAATCATGGCGTCCACGAACAAGCAAAAATCTTATGGTCATGAGGAAATATTTCTGGCAACGGAATATCCTTTGTCCTCAGGGGAGAGCGGTTGGAGGACTCACAAAACGTGTATTCCCTATTCCGGCATCAAAGGTGTGCGAATGTCAATCTACGGATTCATAACAGCAAGAGTCTCGAGAAAATCCATCACTTGCTTGGTCAAACGCTCTTGAGCGATGACATACTGCACAAGCTTGATTAACACGGGGTCTCTCTTTGCATGTTTCCTTGGAAAAGACGGTGCTTCTCCGGGCGCTGCACGGATCAGGAAATTATAATACCCCCATTCACTGTCATATGGTACTGTAAATTGAAAGCACGTAATTCCTTCATAGGCAGCAACCTCTATGGCCATTTCCTCTATGGGTAGATTTCTCGCTGAAATAGACTTCCGTGGGGTCTTCGTTTGGGTTTACTGGGGGAATGTGCACAACTGCCAGATATTTCGAGGCGGTGGGAGTGATCCTCGATTTGAACAGCTCGAACTGGGATGGGTGGGGAGAACCCATGGGATTGCGGGTAAAATCCCGCAATATCTTATCAAAACTGCCCGGAGTTGCATCCGGGGTCCTCAGGTAACTCCCTTGTGGTGGCATGGTAAAATAAATGTGAAGGCAGTGCAGAAGGTGAGGGATTCTAGGGATAGTCACTGGGTGACTCCTTATGTACGGCTGGATTAGGGCACATGCTTTGGGTTGGGTTGATCGTGGTGGTCGGTTCTGCTCTAACGTGGTCAGGTCAAAGCCACAGATATAATTCACAAAATGTGACATATTACTATGGTGGTCAATGGTATTGGCTCCTGGTTGTTACGCTCAAATTTTATTATACACGCATATCCATGAGAGTTACTATTAAAAATAATGGCACACAAACAGGATGCACATTTATTTATGACAATAGAAGCTCATACTATTACATGGCATAGGTATACTAAGGTTGGGTTAGGCTTAGTCTACTTCATTGACGTATAGGTGAGCGGGTCTCGTAGATGTCGAGGCTTCTGGGACTACAGTGCCGGAGTTATTTGGGGCAGGATGTGGGGCTACAAGGCTAGGGTAGTGGTGATGCCCATTGCAGGGTGATGTGGCTACCGTTGTTGGAGAAAATCCCCAAGATGCGACGAAGCTCCTGCGGGGAGATAGGCGCATGATCTAGGTCGGCAGCAGGGGTTGACCGTTCCAAACAACACTACTGGGTTGGCGGTGTTAGGTTCTGCATCTCTCCTTCTCGGTGTCAGACGAGCCAGCTCTTCACGAGTCGTAATCGGGTCGAGGGTGTTCTGCTCGTACAATGCCTCTTGTGCTTTTAAGCAGCGCACAAGATGCAACAGAGATGGTGTGTCTCATGGTCTCCATTGGCGACTAGGGCAGCCTACCATAACCTTAACGGCTAGGGTAGTAGTAGAACTAGCGATAGTTAACCCTCGGGGACAGGTGCCGAAGTTGACTATAGCCTCTCGAGCTGCTAGCTCAATGGCCTCTGGCTCATAGGAAGTTGACCTTCCGGTCAATCGGTAAGGGCGCTCTTGGGAGATACTCCTGTCGTATATGTGTACCATGGCTCACAAGTGGTGGATTGCATCACTCGTGTGCTCTTGATACACAACATACTCCGAGGGATCTTCTAATCCAAAGGCACGACGGGTGAGGTCGGCAAGGATGGTTACGAAACCTCCCTGCTCAGCTGAAGTGGCCCCGTTGTGAACAACGGGGCCTGGCATCTTGGGAGGCTGTTGTGGCTGTGGTGTGCTGGGTTGGGTCAATCGTTCCCTTTATAGAAAAGGAAACAGAGTCTTCTCTCACACGCTTGCAACTACGACAACTCACGCATCGGTCACGGGCGTGTGACCACAAGGGTAGTCTGATAGGTTGGGCACCGAGTGCCGCAAGGTGTCGGTTATCACTATACATGATCTTCGTTAGGATAGGCTTGTAGGACACTGGTTTAGTTGGTTGGTCACTTAGGGTTTATTGACCCTTCTAAGATAGGATTAGCCACTGGTCAACGTCGCTCTCATACCAAGGTTGTCGGGGCCGATTTTTCTAAGATATGGGCCGATTTTTCTAAGATATGAAATTCATATCAACTGACCCTTGTGCATACTAGCCCCAGGAATACTGTTAGCTAGTGCACACTTCCTTGATACAAATATCCAAGGAAATACATGACGTTGGGGTACAAGACCATGATGGTCTATGGACTACAACAGAGGTCTCTAGTGGTTGATGGCGGAAATAGTTTGCGGATCTCCAATGTCTATGGGACCCCATTTCCCATAGGAACAGCTAACCTGGATAATTCCTATCTCGCACGGCTGCTATCCTCGGTGTCTAGGTTCCGGGGCTGTCGTCGGGATTCTCCCCTCTAATTAAGCAATCTGGCCAAGACAATAGCAAGGGACAAGCCAGTGAGTACCTTGAATGTACTCGCAAACATCACGAAAAGAGACATAAAATAGCACGTGATTAGTATGCACTAAACGATTATTCAATGGTATTCAGTCAGTCATAACGTCAACTCATAAATGCAAGCAAGCAGGTAATTTATTCATACTGAGAATTAAATATGCACTCAATGAATGGAAATAAAAATGGAAAATTCGGCGGTAATTGATACGTCTCGAACGTATCTATAATTTTTGCTTGTTCCATGATCTTTTTGGTGACATTGTTATATGTTTTGCTACACTTTTATATATTTTTACACGTATTTGGACTAACCTACTAACTCAGTGCACCCAGTGCCAGTTTTTGTGTGCTGATGTCTATTTTGCAGGGACTTTTACCCAATTTTCTGAAGCCCCAAAAATCCCGAGATCAATATACAAAAATCAGCGTACCGGAAGCTTTCAGATCACCGGAGATGGGCCAGAGGGGGGCCAGGGGCCGTCCAGGTGACCTCCTGGCGCGGACTACCCCCTGGCCGCGCCCACAAGACGCCTGGGTGGGTCCCACGCTCTCCGGTGCCCTCCTTCGGCCTATATTTACCTCTACGAGACGAAACCCTTCCATGATATCCAGAATCGTGAATTTCTCCACCGTTCCATCGTCGCAGCGCTTTCGAGATCGGGAGCGCTATAAGACCCCTTCCCGGCACCCTGCCGGAGAGAGGATTGACCTCCGGGAGCTTCTCCACCGCCATGCACGCTTCCCGGACGTGTTGTGAGTAGTCCTCCTTGGACCATGAGTCCATGACCAGTAGCTATGTGATGTCTTCTCTCCAATCTTGTGCTTCCATGATTAGTCCTTGTGAGCTCCCCTACATGATCAAGGCATCTTTGTAATTCTCTTGCTATTGCTATGCTTAGTTTGTTGGGATCTGATGGATTATGAGATTATGTTCAGATTGTTATGAGTTATATATTTGATTATCCTTTTATATTATGTTCCTTAGTGATTCATGCATGTTCTCCGTCGCTATTTATTGCTTTGGTCGAGTAATAGATTGTAACTCCAAGAGGGAGCGTTATGCATGATTGTGGGTTCATGCCCCTCGATGTCTAGCTTGAGTGACAGAAACATGAGACTAGGGGATATGCTATTGCCACGAGGGAGAAAACAACGGTGCTTGTGACCACGGTTGGAAGGATTGTTTACCTTACTCATAGTTCGTTAATGCAGTTGTATGTTGCTTTGAGTTTACACTTGGGGTGGGGCTCGCAACTTAATACCAGCGAGATGTTCTCGATTGATATCTCAAGGTGTATGATTAGTAAGTAGATGCTGATCAATAAACGGTCTACTTGTCTTAGCGTACTGCCCATTACTATTGAACCTCTAACTATCAAGTAGCATAATTAGCATTCGGTGCGTTTATAATTCTGTCGATTGCCCAACTGTAATTTGTATACCCAAGCATAGTTGTTTATCGTCCTTTGGGAGAGAGACCCTATACACAATTGTCCAGTACTACTATACTATACTATGCTAAGGTGCCCACATAATCATATTATTTTTAGCCATGTTAACATTTTATTAAATTTTTGGTTTTATTTTTATTTCTACACGACAGGGGTTTAAAATTTCCGGACAATGCCCACTTATGTTTCCGTGTGTGCTCCGTATTCGCTCTATATCCGTTTCCGGTAGTATCTGTTTCCACATTCATTTCCGGGGTTTCTTTATTCGTTTCCGCTTGTGTAAAAAATATGAAAACAAATATGATAGCACTCGGTTCCCTCTGTTTCAGCTCCGTTTTTATCCCTACTCATGTCATACCCCAACCATGCCTCTATGGATCATCCCCGTCACAATGGGATATCCTCTCCACGGTCATGTCAACCCGAGACAACCCGAGACATGACCTTCCTCCGGATTTCATCTGGTTAGTATCGACATGTGTGGCATGAAGAGGTGACTACTGTTAGATGCACTCCATGTTGAACAGAAATGGGTTCTTACCACAAACAAAATTCATGAAATATCACCATATAAATATGCTCACTTCATCACCATAACCGTGCAAATCAAGCACCACCAAAATTTACCACTCAACCAAATCATATCTGTGTTAAGATGCTTGCCTTGAGTACGAAGAAGGTAGGGTGCACTTCAAGACTTTGAATGTTTTAATCTTCCCTCAATCCTATTTTTGGAAATATTGGAATCAACACACAATTTCAAAACAGTACTAAAAAGTTGTTTGGAAAATTTTCAAATAAATACTAAAATAATCTAGAGGAAATTTTAAGAAGGTGGGAAAAAGAATCGACCCATTTGGAGATGTGATTAAAAAGATATAGGCACTCAAAGTTGTGGTCAAACCTGATTTTTAAATCAAACAGAAAAAAGAAAAACGCTTCGCTAAGAATATGTTTCAGAAAAGGGAAAATGTACCCAAGGCTAAAGGAGCTTTCCAAAAACGTAAGCTCACTCCCGACAATACGCAGACTCCAGAGGAAAACGTACTCCATGCGAGGTGCGAGCGGCGGAGTAGACTGGCTCACAGACAGGTGGGACCCACCTATCGGGTTTGTCCCTCACTTCACACGCGTCTACATGGAGATAAGGGAGGAGCTCCGGCGATGATTGTCGGTGTTGGTGTGCATCGTCCTCGACGCTCTACACACTGGCGAGCTCAGGGAGATGGACCGCATATCACGGAGCCGGAGAGGGGTCACAGGGAAGCTCAGAGCTGAGCAAGGCGTTGGTCAAGGCGGACGACAACGTCGGGAGGAAGAAGGACTTCATCGCTGGCGGCTCTCGAGATAAATTGGGTGTAGGGATGGGTTCTACAGCGCCTCAGGGAACTAATGGTGGCTTCAAGTAGGCGAGGGAGGCTTTGAGATGACCGGGATTGACCGGGGGACGGCGGCGACTGCCTCGATCGTCGGCGAGGGAGACGAACTCTCTCGGTTGCCTGTCTACTCTAGGGGCTTGCAAGAGGCGTCCTGATGAGCTGCACGAGCCCGGGGTCCCCCTTTTATAGCTGCGCAATGGGGGTTCCACTGTAGCCTGAAGATAAGATCGCCAACGCGGCCATCGCAGGCGGAGGGGCGACGTGGCGATGCTCGTGAGTGATGCAGGAGATCACGAACGAAGGGAGCACTGCTCCACGGGGCGAGCTGGCGAGCTGCGGGAGCTAGGAAGGCTCTTCCATGGCAGGGGCCAACACTGCTGGCGGCTAGCTGCCAAGTGCGGCTACATCGCCGACTCTCGGACGCAGGGGGCAGGGATGCTAGCAGGGGAAAGTTGCACTGGCTTGACACTGCGAAAAAGTCACGGGCATGAGGGTAGGTGGGTGCGGTGGCTCGGTTGAAGCTGACTGCGATACTCGCGCTCTGGACGCGTCCAGAGCACGCACGCCACATGCTGGCTAAAATGCCTAGGCATGCAAGAGGGTTTGGATTAATATGAAAATTAACATGCTCTCTAGGGTGGTTGGAAAAGGTCCAGTGGACATGCTGGTTTGGCATGAAAGACAAGTCCAAAATGCAATCTCATCACTATGCCAATACTGGTCAGGCACAGAAGGTGTTTGTCAAAATACCAAGACCGCATAGAGGTCTTTTCTGGCCACCGAAATTTCCAGATGAAGGTCTCCTTGGAATAATAAGAGGGTGGTAAGGTTAATTTGAGGAAAAGAGAAAGTTGCTAGTGCAAGGTTTACAAAACTTAGTTTCTGGACAAAAACTTCAGGGGTTTATTACTTGGTCTCAAATTATTTCAATGGAGCTAAACTCTTGGACTCAAGTGTTTGATAGGGTCTACTACAAGCATTAAAAATATCATGGGCTTTGTGGAAAAATAAAATTGATTTGCAGTTCAAACTGCAACCCTGGGCCAGAAAAGAAATGAGGATGTTTTGCTCAAAATTTTCAAAAGGCTAAAAAGATTTTTGTATAAAAGTGATTCATAGGCATCTCATGACTTCTCCTATTTTTTGTAGAACTTAATAAAAATATTTGATGAGGTTACAGTGCAATAGAGGTCCTTTAAAGAATAAGAAATCCTTTAATAGAATTAAGTGAGGTAAGTTTAATCTATAAAATATTTCTCACTCAACTATTAAAACGAAAGGAAGCTTTTAAGTCAAACATCCAAGTCCAACAATATTTTTCCAAAATTTCTATTGGAGGGAGAAAACTTTAGAATAGAAGGGAAAGAATGGTTCTGAAACTAACAGAAGATCCAAAAAATAAATTTTCATATTCCTCGTAAATTTAACTTTTTTAATAAAACATGGTAAATCTTCTGGGGTGTTACAGTCATGATAATAAGTATAAGTGGTTTGATCCAAATTGTCTTCAAGTCGTCTCTAAATCATGGTGTGATACAAATGGTTTGATATAAGTTCAATTCAATTTAACACCCTAAACCATGACGATCTTCAAGTGGTCTCTAAATCATAAATACATAGCTTCAAGTGGTCTCTAAATCTAGAAAATGTATATCTTAAATAATGCATAGCTAATGGGTCAAATAATCTTTACTTGTGAGTTTCTAAATATGGACATATATTCAAATGATCTCTAAATCATGAAGATCTTCAAGTGGTCTCTACTTGTAAATGAGATACGGAGACATTAACCATAGTAGATCTTAAATATGTAGAGAACCATCAAAGTTATTGCCACTTAAAACAAGAGCATGTGAAGATCCAGCCATTGTTCGATCGATGGGTCGATGGATGTTGCATGAAGTATTACATGGTTAGCATGACACTTGGACTAAGAAATTCAATAATCATCCTTGAAAATATTTTAGTTAAATAATCGAAGGACGTGGAGTAAGAGCATACATACCGAAAGCGGACATACCATTCTACATGCAATAAGCCTGCAAATTATGTTAAGAGGAGTGAAGGTTAAGTATCGGTAGTAAAAGACTACATGTGTTAGCTATTAAGGAATTTTGCTTGGCTATTAAGGAACTAACCGTAAACATCTGAAAGTTTTGAGTATTTTGTGACCACAATGCCTCGTGTGTCGTGTCATCAGCCAACCGCCTCTCCCCCGCCCTCTCGGCCGCCCTCTCCTTTGCCGCCAGTCGCATTTCCTCCATCCTCTCCGCCGCCCTCTCCTCCACCGCCATTCACCTCTCCTCCTCCCTCTCCTCTGCTGACAGTTGCCTCTCCTCTGTCCTCTCCTATGCCACTTGTCGCCTCTCCTCTATCAACTTCTCATCATGTAGGCATTACAGAATATGGCATCGCAATCACATCTTCAAATCCAACATTATGTAAGAATTACAAAAAGCATAAGTAGAAGGACTTGTATAGAATACCGCCTTAACCTAACCTCTCAAGTATGGATAGGTCTTCCATGTTCGTAACCTCTTCTTCTTCCTCTTCTTCTTCTTAGTCATCATAGTCGATGTGTACTTTCGTGTGTGCATGGATATTGCGATGGCCTCTAGGTTCATGTTCTTCTCGAAAGAATTTTCCATCATATGTGTAGGGGTTGATGTGAGGTTTATAAACCTCTTAACTTGGAGAACATGTGGCGTTGATAACCCACAAGTATAGGGGACCGCAACAGTTTTGGAGGGTAGAGTATTTAACACAAATTTGTTGGTTCGACACAAGGGGAGCCAAAGAATATTCTCGAGTATTAGAAGTTGAATTGTCAATTCAACCACACCTGAAAGACTTAGTATCTGCAGCAAATTATCAGTAGCAAAGTAGTATGATAGTAACGGCAATGGCGGTAACAGTAGTAGTAGTGACAACGGTAGCGGTAAAGTAACTTAGCAAGGACCAGTAGGAATAGCTTGTAGGCATTGGATCGGAGATGGATAATTATGTCGGATGACATTCATCATGTAACAGTTATAACATAGGGTGATATGTAACTAGCTCCAGTTCGTCAATGTAATGTAGGCATGTATTCCGTATTTAGTCATACGTGCTTATGGAAAAGAACTTGCATGACATCTTTTGTCCATCCCTCCCGTGGCAGCGGGGTCCTAATGGAAACTAAGGGATATTAAGGTCTCCTTTTAATATAGAATCGGAACAAAGCATTAGCACATAGTGAGTACATGAACTCCTCATACTATGGTCATCTCCGGTAGTGGTTCAAGCTATTGTCACTCCGGGGTTGTCGGGTCATAACACATAGTAGATGACTACAACTTGCAAGATAGGATCACGAACACACATATATTGATGAAAACATAATAGGTTCATGTCACATCCCTGAACCCTTAAGCAAGTTAGTTTGTGCTCATGTCTTCTTTGCATTGCATCTAAGAAAGTTTCAACAAGAACAAAGAAAGTGGTGAAGGAAAAACTCAAAACCCTAGCCACTTCTTTAAATAAAGGAAATCTCAAACTAGTTAAAATCAATGAACCCAAAATGGCCTCAAGAAAAGTTCAAACTTTCTGATAAATCATGAAAGTAAATGAGCAATGAAGAAAACCATTTTCTTGACACTTTAAGCATTTTAAATAAATGCAAAAAGCTACTGGTTTCAAGTTTTAAATTTGAAATCAGAAAATTTACACTTTCAAAAATATTGAAAACTTTGGGAATGGTTGGAAATATTCCAACAATTATTCTGGTGTGTTTAAAATAATTTTTACAAACTAGTTGGGAGCTGAAATAATTAGCAAGTTATTGAAATGGCCAAAACAGAAACAAATAAAAAAAATGAAAAAACCCTTACCTGACGCTCACCTGGCCCGGCCCATCTCCTTCCTGTTGTCTTCCTCCCCCGCCAGTGGGCAGCAGGAGGTGGCCGCCGCGTACTCCGGCGCGGCCACGCACCTGTGCGCCTGCCTGGCCGCCGCCTCGCGCTGGCAAGCACGGGGATAAGCTCCCCGAGCCCGTGGCTATCCATTCCCGTGCCCATTCTCCCCCTCTGGCCCGTTTCGTTCTGCCGCCATTGGAGCCCGAGCAGAGCTCGAGCTCGCCGTCGTTCTAGCCTCCCCTCTTTCCTTCTGAGCCGCGCATTAGCTCCACCGCATCTCCCTGAAGCTTCCTAGCCCCGAGCCCGACGCCGAGATGCAGTGAAACGACGAGTAGCTGTCGTCTTCTTCCTCGGGTCACCGAAGATCGTCGCTGGCGTTCTCACTCTCCAGGTCGTCCCCGAGCAAACTAGCGCCACCACTGCACTGACCGTGAGCATGCGGTCATTCCCCCTAAGATCTCCCCGTCGATCCCCTCCTCTAGGCCTAGTTCCACCGGAGCTCGACAAGATCCGCCGCTGCAGCTCGTCGCTGGTAACCCTCCGGTGATCAGCTCGTCCTTCTGAGGGCACCAGCAGCTTCAGGCCGTCGCGTAGATGCCGTAGGAGCTAAGTCCCGTGCGCAACTCCCTCTGTATCGATGACCTCGATGACGCCCGAACCTTGGCCGCCGCCAAGCTCGTCGCCGGCGTCATCTCCGGCCAGATCAGCCCCAGCTAAGTGCAGAAATGGAACTGCGGGAGAAGTGTCGTTCTTCTGGTGCTCTCCGCGCAGCGTTTGGTCCTCTGTGCGCCATTTCCGATCCCCCCCCGACGCTCTGGTGCTCGCCGGAGGCTCCCCGCCGGCGAGGACGACCTCGCCGCCGGTGGATCTCAGCTGGCCTGAGCCACTGACGGGTGGGGCCATCCTCTTGATAGTTTAGAGATAATAAAGATAAATCAGATAAATTAATAAGACACTGACATGTGGGTCCAGTGAGTTTAATTAACTAAATAAGATTAATCCTAATCTAAAATTGACTAGAGACACTGACCAGTGGGTCCCACTGGTCAGGTTTGACTTTCAACGGCCAGATGGACCTGCTGATGTCATGCTGATGCAGTAATAGTATTTTCCAGTATAAAAATAATTCCAGAAATGTTTAAAACTTCAAAAATTCATAGAAATTAATCTGTTACTCCAATAAAAATAATTATATATGAAAAAGTATCAGAAAAATTCAAGGAGTCTGAATATGCTATTTCTAATCATGTTTGAAAAAGTTACAGAACCCAAACTTGTAGATTAATGAATAAGTCAATTCTTATAAATACTTTATAAATGGAATATGGAAAGTATTTAAATATCTTCTTGTTTGACATGATCAAACATTGTTCTAATAACAAACCAGTACCTTAACATGACATCCCATGCATGTTAACATCAAGTTGATCTGAGCATCAGGTCGAATCAATTAAATCTGTATCTGAGAATACCTCATTCGAAGTGATAATTGAATTTGATTCAAATCAACTTCAAACCTAATACATGTTGACCATATTAGTTTATCACATTGCATTCTCATGCCATGCTCATGCATCATCTTGTTTGCATATGATTGTTATTGATTGTTGTCATTCCTTCGGTAGGCTCCGCACCCCCGGATTCCACCGAATATCCGTCTGACGGATATTGTCCCTCCTCTGAGCAACAAGGCAAGCAACCATTTTGATCATCCCAATAAACCCCATGTTCTTGCTCCTGCACTTACTTATTGCATTAGGATCAAATACTTCAACTGCTTTTGCCACGTTAGTTGAACCCACTTCCTTTGCATGACCTATCCTTGTCATAGTAAATAGCCGAACCTTGCAACCTAGCATACCTGGTAGTTGCTTGAGCCATGATGTGCCTTATCCTGCTATGCATGCTATGCTTAGAGTTGTGTATGGTCTGTCATCTGGGAGATGAACAGAATTGTGAGAATGTGTTCGGTAAGCAAAGGTTGTGTGTTGAACCTGATTTGGTAAAGGTACCGGTGAAAGGCTGTGTAGGAGTACATGGCGGGTTGTTTCATTGGAACCGTCGTTACGAACTGAGTTCCGTGTATGTAATCCAAGACTAGATACTACCACACGTTGGGATACTTAATTGACCCCCTCGACTTATTAATCGCTTAGTACTCGGTCCAGGAGTTGCAAGTTGTTTCTGGTGTTTATAGTCATGCTGGAGGCCGTGCATAGTGCTGACCTGAGAGGTGGGCTATGATGCGGTAGGCAGTGGCACGGTGTACCAAGTGGCACCCGGATGGTGGGCTTGGGAACCCTGCGCACATTGTTTGAGGCCGTGGCGGAAACCCCGGCCGGACTTCCGTACGGGTTACTCTCAGATAGGCGATAAACCTGGACTAGGTACTAGTGTGGTTAACGGTCGTGGCCGACTCCCTCGCTAGGATTCTGCTTGAAGGTTGCCGAGGTGCATGACGTGCACATGGTGATAAGTGGCGAGAGCGTGTGTGACGAAGTACACCCCTGCAGGGTTATGATCTATTCGAATAGCCGCGTCCGCGGATATGGACTACTTGGAGACATATGTTGTTCATAGATAACTTAAATGGCTACTCATGGAATTGTCAAGATAAGCGTGAGTGTCGTGGACGGCATTTCCGTATGGAGACGGAATGATTCCACGATGGTGTATTGTTGAGGTGTTAGTGGACTCGTGTGCGAGAAATCAAGTTGTCAAAATTATTTAAAAATGCAAGTTGTCTAGCCACGAGTCAAATGCTGGCTTTCCGCATGAAACCCCACAATACCTTATTGATACCTTGCATGAGTAGATAGTTATCCTAAAGTCTTGCTGAGTACCTTCGTACTCATGTTTGCTTAATAAATGTTGCAGAGGTTGCTAATGACCCAAATGGAGGGTTCTTCGTAGACATCGACGACGACGAGTAGCTGGTGTCCCAGCTACGATCTGGCCCTACGTTGGATCTGTAGTATAGTCAGGCCATGTGCCTTCTAGTTGCACGTGTCTGTACTCAGACAGTTTAAACTCTTCCGCTGGCTTGTAACTGAATGACTGCTATTATGGGTCGTGAGACCCTTAATGTGTAATATTATGTGTGTGGCTCTTCCGAGCCTCTTAAATAAAGCTTGTATGTTTATGGTTATGTTGTGATGCCATCGATGTATCTATACATATCGGTATGCCATGGGTACGTGTGTCGTACTTGATATGTATGGGGTTCGATTACCTAGTCGTGAACTTTAGTAGCACTCCTTACAAGGAAATGCCCCTTTGTGATCCAACGAGCCTTGGTAGTTCGCTACTGCTCCGGACACATTGGTTGACCGGCATGTGTCCTTCTTAGCTGCTGTGTCTGTCCCCCTTGGGGAAATGTCATGCGATGTACTGGAGTCCTTGTATCTTGCTACGGCTCATCTACACTCGCTGGTCACCGACACCTGCTTTGTTAGGTCATGTATACCTGTCCTTGTGCGGTACTGCCACTTTGGTTTGTGACTAGACTTGTCGATCCGGGTTCTTTGACATTGGAATGCTAGCGACACTATTGCATACGTGAGTCAAAAGACGCAAACGGTCCCGGCTAAGGTAAGGCTGCAGCCGTGGAGTTAACCGTGCGTGAGACCGCAAAGAGATGCGATGTGTTACAGGCTGGATTCCTATGACTTAGGATGGGGGTCCCGACAGCGTTGGTATCAGAGCCTGACTGACTGTAGGATTACTAAGCCAAACTGGTCGAAGTTGAGTCTAGAATTGCTTTAGTTATATATAAGGGAATTGATTGTGGAAGGGAACGTAAGACTCTTGTTCTCTTCTCAAGTTATTCTATTCTGGTCATCCTCGTCTTTTCTGTGGGAATTAAGGACTAGGTTACTCATCTTCTTCTAGGCTCGTGTTTCTGATCGGTAGATTATAGGACTACGGGTCAAGAGATGTTGGGTTTCTTTCATTCCTAGGAAAAAGGAAGTAAGCGTGATGTCCAGAGAGTTGAACTTGATAGTTGAGTGGTTACGCTATTCCATTTGTGGGTTGTCTCAAAATTTGTTTTTGAGCATTTACAGTTGTTATGCTGCCCAATTTTTCATTCAGAGCTCTAATGCTTTTGCATTACTCTCTATTTACATATGCCTGGCCGTCCTTCTTGTCAGGTGGTACGTCTGACCAGGTGCATTGATGTGCCGGGTCATACGGCCATGCTGGTCAGGGTGATGTCGGTGTGCGGTTACCGCTGGTACCCCGAGTACACAATGGAGGAACAGTACCGAGACTTCAACCAGAGCTAGTACATCTGCACTGTTAGGGTATTTCCAGACTACCCTCGAGCCGAGGAGCCATTCCATTGGTCCTATGGGTTGGGAGTCACAGTTGACATGGCAGTACAAGATGTTGCCTATTCAATGCTGACCATTATGAGAGCGAGACATGCACTGCTGAAGAATTCAGAGTTCTGCTATGTTCCGGCCTCTCAGCCTGGTGAAGAGGGATACCTTAGTGGAGTCTATTTTGATTCTTCTATGGAGGATCCACTATTGCAATCCACTGTTGAGATGCTAGAGAACAGAGACAGGGATGCTCGTGCTCTCCGCATGGAGCTTTATGCTACCCGTGCCCGTCGGTGGATGGCTTTGACGCAGCTGGCACCGGTAGTCCAGACAGGGTACGGAGATATGGAGATGCTGAACCCTGTTAGGACCCATCTTCCGGCTCACGTTGACTGGCCAGCTATAGGAGGAGTCACACCTCTTCGGGGACCCCTCTTACCACCAGTCAGGGGACCAAGGCCACATCCGTGTCCTTACGGATCCCAGGGATCTCAGGCTAGAGTGTTTCCTGATCCGCAGGTTGAGCTTCCAGGTCATGGAGGTAATCTCTACGAGATGTTCTATGCGGATGCCTGAGCTGTGAACGAAAGGATAGTATGGTAGTAGTCGTACGTTCACAGTCCTGCTTGACTTGTGAAGTATGCCTGTGAGGTGAAATGAATTCCGGAGGCCTAGATAAATAATGTATAGGAAGCTTGTAAGCCTCTGATGAGTAGTTTCATAATTTCAGTAGTTTGCTCTTCGGTTAAGGTTGTACTGAACTACGTAAGGGTGTGTATGAACCATGGTGTATATATGGCAGTTGCTTGTTACCATGCTGTTCGGATATTCATTTCCGCATTCTGTGTGTTCAGTACATTCTTAATCCATAGCTAGTATTGATGTGATATTGGTTTAAGCTGTGAGTTTGTTTGTCAGGATGGTGTTCACTAGGTTGAACCGTGCCTCTGGTCATGAGCAAGGCGAGGGTAGTCAAGCATCGCAG
This sequence comes from Hordeum vulgare subsp. vulgare, assembly GCF_904849725.1. NCBI lineage: Eukaryota > Viridiplantae > Streptophyta > Magnoliopsida > Poales > Poaceae > Hordeum > Hordeum vulgare. The sequence continues at coordinate 383,748,296 of NC_058524.1, read as the reverse complement.
GAAGACCTGCCTCACCCGCCTTCTCCGGTAGAAGTGATGCTTGAGGCAGAGAGAAACAAAAGAGAGACCAACCGACTGTTAGAGCGTATTGAGCAGAATACGGCTCGACAGCCTAGTAATGCTGCAGTGTCCCTCAATGACTTTGTGAAGCTGAATCCTCCAAAGTTTCATCAGTCCGTCGATCCCCTCGACGCTGATGACTGGTTGTGCAGCATCTCACGCAAGATTCGCTCTGCGAATGTGTCCGAGGCTGATAAGGTGACCTTTGCGGCGTATTTCCTGGAGGGACCCATCAATCTGTGGTGGGAGAACTTTGAAGCTATGCGTCCTGCTGAACCAGTAGCCACATGGGCAGACTTCAGTGCAGCTTTTCGTCTGCACCATATTCCAGAGGGCCTAATGGACAGAAAGAGAGAGGAGTTCTGTGCCTTCACTCAGGGCAAGTTGTATGTGGATGCCTATAGCCGCGAGTTCAGTAACCTCACCCGCTATGCAACAGAGGAGGTGTCCACTGACGCCAAGAAGCAAGCAAGGTTCCGTAAGGGTCTGAGCCCTGAGCTTCGTCGTGATCTGCGCCTCCATGAGTGTGCAAGCTTTCAAGCCCTGGTCAACAAAGCGATTAGTGCCGAGACTGGTCATTCTGACTTCGAAGCCACAAGGAAGCACTCCCGTGACTTTGGCTCTTCTTCTGGCTCCGCGTTTCCCAAACGCATGCTGTGGGTTCCGAACAGTTCTCTGTCGCCAAGATACACTCTGAGGCCATCCTACGTGGCGCCTCAGACGAATCAGGCCAACCCTCCAGCAAAAACCTTTGGTGGTCCAGCTAGCAATGCTGCACCACGTGCCAACCAAGTGATATGCTACAAGTGTGGAGAACCAGGGCACTATTCCCGTGAGTGTCCTCAGAATGTGGGTGCCAAGCAACCCGGAAAGTCCGTCGGGCAAGCCAAGTTGAGCAAAGCTTACTATGTGAAGCCAACTCCTGCACGTGGCCGTGTGAACTATGTGTGAGCAGAAGAAGCTGCAGAGGATCCCGACGTCATGCTGGGTACGCTTCTTGTTAATCATCACCCAGCGTCTGTTCTCTTTGACACTGGGTCTTCTCATTCCTTCATTACAGGAAGTTATGCACAGTTGCATAACATGTCTTTTTGTGATATGCCAATCCCATTGGTTGTCCAAACTCCTGGTAGTAAATGGCAAACCTCCTGGATAACCTATGACAATGAAATTCTAGTAGACATGCTAGTTTTTCTAGCCTCTTTGATAGCATTGAAATCTTCGGATATTAATATCATCTTGGGCATGGACTGGATGTCAGCTCACTATGCCAAGATTGATACCCATTCTAGAAATGTCCAGCTTACCCATCCCTCGGGTGAGATAGTAAATGTCTCTACTCGAGTTGCCAAATGCCAACTCTATTCCCTAAATTCCAACCCTCTTCCGGAACTTGAAGACATTCCGGTAGTCCGTGACTTTCCGGATGTCTTTCCAGAGGAACTGCCAGGAATTCCACCTCACAGAGATGTAGAGTTTGTGATAGATCTTGTTCCGGGAACTGTCCCAATAGCCAGACGACCATATAAGATGGCACCCCTGGAGCTAGCCAAACTTAAGAAGCAATTAGATGAGGCCTTGAACAAAGGTTTCATTCGTCCTAGCTCTTCTCCTTGGGCTTGCCCCGTCCTCTTCGTCAAGAAGAAAGACGGAACGGATTGGATGGTTGTAGATTACCGACCAGTTAATCTGGTCACCATAAAGAACAAGTATCTGCTCCCCAGGATCAACGATCTGTACGATCAGCTCGCTGGATCCTCAGTCTTCTCCAAAATGGATTTGAGGTTGGGATACCATCGAATCAAGATCAAGAACGGGGACATTCCAAAAACGGCTTTTGTTACTCGTTATGGCCAATATGAGTACACCGTCATGTCCTTCGGTTTAACCAATGCCCCAGCCACCTTCTCTCGTCTGATGAATTCAATCTTCATGGAGTATTTGGATAAATTCGTCGTGGTATACCTCGACGATATTCTCATTTACTCGAAGAACGAACAAGAACATGCCGAGCATCTAAGGCTGGTATTGATGAAACTTCGAGAGCATCGCCTTTATGCCAAGTTTTCAAAATGTGAATTCTTGTTACCAGAAGTGACTTATCTAGGACACGTAATCTCTGGTAAGGGTATTGCTGTCAATCCCGAGAGAGTTCAAGCTGTCCTTGATTGGACTCAACCTGAATCGGTTAAGCAAGTTAGGAGTTTTCTTGGTCTAGCGAGCTATTGTCGCCGCTTTGTCGAGAATTTCTCCAAGGTTGCAAAGCCTCTAACTGAACTCCTCAAGAAGGATAAAAAGTTCGAGTGGACACCACAGTGTGAGCATAGTTTTCAGGAACTGAAAAGACGCCTGACTTCCGCACCTGTGTTGCTACCACCAGATTTTTCTAAGGACTTTGTTATCTATTGCGATGCCTCGCGACAAGGATTAGGTTGCATTCTCATGCAAGAATGTCATGTGATCGCATACGCATCTCGACAGTTCCGTCCACATGAGGATAATTATCCCACACATGACCTTGAGCTTGCAGCTGTGGTCCATGCACTAAAAACCTGGCGACATTACCTTTTGGGTAATCGTTGCGAAATATTCACTGATCACCAAAGTGTGAAATATATCTTCACCCAACCGGATTTGAATCTCAGGCAAAGACTGTGGGTTGAGTTGATCTCGGATTACGACTTAGCGATAACTTACACCCCGGGGAAGGCCAATGTTATGGCCGATGCACTAAGTCGTAAATCTTATTGTAACAATTTGATGCTACAACAAGGTCAACCACATCTCAATGAGGACTTTCGGAAGTTGAATCTTCATATTGTTCCTCAAGGATTCCTTTCTACCCTGGTGGCGAAGCCTACTCTTAGGGATCAAATCATAGCCGTGCAGGCCTATGATAAGGGTATATCCCGGATCAAGGAGAATATTGATAGCGGCAACGCTAGGGATTTCTCCATCAATGAGAAAGGTGTTGTGTTCTTTCAGAACCGTTTAGTGGTTCCCAAGAGCAAACGTCTGCGGCAATTGATCCTTAAGGAGGCTCATGATTCTCCTCTCACCATTCATCCCGGTAGTACTAAGATGTATCAGGACCTACGCCAGAGGTTCTGGTGGACTAGGATGAAGAGAGAAATTGCTGAGTTCGTTGCTAACTGCGACGTTTGTCGTCGAGTTAAGGCAGAACATCAAAGGCCTGCTGGCACCCTTCAACCTCTAGCTATTCCTGAATGGAAATGGGATAAAGTTAGTATGGATTTCATTATCGGATTTCCCAAGACCAAGAAAGGAAATAATGCTATCTTTGTGGTCATTGACCGTCTTTCCAAAGTGGCTCATTTTCTTCCTGTTCGTGAGAGCATAACAGCTAGCCAGCTAGCAGAGTTATATATCTCCCGAATAGTGTCTCTTCATGGTGTTCCCCTGGAGATTAACTCGGACCGTGGGAGTATCTTTACTTCTCGCTTCTGGGAAAGTTTTCAGAATGCCATGGGGACTCACTTATCTTTTAGCACTGCTTTCCATCCCCAATCAAGTGGTCAAGTAGAAAGAGTGAATCAAATCCTAGAAGATATGCTCCGAGCTTGTGTTATATCGTTCGGTATGCATTGGGAGAAGTGCCTTCCATTCGCCAAATTCGCTTATAACAATAGTTATCAATCAAGCTTGGGCAAAGCCCCTTTTGAAGTTCTCTATGGACGAAGATGTCGAATACCTCTTAATTGGTCAGAAACCGGAGAGAGGCAACTCTTTGGCCCGGACATGAACCAGGATGTAGAAGAGCAGGTTCGCATTATTCGTGAAAAGTTGAAAACAGCCCAGTCTCGTCAAAAGAGCCAATATGATCGTCATCATAAGGCTGTGACCTTTGAAGTTGACGAGATGGCTTACCTTTGGGTTACACCTTTGAAGGGTACCCATCGATTCGGTATCAAGGGCAAGTTGGCTCCTCGTTAGATTGGTCCTTTTCGCATTCTTGCCAAACGAGGAGAAGTTGCCTACCAGTTGGAACTTCCTCCGCATCTTTCCAAGGTTCATAATGTTTTCCACGTCTCGCAACTCAGGCGTTGCTTTTAGGATCCTATCCGTGAAGTGGACCACGAAACGCTTGATCTCCAATATAACCTTTCATACCGAGAATACCCCGTGCGTATTCTTGATCAAGCTGAGCGTACCACTCGACGTCGAAACCTCAAGTTTCTTAAAGTTGAATGGTCAAATCATTCTGAAAAGGAGGCAACTTGGGAAAGAGAGGATCGTCTCCGACTTGAGTATCCTGCGTTATTCCCGACGACTTCGAAATCTCGGGACGAGATTCTTTTGAGTGGGGGTGAGTTGTCACATCCCTGAACCGTTAAGCAAGTTAGTTTGTGCTCATGTCTTCTTTGCATTGCATCTAAGAAAGTTTCAACAAGAACAAAGAAAGTGGTGAAGGAAAAACTCAAAACCCTAGCCACTTCTTTAAATAAAGGAAATCTCAAACTAGTTAAAATCAATGAACCCAAAATGGCCTCAAGAAAAGTTCAAACTTTCTGATAAATCATGAAAGTAAATGAGGAATGAAGAAAACCATTTTCTTGACACTTTAAGCATTTTAAATAATTCAAAAAGCTACTGGTTTCAAGTTTTAAATTTGAAATCAGAAACTTTACACTTTCAAAAATATTGAAAACTTTGGGAATGGTTGGAAATATTCCAACAATTATACTGGTGTGTTTAAAATAATTTTTACAAACTAGTTGGGAGCTGAAATAATTAGCAAGTTATTGAAATGGCCAAAACAGAAACAAATCAAAAAAATGGAAAAACCCTTACGTGACGCTCACCTGGCCCGGCCCATCTCCTTCGTGTCGTCTTCCTCCCCCGCCAGTGGGCAGCAGGAGGTGGCCGCCGCGTACTCCGGCGCGTCCACGCACCTGTGCGCCTGCCTGGCCGACGCCTCGCGCTGGCAAGCACGGGGATAAGCTCCCCGAGCCCGTGGCTATCCATTCCCGTGCCCATTCTCCCCCTCTGGCCCGTTTCCTTCTGCCGCCATTGGAGCCCGAGCAGAGCTCGAGCACGCCGTCGTTCTAGCCTCCCCTCTTTCCTTCTGAGCCGCGCATTAGCTCCGCCGCGTCTCCCTGAAGCTTCCTAGCCCCAAGCCTGACGCCGAGATGCAGTGAAACGATGAGCAGCTTCGTCTTCTTCCTCGAGTCACCAAAGATCGTCGCCGGCGTTCTCCCTCTCCAGGCCGTCCCCGAGCAAACTAGCGCCACCACTGCACTCCCCGTGAGCATGCGGTTATTTCCCCTAAGATCTCCCCGTCGATCCCCTCCTCTAGGCCTAGTTCCACCAGAGCCCGACAAGATCCGTCGCTGCAGCTCGTCGCCGGTAACCCTCCGGTGATCAGCTCGTCCTTCCGAGGGCACCAGCAGCTTCAGGCCGTCGCGTAGATGCCGTAGGAGCTAAGTCCCGTGCGCAACTCCCTTTGTATCGATGACCTCGATGACGCCCGAACCTTGGCCGCCGCCAAGCTCGTCGCCGGCGTCATCTCCGGCCAGATCAGCCCCGGCTAAGTGCAGAAATGGAACCGCGGGAGAAGTGCCGTTCTTCTGGTGCTCTCCGCACAGCGTTTGGCCCTCTATGCACCATTTCCGAGCCCCCCGATGTTCTGGTGCTCGCCGGAGGCTCCCCGCCGGCGACACTGACGAGTTTAATTAACTAAATAAGATTAATCCTAATCTAAAATTGACCAGAGACACTGACGAGTGGGTACCACTGGTCAGGTTTGACTTTCAATGGCCAGATGGACCTGCTGATGTCATGCTGATGCAGTAATAGTATTTTCCATTATAAGAATAATTCCAGAAATGTTTAAAACTTCAAAAATTCATAGAAATTAATATGTAACTCCAATGAAAATAATTTATATATGAAAAAGTATCAGAAAAATTCAAGGAATCTAAATATGCTATTTCCAATCATGTTTGAAAAAGTTACAGAACCCAAACATGTAGATTAATGAATAAGTTAATTCTTATAAATACTTTATAAATGGAATATGGAAAGTATTTAAATTTATTTTTGTTTGACATGATCAAACATTGTTCTAATAACAAACTAGTACCTTAACATGACATCCCATGCATGTTAACATCAAGTTGATCTGAGCATCAGGTCGAATCAATTAAATCTGTATCTGAGAATACCTCGTTCGAAGTGATATTTGAATTTGATTCAAATCAACTTCAAACCTAATACATGTTGACCATATTAGTTTATCACATTGCATTCTCATGCCATGCTCATGCATCATCTTGTTTGCATATGATTGTTATTGATTGTTGTCATTCCTTCGGTAGGCTCCGCACCCCCGGATTCCACCGAATATCCGTCTGACGGATATTGTCCCTCCTCTGAGCAACAAGGCAAGCAACCATTTTGATCATCCCGATAAATCCTATGTTCTTGCTCCTGCACTTACTTATTGCATTAGGATCAAATGCTTCAACTGCTTTTGCCACGTTAGTTGAACCCACTTCCTTTGCATGACCTATCCTTGTCATAGTAAATAGCCGAACCTTGCAACCTAGCATACCTGGTAGTTGCTTGAGCCATGATGTGCCTTATCCTGCTATGCATGCTATGCTTAGAGTTGTGTATGGTCTGTCATCTGGGAGATGAACAGAATTGTGAGAATGTGTTCGGTAAGCAAAGGTTGTGTGTTGAACCTGATTCGGTAAAGGTACCGGTGAAAGGCTTTGTAGGAGTACATGGCGGGTTGTTTCATTGGAACCGTCCTTAGGAACTGAGTTCCGTGTATGTAATCCAAGAATAGATACTACCACACGTTGGGATACTTAATTGACCCTCTCGACTTATTAATCGCTTAGTACTCGGTCCAGGAGTTGCAAGTAGTTTCCGGTGTTTATAGTCATGCTAGAGGCCGTGCATAGTGCTGACCTGAGAGGTGGGCTATGATGCGGTAGGCAGTGGCACGGTGTACCAAGTGGCACCCGGATGGTGGGCTTGGGAACCCTGCGCACATCATTTGAGGCCGTGGCGGAAACCCCGGCCGGACTTCCGTACGGGTTACTCTCAGATAGGCGCTAAACCTGGACTAGGTACTAGTGTGGTTAACGGTCGTGGCCAACTCCCTCGCTAGGCTTCCTCTTGAAGGTTGCCGAGGTGCATGACGTGCACATGGTGATAAGTGGCGAGAGCGTGTGTGATGAAGTACACCCCTCCAGGGTTATGATCTATTCGAATAGCCGCGTCCGCGGATATGGACTACTTGGAGACATATGTTGTTCATAGATAACTTAAATGGCTACTCATAAAATTGTCAAGATAAGCGTGAGTGTCGTGGACGGCATTTCCGTATGGAGACAGAATGATTCCACGATGGTGTATTGTTGTGGTGTTAGTGGACTCGTGTGCGAGAAATCAAGTTGTCAAAATTATTTAAAAATGCAAGTTGTCTAGGCACGAGTCAAATGCTGGCTTTCCGCATGAAACCCCACAATACCTTATTGATACCTTGCATGAGTAGATAGTTATCCTAAAGTCTTGCTGAGTACCTTCGTACTCATGTTTGCTTAATAAATGTTGCAGAGGTTGCTAATGACCCTAATGGAGGGTTCTTCGTAGACATCAACGACGACGAGTAACTGGTGTCCCAGCTACGATCTGGCCCTATGTTGGATCTGTAGTATAGTCAGGCCATGTGCCTTCTAGTTGCACCTGTCTGTACTCAGACAGTTTAAACTCTTCCGCTGGCTTGTAACTGAATGACTGCTATTATGGGTCGTGAGACCCTTAATGTGTAATATTATGTGTGTGGCTCTTCCGAGCCTCTTAAATAAAGCTTGTATGTTTATGGTTATGTTGTGATGCCATCGATGTATCTATACATATCGGTATGCCATGCGTACGTGTGTCGTACTTGATATGTATGGGGTTCGATTACCTAGTTGTAAACTTTAGTATCACTCCTTACAAGGAAATGCCCCTTTGTGATCCAACGAGCCTTGGTAGTTCGCTACTGCTCCGGACACATTGGTTGACCGGCATGTGTCCTTCTTAGCTGCTGTGTCTGTCCCCCTTGGGGAAATGTCACGCGATGTACTGGAGTCCTTGTAGCTTGCTACGACTCGTCTACACTCGCTGGTGACCGACACCTGCTTTGTTGGGTCATGTATGCCTGTCCTTGTGCGGTACTGCCACTTTGGTTTGTGACTAGACTTGTCGATCCGGGTTCTTTGACATTGGAATGCTAGCGACACTATTGCATACGTGAGTCAAAAGACGCAAACGGTCCCGGCTAAGGTAAGGCTGCAGCCGTGGAGTTAACCGTGCATGAGACCGCAAAGAGATGCGATGTGTTATAGGCTGGATTCCTATGACTTAGGATCGGGGTCCAAAACAAGGGCAAAAGAGTTTGGAAAAGTAGATACGATGGAGACGTATCAACTCCCCAAGCTTAAAGCGTTGCTTGTCCTCAAGCAATTCAGTTGACAAAATGAAAGGGACAAAAGAAAAACTTTTACGAACTCTGTTTGATCTTGTTGTTGTAATTATGTCTAACTCATATTCGGATTTTTAGCAAGATCATAAGCTAACCACAAAGGAAATTACATTTAGGTCTCATGATGTACTCTTATCAGTGCCATAATCAACTAGCGAGCAATAATAATAAGTTTCAAACGTCAACACTTCAATCAAAACAATCATAATACAATATGAACAGAGGGTATCTCGCTAGCTCTTTCTGAGACCACATAGCATAAATACAGAGCACCTTCAAAGACCAAGGGCTGACTGAACATTGTAATTCATGGGAAAGAAGAGCCAGTCACAGTCATACTCAATATCAATTAATAGCGAAGCATAAAAATGACGGAGGTGCTCTCTAACTGGTGCTTTTTAATAAGAAGAGGATGACTCAACAGAAACGTAAATAGATAGGCCCTTCGCGGAGGGAAGCATTGATTTGCAGAGGTGCCAGAGCTCAAGCTTTTTAAAACAGAGATAAATAATTTTGGGTGGTATGCTTTCATTGTCAACGCGATGACCAAGAGTTTTCACCATCTTCCATGCTACACATATTATAAGCGGTTCCCAAACAGAAAAGTAAAGTTTTGACTCCCCAACCACCGACCAATCACAGTCCACGACTAGCCGAATCCTCGGGTGCCGTCCATACCAACAACAATCCAGGAGGAGTTTTGTTTGCAAATATATTTTTGATTTGAGCATGGAACTGGGCATTCCGATTACCGGCCCCTTTCTCGTGAGTGATAGTGAATAAACAAGTATCGAGGATAACACGCCTAGCATGGAAGATACTGGCCGCCCCTTGTCACCACATGAGCGGTTCGAGCATACAAAACATATTATTATTTGAAGGTTTAGAGAGTGGCACATGCAAATTTACTTGGAACGGCAGGTAGATGCTACATAAAGGTAGGTATTGTGGACTCTTATGGAACAACTTTGGTTTTATGGAAGTGGATGCACAAGCAGTATTCCCGCTTAGTACAAGTGAAGGCTAGTAAAAGATTGGGAAGCGACCAACAGTCATCAATATGCGTTGAAATTAACCAACGTTGAGTGCAAGCATGAGTAGGACACAAATCACCATAAACATGAATATCATAGAGGCTATGTTGATTTTGTTTCAACTACATGCGTGAACATGTGCCAAGTCAAGCCACTTGAATCATTCAAAAGGAGGATACCATCCTATCATACTACATCATAATCATCTTGAAATTCATGTTGGCATCCAAGACAAACCATTATAAGCTCCTAGCTAATTAAGCATGGCATCAGAAACTATGATCTCTAAGTTGTCATTGCAAACATGTTTCTCTGATAACAATGCTGAATTAGGAACGATGAGCTAGTCATATTTACAAAAACAAAATAGGTCGAGTTCATACCAGCTTTTCCAGGCTCAGTCACTTCATCATATATCGTCATTATTGCCTTTCACTTGCACGACCGAATGATGTGAATAATAATGAGAGTGTTCATGCATTGGACTAAGCTGGTATCTGCAAGCAAACTCAGAGGAGAAGACAAAGTAATATGGCTCTTCGACGGATAAACAATAATGCATATGAGAGCCACTAAACATTTTAATCATGGTCTTCTACCTTGACCCAAAGAAAAAGAAAACTATTTACACGGGAAAGCTCCCAACAAGCAAAAGAAGAACGAGAAATCTTTTTTGGGTTTTCTTTTTAGTTACCACTAAGCAAGCTGGAAAATAAACTTACAACTATTTTTTTTTGTTTTTCTTAGATTTAAACAAACGCACAAGAAGAAAGCGAGGAAAAGAAATAAACTAGCATGGATGATACAATGGCAAAGTGTGAACACCGACTATCAAAGTGAATGTGTGAGCATGAATATAAAGTAGGTGAGAAACACGTACTCCCCGAAGCTTAGGCTTTTGGCCTAAGTTTGTCTACTCCCACGACTGGTCTGGGCGGTATCCAAAATCATAATGGGGGTTGTACGGGAACGCGACAGCTACCTGAATAGCTACCTCACGGAGGCGAGCAGCCTTCGCCTCCCTCTCATACTCCTCTGCCTCTCCTCTGGTTATGTAATATCTTCGTTTTACCTGAAAGTCAAAGAAGGCAGGAGCAGGAAGGGTAATAGGGAAAACACGCTGTCGGGTAAATATTAGCAGGTATAGGAGGGATTCATTATCCCTCTCAAGGAACTGATAACGTATCATAGCGGCGTGATCAAGGAAAGCTGCATGGAGCGGGGGATCTCCTGTGCGGATGGGTATTCCAAGAAAACTTGCTATGCGAGTGGCATAGATCCCACCAAAGAAATCCCCTTCATTAGCATTATTATTTAGCCTCCTCGCAATTATAGCTCCCATGTTGAAACTTCTATCACCCGTTACTGCGCTCTTAAGAATACTAAGGTCAGGTGCGCAGAGGTGACACTGCTCATGCTTGCCGTTAATGCATCTACCTATGAAGAGGGCAAAATAATGTAAGGCAGGAAAATGAATGCTCCCCATGGTAGCTTGCGTAATATCTCTAGTTTCTCCATGAGTTATACTAGAAATAAAATCTCTAACCGAAGATTTAGGAGGGTCATTGGGACTACCCCAATCAGGTATCTTGCAAATTCTATTAAAATCCTCTAAACCCATGGTATAAGATTTTTCATAAAGAGCAAACAGTATGGATGTGTCACGACCAAATGAAAATTTGAATCTACGAACAAAAGAGGCAGTGAGTGTAGTATACTGTTCGCATTTATTGGAGATGAATTCTTCGAGCCCGGCGTTGTGAACAAATGTATCAAACTCATCCTTGAAACCTGCATCAATCATGAATTCATCGGAAGGCCACTCATATGGTTGCACCTGTACGTTCCTCAGCTGATAAGGATCGGGCTCCCGAATAGCGAGACGGGGACCCCTTTTGCTTGAGGAACCACCATGATAGTTTTTCCTGAACATCTTCCTTTTCTGAAATTTTTAGTGACTCAAAAGAAAAGTGAACAAGGCTCAACAAAACTCATAACAACTACTCCTACAAGTGCCTAGAGACCATATCATGCATCAAAACTACTTGGGACCAACTAAAATTAACATACAAAGCTCAAGAACAGGGTCACCAAGGTAGCAAAAATATGCAACAAATAAAGCACTCGAACAAAAACTAATTGGACCAATGGAGGAGTCATATACCAAGGAACAATTCCCCAAAACAGTTTGGTGAATGGGGCTTTGCACAAGGAGATCGAAAAATGCAGCAAGAAGAGCAAAAACATGGGCTTGAGTTGTGGAATGATTTTTTCTGGAGGTAGACGAAGGAGATGGGAGCTGGAATAAATGGAGGGGAGCCACGTGGGGCCCACAAGCCTGCCAGGCGCGCCCTATGGGGGCGCCTCCTGGACTTGTGGCCCACTGGTGCATCCCCCTGACTAGCTTTTTATCTCAGAAATCTTAAATATTCAAGAAAAAATCATACTTGAATTTCAGGGCAATTGGAGAACTTTTATTTTCGGGTCAGTTTTCTATTGAGCGGAAAAAATCAGAAAACAGGAAAATAAAGCTAAAATTATTATTTTTCTTCTAAACAACAGAAACAAAAAGCTGGGAGAAGAAGGTTGTGACTTCTAGATTCATCCATCTCATGGTCATCAAAAGAAATCCGTTAATGAGGTTGATCAAGTCTCCTTGACAAACTTTTTTCGAATCACATAAAAACGGAGAATTTTCGAATAATCACTAGGTTACCCCAACGGGGATGTGCATATCCCCAACAAGTATATCATACTTCATCTTGACAGTAGGTATAGGGCATTCAAAGCTTCCAATAAGAATTGATGAAGATTTTTCAATAGCATTGATGCAATGAACTCGATATTGTTTCTTAGGAAAGTGCACCATGTGCTCATTACCATTAACATGGAAAGTGACATTGCCTTTGTTGCAATCAATAACAGCCCCTGCAGTGTTTAAAAAGGGTCTTCCAAGGATGACCGCCATGTCATCATCCTCGGGAATATCCAGAATAACAAAATCCGTTAAGATAGTAAAGTTCGCAACCACAACAGGCACATCGTCGCAAATGCCGATAGGAAAATCGGTTGATTTGTTGGCCATTTGCAAAGACATTTCAGTAGGTGTCAATTTACCCAATTCAAGTCTACGATATAAAGATAGAGGCATAACACTAACACCAACTCCAAGATTGCATAAAGCAGCTCTAACATAATTTCCTTTAATGGACCAAGGTATAGTGGGCACTCCGGGATCACCTAGTTTCTTAGGAGTCCCACCCTTGAAGGTGTAATTAGCAAGCATGGTGGAATCTCAACCTCAGGTATCTTCCTTTTATTAGTCACAATATCTTTCATGTACTTAGAATAAGGAGACATTTTAAGCATATCAGTCAAACGCATTTGCAAAAAGATAGGTCTAATCATTTCAACAAAGCGCTCAAAATCCTCATCATCCTTTTTCTTGGATGGTTTGGGAGGAAAGGACATGGGTTTCTGAACCTGTGGTTCTCTTTCTTTACCATGCTTCCTAGCAATCAAGTCGTTCTTATCATATCTCTTGTTCTTAGGTTGTGGGTTATCAACAGCAGGTTCAATCTCCACATCCTTATCATTACTAGGTTGAGCATCAACATGAACACCATTATCAATATTATCACTAGGCTCATGTTCATCACCATATTGTGTTTCGCCATCAGAAATAGAGACATCATTTGGATTCTCGGGTGTAACAGCAACAAATTGGCTAGCATGCAAGTTCCTATCATCTTTCTTTTTGTTCCTATTACCAGGATCACTAGGTGCATCAGTGTTAACTCCTTGAGAATCTTGTTCAATTCTCTTAGGATGGCCCTCAGGATACAAATGTTCTTGAGTCATTCTACCACCTCTAGTGACAACTCTAACAGAATTGTCTTTCAACTCATTAAGCAAGTCATTTTGAGCCTTAACTACTTGTTCTACTTGAGTAGTGACCATAGAAGCATGTTTACCCAAAATCTTAAGATCATTGGTATTTCTATCCACACAAGAACTTATATGATTAATCATAAGAGCATTTTGTTCCAATTCTCTGCTAACATAATCATTGAAACTTTGTTGTTTGGCAACGAAGTTAGCAAATTCATCTAAGCATAAGCTAGCAGGTTTATCGTAAGGGATATCACTCTCATTGAATCTACGAAGAGAATTTACCTCTACTACCTGTGTCGGGTTATCAAGACCATGTATTTCTTCAATAGGTGGTAGATTCTTAACATCTTCAGATTTAATACCTTTCTCTTGCATAGATTTCTTGGCTTCTTGCATATCTTCAGGACTAAAGAATAGAATACCTCTTTTCTTCGGAGTTGGCTTCGGAGGTGGTTTGGGAATAGTCCAAGCATTATCATTGCTCAAGATATTATTCAATATAATTCCAGCTTGTTCCACAGTTTGTTCCCTGAAAACACAACCAGCACAACTATCTAGGTGGTCCATAGAAGCATCGGTTAGTCCATTATAAAAGATATAAAGTATTTCAATTTTCTCAAGAGGGTGATAAGGAAAAGCATTAAGTAACTGGACAAGCCTCCCCCAAGCTTGTGGGAGACTCTCTTCTTCAACTTGCACAAAGTTATATATATCCTGCAAGGCTGCTTGTTTCTTATGGGCAGGAAAATATTTCTGAGAGAAGTAGTATATCATATCCTGGGGACTACGCACACAACAAGGAGCAAGAGAAGTAAACCAAGTTTTAGCATCACCCTTTAGTGAGAAAGGAAACAACTTAAGGATATAGTAATGGCGAATTTTTTCCTCATTCGTGAATAGGGTGGCTATATCATTCAGTTTAGTAAGATGTGCTACAACAATTTCAGATTCATAACCAAAGTGATCAACTCAGGATCGACAGAGAATTCATAATCCTTATCAGCAACAAAGATGGGCAAAGTAGCAAACTTAGGATCATATTTCATTCTAGCATTCAGTGATATTTCTTTCCACTTGCGTAATAAATTCTCAAGATCATAGCTATCCTTACAAGCAAGAAAGTCTTCAGCTACCTCTCCCTCCATAACATAACCCTTAGGTATATCACGCAATTCATATCTAGGAGAGCTAGGTCTAACAGGTGTAACAGCAGGTTCCAGTTCAATAATTTCATCAGTTTCAGAAGTGTCATCACATTCAGCAGCAGCTCTAGCAATTTGTGCATCAAGAAATTCACCCAGTGGAAAATCATTATCAAGCAAAGCATCATCATAAGCATCATGGATAGCAGAAGTAGCATCATCAAGCACATGCGACATATCATAATTACCAATAGGTGGTGGTGTCGCAAATTTACCCATAACTGAAGGTGAATTGTAGCGACCCGACTCAATACGAGTCAAGCCTCTGGTGTTTCTGTACCATCCCAAGATCATGCTAGTACACACACAGTACATCAATGTATATATCGAGAGTTCAATCACACAACTTTATTAATCGGATCCCATATAGAGTACTTTATTACAATAAAGAGGCTGAAGGCCAAAAACTCATGAGATATCTAACGAAGACTAGCGGAAGCATCAGGTAGTAGAGTCCATCTGACGCCAGGGCATATCACCGAGCATAGACCGTGACCTCACTCCTGGTCGAAAAAGTACTCTCCCACATAACACGTTGCAGCTGTGTAGGTCAGCATACGGAATATGCCGGCAAGTCATCAAAGAGAGGGGGGGGGGTGAAATAATATCCAACTATTTCTACATGCATATATGGAAGGTGGGGCTATAAGTTTTAGCATAAAGCAAATTTTCTCCTACAACAAGAGAGGGGTGAAAGCAAAACATTACTACATTGTTTGTTGTTAACGAGATGGTCCGCCAACCAATTCTCGTACCCGAATTGTCGATAATTCCCACATCATTATTAAATTGTGTTGAGAGTTCAGGAAAAATTCAATTCCTTCGGCTCAAGTTGTCAATGACCGTGGAGACGGCTAATCGATTAGATTTGGGTAGTCTGCACAGTTTTGCACACGTTCCCCACAAGATTTGATCGCCTCTGAGTATGTCCTCGCACTTCAGGGTGTTTGAAGACCGGATGATCAAAACATGGTCTTTCAACGGGTCCCTCTGATCCCCTGTCGGTGCCCATACAATCCTACCGTTCTTCTACATCTGCTGGCACCACCTGTCCAGAGTCGCCGCGTTGTCCAACCAAGCCAGAGCCCATAATGACTTGTGGCTGTGCAGGTAAGCCTTGGGTCTTGAAGCCTCCGCCCGTCTCTTCGAGCCTGGGTGAAGCTTTCCGCAAGATGTCATGGCACATCTCCAAGCATCCCGGGGTCGTCCACTGGTTTCTCGAGGGAGCCCGTCTAAACCTTCCTTAACCCAGAGTTGCATTGCATCACGAGGTCTTGAAATGTCTTGACTTAACCGGTCTTGGTTATTAAATTATTCTCACATCACTCGTGATAAACTCTCAACTAGAACCCCGTCTACACAAGCATAGCAATATAAAATTTGTCGTCCCGGGCCAAGTAACGAGGTTGTTGGGGTGCCTACCACATGATACTACAACAAGTAACCATCATTTTGAAGTACCTACTCAGCATGCAATTGGGTGTTTGAAGGGTAGAACTACAATGCATAAAACATAGGTAATACATGATCAAATGACTTGCCTTGCTGATAGTTGTCGTTATCGAGCGCTTCTAAGTAGCACGCTTTGCACTCCGGGTGATCTATCTATACAAACAAATACACACCATAAGTACTACAATCATCAACAAGCAAAATAACATCACTAGCATAAAGTGAAAGAATTCACTTCACCTAACAAAGACAGAATCTGTTTTTGATAAAACCCCATGTAAAATTATTTAATTTTTTTTGAAACTTATACTACAGAAATATATAATCAGTAGGAAGCAGTAGCAAAAAGAATCAAATTAAAATCTATTTTTAAACTCCCAGAATAAGCAAAACAAGGTTTAAACTAAATCTGATCTTGTTCAAATTTGAAAATTTCAAACATAGAGAAAGAATATGTTTTTGCAAACTACTGGAAAATTGTGATCTACTGGAACAAGTTTCAACTCCAATGGAGTTATGGATCAAAAGTTATGATCAAAACAATATTAAAACTCTCTCTGTTTTTGGAATTAAAACAGAAAAGAAAACTGAATCTAATCAGACACGGGTACACGTGGCGCTCTCTGATTGGTCCTAGAATCTTTGCTGCGAGGAATTCTAACAGACGGCCGAAAACTAACTAAAACTCTCTGGCTAAAATATAAGTGGAGAAAAACTGGCTAGGTTTTGTTTAAAAGACCGAACGGTTATTTAGTTTCTAATCTACAGCGCTTATCTAAAATCAACGGCTACATGAGGGGTTGGAGAGGTAACTCACAGGGCTGCCGGCTGAGTCTCTTCTCCGGCGAGGCACATAAGAAGTGGTCGACGGGAAGGGCCCTCCGGCGGTCTCCGGCGGCGTCCGAGGTGTCGGGAAGGTGGCGGAGGAGCTCCTCCGACGGATGGCGGCGACGGCGAGGCGAGAGGGAGTCGGGGGCGTCGTGCTCGAGCTTCCCGAGCTCCTGGATTGGCCGAACTCCGGCGAGGGAGCTGCAGTGGCGTGGGGCGACGAGAGCTCGGACTAGGGGAAAAACGGAGCGCGGTGACGATGGGGAACTCGATGGTGGGGTCGGGTGGTGCGGGGAGGCGAGGTGGTGGCCAGGGCGGGGCGGGTTTGCTCCCTGGAGCTTGGCTCCGGCGAGGCAGTAGGGCAGGGGCGGCGAGACGACATGGCGAGGAGGGGAACGGGGTGCGGTGGGGAGGGGGAGTATTTATAGGGGGAGAGAGGGCTCGGGGAAGGCAGGGACTCGCGGATCCAAGCGGGGATCGGCCGGCCGGCGTGGCATGGCAGGGGATCTGGCGGTGGGAAGGAAAGAGAGAGGAGGGAGAGAAGGAAGGAGGAAGAAGGGGCGAGGTGGCGTTTCAGCCAGGGGCCCCACTGGCCAGTGAGAGAAAGGGTAGGGCCAGCTGATCGGTTGGCCGATTCCTAACGGGATCGGATCCCGGGCTAAGGGGGATTGGGCCGATTCGACTATAAAGCGCGTGAGCACTTTCCAAAAAAAAAACATTCCCGATTTTCTATTTTTTCAAAAAACAGAAAGTAAATCAAAATAAAAGGCAAGTAAATAAAATCCTAAAATAGGGGTATTATATACCAAAATTTTCAGAAAAAAATCTCTACACGATTAACATTTTTCGAAGGCAAAAATAAAAACTTTAAAAAATGTTTTTTCGGAAAAACCCCTAAGGTTTTATTTTCTTTTTGGCAATTATTTTCTCCGTAAAACTTTGGTTTTTCTTGGCTCAAATATTTAAAAAAATATTCCTCCATTCTTTCTTGCTTGCAAGAATTATTTGCGGGGTATTTTTTGTGGAAAGAAAAATAGAAAAGCAAGGAGCAAAAATTTAAAGAATTCAAATGCAAACTTTATTGCAAACAAAATGCATCGATGCTTAGCTATATTTGTAAAACATTCCAAAGTAGGAAATTTGGGATGTTACAAACCTACCCACCTTAAGTTAAATCTCGCCCTCGAGATTCAGGTTGGCTAGAAAATAGGTGCGGGTGGTCTCGACGAAGATCCTCTTCTCGTTCCCAGGTGGCTTCTTCCTCGGTGTGGTGGCTCCACAACACCTTGCAGAACTTGATGATCTTGTTGCAGGTAACTCTGTTGGTAGTCTCCAGAATCCTGATGGGTTTCTCCTCATACGTCAGATCACTGTCAAGCTGTATGGCCTCTAGGGGCACTGTATCTCTCAACGGAACATCAGCCATCTCAGCGTGGCATTTCTTCAACTCGAAACATGGAAGACATCATGAACTCCGGACAATCCTTCCGGCAGTTCTAGTTTATATGCAACTTCGCCTCTACGTTCAAGAATTTTGTAGGGGCCAATGAATCGGGGTGCTAACTTTCCTTTCACACCAAATCTCTTGATTCCTCGAAGTGGAGACACCCGAAGATATGCTCGGTCTCCCACTTGGTATGTCACTTCCTTGCGTTTGCTGTCAGCATAACTTTTCTGCCTGGAGTGAGCTATCTTAAGTCGGTCACGAATCAGCTTGACCTTCTCTTCAGAATCTCGGATAAGGTCGGGACCAAAAAGTTGTCGGTCTCCAACTCCATCCCACATCAGTGCTGTTCTGCACCTCCTTCCGTATAAAGCTTCGAAAGGGGCCATCTTCAGACTGGACTGATAGCTATTGTTGTATGAGAACTCGGCATAGGGTAAATTGTCATCCCAGCTAGACCCATAGTCTAGTGCGCAAGCTCTCAACATGTCCTCCAGAATCTGATTGACTCTCTCGGTTTGTCCGTCGGTTTGAGGGTGAAAAGTTGTACTGAACTCCAATCTCGTTCCCAAGGTTTCGTGCAGTTGGTGCCCAAATTTTGATGTGAATCGAGTCCCTCTATCTGACACAATACTCTTTGGTACTCCATGCAGGCATACGATTCTGGTCATATATATCTTGGCCAGCTTGGCACTCGTGTAAGTAGTCTTCACGGGAATGAAGTGAGCTACCTTGGTCAAACGATCGACCACAACCCAGATACAATCATAACCAGAACGGGTCCTGGGTAATCCTGTGATGAAGTCCATACCAAGCTTCACCCATTTCCACTCAGGTATCAGCAGAGGTTGAAGCAATCCTGCTGGCATCTGATGCTCGACCTTTACTCGCTGACAAACATCGCATATTGCTACAAACTCGGCAATGTCCTTCTTCATTCCTGTCCACCAGAAACTTTCTTTCAAGTCCAGATACATCTTGGTGTTGCCTGGATGTATCGAGTAAGGGGAATTGTGGGCCTCCTGAAGTATCAACTCCCTGAGTTTGGGATCATTGGGCACATAGATGCAATCCTCAAACCATACTGTTCCGTGTTCATCCTCACGAAAGCCTTTAGCCTTCCCGTCATTCATTCTCTACTTTATCTCAGCTATCTCCTTCTCTGATTTTTGTGCTTCACGGATCTTTTCGGTCAAGGTGGACTGAATTTCCAGCGTTGCTACAAATCCTCTTGGAACTATTTCCAATTTGAGCTCTCGGAGATCATCGGCTAACTCCTGGGGTAATCCTCCCACTATGAGGGTGTTCACATAACTCTTGTGGCTCAATGCATCGGCTACAACATTTGCCTTGCCTGGGTGATAATGCATTTCATGTCATAGTCCTTGATCAACTCTAGCCATCGT
Source organism: Hordeum vulgare subsp. vulgare (assembly GCF_904849725.1). NCBI lineage: Eukaryota > Viridiplantae > Streptophyta > Magnoliopsida > Poales > Poaceae > Hordeum > Hordeum vulgare. The sequence continues at coordinate 383,728,473 of NC_058524.1, read as the reverse complement.
CTCTGTCTGAGGTTCAACTCTTTCTGCGTGAAGATATATTTCAGGCTCTTGTGATCAGTGTAAACGTCACAACTGTTTTCGATCAGGAAATGTCTCCAGGTCTTGAGAGCGTGCACTATGGCTGCTAGTTCCAAGTCATGCGTGGCATAATTCAGCTCATGGGCCTGAGCTGTCTGGATGCATAGGCTAAAACTTTACCTTCTTGCATGAGCACTCCTCCAAGTCCTTGATGAGAAGCGTCACCGTAAACCTAGAAATCCTTCCGAATGTTCGGCAATATCAGCACTAGGGCTGTAACCAGATGTTTCTTCAACTCTTGAAAACTGGCTTCACATTCCTCAGTCCAAACATACTTGGACTCCTTCTTCAACAACTCTGTCATGGGCTTGGCGATCTTTGAGAAATTCTCAATGAACCTCCGGTAATATCCGGCAAGTCCGAGGAAACTCCGGGTCTCCTTAACTGAAGTGGGTGCTACCCATTCGGTGACAGCTGCGACCTTGGAAGTGTCCACTGCTATTCCTTCTCCTGAAATGACGTGTCCGAGGAATCCAACTTCCTTCAACCAAAATTCACATTTGCTGAACTTCGCATACAGCTGATGCTCTCGGAGTTTCTCCAAAACCAGACGTAAGTGTTCCTTGTGTTCCTCCTCGTTCTTGGAGAATATCAATATGTCATCGATGAACACCGTGACAAACTTGTCCAAGTATTCTATAAATACCTTGTTCATCAGATTCATAAAATATGCCGGAGCATTAGTAAGTCCAAATGACATGACCGTGTACTCATACAGACCATACCGGGTGGTGAAGGCTGTCTTTGGTATATCTTGTTCACGAATTTTCAGCTGATGATACCCGGATCGAAGATCAATCTTGGAGAACACTCGGGCTCCAACTTACTGGTCAAACTGATCGTTGATCATTTGTAAGGGATACTTGTTCTTGATGGTCGCCTCGTTCAATGCACGATAATCGACGACCATTCTCAAAGACTTATCCTTCTTTCAACCAAGAGCACTGGGGCTCCCCAAGGTGAAGAACTCGGGCGAATATACCCTTTGTCCAACAACTCCTTAATTTGCTTCTTCATTTCTTCTAAATCATTTGCGGGCATCCGATAGGGTCTCTTGGATATCGGGGCTGTTCCGGGTAATAGCTCAATCAGGAACTCAATCTCTCTATCCGGTGGGATGCCCGACAATTCTTCCGGAAATACATCTGGGTATTCTTGTACAATCGGTACTTCCTCCTGGACTACTCCCATGAGAGAGTTTACTCGTTTACTCCTTGTCGGGCGCTGGGATACGTACTTAATCCGCTTTTGCTCGGGGGTGGTGAGCAAAATAGACTTAAGGGCACAATCAATATTCCCTTCATACTTGTCCAACCAATCCATGCCTAGGATTACATCCAATCCCCGAGACTCTAATACGATGAGGTCGGTGGGGAACTTATGGTTCCCGATGTTGAGACTCAAAGCATGGCATCCTATCCCGGCTGTCATCATCCCTCCTGGGGAACTGACCTTAATAGGCTGGCTGAGGGTTCTAGTTGGCAAATATACTTTTCCACAACTACCCTTGATATGAATGAATGCGTTGCACCAGAATCAAAAAGTACTAATACTGGACGTGAATTTAGCAAAAACTTACCAACCACAGTATCGGGGTGATCATAGACCTCTTCAACATCAATGTGATTCACCCGAGCTCGAGGAAAAGGATTGGGCTTCTTTGCTGCTGAGTTGCCATTGCCGTTTCCATTTCCCTGCTTGTTCTGGGGACATTCAGTGGCATAGTGTCCCGTCTTCTGACACTTGAAGCAGGTGATGTGATTCAGATTCTTCTGAGTTGGAGCTGAATGATGCTGAGTGCCGGTACCGCCATTCTTGAAGTTTCTGTTGTTGCGGTGGTTCCCATTTCCTCCATGGTTGTGGCCTCCATGGTTGTCCACTGGGTGGTTATGCTGGACGTGTCCTCCAAACTTACCGGATCCAGTCCCGCTATTCCCTGAATAGGGGGTGTAGCGAGGCTTCTGCTGAGTGCCGGAGTTGAACTTCCCATTGCCATACTTCCGCTTGCGGTTCTCCATCTGCTGATGTTTCCCCTCCAAGATGAGGGCCTTATCTACTCCTGGTAGTTTTTGAAGTTGGCTATAGTCAGCTGAATGCTCAGCTCATCATTGAGTCCCTCCAAGAACTTTTCCTTCTTGGCCGCATCATCGGCCACATCTCCAGGTGCATAACGGGCGAGCATGCTGAATTCATCAACATACTGAGCCACAGAGCGATTTCCCTGGCGTAAGTTGGAAAACTCACGCTTCTTCAGACTCATGGCCCCAGCTGAGACATGAGCGGTGCGGAAGGCTTGTTTGAACTGCTCCCAAGTGACTCCAACAATGGGGTATGTGGTGGTGTAGTTCTCCCACCATGCAGCTGCAGGGCCTTCAAGTTGATGCGCGGCAAAGCGCACCTTCTCAGCTTCAGTACAACGAGCAGTGATTAGTTCCCGCTCGATCTTGCGGAGCCAATCATCTGCCACAATGGGCTCAATGCTGCTGGAGAAAGTCGGAGGGTTCAACCTCAGGAAACGGGTGAGATTTTCGGCCTGGGGTAGATGATGTTTGTTGTTATTGTTCTAGTTCTTGATGATCAGCTGCATCAGGGTATTCTGTTGCTGAATCAACTGATTGAGTTCCGGCGGGAAGTTGGAAGCAGGGTCACGTCTCGGAGGCATCTGGTGTTTGTAGAGGGGTGAGATTAGCATAGAACAATGGTCTAAAGAGTAATTACACTACCCATATGAAATGCAACAAACAAGTATCACACCACACATTTTATTCAATACCATCACAAAAGGTTCACACACGGGGATACAAGTTTCGATAACCTAAACATCGGCCTAAGCGTTCGACGATAAGATAAATTGGTGGACTAGTCTAAGTGTCCTCCTCAGAAAAACATGGTGGTGGGTCCTTCGGTGGAGCTTGCTTCATAGTCCTCCTCATTGCTGATCAAGGGGGCTACGTCTCCTTCGGGATGAAGGTTCTCGCCCATGTCCAGTTCTTCCTCCAGATATGCGACACGAGTCTTCAGCTTCTCGATCCTCTCCAAGAAGTCCTTCACCTCCAATTCGTGCTCATAGTGGGATTCCCGGGCTGCTTCTTTGAGTTCGAGTTCGCGGAGCGACAATTGCTTGATCTTCCTGGCGTCCAGAATCACACAATGCTCTAGAGTCCCGCTGTGCTTCTCCAAGGTCTGGGCATAGGACAGGAGAGCATCCTTGGTCTTGCTTGAGATGATTTCTCCATCTTCTCCTCCCCGGGATACCGTGAATAGGTCCGGTGAAATAGGGCAGCCTCTGTACACTTCTTTGATACGTCCGAGTGCACAATGGACCGCCGTGTCCCTTCCGAGAATCCAGCTGGGTGCGATGAACTTGAAGTCCACAGGCTCAGTGCGTGGCTCGAATGTCCGTTCGGGGACGTGCACCTCAATCCTGTAGCGTGAATCCTCCGGGTAATACGAAGTAGGCTTCCCTATGATAGTCGACAGAGCAAACCTCAAGTCCTTGGTGATCTGCATCAGCTCCTTTCCGAAAGGCATAGTGGCGTCGGGCTGGCAAAACTCCGTGAACTTAACGGGGATGAAGGTGGCCATCTAAAACATTGGAAAATCGTAGAGAAGTCAGAAATGATCAGAAGAGGAAATAGAAGATTTATAGACATAATAAAATAGTTTTCTTCCTAAGGCTTTTCCATTCCTAGAGGTTACGTCCTACGGTCAGCGTGTGCTCTGATACCATTTCTGTAGAGACCCGACTCAATACGAGTCAAGCCTCTGGTGTTTCTGTACCATCCCAAGATTATGCTGGTACACACACAGTACATCAATGTATATATCGAGAGTTCAATCACACAGCTTTATTAATCAGATCTCATATAGAGTACTTTATTACAATACTAAATTACAATAAAGAGGCTGAAGGCCAAAAACTCATGAGATATCTAACAAAGACTAGCGGAAGCATTAGGTAGTAGAGTCCATCTGACTCCAGGGCATATCACCGAGCGTAGACCGTGACCTCACTCCTGGTCGGAAAAGTACTCTGCAACATAACACGTTGCAGCCATGTAGGTCAGCATATGGAATATGCTGGCAAGTCATCAAAGAGAGGGGGGTGAAATAATATCCAACTATTTCTACATGCATATATGGCAGGTGGGGCTATAAGTTTTAGCATAAAGCAAATTTTCTCCTACAACAAGAGAGGGCTGAAAGCAAAACATTACTACATTGTTTGTTGTTAATGCGATGGTTCCGCGAACCAATTGTCGTACCCGAATTGTTGATAGTTCCCACATCATTATTAAATTGTGTTGAGAGTTAAGGAAAAATTCAATGCCTTCGCCTCAAGTTGTCCATGACCGTGGACACGGCTAATCGATTAGGTTTGGGTACTCTGCAAAGTTTTGCACACGTTCCCCACAAGATTTGATCACCTCCGAGTATGTCCTCGCACTTCAGGGTGTTTGAAGACCGGATGATGAAACCATGGTCTTTCAATGGGTCCCTCTGATCCCCTGTCGATGCCCATCCAATCCTACTGTTCTTGTACATCTGCTAGCACCGCCTGTCCAGAGTCGCCGTGTTGTCCAACCAAGCCAGAGCCCATAATGACTTGTGGCTGTGCAGGTAAGCCTTGGGTCTTGAAGCCTCCGTCCGTCTCTTCGAGCCTGGGTGAAGCTTTCCGCAAGATGTCATGGCACATCTCCAAGCATCCCGGGGTCATCCACTGGTTTCTCCAGGGAGCCCGTCTAAACCGTCCTTCACCCAGAGTTGCATTGCATCACGAGGTCTTGAAAAGTCTTGACTTAACCGGTCTTGGTTATTAAATTATTCTCGCATCACTCGTGATAAACTCTCAACCAGAACCCCGTCTAAACAAGCATAGCAATATAAAATTTGTCATCCTAGGCCATGTAACGGGGTTGTTGGGGTTCCTACGACATGATACAACAAGTAACCATCATTTCCAAGTACCTACTCAGCATGCAATTGGGTGTTTGAAGGGTAGAACTACAATGCATAAAACATAGGTAATACATGATCAAATGACTTGCCTTGCTGATAGTTGTCGTTATCGAGCACTTCTAAGTAGCATGCTTCGCACTCCGGGTGATCTATAGATATAAAAAAAATACACACCATAAGCACTACAATCATCAACAAGCAAAATAACATCACTAGCATAAAGTTGCTATGGCATAAAGTGAAAGAATTCACTTCACCTAACAAAGACAGAATTTGTTTTTGATAAAACCCCAAGTATAATTATTTAAAAAATTTGAAACTTATACTACAGAAATATATAATCACTAGGAAGCAGTAGCAAAAAGAATCAAATTAAAAGCTATTTTTGAACTCCCAGAATAAGCAAAACAAGGTCTAAACTAAATCTGATCTAATTCAAATTTGAAAATTTCAAACATAGACACGTAATATGTTTTTGAAAACTACTGGAAAATTTTGATTTACTGGAACAAGATTCAACTCCATTGGAGTTATGGATCAAAAGTTATGATCAAAACAAAATTAAAACTCTCTCTGTTTTTGGAATTAAAACAGAAAAGAAATCTGAATCTAATCGGACAGGGGTACACGTGGCGCTCTCTGATTGGTCCTAGAATGTTTGCTGCTAGGAATTCTAACAAACGGCCGAAAACTAACTAAAACTCTCTGGCTAAAATATAAGTGGAGAAAAACCGGCTCGATTTTGTTTAAAAGATCGAAGGGTTATTTAGTTTCTAATCTACATCGCTTATCTAAAATCAATGGCTACAGGAGGGGTTGGAGAGGTAACTCACAGGGCTGCCGGCTGAGTCTCTTCTCCGGCGAGGCAGAGAAGAAGTGGTCTACTGGGAGGGCCCTCCGGCGGCGTCCGAGGTGTCGGGGAGGTAGCGGAGGAGCTCCTCCGACGGATGGCGGCGACGGCGATGCGAGAGGGAGTCGGGTGTGTCGTGCTCGAGCTTCCCGAGCTCTTGGAATGGCCGAACTATGGCGAGGGAGCTGCTGTGGCGAGAGCTTAGGCTAGGGGAAAACGGAGCGCGGTGACGATGGGGAACTCGATTGTGGGGTCGGGTGGTGCGGGGAGGCGAGGTGGTGGCCGGGGCGGGTTGGGGTTGCTCCCTAGAGCTTGGCTCCGGCGAGGCAGCAGGGCAGGGGCGGCGAGACGGCATGGCGAGGAGGGGAACGGGGTGCGGTGGGGAGGGGGAGTATTTATAGGGGGAGAGAGGGATCGGGGAAGGCAGGGACTCGCGGATCCGAGCGGGGATTGGCCGGCCGGCGTGGCATGGCAGGGGATCTGGCGGTGGGAAGGAAAGAGAGAGGAGGGAGAGAAGAAAGGAGGAAGAAGGGGCGAGGTGGCGTTTCGGCCAGGGGCCCCATTGGCCAGCGAGAGAAAGGGGAGGGCCGGCTGATCAGTTGGCCGATTCCTAACGGGATCGGATCCCGGGCTAAGGGGGATTGGGCCGATTCGGCTATAAAGCGCCTCAACACTTTCCAAAAAAAACATTCCCGATTTTCTATTTTTTCAAAAAACAGAAAGTAAATCAAAATAAAAGGCAAGTAAATAAAATCCTAAAATAGGGGTATTATATACCAAAGTTTTCAGAAAAAAATCTCTACACGATTAACATTTTTCGAAGGCAAAAATAAAAACTTTAAAAAAATGTTTTTTCAGAAAAACCCCTAAGGTTTTATTTTCTTTTTGGCAATTATTTTCTCCATAAAACTTTGGTTTTTCTTGGCTCAAATATTTTCAAAAATACCCCTGATTTGGGAGGGTCATATTCCTCCACTCTTTCTTGCTTGCAAGAATTATTTGCGGGGTATTTCTTGTGGGAAGAAAAATAGAAAAGCAAGGAGCAAAAATTTAAAGAATTCAAATGCAAACTTTATTGCAAACAAAATGCATAGATGCTTAGCTATATTTGTAAAACATTCCAAAGTAGGAAATTTGGGATGTTACATGAAACAAGTGTAGAGCTAGATGGCAGTTCCTTACCTGTCCTCGTAGTTGAGGGTAAGACTTCAGTTTTTGGATCTCTCGGATTCCTCATTGTGATCAATAGACGTAAATCCCAAGTGACTCAGAGAATAGAGCTCTGTTCCCCGGCAATGGCGCCAGAAAAAGGTCTTGATAACCCACAAGTATAGGGGATCGCAACAATTTTCGAGGGTAGAGTATTTAACCCAAATTTGTTGGTTCGACACAAGGGGAGACAAAGAATATTATCAAGTATTAGCAGTTGAGTTGTCAATTGAACCACACCTGAAAGACTTAGTATCTGCAAAAAAGTTTCAGTAGCAAAGTAGTATGATAGTAACGGTAGCGGCGATAACAGTAGCAGTAGTGACAACAGTAGCGGTAAAGTAACTTAGCAAGGACCTGTAGGAAAAGCTCGTAGGCATTGGATCGGTGATGGATTGTTATGTGGGATGACATTCATCATGTAAAAGTTATAACATAGGGTGATATGTAACTAGCTCCAGTTCGTCAATGTAATGTAGGCATGTATTTCGTATTTAGTCATACGTGCTTATGGAAAAGAACTTGCATGGCATCTTTTGTCCATCCCTCCCGTGGAAACGGGGTCCTAATGGGAACTAAGGGATATTAAGGTCTCCTTTTAATTGAGAATCGGAACAAAGCATTAGCACATAGTGAATACATTAACTCCTCATACTATTGTCATCTCCGGGAGTGGTTCCGGCTATTGTCACTCCGGGGTTGACGGGTCATAACAGATAGTAGGTGGTGTTAGCAGATCCCTCGCAATCGCTAGAAAAATGTTGTTCTCGAGTGCTCAACAATTAGAAATTGTCTTGCAATAGACCACCAGCGCGTGGGATCGAGGGAGTTTTCGAGGGTAGAGTATTCAACCCAAATTTGTTGATTCGCACGATGGGAAGTGAAAGTATATTCTCAAGTATTAGCAGCTGAATGTGTCAGATTCAACCACACGTGAAAGATTAGTATCTGCAAGAAAAGTGTCAACAACAAAGTAGTATGATAACAACGGTGCCAGAAACGATCTGTTGACAAGGCAGACTATTCCTAACTGCCGTATCAATGGCGCCAGAAGTTACCCGTAGACGGGAAATAGTCTTTTCCCGGCAACATCGAGAGAACAAGTATTGTAGCAGGTAGCAGTGGTGTAAAGTAGCAGAAGTGGCAAGGAACAACAGTAGTGACAACAGTAGCAAGTAGCAACAGTAGCAAGTAACGACAGCAGCAGGTAACAGTAGCAGCAACAGTAGTAACAGCAGGAGAGCAAAACAATTAACAACATAAGTGGGACAAACTCGTAGGAAATGGGTTGGTGATTTGTTTGGATGATATTCATCATGCAACAGTTATTACACGGAGAGATATGTGGCTAGCTCTCGTTCGTCAACGTCATGTCGGCATGCATTCCGTGTGTCGTCATACGTGCTTAGGGAAAAGAACTTGCATGACATTTATTGTCCATCCCTCCTGTGGAAGCGGGGTCCATAAGGAAACTACGGGATATTAAGGTTCTCCTTTTAATAAAGAACCGGACCAACGCATTAGCACTTGGTGAACACATGAACTCCTTAAACTATGGTCATCACCGGAAGTGGTTCTGGTTATTGTCACTCCGGGGTTGCCGGGTCATAACACATAGCAGGTAACTACAACTTGCAAGATCGGATCTAAAACACACATATATTGGTGACAACATAATAATTTCAGATCAGAAATCATGGCACTCGGGATCTAGTGACAAGCATTAAGCATGGCAAAGTAGTAGCAACAGCAATCTCAGAACATAGTGGATACTAGGGATCAATCCCCTTCAAAACTAACTCGATTACATGATAGATCTCATCCTACTCATCACCGCCCAGCGAGTCTACGAATATATTACTCACGATCGATGAAGAGCTTCATGGAATTTGAGAGGGAAGAAGGTTGATGATGACGATGGCGACGATTTCCGCTCTCCGGAGCCCAAAACGGACTCCAGATCTGCCCTCCAGATGAAGAACAGGATGTGGTGGCGCCTCCGTATCGCAAACGCGACGAAATCTTCTCTCTTGATTTTTTCTGGGACGAAAGTGAATTTATAGAGCTGAGTTTGGGGGCGGCAGAGCCACGTGGGCCCTACAAGCTTGCTGGCCGCCACCAGGGGTGGGGGTGGGTGGGTGGCGGCTATAGGGCTTCTGGCGCACAGCCATCCTCTCTGGTGGATCTTTGCGCACGTATTTTTTATATTCTCCAGAAATATTCTCCGTAATTTTTCAGGATGTTCCGAGAACTTTCATTTCTGCACAAAAACAACACCAAGGCAATTATGCTGAAAACAACGTTAGTCCAGGTTAGTTCCATTCAAATCATGCAAATTAGAGTCCAAAACAAGGGCAAAAGAGTTTGGAAAAGTAGATACGATGAAGACGTATCAACTCCCCCAAGCTTAAAACCTTGCTTGTCCTCAAGCAACTCAGTTGACAAACTGAAAGAGAAAGAAAAACTTTGACAAACTCTGTTTGATCTTGTTGTTGCAACTATGTCTAACTCATAACCAGAATTTCAGCAAGATCACAAGTTGACCACATAAGCAAGTGACACAAAGGTCTCACGGTAAACTAATATCAATGGCATAATCAGCTAACGTGCAAATAATAATGAGTTTCAAATACCAACAATTCAATCAAAACAAGCATGAAGCAATATGAATAGGTGGTATCTCGCTAGCTCTTTCTGAGACCGCAAAACATAAATGCAGAGCACTTTCAAAGATAAAGGGGTGACTAAACTTTGTAATTCATAGCAACGAAGATCCAGTCATAGTCATACTCAATATCAATAAAAAGAAAAGCATAAAAATGACAGAGGTGCTCTCTAATTGGTGCTTATATAAGAAGAAGATGACTCAACAGGAAAATAAATAGACAGGCCCTTCGCAGAGGGAAGCATTGATTTGCAGAGATGCCAGAGCTCAAGCTTTGAAAACAGAGATAATAATTTTGGGTGGCATGTTTTCATTGTCAACGCAATAACCAAGAGTTCTCAATATCTTCCATGCTACGCATGCTATAGGCAGTTCCCAAACAGAAAAGTAAAGTTTTAACTCCCCCACCACCAATCAATCACACTCCACGACGAGCCAAATCCTCGGGTACCATCCATACTAACATCAATCATAGGGGAGTCTTGTTTTACAGTTATGTTTTCGATTTAGGCGTGGAACCGGGCATTCCAATTACTGGCCCCTTTCTCGTGAATGACAGTGAATAAACACATGTCGAAGATAACACGCCTAACATGGAAGATATCAATAGCCCCCTGTCACCACATGAGCGGTTCGGGCATGCAAAACAGATTATTTCTTGAAGGTTTAGAGAATGGCACATGCAAATTTACATGGAACGGCAGGTAGATACCGCAAATAGGTAGGTATGGTGGACTCTCATGGAAAAACTTTTGGGTTTATGGAAGTGGATGCACAAGCAGTATTCCGCTTAGTACAAGTGAAGGCTAGCAAAAGACTGGGAAGCGACCAACTAGAGAGCGACAACAGTCATCAGGATGCAATGAGTTTGACTAACATTGAGTGCAAGCATGAACAGGATATAAATCACCATGAACACGAACATCATAGAGGCTATGTTGATTTTGTTTCAAGTACATGCATGAACATGCGCCAAGTCAAGCCACTTGAATCATTCAAAGGAGAATACCATCCTATCATACTACATCATAGTCATCTCAAAATCTATGCTGGCATTCAAGACAAACCATTATAAGCTCTCAGCTAGTTAAGCATGGCTCAGAAACTATGATCTCTAAGTTGTTATTGCAAGCATGGTTATCTCACAGCAAAGCTGAATCAGGCATGACAAGCTATTCATATTTACAAAAACAAAATAGATAGAGTTCATACCAGCTTTTCCAGTCTCAGTCACTTCATCATATATCATCATTATTGCCTTTCACTTGCACGATCGAACTATGTGAACAATAATAAGAGTGCTCGTGCATTGGACTAAGCTGAATCTGCAGGCAAACAAAAAGGACAAGACAAAGTAATATGGCTCTTTGAAAGCTAAACAGGTATGCATGCAAGAGCCACTAAACATTGTAACCAATATCTTCTACGTTGACCCAAAGAAAAAGAAAACTATTTACACGGGAAAACTCCCAACAAGGAAAAGAAGAAATAAAAATCTTTTTGGGTTTTCTCAAAAGGACACAAAACAAGAAAACGAAAATAAACTAGTATGGATAATAAGTGGCAAAGTGTAAACACCGACTGACAAAGTGAAAGCATAAGCATGAATGTAAGGTTGGTGAGCATACGTACTCCCCTAAGCTTAGGCTTTTGGCCTAGCTTGGTCCACTCCCATGGTGGGAAATAACCAGCTCCGAGATACTCCGGAGCAGACTGTGGATGCCACTGCTGTGTGAGCTCCTATGGCTCCCACTGATAAATTGGCGTATGGTACTCGACTGGTGGCTCGGGCACGAGTACCTCTGGTTGGGCCAAGCCCCAATATGCGTAGATGTCCGAGGGCATAATAGTGTACCTGCCTGCATGAAGATCGAACAAAGAAGGAGCAGGCAAAGTAATAGTCTCTTGAGTAACCTGACTAAATACCAGGTTATAAATCATCCGTCTAGTAGCATCTCTATCTAGAAAATCATGGCGAACCATGCTGTCATAATCCAAATATTTCTCAGGGAGAAGCATCTCTCCTTCCCCCCCTAGTCTAACGGGTATCTCAAAGTGTCTGGCAAGACGGGTAGCATAGATACCTCCATAGACGACACCCTTGGAACAGTTGGTATTCAACCGCTAGGCTACTATAGCACCTAGGCTATAAGTCTTATCTTTATAAAGGCCTTCGCGCAAAGTCGCAAGGTCTAGAGAGCTAAGTGATCCAACCTCCCCATGGCCAATCAAACATTTTCCCACAAATAATGAGAAGTACCGAAGCACAAGAAAATGTATGCTAGCAATTCTAGCACGAGACACTCCTCTCTCCTCTCCAACAACAATAGTACCTATGAAATCCTCCAAGTCCAGTGGATGAGGGTCACGGATATCCCCAACATAAGGTAATTTGCATACATTGCAAAAATCCTGTAGTGTCATGCACTGGGGGATGTCGTATAACATGAACTCAACCATGGGAGGATTCTTCCTCGGATAAAAGTTGAAGCTTTGAACAAAAATATTGGCGAGGAGGAGGTATTGTGAGCACTTATCTTCAACGAACGCAGTAAGACCTGCATTCTCCACCAAGTAATAAAAGTCTTCATAAAGCCCAGCGGCATGCAAAAATTCATCACTTGGACACTCGCACGCTCAAACTTCCGTGACTCGAGGAACCATGTACTTGGGGTGGTTCTTCTTATCCTCCTTGGGGTTACGGCTTGAAGAGCCTCTTAAGAACCTCCTCATCTTTTTCCTTTTTTAGCTCTGAAAAATTCTGAAATTTTTAGAGACTTTGAAAGAAAAGTGAGTAAGAATTAAGCCAACTCGTAGCAACTACTCCTACTAGTGCCTAGAGACCGTATCACGCGCTAAAACTACTTGGGACCAGCTAAAATCAACATTTCTAGCTCAAGAACAGGGTCACCAAGGTAGCAAGAATACGCGAAGGATAAAGCACTAGAGCAAAAACTAATTGGACCAATGGAGGAGTCACTTACCAAGTAGTAATTTCCCCAAAACGGTTCGTAGAATGGTGCTTTGAGCAAGGAGATCGAAAATCACAGCCAAATGAGCAAGAACACGGGTTTGAGCTGCGAAACAATTTTTCTGGAGGTGGAAGAAGAGGATGGGAGCTGGAATGAGTGGAGGGGGTCCTGTGGTCCCCACAAGCTTGGTAGCCGCCACCAGGGGGGCTACATGGCTTGTGGCCCACTTGTGTGGCCCCCAGGCCAGCTCTCAGTCCCAGTATTTTTCAAATATTCCAGAAAAAATCATACTAGATTTTCAGGGCCATCGGAGAAGTTTTATTTTCGGAGTATTTTTCTCCGGGACGCTAAAACAAAAAATAGGAAAAACTAAACCAAATCTATCATTTTTCTTCTAAGCAACAGAAAGTGAAAGCTTAAAACAGAGGTATGTGACTCTTTGATTCATCCATTTCATGGTCATCGAAAGAAATCCATCAATGGGGTTGATCAAACCCTCATGACAAAACCTTCTCGAATCGCAAAAGAGAACGGAGAATTTTCGAATAGCCACTAAGTCACCTCAATGGGATATGTATCTCCCCAACAAGCATATCATACTTCATCTTGACGTGAGGAATAGGGCATTCAAAGCTCCCAATAAGAATCGATGAAGTCTTTTCGATAGCATTGATGCAATGTACTTGATCTCGTTTCTTCGGAGAGTGCATTGTATGCTCATTACCGTTGACATGGAAAGTGACATTGCCTTTGTTGCAATCTATGACAGCCCATGCAATGTTTAAAAAGGGTCTTCCGAGGATGACAGCCATGGCATCGTCCTCGGGAATATCCAAGATAACAATGTCTATTAAGATAGTGGTGTTAGCAACCACAACAGGCACATCCTCGCAAATGCCGATAGGGAAAGCAGTTGATTTGTCATCCATTTGCAGAGAAATTTCAGTCGGTGTCAACTTATCCAGTTCAAGTCTACGATAAAGAGAGAGCGGCATAACGCTAACACCGGCTCCAAGGTCACATATGGCAGTTCTTATGTAGTTTCCTTTAATGGAGCAAGGTAGAGTGGCCACTCCGGGATCACCAAGTTTCTTAGGAGTTCCACCTTTGAAAGTGTAATTGGCAAGCATGGTGGAGATGTCAAGATCTGGTATCTTCCGTTTATTGGTCACGATATCTTTCATGTACTTGGCATATGGAGACATTTTGAGCATATCAGTTAACCGCACCTGCAGAAAGACGGGTCTTATCATCTCAATGAAGTGCTCAAAATCCTCATCATCCTTTTTCTTGGATGGCTTAGGAGGAAAGGGCATAGGTCTCTAAACCCATGGCTCCCTTTCCCTACAATGCTTCCTAGCAGTGAAGTCATTCTTATCGTATCTCTTAGGTTGTGGGTTATCAAGATTAACCGTAGATTCAATCTCCACATCCTCATCATTGCTAGGTTGAGCATTATTATGAACATCGCTGTCCATATTGTCACCAGGTTCATGTTCATCACCAGATTGTGTTTCTGCATCAGATGTAGAAATATCATTAGGTTCTTCAAGTGTGACAGTATTTGGTGAACTGGCATGTAGGTTTCTATCATCCTTCTTCTTCTCCTTAGGATGACTGGGTGTATCAGCATTAATTCCTTGAGAATCTTGATCAATTCTCTTAGGATGGCCTTCAGGATACAAAGGTTCCTGAGTCATTTTGCCGCCTCTAGTAATGACCGTGACAGAGTTGTCATTTAATTCATTGAGCAAGTCATTCTGAGCTTTAAGTACTTGTTCTACCTGAGTAGTAATCATAGAGGCATGTTTACTCAAAAGCTTCAGATCATTGACATTTCTGTCTACACAAGCACTTAAATGGCAAAGCATACGAGTACTTTGTTCCAATTGTCTGCTAACATAATCATTGAAACTCAGTTGTTTGGCAACAAAGTTGTCAAATTCATCAAAGCATAGGCTAGCAGGTTTGTCAAAAGGAATATCACTCTCATCAAACCTATGCAGAGAATTCACTTCTACTACTTGTATCGGGTTATCGAGAGCATGGATCTCTTCGATATGTTATAGATTTTTGTCATCTTCAGATCTAATGCCTTTCTCTTGCATAGATTTCTTGGCTTCTTGCATATCTTCGGGACTGAGGAATAGAATACCTCTTTTCTTAGGAGTTGGCTTAGGGGGTGGTTCGGGAATAGTCCAAGCATTATCGTTGATCAAGATGTTATTCAGAAGGATCTCAGCTTGTTCGATAGTTCGTTCCCTAAAAACACAACCGGCACAACTATCTTGGTGGTCTCTGGAGGCATCGGTAAGTCCGTTATAGAATATATCAAGTATCTCGTTCTTCTTAAGAGGGTGACCAGGCAAAGCATTCTGTAGTTGGATGAGCCTCCCCCAAGCTTGTGGGAGACTCTCTTCTTTGAGTTGAGCAAAGTTGTATATTTCCTACAAGGCAGCTTGCTTCTTATTGGCAGGGAATTATTT
The DNA here is from genome assembly GCF_904849725.1 of Hordeum vulgare subsp. vulgare. Taxonomy (NCBI): domain Eukaryota; kingdom Viridiplantae; phylum Streptophyta; class Magnoliopsida; order Poales; family Poaceae; genus Hordeum; species Hordeum vulgare. Next base: position 383,713,254 of record NC_058524.1, on the reverse strand, counting down.
CTCACAGAAGTAATAGACCATATCCTAGGGACTACTCACACATCGAGGAGCAAGAGAAGTGAACCAGGCTTTAGCGTCATCCTTTAGAGAGAAAGGGAACAACTTAAGGATATAATAATAGCGGATCTTCTCCTCACTAGTGAAAAGGGTGGCTATATCGTGTAGTTTGGTAAGATGGGCTACGCCCGTCTCACACTCATAACCGTGGAAAGGATCAGATTCGACTAGAGAGATTATCTCAGGGTCGACAGAGAATTCATAATCCTTGTCGGTGATAAAGATAGGTGAAGTGGCAAACTTCGGGTCGTATTTCATCCTAGCTTTCAGAGATTTTTCCTTCCACTTGAGAAGTAATTTCTCAGCGTAATAGGCATCCTTACACGTAAGAAAATCCTCAGCTATCTCTCCCTCCATAACGTAACCCTCAGGTATATCAGGCAATTCATATCTAGGAGAGCTAGATCTAACAGGAGCAAAAGCAGGTTCTATCTCAATAGTATCGGCAGTTTTAGAAGCATCACGAGCATTGGCAGTAACTCTAGCAATATGAGCATCAAGGAATACCCCTAGTGGCACATCAGGAAAAGTAGAATCTCTAGCAGTATCAAGCATAGCATCATCAGGCAAAACAGTATCAGGCATAGCATCTCTAGCAGTATTAGGCATAGCATCTCTAGCAGTATCAGGCATAACATCATAAGCATCATCAAGCACAGGCGACATATCAAGACTTCTAGCAGGAGGTGATGTCGCAAACTTACTCATAACTGAAGTTGAATCAAGTGCAGAGCTAGATGGTAGTTCCTTACCTCCCCTCGTAGTTGATGGCAAAACTCTGGTTTTTGGATCTTTCAGATTCTTCATAGTAATCAGTAGATATAAATCCCAAGTGACTCAGAAAATATAGCAATCGTCTCCCCGGCAACGGCGCCAGAAAAATGTTGTTAGCAGATCCCTCGCAATGGCTGGAAAATGATGTTCTCAATTGCACAACAATTAGAAATTGTCTTGCAATAGCCCACCAACGCGTGGGATCGAGGCAGTTTTCGAGGGTAGAGTATTCAACCCAAATTTGTTGATTCGCACGACGGAAAGTGAAAGTATATTCTCAAGTATTAGCAGCTGAATGTGTCAGATTCAACCACACCTGAAAGATTAGTATCTGCAAGCAAAGTGTCAACAGCAAAGTAGTATGATAACAACGGTCCCAGAAACGATCCGTTGACAAGGCAGACTATTCCTAACTGTCATATCAATGGCGCCAGAAGTTTCCTGTAGACGGGAAATAGTCTTTTCACGGCAACGTCGAGAGAACAAGTATTGTAGCAGGTAGCAGCGGTGTAATGAGTAGCAGTAGTGGCAAGGAACAGCAGTAGTGATAGCAGTAGTGGCAAGGAACAACAGTAGTGACAGCAGTAGCAAGTAGCAACAGTAGCAAGTAACAACAGCAGCAGGTAACAGTAGCAGCAACAATAGTAACAACAGCAGAGCAAAACAAGTAACAGCAACAGAGCAAAAACAAGTAACAGAAGCAGCAGGACAAACTCGTAGGAAATGGGTTGGTGATTTGTTTGGATGATATTCATCATGCAACAGTTATTACACAGAGAGATATGTGGCTAGCTCTCGTTCGTCAACGTCATGTCGGCATGCATTCCGTGTGTCGTCATACGTGCTTAGGGAAAAGAACTTGCATGACATTTATTGTCCATCCCTCCTGTGGAAGCGGGGTCCATAAGGAAACTACGGGATATTAAGGTTCTCCTTTTAATAAAGAACCGGACCAACGCATTAGCACTTGGTGAACACATGAACTCCTTAAACTATGGTCATCACCGGAAGTGGTTCTGGTTATTGTCACTCCGGGGTTGCCGGGTCATAACACATAGTAGGTAACTACAACTTGCAAGATCGGATCTAAAACACACATATATTGGTGACAACATAATAATTTCAGATCAGAAATCATGGCACTCGGGATCTAGTGACAAGCATTAAGCATGGCAAAGTAGTAGCAACAGCAATCTCAGAACATAGTGGATACTAGGGATCAATCCCCTTCAAAACTAACTCGATTACATGATAGATCTCATCCTACTCATCACCGCCCAGCGAGTCTACGAATATATTACTCACGATCGATGAAGAGCTTCATGGAATTTGAGAGGGAAGAAGGTTGATGATGACGATGGCGACGATTTCCGCTCTCCGGAGCCCAAAACGGACTCCAGATCTGCCCTCCAGATGAAGAACAGGATGTGGTGGCGCCTCCGTATCGCAAACGCGACGAAATCTTCTCTCTTGATTTTTTCTGGGACGAAAGTGAATTTATAGAGCTGAGTTTGGGGGCGGCAGAGCCACGTGGGCCCCACAAGCTTGCTGGCCGCTACTAGGGGGCGCGGCTACAGGGCTTGTGGCCCACTCGCCCATCCCCTCCGGTGGATCTTTGCGCAGGTATTTTTCATATTTTTCATAAATATTCTCCGTAAATTTTCAGGACGTTCCGAGAACTTTCATTTCTGCACAAAAACAACACCAAGGCAATTCTGCTGAAAACAACGTCAGTCCACGTTAGTTCCATTCAAATCATGCAAATTAGAGTCCAAAACAAGGGCAAAAGAGTTTGGAAAAGTAGATACGATGAAGACGTATCAGGTGGCTACAACTTGCAAGATAGGATCAAGAACACACATATATTGATGAAAACATAATAGGTTCAGATCTGAAATCATGGCACTCGGGCCCAAGCGGCAAGCATTAAGCATAGCAAAGTAGTATCAACATCAATCTTAGAACATACTGGATACTAGGGATCAAACCCCGTCAAAACTAACTCGATTACATGATAGATCTCATCCAACCAATAAGCGTCCAACAAGCCTACGATGAGATTACTCACGAACGATGAAGAGCGTGATGGAATTGGCGATGAAGGATGATTGGTGATGACGACGACGTCGATTTCCCCACTCCGGAGCCCAGAACGGACTCCAGATCTACCCTCCTGAGGAAGAACAGGTGGTGGTGGAGGCTCCGTGTCGTGAAACACGATGAACTCTTCTCTCTTAATTTTTTCTGGGCGAGAGAGAATATATAGAGCTGGAGTTGGAGGCTGCGGAGCCACGTGGGCCTCACAAGCGTGCTAGGCGCGCCCTAGGGGGGCGCCTCCTGGGCTTGTGGGCTCCTGGCTCCGTGTCTTCAGGTAATTCTTGCGCCAGTATTTTTTATATATTCCACATAAAGTCTTCGTAGATTTCCAGGTCATTCCGAGAACTTTTATTTCTGCGCAAAAACAACACCATGGCAATTCTGCTGAAAACAATGTCAGTCCGGGTTAGTTCCATTCAAGTCATGCAAATTAGAGTCCAAAACAAGGGCATAAGTGTTTGGAAAAGTAGATACGATGGAGACGTATCAGGCATCACATCATACACGACATCCCAACCCTTAAGATGTGCCTTCTTTTGACATGTGTACTTGAGATAGAAAACTTGTGTCGCCTGTTGAGCCAAAATATATACATCCTCGCATTCTAATTTGCTATCTTGTTGAATTTCGACTATCCCAATATCATCTCTCCGCCTAACCTTCTCTAGATCGAACCAATGGCATTTGAAGACAACGACTTTTGGGGGATTTGCCCCAAAGCAATGTAGTTCATATATTTCATCATGTATTCCATAATACTCAACTCCATTGCAAACAGTTGACACTCCGGTGTTTCTTGATTTTAGAACGACCCGATGTTCCTCATTCTCATGTGTGTGGAATCGATACCCATTGATGTAGTATTTGTCGAACGTACCGACCTTATAGTCCAAGCCATTAACAACTTGTTTCAACTCTTTGTCCAATATTGGCGTACCCTACAAGTTTAAGCGGGAAGGATCGGTGTATTAGTCGCACGCAATACCAAGTTAAGTTCTTCAATAATAAGAAGTATATATACCTTTCCTCTGAACCAAGAAATGAAGCTGTAATTTTCATCTTCGTGGCCAGCAAGAAGCTCATACTCTTCGAGTGAATCACTTCGACCCCTCCATTTGAGAATTGAGCAATGAGAAATGAGCGGAGTGAGATGCAAACATATGATTAAATATTACATGATGTACCAATCACTTACTCAACGTATGGTCACACTTCTTTTAAGTTGGTGAGGATATACAACATAAGCGAGCTCCACTCTTTCAGAGCGAGGTTCTTTGAATCAGAAGCACCCACAGGTCCGAGTTGCCCTTTCCAGAGGTTGAGTTGGATTCATGTTTGAGGTCATCGGTATTGTAATGAGACTTTGCATTATGCAAGCTTGGAATATTGACCCAATAGCAAGATGCCGTGAAGCTTGTCATCCCTTCTGCCAAGAATCCTTGACTCTGGATGCTTCAATTCTACATTTATTTCTACATTTAGGTTGAAGAGTCTTTTGCATTCTCTCAAGTCCATAGCACCAACAATTATGCACAGAGCCACCAAATCTTGCCTCATACGGGAGGTGTCAAATCATATGTTCCATCGGATTAAAAAAGCCTGGTGGAAATATCTTCTCTAGCTTGCACAGCAACTCGGGTGCCCGTTTTTCCATGTCATCTATCACAGTAGGAGATACTTATTTAGCACAAAGAACATGGAAGAAATAGATAAGCTTAGCCAATACTTCCCAATCATCCTCAAGGATATAGCCTCGAATCATCACCGACATTAACCGCTCAAGCCATATGTGCCAATCATGAGTCTTCAACATGTTGAGCTTCAGTTTATCAAGATTCACTTCCCTCATTAGATTCGCTGCATACCCATCGGGGGAAACTATGTTTTGAACCACATAAGTATCTCCTTCTTTTGTCCCCTTGTAAGAACAAACCTAGCCCGTGGCATCGTCCAATTCTTCTGGCCCATGGGTTGCCGCAAGTTTTGTTCGGGTCTATCACATAGCTTCATCACATATGGTCTAGCCTCAGTATTGTCCTTCGTCTTCTCACCAATGTTGAACAATGTGCCAAAATGGCCTCGACGATATTCCATTCAGTGTGCATTACATCAATGTCATGTGGAAGCTCGAGTTGGTGGAAGTAGGGGAGATCCTGATAGATGTGAGGGTCCCAATCTTTCGATGAGATGATAACTATCGATTTGGTGGAGGCAACTTTCATTATTCGACTACAAACATGCACGACGTTGCGCCTTAGCGATGCTAAACTAATCTCGAGGAGGTTATTGACCATGCCGGAGCATGATCAATTTGACCACGCGGGTCCTATTCCTGCAAGCAATTGAAGAACAAGCAAAATATGATAATGCAATCTTTTATAATGCGAATATATATGAAGTATATATAAAGGTGGAGATCTGAAAGAGGTATTGGTCTTGTCGTTGGACACAAACAAAGTACGTACACGAAGTTGCAATGGCTAACATTTAACTAAACAAATCCCAAGAAAAAAGCTACTAGATTGATCTACTTATACAGGAGCAAGAGGTGGCGGCTAAGGAGGTTGGAAGATGTCCCAAGGCAGCTTAAAACTAACCCTAGGCCGTAAAAGGCCCATGGGCCCAAGTGGAGGTGATGTGACACCTTTGGACTTGTGGTTTGACTGACGAATTTGAAGATGAGTCCAATTGGGATGGGAAACATATTAAATTTAGTTTCCAACAAGAAATGAATCACCCAATTCAGAGTACGTATGCAAAGGTTGTTGGAGTTTTGAGATAGGCGTGTGTGTGCAGTCAAATCGAAGTTTAGAATGTGAGAGACTTGGACTCTATCTTCTAGTAGGCCCAAAGTGGTGTGAGAGAACTTATTGAACAACACCTAAACATCTCTTTTTCCCTTATCTTCGTATCTCGATTGTACAAGTGCCGATAGTTCTGCAATTAGGCTTGAAACAATAAGAGGTGAAGTACTTTTGTTCTGTATCGCATAAATAAAATATTGCATAAATTTTACCAGAAATCACCTCAAATAAATGTGCATATGCAATATTTGTGATCATATCCAATGTAGATATGTCCTCCTCCTCATCCCCTTCTTGAAAACAAAGTCGTCCAAGGCATTGCTTAATCTGAAATGTGGCTAACCAAACAGACAAAGTGTACATGATGTATATGTATTTTTCATCCATTTTTAATTTCCTTGGTTTTTGCACATATGACACATGTATACATGAGTAACTTTCATATGTTATGAACTATAAAGCCAAAATATTGCAACTTCCTCAAGAAGTAGAAGGCATGAAAATATTGCAAATGAGTTTGCGCATATAAGTGAAGCCCTTATTCATATCAAAAGATTGACAATGTTCACGATCAAACAATCCCAACATTGGTAAATAAACTTTAATTGCCACAAATTTACATGCTACAACATTCTTAAATAATAAAATATGCAACAAGTCATCTGACACGGAATCATCACCAGGATTAGAGGTCATAACAAAATGATTAAACATTGGCACAGTTTTTTTCAAACGTATTTGATCCAACTCTGATTTATTCACTGATTTACATGGTTCTTCCTCATCAACAAATTCAATGGATTCACTCAAAATTGCTTGTACTTCAGTTCTTTGATCACATGATACATTCATAACAGTAATATGATTCTCTAAAATAGGTGTTGTGCTCAAATCAATAGGTAACTCTACAAATGATGTACTCAAGTCAACTAGGCATTCATCATTCTCATGTGAAGTTACGGCATCAATACCTTTACTGTTACCTTGACTGAACGACTCAGATGATGTAGGCATGAACACTAATAATGTTCCATAGACTTGAGGCAATGTCACGCTCACAATGTGAGGTGTGGCCGCTCTAGAAGGTGCATCACTGGAGGATACAAACAATGGTGGTGAGAATGAACTTGAATAGCAGTTGTCGTAGTCCTCCAACGCATCTTCCTACATTTTTCTCTCCAAAGTACAAGCACGAACATACATACCAACAATGGAACATGGAATATAATGAAATTTTGCATGAATGTTCGTGGTTCAAACCATGAAAAAGTCTATTCTTTGTTTCATCCTCACATTTATCTATGTCACAATGATGCATATAAGATTTGAACTCTTGGTAGTAAGCATTAACATTATTACTTCCTTGCTTTAATTATTCTAATTTGCGAAGCAATTCACAATGATAGCAAGGAGGAACAAATTGATGTCTCATTATAGCTTTCAAATCTTTCCAAGTTGTGGGTTGATTATCTTCTTACAATACATACTCCACCAAACGGAACCAAAACCAGTAAATTCTAGAGCTACATCTCATACTCTTTCAAGTTTAGAAAAATTATAGCTACGAAAAACTTGTTCTATCTAAATATCCCAATTAAGATACATAGCAGGATTAAATCTACCCTGAAAAGGAGGTAGAGAGATAACCTGGTGATATGTTGGTGTCTGTAGTCGCACCTCTCGTGAGGTTGAAGATGTGTGTGTCGTCCTAGAACTTCCAACTCTGAAACCGGTCATGATTAGTAGAAAACAAGAAACAAAATCCAAGAATAATGTTACTATAAACTACTAGGAGGTGGTGGTAAAGCGCTCACAGTAGAGCAAATATCAATGTCCTACAAATTCTTACCATGCAACGGGTGGTAACCGGCAATCGACGGTGTCAATATCTTCGAAGATTGAGTAAAGCGATTATTAGGTGAACGTATGTATACGTGCTGTAGAAATATGTGGAGCTTGGAAGGCATAATATATGGTTGCGAAATATTAGCAATAATCATTTCAGGGATGCAATGTTGAATAAACACTCAATGGCGCTATTGTGCCGGTCCTAGGCTAGACAGTACTAGAGACGCGAGCCTACAACACTAACGGAGTCATGGCGTACCATAAGTAGCAGCAACACATGATATGAAGTAGCTCTGGATATCAACATATAAGTGAAGATCACATTGACAGTAAAGATAATGATGATAAAGGACCGCCAAGCAGGATTTACCAAAACTCTTTGTGCAACCTTCCTCCAGAAAATATTGTGTCAAGTTTCTTATATTTTTTCTCAAGAATGCCACTAACTCAAGCTTTCTAATGCAAATAGACTCACTTAATTACGAGCCCCTATGAGGAGTCAAAAAATTCGGGAACAGACCTAAAAAATAATGACAAACTGTGTTCTTTAGAGAGCAAAAAGTCCTATTACGAAGCCGAACTGGAAGTCAGAATAATGAACTAGCTTGATGAACTCTTCAGAAGCGGCTTTTCGATAGCTTGAATTTGAGTACTCTTGGAGCCAAAATGGGTATGAAGAAGATATGCATGTTTTAGTGAATCGTGCACACAACATATTTCAATCTGAATTCACATACAAGATTGGTAGATCCAAAAATTGTTTTTTCTCACTTCTTTTTCCTCTCACTTTTTTCTTTTTATTTCTCTCTCTTTTTCTCATTTCTTTCTCTCTTTCTAAAACATACTAGATAAGATTCAGATTGGATCAAGCGTAGATGCGAACAACCTCAATTGTGATAATAACAATGACCGATGGAAGCAGGTGGTGGAAATTAATGGATAGTGGTGGGATACAATGGAAGGGATGATCGCGGTGTGGTGGTAGTATATGGTAGCAGCGATGAATATGGTATGGCAACGGCGCAACAACTGGTTAACAGAAAAACTCTAAAATACTAGAGGCTAAGACCAGCAACTCATCACGATGATGCTACCACATATTCAACAAAGCAAAATACCGAACAGAAAATTGCAAAAATGCTTAGATTGGTTCGAATATGATGATCTAACCCTAATTTATTTTTGCGTGGCCTTTTTGTGGACTACAGGTATGAACAACATATCGATCTAAACTATGACAAACTGGTAAAATCTTACCGAGCAACGTGAAAACTGATAGCACTTGACAGATGTGAGGGTCCCGATCTTTTGATGAGATGATAACTACAATTTGGAAGAGGTGACTTTCACGATCCGATTACAACGTGCATGAAGTTGCGCCTTAGCAATCGGTAAACAAATCTTTATGAGGTTATTGACCATGCCGGAGCATGATCAACCCGACCATGAAGGTTTATTACTACAAGCAATTGAAGAACAAGCAAAAGTATGATAAAGCAATTGGGCCAAAAGTGACATGATAGAACTTCTTGAACAACACCTAAACGTCTCTTTTTCCCTTATCTTCATATGTGGATTGTAAAAGTGTCCGGTAGTTCTGCAATTGGGCATGAAACAAAAAGAGGTGAAGTATTTTTGTTCTGTACAACATAAATAAATTATTGCATAAATTTTATCAGAAATCACCTCAAATAAATGCTCATATGCAATATTTGTGATCATATCCAATGTAGCCATGTCCTCATCAGATGTGAGAAGCATGGCTTATGAGTCTATGCATGTTATTCATTATATCCCTAGAAATACCCTGGCGGTTGGGATTAGGCTGGAAAGCGTTTTGTTGATTACGAACTGTGGACCCAACATCTCAGGTGGTGCCGACTGTTTGAAAACTTCACCTTTCATGAAGTTCTTCTTGTCTTGTGTGAATGGATGGTCATGCAACAAATGTTGTTCATGGAAATCGAAGCAGGAATACTTGCGACCATGTTGCATCGAACGACACTGAAGGTTTGCCTTGTATTTGGGGCATGGAAACCTCACATGCACAGACCACACCATGAAAAGTGAAAACGTTGTTACATCATGCACTGAGTACTAGTGCCAAACATGCATTTTGAGTTTTTTCTTGCTAGCAGCATCGTATGTCTGTATCCCATTCACCCAAGCTTCTTTCGAGTCATCTATTAGTGGCTAGAGGTACACATTTATATTATTCCCAGATACTTGGGCCCTGGAATTATGAATGATAGGAATATGTGCTTGCGTTGCATTAGTACACCGGGGGAGTTGAGGGGAACAACAAACACAGGCCAACAACTATATGTCTTTGAGAAGAAACCAAACGGATTGAACCGATGAGTCTGATGGCGACTCGTCCATTCCTTGCCTCTTTTGCTTTCTCAGGATGTAATCAATCAAATTCTTCCATGCTTGGGCACAATACGATGTATTAACATTGGTCTCCCATGATTATCCTTGTCGCGTCTTATCCAATATTTGTGCCATACCATCTGTTTGGCCGTATCTTTGTTCAAGTAAATGCATTGAATTCTTGGCACAATTGAATATTGCTATCTAGTACTTCCTTCACAAAGCTGTTAGCTGAACACAAACTTTGGAAATTTGCCGAGAAAGATATAGTAGGCAAATCGTTACGAAAGTTTTCATGATGCAATGATTTGGATAGGAAAGAGTGCCCAAAAAATATGAGGGTAATCAAAGAAATACAAATAACACTTTCTTCACAAAGTGCTATTCCGAACAGAATAGGAAAATGAATATTGCTGAATTATTTTTGAACTATGGAAGGAAGGGTTTTCACATATTTGAGGAATATATGATCCAAAGTATTTATGAGAATTTTTTGAGAATTTTTGGAATGACAGAATAGTCGGTTGCTTCACAAACTAGGATGAGGTGGGATAGAATGGACCCATGAATGACATGTCAACATAGTTAGAACATGTTACGACATATTTATAATCATCGTAGAAGTTATGACGATCTCATCTTCTGCGGTTACGACGTTTTTGACTCACATCGTCATAATTTATATGTAGATTTGATCCCTTGAAACGGCTTACAACAATCTCGGAGGAAATTGTCATAGATTTATGACGAATTCATCAACGACATCTTAAAGAATGTCATGTATGAGCATATTTCTTGTAGTGAGGGCCGATGAAGGGAAAGAGTTGTCAGCGTGGCTTAGAGGGACGAGCGGTGAGCAAGGCCGACGCGGCTAAGAGGGATGAGCGGTAAGGTGTTAGGGGTGGGGCGGTCCAAGCAATGAGTACATGGGCGGAGGTGGGCCAAGGAGGGTGCAGGCCAGGGCGGGATGAAGCTCCAAGAGATGCCCTATCCTCCAACCATGTCGACGGGACTGAGGACGACGACGGTGGCCGACGGCGGCGGTGGCGGCGGCGATAGGCAGCAGTTGTGTGAACACTACCGAGGTGTGGGTGTGGATGTCACAAGCGAGAGAGGGTTATTTTGTGTACGGTGTGGTGTGAAGTAGCCAGCCATGGGGGGAGGGGGGGGGGTTCTTTTTTCTTTGTCTCCATGGAGTCTCAAAGGAGACGGCAAAGGTTACTTTTTACTGTTAGCTAGCCTAGATACGAGATGGCAAATCGTAGGACCGTTTCATTCTAACAAACAAGCATGTGGTGTTTCGTTTGCCGTGAGCTGCCCCAAAAACAGACGACAAAGATAGCATCTTTGTCGTCAGCTGCGTGCTAAGTTGACGACAAACCTATATTTGATGTGAGTTTTCTTTTGTCGTGTGCAGACGTTAATTTGTGTCGAGAGTACCATTTTGCCATCTGACCCTAACGAAAAAGTGAAGATTTGTCGTCTGCCCCGACAATAAGCTGATGGCAAAGATGATCACTGTTGGCAAAATGTGTGGTTCCAGTAGTATCTTCATCATCTCGGTGGTCTCCATGACGAGGAGGGAGTAGTTCATCCTTGGGGCTGAGGGTATGTAGTAGTAGTTATGTATTTGACCTCTCTCTCTCTCTCGCGTGTTCTTGAGATGTCACGATCTTGATATATCAACAACTTTGGTAATTTAGTTGGATCATATGATGTTCTTCCCTTGCTATCTTTATGTGATGAATTGAATCTTTCCCTTTGAAATTTTGTTATGTGGAATGCATATTGGATTTGAGATCACTTGATGTATGTCTTGCATGTGGGTTCCCGTGGTGACAATGGGGTAATCTATGCATATGGGATGATACATGTTCTTGTCCTACTTTCTTCGATAGAAATCTTGGGGTACTCTTTGAAGTTCATTATGTTGGATTGATGATGAATCTGAAATTGTTTGATGCATGTCTGTAGGATCGATAGAAGGTGTGTCTAGGGGGGGGGGGTGAATAAACTACTTGTCAAGATTAAAATCTTAGCCTTCCAAATTTCGAGGTTGGCATATTTTATGATACTAACAAGTCTAGTACACCCTACACATGATAGTCAACATATATGGCAACGGAAAAGTAAATACTTTGCTCATGTAAAAGAGTACAATTTAGGAGATGAAACACAAAGAGCTTGACACAATGATTTTTGTCATGGATCCGATAGGTGGCGCTATCGTACGTCCATGTTAGTGGAGACTTCAACCCATGGAGGGTAACGGCTGGGAAAGTCCACGGAGGGCTCAACCCACAAAGGGTCCATGAAGAAGCGGCCTTGACTATTCCACCATGGGTTTCGTCCACACACGACAAGCCTCACTCACGGTAGATATTCAAGAAGTAGGCGATCTCCTTGCCCTTACAAACATCTTGGTTCAACTCCACAACATGAAGCAGGAGGCTCCCAAGCGACACCTAAACAATCTAGGAGGCACCACCCTCCAAAAGGTAATAGATGTGGTAGAACGATGAGCTCCTTGCTCTTGTGCTTCTAAATATAGTCTCCTCAACACAAAATCACTCTCTCACATAATAGGCATGGATACAATAGATTTACTTGGTGGAAAGCAGTTTGGGGATGCAAGGGATCAAGTTTCAAATGATTGGATTGGAATATCTTGGTCTCAACACATGAGTAGGTGGCTCTCTCTCAGAAAATGGATATGACAATGAAGTGTGTGTTCTGAGTGCTTCTCCCATGAATGAGAGATGGGTGGATGGGTATATAGGCAGCGGCCAAAATCCAACCGTTACACCGAAGTCATAAACTCGGTGGTACCGATTTGCTCTAAAGGCAAAAACTTCTGAATTTTGGTGGAACAGATATACACAACTTGGTGGAACCGAAAAGTTGGCTAATGGCCAGATGACACAACTCGGTGACACCGATACACAAAATCGGAAATTCTGATCTTGTGTACCGGGGCAACAGAAAGTTGGTCACCTAAACTTGGTAGCACCAATAACGTTTCAGTTGCACCAATTTGCTGGCTATGGCTAGGGTTCTGTGTGAGATGAAAATCGGTAGTGCCGAAATGGGAAACTTTGTGGCACCAACTTCGATTGTGTGGTTTTGAATAGAGTGGTTATGTGGGAAAAATGACTGAGTATTTTTGGTGGATAACTTTGAGCACTTGGGCAACCCGTTCATTTTAATACCTCACCCAATTTTAATAGTATTGGCTTTCCTATGGACTCAAAAGTGATTTCTCAAAAATATAAAATGAAGAGCCTTCTAGCTTAAAGGTTGGACCAATCTTATTCATTTCTTACATCAAGGGATATCTCCGTTTATTCTTTTAGCCAATGCATCTCTATGGAGAATTCCTCAAATATACTAGGTAAAAGTGTTTGTCCAAGAGACAATGTATGTTGTCATGAATTATCAAAACCACCAAGGGAGCATATGTGCTTTGAATCTCCCCCTTTTTGGTAATTGATAACAACATACAATCAAAGCTTCAAATAAAGATAGACATGAGAATATGATAGCTTTGAAAGATACATGACTAGTACTAGCTCCCCTAAATGTGTCCAATCCCTTTTAAAGGATAGTTGCTTCGGAATGCATGGGCACACACATTGTAGAAAGTACAAGACAAGTCATATAAATCTTGGCTATATGCATCAAACATATGTGAATGAAGAGCTTCCATGTTCAAGACTCCCTCTTGCAAACAATATGTGCAAGAAACAAGAGATCGTCATGAACAAGGATATGATGCAAATACTTACCTTGAGTTTCTTGAGCGTCTTAGCAGTAGAAGTACACTTGAGAAAAAATTTGTTAGATAAAGCAAGAGTATACTATTGCAAAGATGCAAAGACCTTCAAAAGTGTCAAGATATTGAAGACATATTGAAAACAGGATTTGGTGATAAACATGTCTCCAAGAAATTAAGAACTTTCTCCCCTAAGAATGAATATGTAAGAATTTCCACTCCCCCTGAATCATAGCATGTATATATTGGGAGTAGGTAGGGTAATACAAGTTCAATCCAAAGATAGTGATAGTAAGGGAATGATATCGAAATAATTTTATCTCTCTCACCATTAATATGTAAGGTTTGATGCATATCCCCTTAGGTATCTCCTTGAGGAACATATATCTCCCCGATTAATATTTATCCCTGTTTTGTGTAAGCTTATTGGTGATATTTATCCCCTTTATATAGGTTCATTGGAAGCTTTGATATTTATCCCCCTTTGGCATTAATTTCCAAAAAGGTCAGACATTGACAGCTCATTGAGAGAAAAGGATACTTGATACTTCTCTCTGATAAGGGTTCCTTGAATTTGACTTTTCTCCGCCTTGATAGTTGGTAAGGGTTCATTGTGGTTTTATACACCTAGAGAAGTTTTCTCCCCCTCGAAATTCATAAAAACACTTATTTTGTTTCCAAAAATTTCCAATAAGATCTTAGAAGATAATGAAACATGGGATCATTGTTAATCTTTCTCCCCGTGAGACAAGTCCAGAGAATATCAGAAAATCAAAGGCAGTGTTAATATTGGAGTCACCGAGGCAAAGTGGTTCGGTAGAACCGAGAATGAAGATCAGGCATCTGGGAGAAATTGGTTGGACCGAGTTTCCTAGATCGGTGAAACCGAGTTGCAATGAAAATCCACTTCTTAACTCAAAATAGACAAAAGATTCCAACTGAGAAAGAAAATAAGAGAAAACAAATTGTATATATATATATTATTTTTTATTTTTCTATATATATATACACACACATATAGATGAGAGTTGAATGGTTCCAAGAATATATGAAAAGAAAAAAGTGAACCATACAAGAATCTCCATATAGATGTGGGGTGGTGACTAGGTCACCTATATTAGAGTATTTGACTAGAGGAATCAACCTAGAATGCTTTATCATAGGTCATACTCATTGTTAAGCACAAAAATGTGGTTACCATTTTTCGAGTAAGCATTTTAATGTCTTAATATCACTTGAGTTACTTTACCTCATGAATTGGTGTAAATCTTTATGAAGGATACGAGTACATACCTTCGAGTAATGTCGATGACATGGCATGTAGGTGAACTTGTTGTGGATGCTCAATGTTGATGAAGATCATATTAAGATGGGAACGAGCCTTATTGTTTTGGTTCGCTTTTCATCTACATTGCTTAGTCATGCAAGGAAGAACATAATATATCCAAATGACATGAGTGAATTTCATTATCATATAATTGTCAATGATATGATTTTGTTGTTTTCTTCCTCCATCTTCGAAGAAGGGGTTTTTGATACTTGCGTATGTCAAGATTGCTTTTGATGTGAGTTATTGAAATCTTGTGGTTTTTTGTTCTGTCAAGTAACTACAAAAGATTAGATGCATTATAAGGGAGCATAGTTTTCTAAGATATAAGATAGTCATATCAATGGCATCAAGGAATAGTCAATCAAGATCATGCCCTTGCATGGATCCGAGTGAGTCTAGCTCAAGTTTGAAGCATCAATGATGTTTAACTCACTCCTCAAATGACAGAATACTTTCTCATAAAGTGGTTTGGTAAAGATATCAACTAATTTTTTGTTGGTACGAACATGTTTATGATCTATATCTCCTTTACCAACATGATCACGAATGAAATGATGTCGCACTTGGATATGTTTTGTTCAAGAATGTTCTACAGAGTTATAAGCAATTTTAATAGCACTTTCATTGTCACATAATAATGGGACTTTTCTAACATGAATGCCATAATCCTTAAGAGTTTGAGTCATCCATAGTAATTGCGCACAACATGATCTAGAGGCTATATATTCAGCTTCGGCAGTAGATAGGGATACCGAGTTCTGTTTCTTGGATGACCAAGACACAAGAGATCTCCCAAGAAATTGACATGTACCTGAGGTGGATTTTCTATCGACCTTTTCTCCTTCATAGTCCGAGTCGGAATAGCCAACAAGATTAAAAGAAGATCCCTTGGGATACCATATGCCAAAGTTTGGTGTATGTATCAGGTATCTCACTATTCTTTTCACAACAAATAGATGACACTCTTTTTGTGCCGCTTGATATCGGGCACACATGGAAACACTCAAAATGATGTCAGGACAGGATGCACATAAATATAGCAATGAACCAATCATTGATTGATAAACCTTTTGATCAACTGGTTTGTCCTCCTTAGTGAGGTCAAGATGTCCACTAGTAGGCATGGGGGATCTCATACCTTTGCATTCTTGCATGTTCAACTTCCTGATTAAGTCCTTGGTGTACTTGGTTTGAGAGATAAACATACCTTCTCTCGATTGTCCAATTTGCAATCCAAGGAAGAATTTCATCTCACACATCATGGACTTCTCATAATTTTGTGTCATCAATTTTCCAAACTTTTCACTAAAATGTGGGTTAGTAGAACCAAAGATAATATCATCAACATAAATTTGGCACACAAACAGTTCGCCATTAACTCTATTAGTGAATAAGGTTGCGTCTATTTTACCAATATCAAAACCCTTTCCAATGAGAAACTTTGTTAGGCATTTTTACCAAGATCTAGGGGCTTGTTTAAGACCATATAAAGCTTTACTAAGTTTGTAAACATGATCAGGTTTCTTAGGGTTCACAAAGCCGGGAGGTTCTTTAACATAAACTTCCTCCTCAATTTCACCATTTAGAAAAGATTTTTTATATCCATTTGGTAAACAGTAATGTCATGGTTATTGGCATGAGCGAGAAGAATGTGAATGGCTTCAATACTAGCAACGAGGGCATAAGTCCCATCGTAGTCCATACCTTGAACTTTCGTGTATCCTTGGGCTACGAGACGTGCCTTGTTGTGTACAACTTTTCCATATTCATTTTGCTTGTTCCAAAACACCCATCTTGTGCCAGTGATGTTTTGCTCGTCTTCGGGCTTTTCCACAAGTGTCCACACTTGGTTCCTCTCAAAGTTGTGTAGCTCTTCGTGCATGGCATTCAACCAATCCGGGTCTTGAAGGGCTTCTTTAACCTTCAAATGCTCAATACTATAGATGAAATAATAACGCTCACAAAAGTTAGCTAAACGAGATTTAGAGCGAGTGATTCTCCCATTTTTTATGTCACCGTAGATTTGATTCAACGAGTGATCTTTGTCCACTCTTGCTCGACCTCATGACAACTTCTTATTGTTGGATGGTGGAGCTTCTTCATCATCATCTTTTTGCTCGTTGTCGTTGACGTTGTCATCTCCTTGAGGTGGTGGTGAGGAAGGTTGAGGTGGATGATCACGATGTACTTCTTCCTCTTCTTCATCATGTCGTGTGCCGCTTGTGGATGCTTCCATGTCGTTTTGTGGTTCGCCTTGACGCGAAGTAGGAGCTTCCACTTGAGTTGATGAAGTACTCTCCTTCACCTCCATGGGACGAATCTTGCCATTAGATAAATCTTGGATGGCTTTCCAAAGTTCCTTATCTCCTATATCATTTGGCAATTGTTCAACTTGCGAACCGTTAGTCTCATCAAACTTCACATCTACCGTCTCTTCAACTTTCTGAGTGAAGTTGTTGTAGACATGGTAAGTATGAGAGTTCGATCTGTAACCAAGTAGTCAACCTTCATAAGATTTAGGAGAAAATTTAGAGCGAGTATTCTTATCAAGAATATAGCACTTAGACCCGAATACCCGAAACTATCCAACTTGGGGTTTGTTAGCGGTGAGTAGCTTGTATGATGTTTTACCAAGAATCTTGTGTAGGTAAAGTTAGATTAGGGCATGGCAAGTTGTTTCCACGGCTTCTGCCCAAAAGTGTAGTGGAGTCTTGTATTCGTCAAGCATTGTTCTGGCTATCTCTATGAGAATCCGCTTCTTCCTCTCAACAACTCCATTTTGTTGAGGTGTGTACATCTCCGAGAACTCATGTGAGATACCTTCTTCATCAAGAAAAGTATCCAGATTAGTGTTCTTGAACTCCGTTCCATTGTCGCTCCGAACTTTCTTGATCTTCACTTCAAACTAATTTTGAGCTATCCGAGCGAAGTTCTTGAAGATCTTTTGTTCCCGCGACTTATCATCAAGAAAGAATACCCACGTAAATCTACAAAAATCATCAAAAATGACTAATCCATAAGAATTTCCATCGAGGCTCTTGTAAGCATTGGGACCAAAGAGATCCATGTGAAGCAGCTAGAGTGGTCTTCTTGTAGTCATGATGTTCTTCACGGGATGACCTCCACCAACTTGCTTTCCTGCTTGACAAGCACTACAAAGTCTATTTTTGTCAAAGATAACATCTTTAACACCAAGAATATGATCACCTTTGATGAGTTTTTCAAGATTACGCATACATACATGTCCTAACCATCTATGCATAACCAATCTTTAGAGGATTTAGCAATAAGACATGTATGGGGTTTGTATTTCTTAGATAAATCGACAATGTATAGATCACCTCTATGGAAACCAGTAAAGACAATGTTATGGTCGTCGCTACGAAACACTCGGCAGTCAACTTTCGTAAACAGCGCACCGAAACCAAACTCTGCTAGTCTAGATACAGAACGAAGATTGTAACCAAGGGATTCAACAAGCATGACATTTTGAATGGAACTTTTGTGAGATACGACTACCTTACCAAGACCAAGTACCTTACCCTTGGAGTTATCTCCAATGGTCACATACCTTCGAGGTCCACGGTTTGGTATAATCTCATGGAACATGTCTTTATATCCTGTCATGTGATCGGTGCATCCACTGTCGAGAACCCACTCCTTTCCACCGGTCATGTAGTCTCTAAGGTTCGCCATAAGACTAAGTTTCCTCATGGTCTTCTCATACACGATGTCAGATGCTTCATCTTCATTGTAGTAGCCATGCTCCACATAGTCATCATCGGATGAAGTTCCCTCATTATAAACAAGAGTTTCATCAGAATTTTGACTATCACAATATTCATATTTGTGCATGAGAATGGCTTCAACAATGATATTTTTAATAGTAATGACATCTCCTTTAGCACACATGAGGTCATGAAGCTCAAATAGACATTTATCAAAAGTAGGATCACTTGGCTTCATTTTGTGAAAGGCAATGCATTTATGGAAAATGATATCAAGACTTTTCAAGGAATAATTTGGATATCTTTCCTCTATGTTTTTCCACAAGGTATGACCCCACTCAAAGTTTTGCATATGATTGAGCACACTTCTTGGTAATCCTCTAATGATTTGATTAACGGTGTTAAGATTACCAAGCATATCAACTTCGTCATCAGGACAAGGATGTATGGGATCAATGGGAGGCACATAGGGATTTGCAACATAGTTGCGCAAATGGAATTTATCAAATATATCGAGCATTTCATCTTTCCATTATCTATAATACTCCCCACTGAGAATAGGCTCTACAACTAAAAATCCGGGAACTAGTCACATTCATCTTCCTCCAACGGTGATTAAACCAAGGTTTTGGAGACCTTGCTCTGATACCAATTGTAGGATCGATAGAGGGTGTGTTTAGAGGGGGGGGGGTGAATAGACTACTTGTCAAGATTAAACTCTTAGCCTTCCCAATTTCAAGGTTCGCAGATTTCAGCGATGCTAACATGTCTAGTACACCCTAGACATGCTAGTAAATATATATGGCAGCAGAAAAGTAAAGACTTTGCACATGTAAAGGAGTAGAATATAGGAGAACAAATGCAAAGAGGTTGACACGGTGATTTTTGGCATGAGTCCATGTTAGTGGAGACTTCAACCCACGGAGGGTAATAGCTGGGAGATTCCACAGAGGACTCCACCCACAAAGGGTCCACGAAGAAAAGGCCTTGTCTATTCCACCACGGCTTCCGTCCACACAAGACTAGCCTCACTCACGGTAGATCTTCATGAAGTAGACGATCTCCTTGCCCTTACAAACATCTTGGTTCAACTCCACAACACGAATTAGGAGGCTCCCAAGCGACATCTAACCAATCTTGGGGAACCACCCTCCAAAAGGTAATAGATGTGGCAGAACGATGAACTCCTTGCTCTTCTGCTTCTAAAGATAGTCTCCTCAACACAAAATCACTCTCTCACAGAATACGCATGGGTAGGAGAGATTGATTTGGTGGAAATAGGTTTGGGGACACTAGAGATCAAGTTTCAATGATTGGATTGGAATATCTTGGTCTCAACACATGAGAAGGTGGCTCTCTCTCTGAAAATGGATCTGGCAATGAAGTGTGTGTTCTGAGTGCTTCTCCCACAAATGAGAGATGGGTGGATGGGTATATATAGGAAGCAGCCAAAATCCAACTGTTATACCTAAAGTAGCCAACTCGGTGACACCGAAGTCGCTCTCTCTCTGAAAATGGATCTGGCAATGAAGTGTGTGTTTTGAGTGCTTCTCCCACAAATGAGAGATGGGTGGATGGGTATATATAGGAAGCAGCCAAAATCCAACTGTTATACCTAAAGTAGCCAACTCGGTGACACCGAAGTCGTAAACTCAGTGGTACCGATTTGCATTAAAGGCAACAACTTTTAAATTTCGGTGGAACCGGTATACACAACTCTGTGGAACCGAAAAGGTGGCTAACGGTCAGATGACACAACTCGGTGACACCGATACTCAAACTCGGATATTTTGATTTTATATACCGAGGCAACAAAAAGTTGGTCACCTAAACTCGGTAGCACCGATTTGGTGTCTATGGTTAGGGTTCTGTCTGAGATGAAAATCAGTAGTGCCGAAATGGGAAACTTGGTGACACCGACTTTGAGTGTGTGATTTTGCACATAATGGTTATGTGGGAAAAATGACTGAGTATTCTTGGTGGCTAACTTTGATCACTTGAGCAACCAGTTCATTTTAATACATCAGCCCTTTTAATAGTATTGGCTTTAGTATGAACTCAAAAGTGATTTCTCATGGATATAAAATGAAGAGTCTTCTAGCTGGAAGCTTGGACCAATTTTATTCCTTTCTTGCATCAAGGGGCATCTCCACATAATCCTTTAGCCAATTCATCTCTATGGACTATTCCTGAAATATACTAGGTAAGAGTGTTAGTCCAAGATACAATGTATGTTGGCATGAATTACCAAAACCACCAAGGGAGCATATGTTCTTTCAGTGTCGAATAATTAACCCACGGATACTTGTGGTGACATTAGAGTATCTAGGTGACATTATGGTTGATTGATATGTATCATTGGTGTTATCTTAGTATGAACTCTAGGGATGTTAGTGACACCTATAGGAAGAGCTCAATAGATTGATCAAAAAGGGTGACTTTGAGGTGGTTCTACTACCTACAACAATTTCATCTAATGTTCTCTGCTACTTATGAATTTGCGAGTGATTCTTTATTGCATGTTGAGGATGATCATATGATTCTATTATGTTCGCATTGTTGAGAGATTGCACTAGTGAAAGTATGAACCCTAGGCCTAATTTCCAAACATTCATATAACATTTTTCTCGCTTTTTGCCACTTGTTACCTTGCTGTTTTTTATATTTTCATATTACAAAAACCTATCGCTTCTATCCATATTACACTTGTATCACCATCTCTTTGTCGAACTAGCGCACCTATACAATTTTGCATTGTATTGGATGTGTTTGGGAGACAAGATTGTTCTTGTATTTGATTGCAAGGTTGTTTGAGAGAGACCATCTTCATCCTACACCTCCCACGGATTGATAAACCTTAGGTCATCCACTTGAGGGAAAATAGCTATTGTCCTACAAACGTGTTAGCTTGGAGGCCCAATAGAGTCTACAAGAAAAAAGTTGTGTAGTAGACATCAAATATCAATAAATATTATCTTTATGATCAATATGCATAAAAGTTTATAATTTTCCAAGATAGTGGGATTAACATGAACTAAATTCATGACCTCTCCAAACCCACATTTATCAAAATTTCGTAAGATTGAACACTCTAGGAATATGTGGGGTTATCTTTTCCTAAAGTTGACACCCTTCCAAACCAACTTTCAGTATTATTGCAAACCTTATTATGAATAACATATTCATCATCAGGCTTAAATAATTATTCAAGATCAAAAGAAACATTACCACCCAATCATCATCATTGCAATAAGTAGTAGACATAACAAAACAATCATCCCCAAGCTTGTAGATTTTCATATCATTAGCACACTTGACATCAATAGCATTTATAATAGCATAACTGCAATCATTATTTTTGGGTGCAATAGCAATAATTTCATTTTTAACATAAGGAACTATAGCAAGTTCATGTCCATAATCATCATTAATATTGGCATCATGGCCATAAGAATAGCAAGCATCACGTTCATTAAGAGGGGATATTTCTATCGAATCAACGGGACCATAATCTTCTATAGATCCCTGCATATCCTTATTTTCTTCCAAAGCAGCAAACATTCTCTCAATAAATTCATTAATATACACATTAGAACCATAGTTTTCATAGCAATATTTAAGTACGCAATATTTTTCAAATTTGTAAAGAGTAGCATCATACTTTTCAATCAAAGAAGCAACTTCATAAGCACCCTTAGAATCAACAATTTGTTCGAATTGTTCGATATCATAGTAACTATAAACACCCTTGGCATAAAAAGATAAGATTTGATTATCACTAAACTTACATAGGCAGTAAAGGTGTTTTTAGGGTTCTTAGAGCAACAAGTAAAATCATATATTTAACACATATTCCGGGCATAGCATAGAAAAACGATTATTTGATTCCCTTTAGACACAACCTTTAGAGACAACTGATAATGCACAATATAAGAATCCTCAATCAATGATTGGCCCTCAACTAAGCTAGATGGGGTTTCACCACGACCAGAAATGGATCAAAGACAATCCATGTAGAAAATATAAATTGGATGTGTAAGTCTTTATTTTCTATTTTTATGTGATGACATAATTTTTGCAAGCGAAGTTTGATTTTAATGATATAAATTAAGCAAGCAAAAGCAAATAAAAAGTAGAGAAAGTGAATGATAGTTTGTGTGAAGGAACCTGATGGAATTTGTTGATGTCTCCCCGGCAACGACACCATAATTTTTTTTTGCCAATTGTGCGCGGCGTTGAGTTTTTTCCCGAAGAGGAAAGGTGAAAAAATGTAGTAGTGATAAGTGTTCCCTTAGTGAGAACCAAGGTTATTGAACCAATAGGATAATCAAGCAAACTCTTGTCGTAAGCACCTACACACACAAAAACAAACACTTGCACCCAACGCGAGCAAGAGGGTTTTTAAGCCCCTTGAACCCATTACTTGGAAGGGTCAATTCTGATAGATATAGATAATATAAATATAAAAAGTAAAAAACAAGTAATTAGATTGCAGCAAGGTATTTTTAGGGTTGTAGTAAATATGTTTATATAGACCCGGGGGCCATAGGTTTCGCTAGAGGTTTCTCTCTCGTACATAGCATACGATGGCTAAACAAATTACTATTGGGAAATTGACAGAATAACACATATTTATGACAGGTTATTCACGACAATGATTGTGTGTATATAGGCATCACGTCCATAAACAAGTATACCAAAATGGTCTTGCATCTACTACTGTTACTCCACTTTGAGAGTGCTTGTATGCTTGCCTCTCTAGGTATTAAATTCATGACAAACAAAGAAATGCTTGGAGCAAGATGAAATGATGTAGACAAAGTAAGACAAGCAATATGTTTAGACCCCGTCATTTTATCCTTTATAGAAACAATACAAATATGTGTCTTGTCCCTTTCTATCAATGGGATATAGAGCACTACAAGATTGAACCCACAACAACCCACCACTCCCACTGAATATAAATCATTTTAGTTGGCCAAACCAAATAGATAGATCCAAGAGAAAATACAAAGCTATAATAATCATGCATAATAGAATTCAAAAAGGACTCAATTACATTCAATAAATAAGCTAATCATAAACCCATAATTCATCGGATCCCTACAAACACACCACAAAGAGGATTACATTGGATAGATCACTGAAGTAATCATGGCAAACATTGCATTGAAGATCATAGGCTATATAGGTACTAGCTATGGACCTGTAGGCCTGTGGTGGACTAGTCACACATCATCATGGAGGCATCAAGGTTGATGTATAAGACCTCCATGATTGATTCCCCCTGGGACACAAAACCAATAAACGTCTCAAGATGGGATCACGGCGGAACATATACTTGAAGTGGAAAAAAGTGTTTCTGGTGGCTCTTTGATGTTTTCAGAACTTTTGGTATTTTAGAAGTGGAATTAGGTTAGGGGGACTTACGAGGGGGGCACAATCCTAGTGGGCGCGCCCTCTAGTCTTGTCTCCTCCTCGTGCGGCATCTCGCCTCCTCCAAAAGCTTCACGGGTCCAAAATCTTCCATAAAAAATCACAAATTATTTTCATCGTATGTGACTCTTTTTGGTATTCATTTTTTGCAAAAGTAAAAAATACACAAAAATTAGGAACTAGCACTGGGTACTGGGTTAATAGATTTGTCGCAAAAAAGGATATAAAATACCATATTATTGCATATGAAGTATCCAAGATCGATAATATAATAGTATGGAACAAAGAAAAATTATAGATACGTTGGAGACATATCACAGTGCTAGAGATTTTTAAAGTCTTCACTCAAAGGAATATCTAGGTTGAGCATAATTTAGGAAATACACCTATGTATCACCTAGACTCCCTATAACAGTTTAGTGTTCCCTATGAATCAATATAAAAGAAAAGATACTACGAAAAACAAAGTCTTCATGTTCCAATTCTTCATTCGAATTTCTTCAAAAGGAGCACGAAATTCATAAATGTAAACATACATTTCAAGGGGTCCTCTTTCATGTTTAAACCAAATCTTGATACATCTACAACATATCTATAACTTTTTATTGTTCGATGTTGTTATATTATTATCCTAGGATACTTGTTGGGTCATAATTTACCAATTTATATTTTTTTAGCACTAACCTATCGACCGAGTGCCAAGTGCCAATTGTTGTTTTCTGCGTATTTTTTGTTTTTCAAGTTTACAGTACCAAACGAAATACAATTGCCCTAAAACTTTTTTATTTATTTTTCTGGACCAAAAGAAGACCTGGAAGCTTTAGGAGAACGTCAGAAGCCACACGAGGGATGTACAAGCCAACTAGATGCGGCCAAAGGGGGATCGACGCGCCCTGATGACTTGTCCCTCCTTGGTGGCCCCTCTACCTCCGTTCTCTGGCCTACAAATTCACATATATTCTAAAAATCCTAAATATCATAGAGAAACACTTTTTTTACTATCACAATTCTCTCTTCCACCGCGATCCCATCTGGAACTCCGTTCCGGCACCCTGCCGAAATGGGGAATACAAAACGGAGGGCTTCTTCATCAAGCTTGTTGCCCTCGTGATGATGTGTGAGTAGTTCACCACACACCTATGGGTCCATAGTTAGTACCTAGATGGCTATCTCTCTGTCTCTAAGTATTCAGTGCAATGATCATCGCATCTTCGATTTGATCTATCCAATGTAACTCTTTTGTATGGTGTGTTTGTTGGGATCCGATTAATTGTCGGTTTATGTTCAGATTATTCATGAGAAGTATTTGAGTCTTGTCTGAAATTATTATGATTACTATTTGCATGATCATTATAGCTTCATAATTCTCTCTGATCTATTGAATTTCTTTGACCAAGTAGTTTGGTATTTCTTCGGTGAGATAGGTGAGTTGTAGTGGGTTCAACATGACGAGTTTCTATATCCTAGCGACAAAACGAGACAAGTTGCGTCTTTGTGTTGTTGCCATTAAGGATAAAATTATGGGGTTTATTCATATTGGTTGAGTTTACTTTTTCTACATCATGTCTTTGTTCTCCAAGCATTACTTTGTTTTAGTTAATACTCTAGATGCATGCTAGATAGTGGTCAATGGGTGGAGTAATAGTAGTAGGTGCAGGCAGGAGTCGGCCTATTTGCTTATGGACATGATGTCTATGTATACATGATCATTTCCATGAAAATCACATAACTATCTACTATTTTGTCCATGGCCCAACAGTAATTTTTTTACCCATATATGTTGCTTTCATGAGAGGTGCCACTAGAGAACACTATGGCCCTCGGTTCTATTCACTTATAAATTCAGAAAATTTATAATTTCCTTGCTGTTCTTACTTGTATTTTATTTTATTTTGTAAGTTACAATTATCTACACACCTCATTTGCTTGAAAATAACGAGATCAAGGGGATTGACAACCCTCTTGCCCATGTTTGGTGCAAGTTGTTTGCTCTTTCGTGTGTAGGTGCTGAAGACGGTTGAGGATGGGTATTCATATTGGTTCAATAGACCTTGGTTTCTTAATCGAGGGAAATAATTACCTGTATTGTGCTGTAGTTGCCCATTCCTCTTCTCGGAAAACCCAACACAAATCACAAGTGTTAGGAAGAATTTCTCGCACCGTTGACGGGAAATATTATCAACAACTATCAAGTAAGTTCACACAAATTATCATTCAGTTGTTCTTATTTTTATTTGATGTTACATCTTGCTTTCTTCAAAGTAATAAAAAATACATAACTATTTATCTTTGCTTGTCATGAGTTTACTTCTTTGCCTGCTAGTTCACTTGTCGTGCTTGTTACTTTGCTTGATCGGTCACCATGTCTGAGATACTACTAAGTTGTGTGAATTCTAAAATACTAATAATAATGATTTTATTACTACTCCTATACCACCCACCACTAGTGCGGAGGCTTTTGATATTAATGCTGCATTGCTGAATCTTGTCATGAAAGAAGAATTTTCAGGAAGTTCTAATGAGGATCCTACTGCTCATATTAATACTTTTGTTGAACTTTGTGATATGCAAACGAAAAAGTACATGGAAAGTGGCATTGTGAAATTAAAATTATTTCCGTTCTCACTAATAGATAAAGCTTAGGCTTGGTTTTCACCTTTACCACGTAATAATATTAGAACATGGGATAAGTGTAAAGATGCTTTTATTGCAAGTATTTTCCTCCTGGTAAGATCATCTCCCTTAGAAATCAAATAACGAATTTCAAACAACACAATCATGAACATGTTGTGCAATATTGGGAGAGGATGAAAATAATGATTAGAAATTCCCTACTCATGGTTTAAACTTGTGGATGATTATCCAAAACTTCTATGATGGACTAAACTTTGTATCTAGAAGTCTTCTAGATTCTGACGCACGTGGTACCTTGATGGAGGTTATCTTAGGAGATGCCACCATACTTCTGGACAACATGAGGGCCAACTATTCTCAATGGCATACCAAAAGAGCTCCAACTAGTAAGAAGGTAAATTTTGTTGCAGAAATCACTACTTTGAGTGAAAAAGTGGATGCTCTTATGAATACGGTTGCTAATAAAAATGCTCAGGTTGATCCTAATGACATGGCTTTGTCTACTTCGATTGAGAAAAATTAAAATGCCATTTATGTCAATTTTATCTCGTGAAATAATTTCAATAACAATGCCTATATGGGTACTTTCAATGCTGGGCCATATCCCGATAATCCCTCTTGTGGTTATGGTAATTCTTATGGAAATCCTTCTACCAATAATAATAAGTTCTCCTCTGATCTTGATAAAAACATTAAAGAATTTATTAGTTCTCAAAAAATTTCAATACTATGGTAGAGGAAAAGATGCATACGATCGATACTTTGTCTAAAATATGGATGTCGGGACCACGATCCTAAGCCATACAACTCCAGCATGTACACATCATATCACTTTGTGGCCTCACGCACGGTAATCACCCAGGTTGCCACCTTACCTTGGCCGGAACAGTTTGTGTCTTTTGGCTCACGTATATGACTATGTTGCCAGCAATCATATGTCAAAGAACCTGGGTCGACATGGCTAGTTATGAACCCAAGTGGCACATCCGTACAGGGACAGGCATACATAACCCAGCAAGGGAGGTGTCGGTCATCAGCGAGTGTAGACGAGTCGTAGCAAGCTACAGGGACTCCATTACACCGCGTGACATTTCCCCGTGGGGACAGACACAACAACCAAGAAGGATACATGCCGGTCAATCAATGTGTCCGGAGCAGTAGCAAGCTACCAAGGCTCGGTGGAAGCACAAAGAGGCATTTCCCGGTATGAAGTACTACTCAAGGAACGCAACTAGGTGTCGAATCCCACACATATCAATGCATTGCAAACATACACACAATATGCACGATATGTGTAGATACAACATGGCATCACAACATAACTCTACAACACATCATTTATTTAATAGATTCCGAAGAGCCAACATAGTTTAATGTTACAAATTAAAGGGGTCACATGACCCAACATTCAGAGCATACAAGCATCAAGCGGAGGTTACATGTCTGGGTACAGATATCTACTAAAAGCGGCAGGAAGAGCCTAAAAGCTACAACGACCCTACCATAGGAGCCAGATCACTGTCTGGGTTCCCAAACTGAACCATCGATGTTAACGTCAAGAGATAACGTAGAGACAGCGGCATATATTCTGCAAAAAATGTGAATAAGCAACAGTGAGTACGAAGGTACTCAGCAAGTCTTACATCAGTGCTAACTACATATGCATCAAGTATCAATGAACGAAATTTGTGGGGTTTATTGCAGAGAAACCAGGTTTGACCTTTGGCTAACCTATTCTACAACAAAGTTTTATTATCTCTCTCGTCTCCTTACGAGAGAGCGCACACGAGTCCACATGACCACCACATCAATACACCACCATGAATCCTCTCTCGTCATCCTACGAGAAAGCCATCCATAGCACTCACTCTTATCTGGACCATTTTAGAGTAACCATTAAAGTTATCTATGAACCATATAAGTATCCAAGCAGTCCATAACCGAGGACGCGGCTATTCGAATAGATAGATACCCTGCAGGCGTGTACTTCGTCACACATGCTTCCGCCACTTATCGCCAAGCGCACATAAAAACCAGCACCTCGGCAACCTTCAAGCGGAAGCCCAGCGAGGGAGTTGGCCATGCACGTTAACCTACTAAGACTCACGCCCAAGACAGTAGCCTATCTGAGTTGGAACCCATAATGGAAGTCCGGCCGAGGTTTCCAACATGGCCTCAAACGATGTGAGCAGGGCCCCAAGCCGGTCCCGACTGGGCCGTTCATCCACTTAGCAGGCCGTGCCACAACCTATGAACGTTTCGAACTACTGCGACTTCTGGACTGAGAACAGAGTAGTTAATAGGCCGAGAGGGGTCGAGTTACCGGAACCCAATGTGCGGTAGTCGGTAGTCTTGGAACACCAACACAAGATCTCGGGTCCTAAATGCGGCGGTAGTGAGACAACCCACCATGTACTCCTACATGGCCTCTCATCGCTACCTTTACCAGAACAGTTTCACATCTTTAACTCTCATAAATAGGACATGATCATTCCATTACATCATTCCGATGCTCGGACCAAACTCAACCTAAGCATAGCAAGCGTAACAGGGTAAAGCACATATGGCTCAAGCATCTACAGGTATGCTAGGTTGCATTGGTTTAGCTATTTACTGTGATCAAAATCAGGTCATGCAAAGGAATAGGTGCAGCTATCGTAATACAACTATCAATTGAATCATTTTGTCCTAATGCATAGAAATGAGAGCAGGAGCGAGAGAATAGGATTTTGTCGGAATGTTCAAAGGGGTTTTGCTTGCCTGTTGATCGGAAGAACTCAGCTATTCTTCGATGCCGGTGATAACTACATCTCGCAAGGTCTATTGATAGATCAAACGAAAGAAATTAATCACGGCAAATGCTTCACAATGATGCATGAGCATGGCAAGTTATCATGATGTTGATTTCATCTAATGCAAGTGATCATAGGTTGAAAGAAGTTTATTTGATCTATATAAGTCATTTTCAAAATCCAATTATATCATTTATAAGCCTATTTTGAATTTGTCATATTCAACAAGGTTAATATGTACAAACATGTGTATAAATGCCACCAATGGATTCCTTGCATTTTACTGATACTTTTTCATATATAAATTATTCCCATCAGAGTTATATTTTAATTTCTATGATTTTTACAAGTTTCAGCAATTTTCTGGAATTAAATTAAATCAGAAACTATTACTGCGTCAGGCTGATGTCATCCCTGCGTCAGCAGGTCAACCAGCCGGGTCCAGGTCAACCTGACCAGTGGGGTCCACTGGTCAGTGACCCAAAGGCTAACCCCGTGCTGACTGCCCCTAGTTGAGGTTTGACCAGGCGTGGGGCCCTCTGTCAGCGACTGGGGAAGGATTAGTTAGCGCTAAGGGTTGGCCATGTCGACGACTACCGGAGAGAGGTCGCCGGCGACTGAGCCGCGGTGGAGGGCTCGCCGGAGTTGTGCTATCTTGCGCTACCGAGGTCCAAAACGAGCGTGGTTGACAGCTACGGGATGCTGGCGATGCATCCGATCTAACGGGAGCATCGACTGGGGCTAGGGTGGCCGGGAGAGGTGCCGGCGACGAGCGGGGCGGTCACCGGAGTTTGGCCACGGTGGGGAAATGACCTACGGGACACGGCAGAGCATGGGAGGAGAGGGGAAAGAATCAACGGCTCATAGGGGCTCCATTTCTGGCGTCGGCGAGGTTGGAGGGGCTCTCTGGCCGGCGATTCGACGGCGGCGAGATCCACTGGCCGTGGAAAGAACGGCGACGATGGCGACGCTATGGGGACTCAGGTGCTCGGAGGAGATGATGGAGGGATGCAGCTCGTCGAGGCGGAGGAGTGGAGCTCTCCAGGGAGGCGAGGGGTGGCCGGGGTGGAGCTAGCAACGAGCTCGGGTGGCCGGCAATGGCGGCGAGAAGAACTCGAGACAGAAAAGAGAGGAGAGACAGAGAGCAGGGGGGTGGAGAGGATAAGGGAAGGAGCGGGCTCGTGCGCTGGCGCGGTGGAGGCAGGAGGGAACTCCACGCGAGCAGGAGGTTGCGAGGGCGCCGTGCCTTCCTTCTCCTCTGCCTTCTGGCACGAGGAGGGAGACGACAGGGAGACCCCCCTGTGGTGGGCTGCGCCAGGAGGGTGGCGACAGGTAAGTTTTTCTGTTTTTTTTTCATTTCTCTTTTATTTCTTTCTTGCATTTACTTTTAGGATTTAAAATATATAGTTTTACCAAATATAAAACCCAAAAATGTTATTAGGTGACAGAGACAATAATGTCCAATGCCACATAAAAGTTTCAACATTTTTGAAACTTTAAAATAGAAGGAATCAAAATAATTCCATTCCAAATAGCTATTTAGTCAACTCAAAAATCCTTTTTAAAAAAGTTCGTGTGACCTAGAATTTTGGTTTGACAATTTTACCTTATGTCACAATTTTGCCAAGTTTTTGGAACATTTTTCTGGTTCCATTTAAGGTATTAAATTTTATTGCCTTCTTGTCAATTGATCAAAACATTTGGGGCTTTGATCACTTCCTATTTAAACATCAAAGTTTTTATAATGCATGCATGAATGCTTGGCAAACAAATGAAAGCTAGGGTTGTGACAACTCACCCCCACTAAACAAGAATCTCGTCCCGAGATTTAGGCGTTGTCGGGAAGAGTTCGGGGTATTCAAGCCGAAGGCGATCTTCGCGCTCCCAGGTTGCTTCATTCTCGGAAGGATGAGACCACTGAACCTTGAGAAACTTGATGTTGCGATGTCGGGAGCTGCGCTCGGTTTCGTCAAGAATACGAACAGGATATTCTCGATATGATAGGTCATCTTGGAGATCAAGCGTTCCGTGGTCTACTTCACGGACAGGGTCCTTGAAGCAACGCCTGAGTTGAGAAACGTGGAACACATCATGAACTTTGGAAAGCTGAGGAGGCAGCTCTAACTGGTAGGCAACCTCTCCTCATTTAGCGAGAATACGGAAAGGACCAACGTAACGAGGAGCCAATTTGCCTTTGATACCGAAACGATGGGTACCTTTGAGAGGTGAAACCCGAAGGTAAGCCTTCTCGTCAACTTCATAACTTACTTCCTTATGACGACGGTCATATTGACTCTTTTGACGAGATTGGGCAGTTTTTAAATTCTCACGAATAATGCGAACTTGCTCTTCTGCATCCTGGATCATATCCGGTCCAAAGAACTGTCTTTCACCGGTTTCCGACCAATTGAATGGTGTTCGACATCTTCGTCCATACAGAACTTCGAAAGGAGCTTTGCCCAGACTAGACTGGAAACTTTTGTTATAAGCGAATTCGGCGAACGGAAGACACTTCTCCCAATTCATTCCGAATGAGATAACACACGCTCTGAGCATATCTTCAAGAATTTGGTTGACTCTTTCTACTTGACCACTTGACTGAGGGTGATAAGCAGTGCTAAACGAAAGATGAGTTCCCATAGCTTTTTGGAAACTTTCCCAAAATCGAGAAGTAAAAAGACTTCCACGATCTGAATTGATTTCTAGAGGAACACCATGAAGAGAAACTATTCGAGAAATATATAGGTCTGCTAGCTGACTAGCAGTTATACTTTCTCGGACTGGAAGGAAGTGAGCAACTTTTGAAAGGCGATCAATGACGACAAAGATGACATCATTCCCTTTCTTGGTCTTTGGAAAACCAGTGATAAAATCCATACTAAACTTGTCCCATTTCCTCTCGGGAATAGCCAGGGGTTGAAGGGTGTCAGCAGGCCTTTGATGCTGTGCCTTAACGCGACGACAAACGTCATAGTTCGCAATGAATTGAGCGATTTCTCTCTTCATCCGGGTCTACCAGAACCTCTGGCGTAGGTCCTGATACATTTTAGTGCTACCGGGATGAATCGTGAGAGGCGATTCATGAGCTTCCGTAAGAATCAAATCACGAAGTTGTTGCTTCTTAGGAACCACCAAACGATTATCAATGAATACAACACCTTTATCATTTACCAAGAAACGACCA
Source organism: Hordeum vulgare subsp. vulgare (assembly GCF_904849725.1). Lineage (NCBI taxonomy): Eukaryota > Viridiplantae > Streptophyta > Magnoliopsida > Poales > Poaceae > Hordeum > Hordeum vulgare. The sequence continues at coordinate 383,680,425 of NC_058524.1, read as the reverse complement.
GCAACTCCTTTGGCGATGTTGCTCTTGATCCGGGAAATTCCCGTATCATGTTTCTCGGCTGCTATGATCTGATCCTCAAGAGTCGGTTTCGACACCAAGGTAGAAAGGAATCCTTGAGGAACAAGTTGAAGATTAAGCTTACGAAATTCCTCATGGAGAAGTGGTTGATTTTGTAGCAACATGAGGTTGTTACAATAGGATTTATGACTTAGTGCATCAGCCATGACATTGGCTTTGCCTGGGGTGTAAGATATTCCTAAATCGTAATACGTAATCAACTCAACCCACCTTCTTTGCCTGAGATTCAAATCCGGTTGGGTGAATATATACTTGAGACTCTGGTGATCAGTGTATATTTCGCAACGATTACCCAGGAGGTAATGTCGCCAGGTTAACAGTGCATAGACTACAGCGGCAAGTTCCAGATCATGTGTTGGATAATTCTCCTCATGTGGACGCAACTGTCGAGATGCGTATGCAATCACATGACGATCTTGCATAAGAATGCATCCAAGTCCTTGTCGCGAGGCATCAAAGTAGATAATAAAGTCCTTTGAGAAATCTGGGGGCACAAGTACCGGGGCAGTAGTCAGTCGTCTTTTCAACTCCTGAAAACTTTCCTGGCACCGTGGGGTCCATTCGAACTTCTTATCTTTCTTGAGAAGTTCAGTTAGAGGTTTGGCAATTTTGGAGAAATTCTCGACGAAGCGGCGGCAATAGCTTGCTAAGCCAAGAAAACTCCTAACTTGCTTCACCGATTCGGGTGGAGTCCAATCAAGAACGGCCTGGACTCTCTCGGGATTGACAGTAATACCTTTTTCCGAGATTACGTGACCTAGATAGGTCACTTCTGGTAACCATAATTCACACTTGGAGAATTTGGCGTAAAGGCGGTGCTCTCGAAGTTTCATCAATACCAGCCTAAGATGCTCAGCATGTTCTTCTTCGTTCTTCGAGTAAATCAGAATATCATCGAGGTAAACCACGACGAATTTATCCAAGTACTCCATGAAGATCGAATTCATTAAGCGGGAGAAAGTGGCTGGGGCATTGGTTAGACCGAAGGACATGACGGTGTACTCGTATTGGCCATAACGAGTGACAAAGGCCGTCTTAGGAATGTCCCCGTTCCTAATTTTGATTTGATGATAACCTAATCTCAAATCCATCTTTGAAAAGACTGCAGATCCAGCGAGCTGATCATACAGATCGTTGATCCTGGGGAGTAGATATTTGTTCTTTATCGTGACCAGATTAACCGGTCGGTAATCTACAACCATCCGTTCCGTACCATCCTTCTTCTTGACGAAGAGGACAGGGCAAGCCCAAGGGGAAGAGCTAGGATGGATGAAACCTTTCTTCAAGGATTTATCAAGTTGGGTTTTAAGCTCAGCTAATTCTTGAGGAGACATCTTATAGGGTCTTCTAGCAATTGGAGCAGTTCCTGGGACAAGTTCTATGACAAACTCTACTTCTCTGTGAGGTGGAACACCTGGCAGTTCCTCTGGAAAGACATCCGGAAATTCACGAACTACATGGATGTTTTCAAGGTCTGGAAGAGGATTGGCATTGAGGGCATATATCTGGCGTTTTGTAACCCCAGATGACATATTTACTAACTGGCCAGAGGTATGGGTGAGCTGAACAGATCTAGAGGAACAATCAATTTTGGCATGATGAGTTGTCAACCAGTGCATCCCCAAAATGATATTGATGTCTGAAGTCTTGGGAGGTATCAAGGAAGCAAGGAATACAAGACCATCAATAAGGATTTGGTTCCCATGACTTACTGCATTAGTTTGCCATTTGGAACCTGGAGCCTGAATTACTAATGGGGTGGGCATATCTACGAAAGCAATGTTATGCAAGGAGGCATAACGTTCGGAGATGAAGGAATGAGATGCTCCAGAGTCAAAAAGAACTGAAGCTGGATGAGAATTAACAAGGAGCGACTTAAGCACGACATCATCATCCTCTTGAGATTCTTCTGCAGATACATGGTGCACACATACACGAGTCAGAGCAACTGACCTATGCTTGAACTTCCTGGTTGGTGGCTTGCAACGAACAACACCCATTCTTGAAGGTGGTGGAACAAAACCACGTAGAGGACAATCCCTTGAATAGTGTCCTGGCTTGCTACACTTGAAGCACGACCCAAAAATAGGACGGTGGTCTAGGTTGAACGCTTGATTGATGAGATTATCCTGGGGGACACTTGGCATCGGCAGACGAGGCGCCACATAGGTTGGCCTTGGTACATATCTCGGAGTGATAACAGCATTCGGGATCCATATCCTAGGCTTCTGGGATATAGAAGTTGAAGATGATCCAACATCACGGTTGTGCTTGCGAGATTCCTTGTAGGTCATTCTGCTTGTTTCTGCTTGGATGGCTTTGTTCACAAGGACCCCAAAACTGATGAACTCATGCAAACTGAGATCATGACGAAGCTTTGGGTTAAGACCTTTCCTGAACCTAGCTTGCTTCTTGGCATCCGTGGATACCTTTTCTGGTGCATAACGCGCAAGGCGTCCAAACTCATGACTATAAGCATTTACATCCAACTTGTCTTGAGTCAAACTGCAAAACTCTTCTTTCTTACGATCTATCAGGGTCTGCGGAATATGATGTTCACGAAAAGCTTCACAGAACTCCTGCCATGAAGTAACTTGGCCCAAAGGACGCATAGCCTCAAAATTCTCCCACCATAGACTAGCAGATCCTTCGAGGTGATATGTGGCATAGGTAACCTTGTCTCCTTCAGCCACGTTTGCATAACACAGCTTGTTATTGATACTTTGGAGCCAATCATCTGCATCTAGTGGCTCAATGAAATGATGGAAGGTGGGTGGGTTCAATTTGATGAAGTCTCTGATGGATACTAGCTCATTGCACGGATAGGCTGTATTCCGCTCTATGTGCTCCAACAGACAGTTAGTGGCATGCTTATTCCTCTCAATTTCTAGCATAACCTCTGTCAACAAAGGCGGATTAAGAGAATCTTCTCCATCTGTACCATCTCCATGGTTCTGATCATAGCCAGCAGAACTCCGTGTTACTCGCGACATCCTGTTGAAACAATCCAGGGTTCAGAGACAAATAACACTAAACCCACAATCCTAGAGAAAATCGGACAGCATAACGGCTATATAGGCATGAAATATGAGGCATCCTTCAAGAGATCTTGGCAACATAACTACTCAACATTATGGATTCGAGGTGCAGCAAGAACAAAGGCATCTCTTCTCACAAATCTGTTGAAAGCAGGAATGACACACATAAACCATCCTATAAGTCCATGGTTCAGTAACTCGTCCTCCTAGTAGACAGATAAGAAAACCTAGTCCTTAATCCCCGTAGAAAAGAAAAGGTGACTCAGAATACAGTGACTTGAGGAAAGAGTAAAAAGAGCCTTACGTTCCCTTCCACAATCAATTCCCTTATATAACTATAGATTTTCTAGACTCAACATCGACCATTCTGGCTTGGTAATCCTACAGGCAGTCTGGCTCTGATACCAACGCAGTCGGGACCCCAATCCTAAGCCATACAACTCCAGCATGTACACATCATATCACTTTGTGGCCTCACGCACGGTAATAACCCCGGTGGCCACCTTACCTTGGCCGGAACCGTTTGCGTCTTTTGGCTCACGTATATGACTATGTTGCCAGCAATCATATGTCAAAGAACCTGGGTCGACATGGCTAGTTATGAACCCAAGTGGCACATCCGTACAGGGACAGGCATACATAACCCAGCAAGGCAGGTGTCGGTCATCAGCGAGTGTAGACGAGTCGTAGGAAGCTACAGGGACTCCATTACACCGCGTGACATTTCCCCGTGGGGACAGACACAACAACCAAGAAGGATACATGCCAGTCAATCAATGTGTCCGGAGCAGTAGCAAGCTACCACGGCTCGGTGGAAGCACAAAGAGGCATTTCCCGTTATGGAGTACTACTCAAGGCACACAACTAGGTGTCGAATCCCACACATATCAATGCATTGCAAACATACACACAATATGCACGATATGTGTACATACAACATGGCATCACAACATAACTCTACAACACATCATTTATTTAATAGACTCCGAAGAGCCAAGATAGTTTAATGTTACAAATTAAAGGGGTCACATGACCCAACATTCAGAGCATACAAGCATCAAGAGGAAGTTACATGTCTGGGTACAGACATCTACTAAAAGCGGATGGAAGAGCCTAAAAGCTACAACGACCCTACCATAGGAGCCAGATCACTGTCTGGGTTCCCAAACTAAACCATCGATGTTAACGTCAAGAGATAACATAGAGAGAGCAGCGTCTATTCTGCAAAAAATGTGAATAAGCAACAGTGAGTACGAAAGTACTCAGCAAGTCTTACATCAGTGCTAACTACATATGCATCAAGTATCAATGAACGGAATTTGTGGGGTTTATTGCAGAGAAGCCAACTTTGACCTTTGGCTAACCTATTCTACAACAAAGTTTTATTATCTCTCTCGTCTCCTTACGAGAGAGCGCACACGAGTCCACATAACCACCACATCAATACACCACCATGAATCCTCTCTCGTCATTCTATGAGAAAGCCATCCATAGCACTCACACTTATCTGGACCATTTTAGAGTAACCACTAAAGTTATATATGAACCATGTAAGTATCCAAGTAGTCCATAACCGAGGACGCGGCTATTCGAATAGATAGATACCCTGCAGGGGTGTACTTCGTCACACATGCTTCCGCCACTTATCGCCAAGCGCACATAAAAACCAGCACCTCGGCAACCTTCAAGCGGAAGCCCAGCGAGGGAGTTGGCCATGCACGTTAACCTACTAAGACTCACGCCCAAGACAGTAGCCTATCTGAGTTGGAACCCATAATGGAAGTCCGGCCGAGGTTTCCAACATGGCCTCAAACGATGTGAGCAGGGCCCCAAGCCGGTCCCGACTGGGCCGTTCATCCACTTAGCAGGCCGTGCCACAACCTATGAACGTTTCGAACTACTGCGACTTCTGGACTGAGAACAGAGTAGTTAATAGGCCGAGAGGGGTCGAGTTACCGGAACCCAATGTGCGGTAGTCGGTAGTCTTGGAACACCAACACAAGATCTCGGGTCCTAAATGCGGCGGTAGTGAGACAACCCACCATGTACTCCTACATGGCCTCTCATCGCTACCTTTACCAGAACAGTTTCACATCTTTAACTCTCATAAATAGGACATGATCATTCCATTACATCATTCCGATGCTCGGACCAAACTCAACCTAAGCATAGCAAGCGTAACAGGGTAAAGCACATATGGCTCAAGCATCTAGCAGGTATGCTAGGTTGCATTGGTTTAGCTATTTACTGTGATCAAAATCAGATCATGCAAAGGAATAGGTGCAGCTATCGTAATACAACTATCAATTGAATCATTTTGTCCTAATGCATAGAAATGAGAGCAGGAGCGAGAGAATAGCATTTTGTCGGAATGTTCAAAGGGGTTTTGCTTCCCTGCTGATCGGAAGAACTCAGCTATTCATCGATGCCGGTGATAACTACATCTCGCAAGGTCTATTGACAGATCAAACGAAAGAAATTAATCACGGCAAATGCTTCACAATGATGCATGACCATGACAAGTTATCATGATGCTGATTTCATCTAATGCAAGTGATCATAGGTTGAAAGAAGTTTATTTGATCTATATAAGTCATTTTCAAAATCCAATTATATCATTTATAAGCCTATTGTGAATTTGTCATATTCAGCAAGGTTAAGATGTACAAACATGTGTATAAATGCCACCAATGGATTCCTTGAATTTTTCTGATACTTTTTCATATATAAATTATTCCCATCAGAGTTATATTTTAATTTCTATGATTTTTACAAGTTTCAGCGATTTTCTGGAATTAAATTAAATCAGAAACTATTACTGCATCAGACTGATGTCATCCCTGCGTCAGCAAGTCAACCAGCCGGGTCCAGGTCAACCTGACCAGTGGGGTCCACTGGTCAGTGACCCAAAGGCTAACCCCGTGCTGACCAGCCCCTAGTTGAGGTTTGACCAGGCGTGGGGCCCTCTGTCAGCGACTGGGGAAGGATTAGTTAGCGCTAAGGGTTGGCCACGTCGACGGCTACCGGAGAGAGGTCGCCGGCGACTGAGCCGCGGTGGAGGGCTCGCCGGAGTTGTGCTATCTTGCGCTACCGAGGTCCAAAACGAGCGTGGTTGACGGCTGCGGGATGCTGGCGATGCGCCCGATCTAACGGGAGCATCGGCTGGGGCTAGGGTGGCCGGGAGAGGTGCCGGCGACGAGCGGGGCGGTCGCCGGAGTTCGGCCACGGTGGGGAAATGACCTATGGGGCACGGCAGAGCATGGGAGGAGAGGGGAAAGAATCAGCGGCTCACGGGGGCTCCATTTCTGGCGTCGGCGAGGTTGGAGAGGCTCTCTAGCCGGCGATTCGACGACGGCGAGATCCACTGGCCGGAGAAAGAACGGCGACGATGGCGACGCTACGGGGGCTCGGGTGCTCGGAGGAGATGATGGTGGGATGCAGCTCGTCGAGGCGGAGGAGTGGAGCTCTTCAGGGAGGCGAGGGATGGCCGGGGTGGAGCTAGCGACGAGCTCGGGCGGCCGGCAATGGCGGCGAGAAGAACTCGAGATAGAAAAGAGAGGAGAGACAGAGAGCAGGGGGGTGGAGAGGATAAGGGAAGGAGCAGGCTCGTGCGCTGGCGCGGTGGAGGCAGGAGGGAACTCCACGCGAGCAGGAGGTGGCGAGGGCGCCGTGCCTTCCTTCTCCTCTGCCTTCTGGCACGAGGAGGAAGATGATAGGGAGACCCCCCTCTGGTGGGCTAGGCCAGGAGGGTGGCGACAGGTAAGTTTTTCTGTTTTTTTTTCATTTCTCTTTTATTTCTTTCTGGTATTTACTTTTAGGATTTAAAATATATAGTTTGACCAAATATAAAACCCAAAAATGTTATTAGGTGATAGAGACAATAATGTCCAATGCCACATAAAAGTTTCAACATTTTTGAAACTATAAAATAGAAGGAATCAAAATAATTCCATTCCAAATAGCTATTTAGTCAACTCAAAAATCCTTTTTAAAAAAGTTCCTGTGACCTAGAATTTTGGTTTCACAATTTTACCTTATGTCACAATTTTGCCAAGTTTTTGGAACATTTTTCTGGTTCCATTTAAGGTATTAAATTTTATTGCCTTCTTGTCAATTGATCAAAACATTTGGGGCTTTGATCACTTCCTATTTAAACATCAAAGTTTTTATAATGCATGCATGAATGCTTGGCAAACAAATGAAAGCTAGGGCTGTGACAATGGATATAATTGCTCTTGCTGTAGAAACTCATAAAAGTAAAGCTTTGCCACCCAAGCATGATTTTAATGATACTTTTAAATCTACACAAATATCTATGAATGGAAGTAAGGATAGGACCGCTAAGTTGAAAGCTAAGCGGGAATTACTAGAAAAATCTCTCCCACTCGGTTTCTACCGAAATCATGATGAAGATCTTAAAATGATTGGTACTTGTCCTATTGATTCTTTATTTACTTATCTGACTATAAATGATAAAGGGACTACAGATGAGTCAACTTTATCTAGAGAGCGTCATGTTGATGATGAGATGATGTATATACTTCTCGCTGCTCGTTGGTTACCCCAAGTTGAAGGTTGAGATGTAGTCAGCAGCAAGTTTTACCTCACATGAAAACTATAATGTTTATCGAACCAGGAGGACTCCTAGGATCAACAAGTAGGTGTCTCCCACCCTAGCGCTAGCAGAAGCGTGGGCCTGCACACACAACAAATAACATTGCTCCCAACGAGTACAAAGAGGTTGTCAATCTCTTCGGCCTTGTAGTTTGCAAAAGATCAAAACACAAGAGGGAATAGTAGTAGTGATTGCAATGGAAAAGTAAATAAAAATGGTAAATGATGGAGATGTAAACAATGATGGTGATATGGAACGGAGTCACATGCTGTTCACTAGCGACGTCTCTCTCCCGAAAGACGATAAACTACTATGCTTGGGTAAACAAATCACAGTTGTGCAATTGACAGAATTATGAACGTACCACAATGCTAATTATGCAACTTGATAGTTAGAGGTTCAATAGTAATGGGCAGTACGCCAATACAAGTAGACCGTTTATCCATCAACATCTACTTACTAATCATCCACCTTGAGATATATATATCCAGAACATCTCGCCGGTATTAAGTTGCGAGCCCCACCCAAAGTGTAAACTCAAAGCAACGGACAACTGCATTAACGAAGTATGCGTAAGGTAAACAATCCTTGCAACCATGGTCACATGGTGGCAACAACACATCCCCTAGTCTCATGTTTCTTTCACTCAAGCTAGACATCGAGGTGCATGAACCCACAATCATTTATAACGCTCCCTCTTGGAGTTACAATCTGCTACTCGGCCAAAGCAATAATTTCAACGGAGAACATGCATGAATAACTAAGGAACATAATATAAAAGGATAATAAAAAATATAAGTCATAAAAATATGAACATAATCTCATAATCCTTTGGATCTCTCCAAATCGAGCATAGCAATAGCAAGAGATTTACATAGATGCCTTGATCATATAGGGAAGCTCACAAGGACTAACCATTGAAGCACAATATTGGAGAGAAGACATCACATAGCTACTGGTCATGGACCCATGGTCCAAGGAGGACTACTCACGACACGTCCGGGAAGCGTCCATAGCGGTGGAGAAGCTCCCGGAGGTCAATCCTCCCTCCGACAGGGTGCCGAGAAGAGGTCTCCCGACGCTCCCGATCTCGGAAGCACTGCGGCGGCGGAACGATGGAGAAATTTGCGATCCTGGAAGTTGTGGAAGGGTTTTCTCTCGGAGGGCTAAATATAGGCCGAAGGAAGGCACCGGAGAAGGTGGGCCCCACCTAGGTGGCCTCCTAGCACGGGCAGGGGGTAGACCGCGCCAGCAGGTCGCCTGGACGGCCCCTGGCCCCCCTCTGGCCCATCTTTGGCGATAAGGAAGCTTCCGTTACACTAAATTTTTATATATTTTTCTTGGAATTTTTCGGGCTTCGGAAAATTGGGTAAAAGCCCCTACAAAATAGAAATCAGCAGACAGAAACTGGCAATGGGTGCACTGAGTTTGTAGATTAGTCCAAATATGTGTAAAATGATATCAAAGTGTAGCAAAACATATAACATTGTCACCCAAAAGATCATGGAACAAGCAGAAATTATAGATATGTTTGGGATGTATCAACATCCCCAAGCTTAATTTCCTCTCGTCCTCGAGTAGATAAATGATTTCTGTGGTGACATGCTAACACACATATAAGAACTTCAAAGTAAGGCAAGTAAGATATGAAATTCAAGTGAAGGCAATAACAAGCAAGTGTTCGTATCTAGTATTGAGATTAGAAAAGTAAGATCATAAAGGTGCAAGAGCTCTCGCTGTCCATGACTCGAATGCCTCCAAATGGTGTTTGCGTGCAAGAAGTGGAAGATGGATTGAGATCATAAAATAGTTTTTAATTGAGAACTCAATCTACTAGACCTCACACTTAGTCTCCTTCGAAATCTTATTTTGACTCATCCCCAGACCAATAGTCAGGCACAAGTTAAAATGATCCTCTCCCTTTCGACTTTGAGCTCTCATGCAATGGATGAGTGTAAGCAAGATACGTTGGCACTTAGGATGGCAAATAGAATAATGATGGGGAAGGAAGACAAAAAGGTGTGAAAGTCTCACATCAATGAGGACAACCATAGGCAAGAGAAAGCCAAATGATAGATATGATGTGAGGAGTAGGGATTGTCATGTAACGGATGCACATATGAGCGAAGGTGAGCTCTCCAATGGAACTAGTGGGGGTGCATCCAACTTGTTTGCTCATGAAGACCTATAGCTCATTTGAGGAGGCTCATTATTGGAATATGCAAACCAAGTTCTATAGTGTAAGGGTCCCCACATAGTTATGGATGAATGATAATCTCTATGTAGTACCAATATAGCAATGGAGTACGAGTGTGGATATTTCAAAAGGAATAGTAGTGTTGCCCCCTTCTCTCTTTTTTTTTTAAAATTGTGGCCTCTTTGGTTCTTTCTTTTTATCTCTCATTTGTCCTGTTTGGGATCTTTTGTTTTGTCCTCTTTGGGATCTTTTCCTCACTTAAGGGCAACACTCTATGTTTTACATGAATAAAAAGAAGAACATCACACTTTATAAGAAGTACTCAACATAAACACAAGTGAAAACTATAATGATGTATGCAAATATATGCCTCTGCTTGTGTAGCAGGATATGCAATGATACTAGCGCGTCATGTAGCAATGATATGGGCAAGGCCCAACTATCATACGGCTCTACGATCAAGCAAAAGCATGTATGACATGAAGATCAAGTCATGAGATGGTGGATGTTGCATGGCAATGTATCTCGGAAAGGCTATGGAAATGCCTTAATAGGTAGGTATGGTGGCTGTTTTGAGGAAAGATGTAATGAGGCTTATGTATGACAGAGCGTATCATGTCATGGGTTTGGATGCACTGGCGGAGTTTGCACCAACTCTCAGTGTTAGAAAGGGCAATGCATGGTACCGAAGAGGCTAGCAAAATATGGATGGTGGAAGTGCCAACTATCGAATAATCACATTAGTACAAAGAACTCATACACTTATTGTCGGTAACTCTCTATCTAGTTAGGAAATTCACAAAGAGACAAGTACCCCGAGGAGGAGTGTTTGGGGGTGTTATCCTTGCACATCCTTGGTAATGTGAGGGTACTCTATATATGCCAACCCCTCCAGAGGTTAGCTATCAATTTAGTAGAAAGAGTTCTCAACTAATTTTTAGTTTTTGAAAAGCACACGGATTTCCCAAAATACGACACCTATCACTAATAGGCTCAAGCTCTTGGCACCAATAGTCCAAACATTACTCAAATCAATACCTCAAAAATATTGCAAGTTACTACTATACTTAAATAGCAATCTTAATTACCTACTCATGCAAGACACAGAACTCAGTGCAACGAGCCAACTCTCTAAACAAGATAAGCATGATAACTCAAGAGAGTTCCAAAAGCAACCTAAATAAAAGCTCTTAAAAAGATAAGCATGAAAACTAAGAGCTAAGCATGATAGTAGATATAGAAATATGAAGAACACACAAAAAAGATAAGCATGAAAACCTATGTTGTGTTCTAGAGTGGAAAGGAGCGTGTTTCTCTCCCAAACAAGGTAGGCTAGGTTCCGACTTGTTATGAACAACAAGCAAAACTAAAACAAACTAAAAAGTAAAGAGTGGGGCGCTCCAAGCATAGCACATAACATATGAAGTGATAAAAATATAACATGGAGATGGACGAACTGATGATTTTTGATAGAGAAGGGGATGCACGGGGGCATCCCCAAGCTTAGACACTAGAGTGTCCTTGAATATTTCTTGGGGTGCATGGGAGCATCCCCAAGCTTGAGCTCTTGACACTCTTGTATCTTCTTTCATCATCCCCCATCGCATACTTGAAAACTCCCTTCATACGAAACTCATCATAAGCTGATTAGAGTGGTTAGTACCCTTAATAAAATACTCCCTCCGTTCCTAAATATAAGTATTTCTAGGGGTTTCACTAATGGACTACATACGGATGTATATAGACATACATTAGAATATAGATTCACTCATTTTGCTCCGTATGTAGACACCTAGTGAAATATCTTAAAAGACTTATATTTAGGTACAGAGGGAGTAATTCATTACCTGCTGGAAATAAAGATTTTCATGAAAAGCTACTGCTTCTCATGATTGCCAAAAGGTTTTTTCAAATAAAAAGTAAGCTTAGTATTTGCAAAATGATGAAAACGCAAAACACGACAGCATCTGTGAAAAACAGAACATGAGGTAGTAAATAATTTTTCGGGGCACTTCTGCAACTCAAATAAAAAACTTAGAAATATGCTAGAAAGGAATTTATATAGAGCATGCTGTCAAAAATTCAGATCCAAAATATGCTCTGGTGATTTTTGGCGAATTTGTCCGTCAGGCAAACATAATCTGTTTCTGGACAACATGTCACAATTTTTGAACTTTCTTGCAATCGGAGGCTAAAACTTGGCACAAATCTTAAAAATAAAGATACAATGATGTTGATACACTAGTAGTAAGCATCAAGACCACTAAAACTGAAAGTAAAAACTCAAAGTAAAGATAACAAGGGTTGTCTCCCTAGAGCTCTTTCTTTATGGCCATAAAGATAGGTTAAGATTTTAATGATGCTCTCGTAGGAATAAGAGTTGTAGAACAAAAGAGAGCATCAAGAAGAAAATACCAACACATTTCAGTCTAACATGCTTCCTATGCATAGGAATATTGCAATAGAATAATTAATTGAAGCACAAAGCAATAAGCATCTAAAGGCAAAACAAGTGCAGCTTCCAAACCTTTGACATAAAGAGAGGGAACTTGATATTATTGAAATATCTATAAGCATATGTTCCCTTCTCATAATAATTTTCAGTGGGATCATGAATAAACTCAACAATATTAGTATCACATAAAGCATTGTTACCATGATCCACATGGACTTCATGAAGAGGATAAAACTTGGAGTAAAAGAGAGACTGAATCTCTTCCCAATCCCGTAGGTGAGATTCATCTAGTAGCCTATACCATTTCAATGCCTTTCCTTTCAGTGACAAGGAAAATAATTTCCTCATGACTCCATCTCTTGTCAAACCTGAAATCTTAAACAACTCACAGAGTTCTGTAAGTTTCAACAAGTGAATACTAGGATTGACTGTTCCATCTCCTAGATAACAATTATTCCTAATGATTTCAATTGTCCCAACTGGTATTTTGAATGGGATACATTCAGTAGGTGGAGGAGACTTCTCTACCACGTGTGTGGTAAAGAGGCCTTCCCCAAGCAGCGAACTAAGAGTGTAGTTTTCCATAAGCCTAACTAGTGAAGTCACACAACTTAGTGTTCTCAGAGGAACTCATGGCAGCAGCAAAAAGCAAGAACAAAGCAACTAATTTTTTTGTGGTTTTTGGTATAAGCCTCTAAAGCAAAAACTAGAAAGAAAACTAACAAGACTAAAAAGCAAAAGTAAAAGATAGCATGCAACTCCCCTATCTTGAAGACTGGAGTCCCCGGCAACGGCGCCATAAAACTTTGCTTGATGACGATATGATGTATATACTTCTCGCTCCTCGTTGGTTACCCCAAGTGGAAGGTTGAGATGAAGTCAGCAACAAGTTTTCCCTCACACGAAGACAATAAGGTTTATCGAACCAGGAGGACTCCTAGGATAAAAAAGTAGGTGTCTCCCACCCTGGCGCTAGCAGAAGATGTGGACCTGCACACACAACAAATAAATTTGCTCCCAACGAGCACAGAGAGGTTGTCAATCTCTCCGGCCTTGTAGTTTGCAACGGATAAAAACACAAACGGGAATAGTAGTAGTGATTGCAACGGAAAAGTAAATGAAAATGGTAAATGATGGAGGTGTAAACAATGATGGTGATATGGACCGGAGTCACATGATGTTGACTAATGATGTCGCTCTCCCAAAAGACGATAAACAACTATGCTTGGGGTAAACAAATCACAATTTGGCAATTGACAGAATTATGAATGCACCGCAATGCTAATTATGCTACTTGATAGTTAGAGGTTCAATAGTAATGGGCAGTACGCCAATACAAATAGACTGTTTATCCATCAGCATCTACTTACTAATCATCCACCTTGAGATATCTATCCAGAACATCTTGCTGATATTAAGTTGCGAGCCCCACCCAAAGTGTAAACTCAAAGCAACGGACAACTGCATTAATGAACTATCCGTAAGGTAAACAATCCTTGCAACCGTGGTCACAAGCACCATTGTTTTCTCCCCGGTGTCAATAACACGTCCCCTAGTCTCATGTTTTGTCACTCAAGCAAGACATCGAGGGGCATGAACCCACAATCATGCATAACGCTCCCTCTTGGAGTTACAATCTACTACTCGGCCAAAGAAATAAATAGCAACAGAGAACATGTATGAATCACTAAGGAACATAATATAAAAGGATAATCAAATATATAACTCATACCAATCTGAACATAATCTCATAATCCATCGGATCCCAACAAACCGAGCATCGCAATAGCAAGAGAATTACATAGATGCATTGATCATGTAGGGCAGCTCACAAGGACTAAACATTGAAGCACAAGATTGGAGAGAAGACATCACATAGCTACTGGTCGTGGACCCAAGGTCCAAGGAGGACTACTCACGGCACGTCCAAGAAGCGTCCATGGCGGTGGAGAAGCTCCCGGAGGTCAATCCTCCCTCCGGCAGGGTGCCGGGAAGAGGTCTCCTGACCCTCTTGATCTCGGAAGCACTGCAGCGGCGGAACGATGGAGAAATTCGCGATTCTGGAAGTTGTGGAAGGGTTTCTCTCGGAGGACTAAATATAGGCCGAAGGAGGGCTCTAGAGGAGGTGGGGCTCACCCAGGCGGCCTCCGGGCGCGACCAGGGGGTAGGTCGCGCCAGCAGGTCGCCTGGACGGCCCCTGTCGCCCCTCTAGCCCATCTTCGATGATCTAGAAGCTTCCGTTACGCTGATTTTTTATATATTTTTCCTAGAATTTTTTGGGCTTAGAAAAATTGGGTAAAATCCCCTTCAAAAATAGACATCGAAAGACAGAAACTGGCAGTGGGTGCACTGAGTTAGTAGGTTAGTCCAAATATGTGTAAAACGATATGAAAGTGTAGCAAAACATATAACATTGTCACCCAAAAGATCATGGAACAAGCAGAAATTATAGATACGTTTGGGATGCATCACATGTTTTCTTGGAGGGTCATGATTCTAAAGCTAAAACTAAAAAAAGTGGGTTTGGAGAGGTCAAAACTTTAACTAGTGATGTGCCCACTATTTTGGATTACAAGGACTTTAATTATTAAAGTTTCTCTTTGGTAGAATGTATTTCATTGTTGCAAACAATTATTAGCTCACCTAATTCTTATGAACAAAACAAGGCTTTCACCAACCATATAGTGGAAGGAATGATAAAAGCATATGATGAAAAAATTGAACTTGAAGCTTCTATTCCTAGAAAATTGCATGACGAGTGGGAACCTAGTATCAAATTAAGATAAATAAATATGAATTCTATGCTTCATGTGACCTTGGTGCTAATGTTTCAACAATACCTAAATCCCTTTGTGATGTGCTTGGTCTCAATAATATGCAAGAGTGTTCCGTAACTTGCATCTTGTGGATTTCTACCATTAAAAAGCCCTTAGATAGAACTATTAATGTTATTGTTATTGCAAATAATAATTATGTGCATGTAGATTTTATTGTGCTTGATATTTATTACAATCCTACGTGTCCAATAATACTTAGAAGACCTTTCTTACGAACTATATGTGCAATAATTGATATGAAAGAGGGAAACATAAGGTACCAATTTCCATTAAATAAAAAGGGTGGAACAATTCCGTAGAAAGAGAATCAAACCTCCTTACGAATCAATTAGAAGGTATACTTTTGGACTGTGTATCAAATATGACAATACCTGATCATATGTATTATGCCTAGCTAAGGGCATCAAACAATAACGCTTGTTGGGAGGCAACCCAGTAGTTATCTTAATTTTTCTTTTTTATTTCTGTTTTGGTATGATGACCTGAATATTGACTCTATAATGATTGTGTGTTGATGTCTAAATTAGTGTCTTTTTCAAGTAAAGCCTTTGGGATAACTTGTATGATAAGTAGAATGAATACAGTGCAAAAACAGAAACTTTGACGTCCACTGCAGAATTTCTCTGATTTTACTAGAACTTATTTTTCAGCTAAATGTCTTACATAGTATTTCTATACAAATTCCCCAGGTCATCATAATATTTCAGAATATTTGGAGTTACAGAAGTATAGGTTCTTTACAGGTCACTACAGATTGTTCTGTTTTAGATAGATTTTGTTTTTGCTTGCATAGTTTGCTTGTTTTGATGATGCTATCGATTGTATTGGGGTATAAGCCATGGAGAAGTTAGAATACAATACCTATTATGCAATAATTAAATATGAATCAATTTATAATAGTACCTAAGTATTTGATATGTTGATTATACTAACGGATCTCATGAAGTTTTGTTGAGTTTTGTGTGATTGAAGTTTTGAAGTTTTGAGTGTTATCCCAATGCACAAAGGAATAAGGAGCGGAAAAATCCTAAGATCGGGGATTCCCAAGGCACACCAAGGTAATATTCTAGGAAGACTCAAGCACCTAAACTTGGGGATACCCCAAAAGGTATGCCGTCTTTCGTCTCAATCCATTGGTATGTCACTTGGAGATACATTTCCATTGGTATGCGAGAATAATAATTTACCAAACACACCAACTTTAGAGAGACACATATTCATCATGATTTTTTAGAATACTCTATGTGCTTCACTTATACCTTTTTGAGCATTCTGGCATATAGATTTTATAGAAATATTTGCACTCTTTTTCTTCATTTATATTTTTTGAGATTTAATAAATAGTAACGGTAATTTGTGTGGGTCATAAGGCTACTCCAAAATAATAGGTATTCAATGAATGATAATCAAAACCATCATGTAGCACATAAAGATGAATCGTGGGTTAATGATATTGTTGTGGTAATATGAAAAAAGTGTGAGTGCATCATTGTTGATTCGTAGAAGTCCCAATTATAAGAGGTATTAATTTCTTGTTTTTATAAATTTTGAAAGTTATGGTGGGGATGTGTGAGCATTTCTTTTCCTCCTTAAAATACTAGTGTTGTTTCGGATCGGAGGCGCGCGATGGTTAACTCCTCCCAACCCCCTCCCTTGGGGCATGCGAGTAGTGCCTAGATTTTTGATAAAACTAATAAAACTTTGCTATACGTATATGAGTTCTTCATAACTAATGTGAAACCATGGACATACGCAATCTCACCTCCTCATATTTTTCTAGCCTCTTCGGTATCGTGCATTGCCCATTCTCACCTCAAGGATTGGTGCAAACTTCGCCGGTGCATCCAAAACATGTGGCATGATATGCTCTGTCACACATAAACCTTCCTATAACTTACTCAAAACAGCGACTATACCTACCTATCATGGCATTTCCGTAGCGATTCCGAGATATATTGCCATGCAAATTCCATCGTTACATCATATGACTAGTTCATTCATCATCATATTGCTTTGCATGGTCATATAGAGTTGACATAACATTTGTGGAAAAGCCACCATTCCTTACTTTGCGGATACATGTCATGCTAGATCATTGCACATTATGGTACACTACCAGAGGCATTCATATTGAGTCATATTTCTTCATATCTAGTTCTCATTGAGTTCTAAATAAATAAAAGTGTGACGATCATCATTATTAGGGCATTGTCCCAGTGAGGAAAGGATGATTGAGACTATGATTCCCCACAAGTCGGGATGATACTACAGACAAAAATGAAAATATGGGAGGCCGAATGAGCCCGCCATAAAAAAATAAAAAGTGAATGAGAGAAAAAGAGAGAAGGGACTTTGCTACTATCCTTTACCACACTTGTGCCTCGAAGTGGCACCTTGTTCCTCATATAGATAGTCTCGTGTTATGTTATTTTCATATGCTAGTGGGAATCACTTTTTCATTATTATAAACTTGGCTTGCATATTCCAATGACGGGCTTCCTCAAATGCCCGAGGTCTTCATGAGCAAGCAAGTTGGATGCACACCCCACTTAGCTTCAGTTGAGATTTCATACACTTATAGCTCTAGTGCATCATTTGCATGGCAATCCCTACTCCTTGCATTGACATCTACCGATGGGCATCTCCATAGCCCGTCGGTACGCCTAGTTGATGTGAGACGATCTTCTCCACTTTTTACCCCTTTGATATCTACCACCATATTCTATTTCGCCCTTATGTTATGTACATGGTTCAAGCTCATGTATTGCGTGAAGAATAATAAGTAGATTCACATTGAAAAGGTATGATTCAGTTCCCTGACTTGGACACAGTGGTTCTTGACATTTATATTAATGTGGTGAAGACGGAGTCATGCCTTTCGCATATGAAAGATGGATGGGGGTAAACATTCTTTTAGGATCGTATTATTTGAAAGATTGATGATTTTGTTGCTTTTTGTAATAAATATTACTATGTTGATGTTTGTTAATTCATCATTTCTTAATGAGCATACATGCAAAACATTATATATTGGGTAGCATGTCGCATCAAAAAATCTGTTTTTAGTATTTACCTACTCGAAGACGAGCAGGAATTAAGCTTGGGGATGCTTCATATGTCTCCAACGTATCTATATATTTTTATTGTTTGATGTTGTTATATCATCATCCTAGGATACTTTTTGGGTCATAATTTACCAATTTATATTGTTTTTGAGCGCTAACCTATTGACCCAGTGCCAAGTGCGAGTTGTTGTGTTCTACGTGTTTTTTTGTTATTCAGGTTTACAGTACCAAACAAAGTCCAATTTCCCTGAAACTTTTTTATGATTTTTTCTGGACCAAAAGAAGATGTGGAAGCTTTAGGAGAAGCATGGAAGCCACACGAAGTAGGCACAAGACAACAGGGCGCGACAAGGGGGGTCAACGCGTCCTCATGGCTTGTCCCTCCCCGGTGGGCCCTCTGACTCCGTTCTCTGGCCTATAAATTCACATATATTCTAAAAACCCGAAATATCAAAGAGAAATCCTTTTTCCACTCCTGCAAGTCTCTGTTCCATGGCGATCCCATCTAGAGCTCCGTTTCGGCACCGTGTCGGAGGGGGCATCAATCACTGAGGGCTTCTTCATCAACCTTGCTGCTCTCGTGATAATGTGTGTGTAGTTCACCACACATCTATGGGTCCGTTGTTAGTACCTAGATGGATATCTCTCTCTCTCTTGATCTTCAATACAATGATAATCGCATCTTCACTTTGATCTATCCGATGTAATTCTTTTGTATGGTGTGTTTGTTGGGATTTGATGAATTGTGGGTTTATGTTCAGATTATTCACGAAAAGTATTTTAGTGTAATCTGAAATTATAATGATTCTTATTTGCATGATCGTTATAGCTTCATAATTCTCTTCAATCTATTGAATTGCTTTGGCCAAGTAGTTTGGTATTTCTTCGGTGAGAGGGGTGCCTTGTAGTCGGCTCAACCTGACGAGTTTCTATATCCGAGTGACAGAAGGGGACAAGTTGCGTGTTTGTGTTGTTGCCACTAAGGATAAAACGATGGGTTTTATTCATATTGGTTGAGGTTACTCATGTCATCATTCTCCAAGCATTACTCTGTTTTACCTAATACTCTAGAAGCATGCTGAATAGTGGTCAATGGGTGGAGTAATAGTAGTAGGTGCAGGCAGGAGTTCGCCTATTTTTTACCCACCATATGTCGCTTTTCTGAGAGATGCCACTAGAAAACACTATGGCCCCGGGGTCTATTCACTTATAAATTGAGAAAACTTACAATTTCCTAGTTGTTCTTATTTGTATTTTATTTTATTTTGCAAGTTACATTTCTCTACAATTATCTACACACCTCATTTGCTTGCAAATAAGTATATCAAGGGGATTGACAACCCTCTTGCCCGCGTTGGGTGCAAGTTGTTTGCTCTTTTGTGTGTACCACAAATGGCGGTTGAGGATTTATATTCCTATTGGTTCGATAAACCGTGGTTTCTTAATCGAGGGTAATACTTACCCGTATTGTGCTACAATTACCCGTTCCTCTTCACAGAAAACCCAACGCAGATCACAAGTATCAAATATTCAAGGATTTTTCTCCTGTGTATAGTCACAAACAAATTAGACCCTCAACTCATTTGTCTTCAATAGTCTAAAATCACAAAGGGGCACTAGATGCACTTGCACTTACCAATGGTTTGTCATTGCGGTCTGATCGACTCGCGTGTCTTGGTTCTTTGTTGTAAAGAGCACGTGCCCAGGAGCTTGAACCGAGGCTAGTGTGGTGACTCGTACAAAAGGAATGATCTGCCCGGGCAACTTCGGCTTGGAATACCGGAGTAGGAGCACAATAGGGCAACTCCCCCCCCCCAAAGTCACACCCTAGAGTCTATCTATTTGCTTATATTTTATGTTCCATTCGTTCATTGACATCTGATCATTTGAATCATCCTTGTATGTATTGTTCTTCATGCTAATGTTATTTTGGGTGATTTGCAAAACAATCATTTCTTATACATGTTGTCCATTGTGTTGCTTAACTTCTTGCTCTAGTTTTAAATAGTTCACTTAACTTCTCTATTCGGTTGGTTGTAGTTTGAAAGTTTGACCCAATCTTGGGAGGATGGAATCATTTGCAAATAGTGGAGGAAAAAGATTCTTCAAATAGGTCACGAAACTTTTGGGCTGCAGTTGATCTTTGCGTGCAGTATGGGTCATCTAGTGTAAATTATTTTGCATTGGCTTTTACACGGAATTAGATGGCTGATTTAACAAACTAAGGTTAGCCCATACATTTGTTGGAATTATGCCCTAGAGGCAATAATAAATGTATAGTTATTATTATAATTCCTGTATCAAGATAATAGTTTATTATCCATGCTATAATTGTATTGAATGAAGACTCATTTACATGTGTGGATACATAGACAAAACACCATCCCTAGCATTCCTCTAGTTGGCTAGCCAGTTGATCGATGATAGTCAGTGTCTTCTGATTATGAACAAGGTGTTGTTGCTTGATAACTGGATCACGTCATTGGGAGAATCACGTGATGGACTAGACCCAAACTAATAGACGTAGCATGTTGATCGTGTCATTTTGTTGCTACTGTTTTCTGCGTGTCAAGTATTTATTCCTATGACCATGA
Organism: Hordeum vulgare subsp. vulgare; assembly: GCF_904849725.1. NCBI lineage: Eukaryota > Viridiplantae > Streptophyta > Magnoliopsida > Poales > Poaceae > Hordeum > Hordeum vulgare. Next base: position 383,659,546 of record NC_058524.1, on the reverse strand, counting down.
GATCATATAACTCACTGACACCGGAGGAATGCTTTGTGTGTATCAAACATCGCAACGTAACTGGGTGACTATAAAGATGCTCTACAGGTATCTCCGAAGGTGTTAGTTGAGTTAGTATGGATCAAGACTGGGATTTGTCACTCCGTGTGACGGAGAGGTATCTCGGGGCCCACTCGGTAATACAACATCACACACAAGCCTTGCAAGCAATGTAACTTAGTGTAAGTTGCAGGATCTTGTATTACGGAACGAGTAAAGAGACTTGCCGGTAAACGAGATTGAAATAGGTATGCGGATACTGACGATCGAATCTCGGGCAAGTAACAGACCGAAGGACAAAGGGAATGACATACGGGATTATACGAATCCTTGGCACTGAGGTTCAAACGATAAGATCTTCGTAGAATATGTAGGATCCAATATGGGCATCCAGGTCCCGCTATTGGATATTGACCGAGGAGTCTCTCGGGTCATGTCTACATAGTTCTCGAACCCGCAGGGTCTGCACACTTAAGGTTCGACGTTGTTTTATGCGTATTTGAGTTATATGGTTGGTTGCCGAATGTTGTTCGGAGTCCCGGATGAGATCACGGACGTCACGAGGGTTTCCGGAATGGTCCGGAAACGAAGATTGATATATAGGATGACCCCATTTGGTTACCGGAAGGTTTTCGTGCATTACCGGAAAAGTTTCGGGCTCATCGGTAGTGTACCGGGAGTGCCGGGAGGGGTGCCGGGGACCATCGGGAGGGGTGTCACGCCCCAAGGGGTCTCATGGGCTATGGGAAGAGATAAACCAGCCCCTAGTGGGCTGGAATAAGTTCCCACTAAGGCTCATAAGGTTTGAGAAGGAAAAAACACAAGGTGGAAAGAGTTTCCAAGTGGGAAGGTGGAATCCTACTCCAAGTAGGATTGGAGTAGGACTCCTCCACCTCCAATTTCGGCCAAACCTTGAGGGTTTGAGGCTGCCTCTTCCCTCCCCCTCCCTCCTATATATACTAAGGTATTAGGGCTGATTTGAGACAACTTTTGCCACGGCAGCCCGACCACATACCTCCATAGTTTTTCCTCTAGATCGCGTTTCTGCGGAGCTCGGGCGGAGCCCTGCTGAGACGAGATCATCACCAACCTCCGGAGCGCCGTCACGCTGCCGGAGAACTCTTCTACCTCTCTGTCTCTCTTGCTGGATCAAGAATGCCGAGATCATCGTCGAGCTGTACGTGTGCTGAACGCAGAGGTGCCGTCCGTTCGGTACTAGATCGTGGGACTGATCGCGGGATTGTTCGCGGGGCGGATCGAGGGACGCGAGGACGTTCCACTACATCAACCGCGTTCTCTAACGCTTCTGCTGTACGATCTACAAGGGTACGTAGATCACTCATCCCCTCTCGTAGATGGACATCACCATGATAGGTCTTCGTGCGCGTAGGAAAATTTTTGTTTCCCATGCGACGTTCCCCAACAGTGGCATCATGAGCTAGGTTCATGCGTAGATGTCTTCTCGAGTAGAACACAAAAGGTTTTGTGGGTGGTGATGTGCGTTTTTCTGCCCTCCTTAGTCTTTTCTTGATTCCGCGGCATTGTTGGATTGAAGCGGCTTGGACCGACATTACTCGTACGCTTACGAGAGACTGGTTTCATCGTTACGAGTAACCCCCTTTGCTCAAAGATGACTGGCAAGTGACGGTTTCTCCAACTTTAGTTGAATTGGATTTGACCGAGGAGGTCCTTGGATGAGGTTAAATAGCAACTCATACATCTCCGTTGTGGTGTTTGCGTAAGTAAGATGCGATCCTACTAGATACCCTTGGTCACCACGTAAAACTTGCAACAACAAAATTAGAGGACGTCTAACTTGTTTTTGCAGGGTATGATTGTGATGTGATATGGCCAATGATGTGATGTGATATATTGGATGTATGAGATGATCATGTTGTAATAGAAATATCGACTTGCACGTCGATGGTACGGCAACCGGCAGGAGCCATAGGGTTGTCTTTATACTAACATATGTGCTTGCAGATGCGTTTACTATTTTGCTAGGATGTAGCTTTAGTAGTGATAGCATAAGTAGCACGACAACCCCGATGGCGACACGTTGATGGATGATCATGGTGTGGCGCCGGTGACAAGAAGATCGTGCCGGTGCTTTGGTGATGGAGATCAAGAAGCACGTGATGATGGCCATATCATGTCACTTATGAATTGCATGTGATGTTAATCCTTTTATGCACCTTATTTTGCTTAGAACGATGGTAGCATTATGAGGTGATCTCTCACTAAAATTTCAAGACGAAATTGTGTTCTCCCCGACTGTGCACCGTTGCTACAGTTCGTCGTTTCGAGACACCACGTGATGATCGGGTGTGATAGACTCAACGTTCACATACAACGGGTGCAAAACAGTTGCGCACGCGGAACACTCGGGTTAAGCTTGATGAGCCTAGCATGTGCAGACATGGCCTCGGAACACATGAGACCGAAAGGTCGATCATGAATCATATAGATGATATGATTAGCATAGGGATGCTTACCACTGAAACTACTCCCCACTCACGTGATGATCGGACTTGGGATAGTGTAGGTGGATCATGAACCACTCAAATGACTAGAGAGATGTACTTTTTGAGTGGCAGTTTAGCATCTAATTTGATTAAGTTGAACTCTAATTATCTTGAACATAGTCTAAGTCCACTTTGAATATATTTGTGTTGTAGATCATGGCTCACGCAAGTGTCATCCTCAATTTTAATACGTTCCTAGAGAAAGCTAAGTTGAAAGATGATGGAAGCAACTTTGTAGACTGGGCTCGTAATCTTAAGCTAATCTTACAAGCTGGAAAGAAGGATTATGTCCTTAATGCTGCGCTAGGAGATGAACCACCCGCTACGGCTGATCAGGATGTTAAGAACGCTTGGTTAGCGCGTAAGGAGGACTACTCAATAGTTTAATGTGCAGTCTTGTATGGCTTAGAACCGGGACTTCAACGTCGCTTTGAGCGTCATGGAGCATTTGAGATGTTCCAGGAGTTGAAGTTCATCTTTCAGAAGAACGCCCGGATCGAGAGGTATGAGACCTCTGATAAATTCTATGCTTGCAAGATGGAGGAAAACTCGTCTGTCAGTGAACATGTGCTCAAAATGTCTGGGTACTCAAACCGTCTAGCTGAACTGGGGATTGAACTCCCGCAAGAAGCTATCACTGACAGAATCCTTCAATCACTGCCGCCAAGCTATAAAGGCTTTGTGTTGAACTACAACATGCAAGGGATGAACAAGTCTCCCGGCGAGTTGTTTGCGATGCTGAAAGTCGCAGAGTCTGAACTCCGTAAAGAACATCAAGTGTTGATGGTGAGCAAGACCACTAGTTTCAAGAGAAACGGCAAAGGCAAGAAGGGCAATTCGAAGAAGAGCGGCAAGCCTGTTGCCAATCCGCCGAAGAAACCCAAGGCTGGACCTAAGCCTGAAACAGAGTGCTTCTATTGCAAGGGTATGGGTCACTGGAAGCGCAACTGCCCCAAGTATCTGGCAGATAAGAAGGCGGGCAAAGAAAAATCAGGTATATTTGATATACATGTTATTGATGTGTACTTAACCAGCTCTCGTAGTAGTGCCTGGGTATTCGATACCGGTTCTGTTGCTCACATTTGCAACTCGAAGCAGGAACTGCGGAATAGACGAAGGCTGGCGAAAGACGAAGTGACGATGCGCGTAGGAAACGGTTCCAAGGTTGATGCAATCGCCGTCGGCACAGTGTCACTTCAACTACCATCGGGATTAGTGATGAACTTAAATCATTGTTATTTAGTGCCTGCGTTGAGCATGAACATTATATCTGGATCTTGTTTATTGCGAGACGGTTACTCTTTTAAGTCTGAGAATAATGGTTGTTCTATTACTATGAGTAACATCTTTTATGGTCATGCACCGAATGTGAGAGGATTGTTCATATTGAATCTTGATAGAGATACGCATATACATAACATTGAGACCAAAAGAGTTAGAGTAAACAATGATAGCGCCATATTTTTGTGGCACTGCCGCTTGGGTCATATTGGTGTAAAGCGCATGAAGAAACTCCATGCTGATGGACTTTTGGAGTCACTTGACTTTGATTCACTTGACACGTGCGAACCATGCCTCATGGGCAAGATGACTAAGACTCCGTTCTCCGGAACAATGGAGCGTGCAAGTGACTTGTTGGAAATCATACATACCGATGTGTGTGGTCCAATGAGCGTGGAGGCACGCGGCGGATATCGTTATTTTCTCACCTTCACTGACGATCTAAGTAGATATGGTTATGTCTACTTGATGAAGCACAAGTCTGAAACATTTGAAAAGTTCAAGCAATTTCAGAGTGAAGTGGAAAATCATCGTAACAAGAAGATCAAGTTCCTACGGTCTGATCGTGGGGGTGAATATCTGAGTTTCGAGTTTTGTACTCACTTAAGACAATGTGGAATTGTTTCGCAGTTAACACCGCCCGGAACACCACAGCGTAATGGTGTGTCCGAACGTCGTAATCGTACTTTATTAGAAATGGTGCGATCTATGATGTCTCTTACTGATTTGCCGTTATCATTTTGGGGTTATGCATTAGAAACAGCTGCATTCACTTTAAATAGGGCACCATCGAAATCCGTTGAGACGACACCATACGAACTGTGGTATGGCAAAAGGCCAAAGTTGTCGTTTCTTAAAGTTTGGGGATGTGATGCTTATGTCAAAAAGCTTCAGCCTGAAAAGCTGGAACCCAAAGCGGAAAAGTGCGTCTTCATAGGTTACCCAAAAGAGACAGTTGGGTACACCTTCTATTTCAAATCCGAGGGCAAAGTGTTTGTTGCTAAGAACGGAACTTTTCTCGAGAAGGAGTTTCTCTCGAGAGAATTGAGTGGGAGGAAGATAGAACTTGACGAGGTTGTCGAACCTCTCATCCCTCTGGATGGTGGCGCAGGGCAAGGGGAAACCTCTGTCGTTGCGACGCCGGTTGAGGAGGAAGTTAATGATGATGATCATGAAACTCCAGTTCAAGTTTCTGTTGAACCACGCAGGTCGACGAGATCACGCGCTGCTCCAGAGTGGTACGGTAATCCCGTCTTATCAATCATGTTGTTAGACAACAATGAACCTGCAAATTATGAAGAAGCGATGGTGGGCCCAGATTCCAACAAATGGCTAGAAGCCATGAAATCCGAGATAGGATCCATGTATGAGAACAAAGTATGGACTTTGGAGATACTGCCTGAGGGCCGCAAGGCTATTCAGAACAAATGGATCTTTAAGAAGAAGACGGACGCTGACGGTAATGTGACCGTTTATAAAGCTCGACTTGTGGCAAAGGGTTTTTCACAAGTTCCAGGAATTGACTACGATGAGACTTTCTCTCCTGTAGCGATGCTTAAGTCCGTCAGAATCATGTTAGCAATAGCTGCATTTTTCGATTATGAAATCTGGCAGATGGATGTCAAAACGGCGTTCCTTAACGGTTTCCTTAAGGAAGAGTTGTATATGATGCAACCCGAAGGTTTTGTTGATCCTAAAAATGCTGACAAAGTGTGCAAACTCCAGCGATCCATTTATGGACTGGTGCAAGCATCTCGGAGTTGGAACAAACGCTTTGATGAGGTGATCAAAGCATTTGGGTTTATACAAGTGGTTGGAGAATCTTGTATTTACAAGAAAGTGAGTGGGAGCTCTGTGGCGTTTCTAATATTATATGTGGATGACATATTACTGATTGGAAACAACGTAGAGCTTTTGGAGAGCATAAAAGGTTACTTGAATAAAAGTTTCTCTATGAAGCACCTAGGAGAAGCTGCTTACATTCTAGGCATTAAAATCTATAGGGATAGATCAAAACGCCTGATAGGACTTTCACAAAGCACATACCTTGATAAAGTTTTGAAGAGGTTCAAAATGGAACAGTCCAAGAAAGGGTTCTTGCCGGTGTTACAAGGTACGAGATTGAGTAAGACTCAGTGCCCAGTAACTGATGAAGATAGAGAGCATATGCGCTCCGTCCCCTATGCTTCAGCCATAGGTTCTATCATGTATGCGATGCTGTGCACTAGACCGGATGTTAGTCTGGCCATAAGTATGGCAGGCAGGTTCCAGAGTAATCCAGGAGTGGATCACTGGACGGCGGTCAAGAATATCCTGAAGTACCTGAAAAGGACTAAGGAGATGTTTCTCGTGTATGGAGGTGACGAAGAGCTCGCCGTAAAAGGTTACGTCGATGCAAGCTTTGACACAGATCCGGACGACTCTAAGTCACAAACCGGATACGTATTTATTCTTAATGGGGGTACAGTAAGCTGGTGCAGTTCCAAGCAAAGCGTCGTAGCAGATTCTACATGTGAAGCAGAGTACATGGCTGCCTCGGAGGCGGCTAAGGAAGGTGTCTGGATGAAGCAGTTCATGACGGATCTTGGAGTGGTGCCAAGTGCACTGGATCCAATAACCTTGTTCTGTGACAACACTGGTGCCATTGCCTTAGCAAAGGAACCAAGGTTTCACAAGAAGACCAGACACATCAAACGACACTTCAACCTCATCCGCGACTATGTCGAGGAGGAGGACATAAATATATGCAAGGTGCACACGGATCTGAATGTAGCAGACCCGCTGACTAAACCTCTTCCACGGCCAAAACATGATCGACACCAGAACTGTATGGGTGTTAGATTTATTACAATGTAATTCACATGGTGATGTGAGGGCTAGATTATTGACTCTAGTGCAAGTGGGAGACTGTTGGAATTATGCCCTAGAGGCAATAATAAATGTATAGTTATTATTATAATTCCTGTATCAAGATAATAGTTTATTATCCATGCTATAATTGTATTGAATGAAGACTCATTTACATGTGTGGATACATAGACAAAACACCATCCCTAGCATGCCTCTAGTTGGCTAGCCAGTTGATCGATGATAGTCAGTGTCTTCTGATTATGAACAAGGTGTTGTTGCTTGATAACTGGATCACGTCATTGGGAGAATCACGTGATGGACTAGACCCAAACTAATAGACGTAGCATGTTGATCGTGTCATTTTGTTGCTACTGTTTTCTGCGTGTCAAGTATTTATTCCTATGACCATGAGATCATATAACTCACTGACACCGGAGGAATGCTTTGTGTGTATCAAACGTCGCAACGTAACTGGGTGACTATAAAGATGCTCTACAGGTATCTCCGAAGGTGTTAGTTGAGTTAGTATGGATCAAGACTGGGATTTGTCACTCCGTGTGACGGAGAGGTATCTCGGGGCCCACTCGGTAATACAACATCACACACAAGCCTTGCAAGCAATGTAACTTAGTGTAAGTTACGGGATCTTGTATTACGGAACGAGTAAAGAGACTTGCCGGTAAACGAGATTGAAATAGGTATGCGGATACTGACGATCGAATCTCGGGCAAGTAACATACCGAAGGACAAAGGGAATGACATACGGGATTATACGAATCCTTGGCACTGAGGTTCAAACGATAAGATCTTCGTAGAATATGTAGGATCCAATATGGGCATCCAGGTCCTGCTATTGGATATTGACCGAGGAGTCTCTCGGGTCATGTCTACATAGTTCTCGAACCCGCAGGGTCTGCACACTTAAGGTTCGACGTTGTTTTATGCGTATTTGAGTTATATGGTTGGTTGCCGAATGTTGTTCGGAGTCCCGGATGAGATCACGGACGTCACGAGGGTTTCCGGAATGGTCCGGAAACGAAGATTGATATATAGGATGACCCCATTTGGTTACCGGAAGGTTTTCGTGCATTACCGGAAAAGTTTCGGGCTCATCGGTAGTGTACCGGGAGTGCCGGGAGGGGTGCTGGGGACCATCGGGAGGGGTGTCACGCCCCAAGGGGTCTCATGGGCTATGGGAAGAGATAAACCAGCCCCTAGTGGGCTGGAATAAGTTCCCACTAAGGCCCATAAGGTTTGAGAAGGAAAAAACACAAGGTGGAAAGAGTTTCCAAGTGGGAAGGTGGAATCCTACTCCAAGTAGGATTGGAGTAGGACTCCTCCACCTCCAATTTCGGCCAAACCTTGAGGGTTTGAGGCTGCCTCTTCCCTCCCCCTCCCTCCTATATATACTAAGGTATTAGGGCTGATTTGAGACAACTTTTGCCACGGCAGCCCGACCACATACCTCCATAGTTTTTCCTCTAGATCGCGTTTCTGCGGAGCTCGGGCGGAGCCCTGCTGAGACGAGATCATCACCAACCTCCGGAGCGCCGTCACGCTGCCGGAGAACTCTTCTACCTCTCCGTCTCTCTTGCTGGATCAAGAAGGCCGAGATCATCGTCGAGCTGTACGTGTGCTGAACGCGGAGGTGCCGTCCGTTCGGTACTAGATCGTGGGACTGATCGCGGATCGAGGGACGTGAGGACGTTCCACTACATCAACCGCGTTCTCTAACGCTTCTGCTGTACGATCTACAAGGGTACGTAGATCACTCATCCCCTCTCGTAGATGGACATCACCATGATAGGTCTTCGTGCGCGTAGGAAATTTTTTGTTTCCCATGCGACGTTCCCCAACAACATTATGCCCATTAAAATATTTAGCAACACCATATTGAAAGCACATATGGTTCCTTGGAGGTTTTGATAATTGATGACAACATACATTATCTCTTGGACAAAAAATTCTACCTAGTTTGTTTCTGATTAAGTCCAGTGATTATAGGGACTGCGAATTGTGAGGATGATCATCAAGAAAGAAAGGAACATCATTGGCATTAGCTTCTAGTTTCAAGACCCTACATTTTACTTTATGTGAGAAATCACATTTGAGTCCATAGGAACACCGATACAATTAAAAGGGGATGAGGTATCTATGATGAACTCGTTGCTCAAAGTGCTTAGAGATTTCGATACGGAGCATCCCATGATCAACCCCATGGATACGACACAAACACCTCAAGCTACAAGTGGGCCCATGACGAGATCCCATACTTGTGCCATTGTAAATGAGGTGACATCACTCTTTGCTCACCTATCATTTGTTCCACTCGAGACATGGTCGCTAACTCAAGTGGAGACCCTATGCATACTCGGGTGCTCGAAAGGAGACCATGGACCAATCACGAAGGAGCACGAAGTAGAAGAAGGTGAAGCTGAGCGCCCAAGCGGCTGGACGACTGAGCCCGGTCAAATGACCGAGCCGTCCCAGCGTATGGGCGTCCGAGCTCGTCCGAACGACCGATGCTTGGAGCCGTCCAAGTCCTCTCCCCACAGTGCCCAGACGATCGACACCGCCCAGATGACCGGCTTCGCCCTGACCGAACAGACCGCTCGGACTTCTGGACCCGCCAAATGACCGAGCCACAGACGACCTATGTGCTCCGGAAATTCGAAACCCCCGTTCCCGAACCAGAGTCATAGGACGTCCGGACCCCGCCAGACGTCCAAGCCCCTCTAGGCCACTGGACTTCCGATGCCTCTCGGATGAGCGAGCCTTGTCTGCGCACGGGATGTTGGTCCATGGCCCATGTACCCCTATCTCACCTTGGACTATAAGTAGACCACCTTCTCCTCCTCCTTTCTAGGTTTATCTTTGATTTGACGGACTATTGTTACGTGTATCCTTTTGTTGACCTTGGATTGCGTATCCCCATGTGTTTATGTGGATCTACTGGATGCGTGATTTGATGATTGTTCTTTAGTTCCTATGTTTCTCTTGATATTTCCCCTCCAAGTGTGAAAAGATCGACCACTACGGGTGTGCCCCATGTCATATTGGTACCGTGAGCCAGGTTGATTCACACCTTGGAGTCTCATCACCCACTTTCTAGCCAATTTTGTTTTGATTTCACCTAATTTCAAAAATACCCACAAAAATAGCTATACCAAAATTTCTTGGATTCGTCTGATTTGAAGAGATTTTGTTCATTTGGATCCGTGGATTTCATTGTGGACAAGTGGATCTACCTTTTCCCCACCCTCCCCACATTTTTCACTAGTCAAATCGCCCAATTTTTGAGAATTCATCAAAGTCCGCCTCGACTTCATCCGTCGACCGGTTCACACGCATCGGACGATCGAGCCACCCGAGCATCCGGACTATGTCGGATGAAAGAGACCGTCGGATGTCTGAGACTGTCGAACGACCGAGCCAGCCCAGACATCCGGATAAACCTGTCCAAATTGAATTTTCTCTCCAATTTTTTTGTTTTCTCCACCATTTCCTTTTAGATTTTCCTCCCCCGCACTTCCTATGGTGTTTCAGCTAATTAGGAGTGGTCCTACACCGACATCACCGCTCATCATCGCCCACGAGCGTCGCCGACCACCTCTTCATTGGTACCTAACCGTAAGCCTGGACGGTAACAGGGACAACACTCTAGAGTTTTGCCCTAGCCATTGCATGGTTACCCCGAGCCTACTTGTGTAACTTGCCTATCGGGACTATCCATTGAGGATTGCGGGCCATGCTACTTGTGCCGATTACTGATACATACGCCACATAGCTTCAATTGCGTGCAAACAACATAAGTATCATATTGTGGTGTCATACTAGTATCTTTGGTGTTTGAATAGTACTCGCATACATAATCGCTATCTTGGTGTGCACGTCCCGCATAGTGACCATATAAAATATCATCGCCAAAAGAAAGAAACGCAAAGCTCTTAGGCAAGTGCACAGAGAAAAAGCATCGCCAAATTGCATCACATTGATATCATATCATATCATACTTGATCATCTTGGATCACTTGAGTGAGATACATTGTGCCTCACACATATAGCAAAAGACGGGAATAGGAAGACGACACATTTTGTTTCTTATAGGTTATGCACAATTTCGTATCACGCCCATTTGAGCAATCGTGCTAGCGTTTCTCTAGTGTTGTGCAACACAAGCGTTCCCTCGAAACCACATTTTGTGCTCATCTTTTTTTTGCACGATGTAACACCCTGTTTTTAACTCTCCTCGCTAATTTGACTTTTCTCAAAAGTTAGGACTAATTAATTTTTTTCTGAATGCTTGTGATGCTTGGAGTGACTATTGTTTGCTTGCTTGCTTGTATGCTTGTGTTTGATTCTCAATAATTCATGTTACTCTCCAGACTCACCTCCTTAGCCCAAAACTCCTGCCTAATGATCATGCCATGTGTTTAGGACCAGAAACTATTTTTACCAAATATTATTTTCACCAAAAAGCATTTCTTTGAATTAAGATTTCAAAACCCCTAAGATGGGATTTGTACTACAAGTTATCAAATTAGGAAATTTATTTTGAACAAATTATTTTACTTAAAACCCATTATCAAAATGGCTTCCCAAAACCACAATATTATTATTTTAAAAGTTATTTTACTATTTTATTTAAATGCCTTCCTATGAGGCCAGAAATGGTCTCTTATGAAGGAAAGTTATTTTTGTTGCTTTCAAAATATTTGAGAAAATTTAGGGAAACTTAGTGGGCATATATATTCCATATATATGAGTTTCAACACATGGTAATGTTCAAAATATTGGGCAAACGCCTTCAAAACCCTTCCTGCCTATTTCAAGCTTTTGGATTATTTCTAATATTCTTAATAATTTCCTGTAAAATTCTAGCATGTCACATATGATATATGTGATGATCTTAACAAGTTTCATCTCAATCCAAGTTGATTTGGTTCCCCTAATTATTCTAAAACCTTATCTGTCCAGATCCAAAATTGAACAACTATACATTGCCAACTGTCTCCAATTGTGCTCAAATTTTGTGGACATGTTCTGATATACCAATAATGCATCCACACCAAGTGGTTCATCAAGGAGAATAGAAGAACTTGTCCCAAGCCCCTCAAAACCCTCTGTGTTGATTTCTCACTTTGGGAAACTTTACAATATAAAGTTTCTCCAATTGACCCCAAACTTTTTGGGCATGCTTTAATGCGCAAATAATTACCACACACAAAATATTGGATTTGTGGGAATTAATTTGAATAGCTTTGTAAGGAGAAGGTCATTTCTGCCCATTTCATGGGTTTTCCAAGTCTACATTGGAAACCTTCTCCACCAAATCCCAAATTTGGTGTCCAAGCTTATCTTCATCTATTATTTGATCCTCTTAAGTTTCATATCAGTTGTAGTCCATCTGGTTGCCCTGACACTCATCAAACACCTTGTGTGCACTCACTTAAGTGGCTACTTTGGCCCCTTCCACATTTACCCTTGATCTCAAATTTCTACCACATCTCTATATAGTTACACTTTACGTTGAGTAGCTTTGCCATGGCCACTAGTCAATTATTGGAGAGAGACCCCTAATACCTACCTCCCATTTTTACCCTTGGATCAGCATTTTTACCCCTCTTGTCCACCTCTTCTTTAGTTAATGCCCCCACCTCTTTCTAGAAGGTCCCTAGCATCCCAAGGCATCATTTCAAACCAAAATATGGCATGCTCATGTGGGGAAAATGAGCAGCACATCTACAAGTTGATTTCTGGCTAAAAAGTAGCTTTGTACAGCAAGTACTAGCAACCCTCCTCTGCTTAATCTCAAACTTGGCAGTGTTGTAGTCCTTGCATAGCCAAGCATGCTAGACAAGGTCCCATCCTGAGATCACTACATTAAGCACCCTCATTTCTATCCCTAAGTTTGTTGTTGCAAACTAAATTGCAGTCAAAGCCAATTCAAACCAGCTCCTATTCGGGCCAAACTCCACAAGTGCATCGTGGCACACATGCCTTGCATGTTTGACACCATGCTCTGGCCAGGGGTGGCTTTGGACACGTAGAAGGGGTGGTGACAACCACCCTGGCCTGCAATATGGGTGCTCTGCACCTTGTTTCTTTCCTCTAGGCCTTTTCTAGTCGATTCAACTTGTCTCAGTATGTCATAGCATCTCCTTTTGACTGTTCCAAACACTCCCCATCATCAGCTAGCCTCCAATGGCCGAATGCCTTCCGCCGGCCATCTACAAAAATCCGAGCCTCTCGAGTGCCCCCCTTTCCTCCTTCGACCGAGGTAAGGTGCCCAGATGCCCAAGCAGCCTCCCCACTCTCCTTCTTCCCCTCGGGTGGCTAGGAGGCAGGGCACTGCGGCTGCCATCCCGGAGCCGCCGCGACTAACGGCTCGCTCAGCTGCCCCCTCCGACAGGACTGGTGCGCCCAGGGCGGGTGCGGCTCGAGCCCCGAGGTATCCGGTGGTCGGAGCACTGCTAGGAGCAGCCGTGGCCGAAGCACTACCGCACACTCGGCCCGACTCCCTGTCTCACCTGGCTCAAGCGGGAGGTAGGAGACGGCCTGACAGCCGGATCCCGCTCGTCACGGAGCCAATACCGCCCCCTAGGTTTTAGTAGAGGCGCCCGCGTGGGGCTCCACCTCCCTGCAGCAAAGGCGTACCCAGGGCGAATATGCCTTTGGCTTGGCCCTTCTCTGGCGACCCGAGCAGATGGGCCGGCCCAGTGGCGTTCTATCGGCCTGAGCGCGCAAGAGACTTCTTGGTGGCCCCCTTCTGTGCTTTTTCTTTTTCCAGAAACTTCAAAATTCTATAGAAAATCATTTTAACTCCAATTTGGTTGATTCAAATTCCTGCAGGTTCTTAAAATCCATGGCTATCCAAATATGTGCTTTGCACATTTTTCCAAACAACGTTGTGTTGTATCATTATTCAAAAACAGATTGGAATACTCCTAGCCTCACATTTCAAAATTCCTATAGCTTTCAAATCAACGCCAAATGGAGTGAATCCAAATTCCAGAGTCTTCTAATATCATTTTTGTATGACTTATTTCTGTTGCAACAAATAAATAGCTCCCTTTTGCTATTTATCCAATATTAGGAAATCCCTATTATATTCATACCAACTCCAAATTGAGTAAAACTACTTCCTAAATATTTCTAAAATTATGCTCTGTTAAATGAGTGCCTCCACTCATTTTTATTATGATATTTTTTGTAAGCTATTTTTAAGATCACCCATTTCTCCTTTTCTGCATTCAAAAATCCCAAATGGTCCAAACCTCCTATAGCAAGTTTCAGGTAATTTTCTTATGACCACAGAGGTCCAAGAAAAATAAGACTTTTATTTATATAGCACTTTTGTTCTGTGTGCCATGTGGCTGACTGTGATTGTTTCCGGCGGTAGTTGACGAGTAGACGGAGTACTCGGAGTTGGATCAGAAGACCTCGAAGACCCCGAGAACATAAGAGAGCAAACGCAAGCAGCTCTTTGACAATGTTTGAGAAAGTACTATATTGCATGCTAGTAGAGCAATTATTTTCGTTGCATATGATCATGAATATTCGGTAAATCATTGATATGATCTTTTCGATGTCTCCTCCGGAGCACTTGCATTTTGAGCATGATCCTACCACCTATGAGGGTCACGATAATACCATGTTGACTAGTAGAGCTAAGCATAGTAGAAGCATGAGCATGATGATGGTAATTATCAAAGATTTATGAAAACCCCATTGGGTGCCACTAATGCCCAAGGGTAATGATAAGATAGGTGGCCACTTTTGGTGAAGTGGTGCACCGGGAATTTTGGTGTGAGTGGTTTTCAAAATGGGAATAGATTTACGATGTGTCGACCGTCCCAACCTTACATGTGCGACCACGTTAACCCTTTATGGTTCAGGGCTTTGTTGATTACTCTGGTCGGTGCTAGCAAAGAGCAACATTACTAGTGGCGGGAGTGATGTGTGGTCACTCTCGTGACGGGGTCCTATCAGGTAGGTCGACTATGCCGTTTTTATGTGTTCCGGCACACCTTTGGTCCCTGCATGGATGATACTGCGTAGAGTCGGTGCTCGTAAGACGTACATCATGTGGGCTGGGTACCAATCGAGTGGATATCTTTGTCTAGTATCGTCAGGGGAAAGGCATTGATCGTGTATTTACCTCGGGTATGTTATATACCGCGAGTCGTGGATGACACGGAACTTTCCCGGATCTCGTGGGTACAACATACAACCTCTACAGAGTGTAAAACTATTCGAATAGCCATGTCCACGGTCAAGACAGTTGGGTGGTGCTACTGAAAGTACGTCTAGTCGTTTCCGCATAAACCAAGTGTGTGTGTGTGTGTGTGTGTGTTTAATGGTGATATCCGAGAAAGAGTTGATATGACCAAGTTTGGTGACTTGGCATATCGGGTGAACCCGGAGTGTTGACCGGACATCAGATATGTTGATATCTGTAACCTGTTCTTCCAAATACCATCTAGCTTATGTTGCACATCCATCTATGATCATGTTTACTATTAAGTTGTTATCCACCAATATTGCATATTACTTGTTACCATACCAAGTGCATTATCCATATCATGGGCTGTTTGCGAGTACATTCAAAATACTCACTGGCTTGCCACTAGTTATTTGATTGACCAGGTATGACAGATCAGGATATGGTGAAGAGCACCATGGTGACGTTCCTGCGAACTAGGACGCTTCCCAGTCAGAATGCCTCTAGGTTAAGGCTGATGGCATGGGTTCACGCTTTCGACCAATATTTCCGTTATTGGTCAAGTTTGCTATGTTGGCCCTCAAGGCCCTATATATGTAAGACTTGACCACAATGGTCATTCATTGTATCAAACGGTATGTGTGGATGTAAGACTCTTGTTATTCTGTTTCTGTGTGTTCCGTGAGCATTGAACTCTGGGATCACTGAGCAAGTTCATTCGCCAATCTCGAATCGTAAGTCGGGGTCCCCATAGAGCTGGTATCAGAGCCATCCTGACTATAGGAATCCCTTAGTTAGCATGGATGTTAGTTAGGACAAACTGTTTTCTAGACCTTTCCAAAAATACTTGCAAAACATGCATCTTCTCACCTCTCCTAAATTTTCAAAAGAAGCAAGGTTTTTGCCTTAGCACTCCCACTCTTAATTTCTTGACACTCCTCGTCTGGTTCTTCAAAACCTGCAAGTGGACGCTAGCACCCTTATGCCTGACCACAAGATTACTTAAAATCTTCTTGGGCAACTTGGGAGGAAGCAACCTTTCCAAGCGACCACCCATGTACTTGAAGGATAAGGATGACACACTACGACATACGATACCAACAGAAGTACCTCCGTGAGGAACAAGGACATCAAGAGCCAGAAGATGGCGACACCCTCGACACTTTTCCAGAGTGATGCCGCCTTCACCTACGATAATCAGGACATAATATGTGCAAGACCATGATCTGCATCGCTAATAGAGCGACCTTGCAAACGTTAAGCTTGTGTCTACCACCACCGGTGGATGAGAACCTCGCCATTTGGTCCGCCTCACCTTAATGGTTCTCTTCATCCCCCGCTCTAGGTGTCGATACTGTGATCAACGTGGTTGATGGGTCGGAACTCTATCATGCCATGCAAATGTCATTGCATAAAGTTATCCACTTGGAACTCTCGAAGCCTCAGAAGACAAGAAGACAATGACAAGATTAAGAAGACAACAGAAGACCCTTTCAACGACAACCATGAAGAACCACCTTCATTGGCAACTCACCACATGGGAATACATCAAGAGCTCTTTTCAACTCAACCCGAGCGTTTCGGTAAGCAACAACAAGAGACGTGGCAACACCATGAGAAGGTCCAGAAGACTGAGTAGACTCCTCCCCGGAGCATGAAGCAAGCACGACTGTCGAGTCCGAGAACCCCTAGGATAGGATGAGTCGTGAATCCCCTATGCGAAGTCGAGTCCGTCAAATGGTTCGGATGGAACCATGTTGTGTGTTGCTTGTTTTTGTTGTTTGTGCTTTGATATAAGTCACACTTTTTCTCTAGGCAACTAGCATGCGGTTATATCACCTGCCTCATCTTGATGTTGGAATTGACTTTCTAACACTTATTTGATTGCACCTGCACTATAGCACCCCTTAGGCACTCTCTTCTGTGCTGCTACTCTCTCCCTCTCTCTCACCCTTCTCGACAACTGAAGACCAGAAAGACAAGATGCAGCAGGGATCCACTTCGACGGACAGCTCACACTGAAGACACTGACTATACCATGCTCGACCACACGCAACCCGTAGAGGTTATGCTTTCCTCGGGATTAGAAACCCTCCCTAGCCCAGCCTAACCTCCACCAGCCTTTCCGTCTCAAATATCTGGTCACGTGTCTGATACACGAACTTGCAAGAACACCCGTCGATCCCCGATAAACCCTGCTTAGCACCGGGTTCTTTATGGAACAAATGCTCACAGTGAACAAGTATCCTTCATTCTTAAGCTAGTACCATAACGCTGATGCCATAAGAAGGACCATTATCGGACATAAGAGTATTATACTAATGTTGTTGTGATGAGATAGGTGTCTTGAGGATATAGCTAGACTATCTCCGTGGATCGTAAGACCCTTATAAAGGTAGGTGAATTTTGTGGAACAAGTTGATATAGTAGCATAACCTACATGTTCCTGGAGTAAGTTCGAGTTCAGTAGGACGATTATGATCGCGAGCAATAATTCTTGGTGGTATAATTGACTTTATCAAGCAATTGACGTGGTTTGATGCTTTTACCATAATGACTTGGAGTATCGAGTAAGACTTCTTATTGAACTTGAGTTTTGGATTTAAATAAGTAGTCTTAATACAGTATCGATGATGCTAGAGACCACATCGTTCAGAGTAAATTGAATTTAGCCCGATGATCTCGATCATGATACCATGTTTCTCAGTGGATAACGTGTGCGAATATTTGGAGTTGTCGAATTGATTTACGAACCTATGTGAATTGGCCTTGGAGATTAGATGGCCATGGTATTGGAAATTGGTGGATATATTGTGACATAATCCTTGCAGTAATATGTGAATTATGAGGACTCTAAGTGATTATGTAGGACCCCATCGATATTGGAGTTGTAGGAGTAATGGGTCCAGTGATGGTTGACCGGATTGATGGACCACTTTATCGGATTCGTAGAAAGGAAACAAGATCTTGTATTGCTATACTACGTGTTTCCTCAATATAGAAATGCAGTACCCCGTCCCTTGAATGATCTAGCCGGACATCGGATTTGTAGGATCCCAATTCAAGCTTAGCAGCTTGTATGCTCCCCGAGGTTCTTGCATAGGGACACATGTGCAATGTATGTTGTATGATACTTGTGGTGTTTGGATTTAGTCCTTCACTCAACCCCGGAGTTGACTAGCATAAGCGATGTGGAGTTGACTTATGTGAGATGGTATCTTTGATGAAATAGGGTGATTTTTGTCCAGAGTAAGAAGTCAGATTATTGGCATCTAAGAAATGTGCTTAGAGATAAGATGATAATTGTTCACTCTCATGTTAAGTTCTTTGAGACCCTAAAACTTCACCAAGCCAGAAGGTGGTCGGATTACGACCATAGAAAATTACTCTAAGTCGTTGGAATATGGTTAGTACTCCGCCCGACCACCGCCCATCATGTCTATGACGAACATGGGCATGAAGGACTAGGTCATATTGGACCACAAACCCCTCGGCTAGCGACCACCCATAGCAAGTCCTCGTTCTCCTCACGTATGTCATGAGCATTGTGCTTATGTCATGCTTGGGGAAATATGTTGTTATCCTCACGGATGAAATACCTATTCACCCAATAAGAGGAAGAACACCTTAGTCCTGTTTGGACTAGCCCCAGGAACACCGATTGTTATGCTCTTGAGGGTACAGTGTTATCTCGAGAAGTTGGGCTTCTCGAAGCAACCTCAAGGCAACGGAAGTCGATCCTACCCAAGACAAGACGAAGAACCGCCATGGTTGGCAAACCACTTCAATGACAAAGAAGCATAAGACGTCAACCACCGACCCTGCGCCGACTACATCAAAAATGTCAAGAAGCCTCGATTAATCAAGACAGTGAAACCTTTGGATAGCAAGAGAAATCAGAGAGCCTCTTCCTATTCCAGATCAAGGACGAGAGTCCTAATGGGATCATGGTGAACACCTGCTAAAGGTGATTCACCCGCTTGTCGAGCCGCAAACCTTGGGAGTGGATGAATGGTTTATACTCTTGGCTAGCCAGCTCATCCAGAAACCCTCGCGGACCTTCTAGATAGTAGAACTCGTCCTGAGTCTCCGAGCTTAAAATCATGAGCGAGACCCAACCCAGACCCCTTCACAAGAAGCCTTCGAAGACCACTGCGACACCCTCGAGGATGAAGACCACCCGCGACCATAGCTTGACTGCCTTAAGGGAGTCTAGGACTTCCTCGTTAGCAGGGAGCTACGCGAAGTCCTTGACCCTTATGTTCTAATGCAAGACATCTAGATTTCACTAACCGGCATGAGGAGCCCCAGGACCAAAACCCAGACACACTATCTTGCCACATATTCCTACTTTGGAATGCACCTACAAACCAGAACCTTGCACGGACTTAGTTCACCATGCCCTCGACCCTCGGTCAAGCCTAACTTATTCCCAGGACCCGCTCACAGTCAGTTAAGGACGTGCGAAGAATTAGAAGCTGTATCATCAAGCACGTCAAGACGCACAACAAGAACATGGGGACGTGAAAACTACCTCCCACTCAAGATTTTGTATCTCCCCAGCACCTAGCCTGGAAATCTCAGGGACGAGATTTTATTAAGGTGGTAAGGTATGTAACACCCTTTTTTAACTCCCCTCATTGATTTGACTTTTCACAAAAATTAGGACCAATTAAATTTTTTGTGAATGCTTGTGATGCTTGGAGTGACTATTGTTTGCTTGCTTGCTTGTATGCTTGTGTTTGATTATCAATAATTCATGTTACTCTCCAAACTCACCTCCTTAGCCCAAAACTCCTGTTTAATGATCATGCCATGTGTTTAGGACGAGAAACTATTTTTACGAAATATTATTTTCACCAAAAAGCATTTCTTTAAATTAAGCTTTGAAAACCCCTCAGATGGGATTTGTACTACAAGTCCTCAAATTAGGTAATTTATTTTGCACAAATTATTTATTTAAAACCCATTATCAAAACGGCTTCCCAAAACCACGTTATTATTATTTTGAAAGTTACTTTACTATTTTATTTAAATGCCTTCCTTTGAGGCCATAAATGGTCTCTTATGAAGGAACATTATTTTTATTGTTTTGAAAATGTTTGAGAAAATTTAGGGAAACTCAGTGGGCATATATATTCCATATATATGAGTTTAAACACATGGTCATGTTCAAAATATTGGGAAAACCCGTGCAAAACCCTTCCTGCCTATTTCAAGCTGTTAGAAATTTCTATAAAACTATTCTCAAAAAAATCATGTAAAATTCTAGCTTGTCACATATGATATATGTGATTATCTTGCCAAGTTTCATCTCAATCCAAGTTGATTTGGTTCCCCTAATTATTCTAAAACCTTATCTGTCCAGATCCAAATTGGAGCAACTCTACATTGCCAAGTGTCTCCAATTGTGCTCAAATTTGGTGGACATGTTCTAATATTCCAATAATGTATCCACACCAAGTGGTGCATCAAGAAGAATAGAAGAACTTGTCCCAAGCACCTCAAAACCCTCTCTGTTCATTTCTGACTTTGGGAAACTTTACATTATAAAGTTTCTTCAATTGACCCCAAACTTTTTGGGCATGCTTTATTGCTCAAATAATGAACCCACACCAAATATTGGATTTGTGGGAATTAATGTGAATAGCTTTGTAAGCAGAAGGATATTTCTGTCCATTTCATGGGTTTTCAAAGTCTACATTGGAAACCTTCTCTTCCAAATCCCAAATTTGGTGTCCAAGCTTAGTTTCATCTATTATTTGATCTTGTTAAGTTTCAAAACAATTGAAGTCCATCTGGTTGCCCGCACACTCATCAAACACCTTGTGTGCACTCACCTAAGTGGCTACTTTGGCCCCTTCCACCTTTACCCTTCATCTCAAATTTCCACCACAACTCTATATAGTTACACTTTACCTCCAGTAGATAGTTACACTTTACCTCTAGTAGCTTTGCCATGGCCACTTGTCAATTATTGGAGAGAGACCCCTTGTAGCCACCTCCCATTTTTACCCCTGGATCACCATTTTTACCCCTCTTGCCCCACCTCTGCTTAAGTTAATGCCCCCACCTCTTTCCAGAAGGTCCCTAGCATCCCAAGCATAATTTCAAACCAAAATAGGGCATGCTCATGTGGGGAAAATGAGTAGCACATCTACAAGTTGATTTTAGGCTGAAAAGTAGCATTGTACATCAAGTACTAGCTACCCTCCTCTACTTGTTCTCAAACTTGGCAGTGTTGTAGTCCTTGCATAGCCAAGCATGCTAGACAAGATCCCATCCTGAGATCACTCCATTAAGCACCCTCATTTCTATCCCTAAGTTTGCTGCTACAAACTAAATTGCAGTCAAAGCCAATTCAAACCAGCTCCAATTTGGTCCAAACTCCACCAATGCATCGTGGCACACATGCCTTGCATGTTTGACATCTTGTCGTGGCCAGGGGTGGCTTTGGACACGTAGAAGGGGTGGTGACCTCCACCCTGGCCAGTAATATGGGTGCTCTGCACCTTGTTTCTTTCCTGTAGGCCGTTTCTAGCCGATTCAACTTGTCTCCGTATGTCACAACATGTCCTTTTGACTGTTCCAAGCACTCCCCATCATCAGCTAGCCTGCAGGATCCGTTTAGGGTGCGTGCCATCCTGATACGTCTCAAACGTATCTATAATTTTTGATGGTTTCATGCTGTTATCTTGTCAACTTTGGATGTTTTATATACCTTTTATATCTTTTTTGGGACTAACTTATTAATTCAATGCCAAGTGCCAGTTCCTGTTTTTTCTGTGTTTTGACTCTTTTCAGATCTGATTTTGGAACGAAGTCCAAACGGAATAAAATCCCCGAAATAAATTTTTCCAGAATAGAAGAAGATCGGGGGACTTGTGGGCCAAGGCAGGAGGCCCACAGGGAGCCCACAAGCCCTATTGCCGCGGCCAGGGGGGGCCGCGGCCACCAGGCTTGTGGCCTCCCTGGAGCTCCCCAGCCCTAGCTCTTTGGCCTATATATTCCCTTAAATCCTAGAAAAAATCAGGGCGTCCACGAAACCACTTTTCCGCCGCCGGAAGCTTCCGTTTCCGCGAGATCTCATCTGGAGACCCTTCCTGGTGCCCTGCCGGAGGGGACTTTGGAGCTGGAGGGCTTCTACATCAACATCATTGCCTCTCGAATGACTCGTGAGTAGTCCACTTCAGACCTACGGGTCCGTAGTTAGTAGCTAGATGACTTCTTCTCTCTCTTGGATCTTCAATACAAAGTTCATGGATATCTATCCGATGTAATCCTCTTTGGCGGTGTGTTTGTCGAGATCCGATGAATTGTGGATTTGTGATCAGATTATCTATGATTTATATTTCAGTCTTTGCTGATTTCTTATATGCATGATTTGATATCCTTGTAAGTCTCTCCGAGTCTTGGGTTTTGTTTGGCCAACTAGATCTATGATTCTTGCAATGGGAGAAGTGCTTGGTTTTGGGTTCATACCGTGCGGTGACCTTTCCCAGTGACAGAAGGGGAAGCAAGGCACGCATCATGTTGTTGCCATCAAGGGTAACAAGATGGGCTTTCATCATAAATTTGAGATTGTCCATCTACATCATGTCATCTTTCTTAAGGCGTTACTCTGTTCTTATGAACTCAATACACTAGATGCATGCTGGATAGAGGTCGACGTGTGGAGTAATAGTAGTAGATGCAGAAAGTATCGGACTACTTTTTTTGGACGTGATGCCTATAGATATGATCATTGCCATAGATAACCTCATGACTTTGCGCGGTTCTATCAATTGCTCGACAGTAATTCGTTCACCCACCGTCTACTTGCTTTCATGAGAGAAGCCACTAGTGAACACTACGGCCCCCGGGTCTATTTACAACTTTCATCTCAGCTTTCACTTTTACTTTCCTTTGTTTACTTTTTGCTTTCAGTTCTCACTTTGCAAACAATCTATAAGGGATTGACAAACCCTTCATAGCGTTGGGTGCAAGCTCTTTGTGTTTGTGGAGGTATTTGTGACTTGACGCGATCCTCCTACTGGATTGATACCTTGGTTCTCAAACTGAGGGAAATACTTACCGCCACTGTGCTACATCACCCTTTCCTCTTCAAGAGAACACCAACGCAAGGCTCCAAGGCCGCGGGGGAATCCTTTGCATATTTGCCAAGGAAATCCCTATAGGTATAGCCAGCAGCAGAAGGATTTCTGGCGCCGTTGCCGGGAAAGGTCTTTTGTTGCAGTAGCACATCCATGCATAGGGAGCTCTCGAGAGCTCCCGAGCTCTGTCTCTCCCTTCCCCTCCCTTATCTCTTCTCCGTCGAGCCACAACTATCCTGCATCTCTCCCCCTCACCCTAGAGTATTTGTAGAGCTCCCTCTTGAGCTTCCCTCTCCTCCCAAGCTTCCTCCCTCCTCCAATAGCGGAATGCCTTCCGCCGACCATCTCTAAAAATCCGAGCCTCTCGGGTGCCCCCTCTCCCTCTTCGACCATGGTAAGGTGCCCAGATGCCCCAGCAGCCTCCCCACTCCCCCTCTTCCCCTAATGTGGCCAGGAGGCTGGGCACTGCGGCTGCCATCACTGGAGCTGCCGCGGCTGACAGCTCGCTTAGCCGGCCCCTCCGGCAGGAGTGGTGCGCCCAGGGCGGGTGCGGCTTGAGCCCCGAGTCCTCCGGTGGTCGGAGCACTGCCAGGAGAAGCCGTGGCCGCTGGGGAAGCAGTAGCGCACGCTCGTCCCGACTCCCTGTCTCACCTAGCTCGAGCGGGAGATAGGAGACGGCCTGACGGCCGGGTCCCGCTCGTTAGGGAGCCAATACCACCCCCTCGGTTTAAGTGGAGGCGCCCGCGTTGGGCTCCGCCTCCCTGCAGCAAAGGTGTACCCAGGGCGAATACGCCTTCGGCGTGGCCCTTATCTGGCGACCCGAGCAGATTGGCCGGCCCAGTGGCCATCTACCACCCTGAGCGCACAATAGACTTCCTCGTGGCCCCCTTCTTTGCTTTTTCCTTTTCCAGAAACATTAAAATTCTATAGAAAAATCATTTTAACTCCAATTTAAGCGATTCAAATTTCTCCAGGTTCCTAAAATCCATGTCTATCCAAATATGTTCTTTGCAAATTTTTCCAAACAACTTTTCTGCTGTATCATTATTCAAAAACAAATTTGAATACTCCTAGGCTCACCTTTCAAAATTCCTATAGCTTTTAAATAAACTCCTAATGGAGTGAATCCAAATTCCAGAGTTTTCTAATATCATGCCCTATTTTTGAAGCCTTGGTCAACGTTTTTGCATGACTTATTTCTGTTGCAATAAATAAATAGCTCCTTGTTGCTATTTATCCAATATTAGAAAATCCCTAGTATATTCATATCAACTCCAAATCCAGTGAAACAACTTCCTAAATATTTCTAAAATTATGCTTTGTTAAATGAGTTTCTCCTCTCATTTTTATCATGATAGTTTATCTAAGCTTCTTTTAAGATCACCTATTCCTCCTTTCCTCCATTCAAAAATCCCATATGGTCCAAACCTCCTATAGCAAGCTTCATGTATTTTTCTTATGACCAGAGAGGTCCAAGAAAAATAAGACTTTTAGTTATATAGCACTTTTATTCTGCTTGCCATGTGGTTGACTGTGATTGTTTCTGACGGTAGTTGACGAGTAGACAGAGTACTCGAAGTTGGATCAGAAGACCTCGAAGACCCGGAGAACTTAAGAGAGAAAAGGCAAGCAACTCTTTGACCATGTTTGAGCAACTACTATATTGCATGCTAGTAGAGCAATTACTTCCGTTGCATAAGATCATGAATATTCGGTAAATCATCGATATGATGTTTCCTATGGCTCCTCTAGAGCACTTGCATGTTGAGAATGATCCTACCACCTATGAGGGTCACACTAATACCATGTTGACAAGTAGAGCTAAGGATAGTAGAAGCATGAGCATGATGATGGTAATTATCAAAGGTTTATGAAAACCCCATCAGGTGCCACTAATGCCCGAGGATGATGATGAGATAGGTGGCCACTTTTGGAGAAGTGGTGCAACGGGTATTTCGGTGTGAGTGGTTTCTCAAATGGGAATAGATTTCCGATGTGTCAACTGTCCTAGCCTTACATGTGTGACCATCTTACCCCTTTATGGGATGGAGCTTTGTTGATTACTCTCGTCGGTGCTAGCAAAGAGCCACATTACTAGTGGCGGGAGTGATGTGTGGTCACTCTCGTGACGAGGTCATACCAGGTAGGTCAACTATGTTGTTTTTACGTGTTCCGGGCACACCGTTGGTCCCCTCATGGATAATATTGTCCATAGTCGGTGCTCGTAAGACGTACATCATGTGGGTTGGGTACCAATCGAGTGGATCTCTTTGTCTAGTATCATCAGGGGAAAGGCATTGATCGGGTACTTACCTTGGGTATGTTATATACCCCGAGTCATGGATGACACGGAAGTTTCTCGTATCTCGTGGGTACAGCGTACAACCTCTGCAGAGCGTAAAACTATTCAAATAGCTCTGTCCATGGTCAAGGATAGTTGGGTGGTGCTGCTTAAACTATGTCCAGTCGTTTATGCATAAACCAAGTGTGTGTGTGTGTGTTTAATGGTGATATCCGAGAAAGAGTTGATACAGCAAAGTTTGGTGACTTGGCATATCGGGTGAACCCGGAGTGTTCAGCCCACATCAGATATGTTGATATCAGTAACCTATTCTTCCAAATACCATCTAGCTTATGTTGCACATCCATCTATGATCATGTTTACTGTTAAGTTGTTATCCACCAATATTGCATATCACTTGTTAGCATACCAACTACATTATCCATATCATGGGTTGTTTGCTAGTACATTTAAGCACTTACTAGCTTGCCACTGGTTATTTTATTGACCATGTATGAGAGATCAGGATATGGTGAAGAGCACCATGGTGACATTCCTACGAACTAGGACGCTTCCCAGTCATAATGCCTGTAGGTTAAGGGTGATGGCATGGGTTCAGGCTTTCGACCAATATTTCTGCTATTGGTCAAATTTGGTGTGTTGGCCCTCAAGTCCCTATATATGTAAGACTTGATCGCAATGGTCATTCATTGTATCAAACTGTGTGTATGGATGTAAGACTCTTGTTATTCAGTTTCTGTGTGTTCGATGAGTATTGATCTCTGGGATCACTGAGTATGTTCATTCGGTGATCTCGACTCGTAAGTCGGGGTCCCCACACACGACCCCACTTTTCTATCCACGTGTTTCTTTCCGTGTACACTTGTTCCTATTGATCTACCTTGTCTTACTTGCAAATTTGCAAATTTATTTCAACATTATTGATTCTTATAATCAGATTACTTCAATTTGTGCCACCATCCTAACCAAGCTCCTCCATATGCTTTATTTGTGTAGGTGCGAGAAGGACAATCTTATGTACCACTTCTACTATTTCCATAATTGCACATCGGGTGATCTTGATTCATTTTCAACTTTTGGATCACTAATTGATATTGTCTTCACACTCTTCCACTTATATAGCCTTGAGTGCTATGGATAGGACTACCATGTCAAACCCGGCCTTCGTAGAGCAAGACGACGACAAGAACAACTACGTCAACAAACTACACTTCTTCGACACCCAAAGAGGAATGCATGAATTACAAGACGCTATTAATGACCGCATCGAGCAACTCGCCACCGACTTCCGTGAATCCGATGTGCGCCCGAGGGACTACCTCAATGACAAGCTATCAAGCCACATGGTCGAGATCCGTGCATTGATTGTGAACCACACGTCCTAAACCTCTCCTTCATCACGGTGGCGCCACTCAAGTCGCCACTCCGACGAGAACTCTTCCGGCGCAAGTCCACCACGAGATCGACATCATCAACGTGGCGACTGTCACCACAACAAAGATTTGGACTATCCGAACATGATTGATGCCATGGAAAAGAACAAGAAGCTTTGGAGCAAGCACACATTCAACAATGCTACGAAGACGAACGTGATGTGAAGGCAAAGCGCTTGAAGCACAACGTGCTCTCCGAGAAGCAACATGCGCTATGCAAGAACGCAACCACCAAGCGCGAGAAGAGAAAGAAGCACTATGGGG
Organism: Hordeum vulgare subsp. vulgare; assembly: GCF_904849725.1. NCBI lineage: Eukaryota > Viridiplantae > Streptophyta > Magnoliopsida > Poales > Poaceae > Hordeum > Hordeum vulgare. The sequence goes on along the minus strand of NC_058524.1, from coordinate 383,632,535 downwards.
TGAACGTCAAGACGAAACCACGCACCAAGGGGAGCACCAAGAGTTATGACACCGTGCAAAAGGACATTGGCAACGACCTCAAGAAAATCATGATGAGCAAATGAATGACCAAGCTCCAAGGCAAGAACAACAACACCAAGTCAACAACGACATTGAAGGCCCTTCACCCAGACAAGGGCATCACCGAAACAACAACCATGACGAGCACCGCCTCAGCAATCTCAAGTTCACCATGCCTAAGTTCTCCGGAAGCAATGATCCCGAAGATTATCTTTCATGGGAACTCAAAGTTGATAAGATCTTCCATCTTCAAAACTTTAATGAAGACAAGAAGATCGACATGGCTTCACTTGAGTTCCAAGATTATGTTCTCATTTGGTGGGAACAAGTGATCGAGCGAACAAGAGAAAAGGGTGATCCTCCTATCACCACATGGACCAAATGAAGGATCTCATGAGAGCTCGCTTTGTGCCTACACACTATAACTGTGACCTATTCAAGAAGGTACAACTACTGAATCAAGGCACAAGGTCGGTAGAAGAATACTATCAAGAGATGGAAATGTTATAGGATCGTAAGTATGTCTAGAGGGCGGTGATTAGACTACTTCACAAGATAAAAACTTAGCCTTTTCCCAATATTAGTTGAAGGGCACATTTGGCAATTATGACAAGTCAAGTACACTCTACACATGCAGTTCTAAGAGTGTAGTAGCGGAAAGTAAAACATGCAAGTATAAATTAAAGGAGTAAGGTAGGGAGATCAAAAGCATCAGGTTGACACGACGATTTTGGGCATGGTTCTGATAGGTGACGCTATCGTACGTCCATGTTAGTGCATACTTCAACCCACGGAGGCTAACGGCAGCGAGAGTCCATGGAGGGCTCCACCCACGAAGGGTCCACGAAGAAGCAGCCTTGTCTATCCCACCATGGCTTCCGTCCATGAATGACTAGCCTTACTCATGGTAGATCTTCACAAAGTAGGCGATCTACTTGCCCTTACAAACATCTTGGTTCAACTCCACAACACAAAGTAGGATGCTCCCAAGCGACACCTAACCAATCTAGGAGGCACCACCCTCCAAAAGGTAATACATGGGGTAGAACAATGAAATCCTTGCTCTTGTGCTTCTAAAGATAGTCTCTTCAACACAAAATTACTCTCTCATAGAATATGCATGGGTTGGAGAGATTGATTTTGTTTAAAGTAGTTTGGGGAGGCTAGAGATCAAGTTTCAAATGATTGGAGTAGAATATCTTGGTCTCGCCACATGAGTAGGTGGCTCTCTCTCACAAAATGGATCTGGAAATGAAGTGTATGTCTTGAGTGCTTCTCCCACAAATGAGAGGTGGGTGAAGGGGTATATATAGGGAGCACACAAAATCCAACCGTTACACCAAAAGTGGCAAACTCGGTGACACCAAAGTCATAAACTCGGTGGTTCCGACTTGTACTAAAGGCAACAACTTTTGAATCTCGGTGAGACCGATATACACAACTCGGTGGCACCGAAAAAGTGAGTAACTGTCAGATAAAAAAACTCGGTGACACCGATACTCAAAATCGGAAATTCTGATTTTTTATACCGAGGCAACCGAAAGTTGGTCACCCAAACTCGATGGCACCGATATGGTTTCGGTTGCACCGATTTTGTCGGAATTGCTAGGGTTGTGTGTGATATCATACTCGGTGAAGCCAAAAAGGAAAACTTGGTGGCACCGATTTTGAGTATGTGGTTTTGGACAGAATTGTTATGTGGGGAAAATGACTGAGTATTTTGGTGGCTAACTTTCCTATGGACTCGAAAGTGACTTCTCACAAATATAAAATGAAGAGTCTTCTAGCTTGAAGCTTGAGCCAATCCTATTCTTTTCATGCATCAAGGTGCATCTCCACATAAGCCTTTAGCCAAAGCATCTTTTGAACTTTTCTGAAATATACTTTGATATACATATTAGTCCAATGATGCATATGTTGTGATAAATTATCAAAACCACCCTAGGGAGCAATTGTGCTTTCAATCTCTCCCTTTTTGTAATGGATGACAGCATATAGATCAAAGCTTCGACAAAAGATAAAATCAATGATTAACATCGATGCTTTGAGAAGTATGTGAAAAGCAAGAGCTCCCCCTAAATTTGTGCATTATTTAAAATTTGCATTTGAATCCAAATGCACAATCCATTAGGATCATGGGTCACTCTTCCATGTCACATACATCTTGGTGGTGCACATACAAGATAAGAATGAATAGTAAGCACATGACACCAACAAGATAAGTGAATGTTCATCACATGGATAGCTAAAAGATAATAATGTAGCATCAATCAAGCAAAGTGTATGATCAAACACAGGGAACTTGATAAAGTCATCAAAACGATCAAAATTTTGTAAAATCAAGTGAGAGCAAATAAAGTCAAAAACTCTCTCTCTGACTCGAAGTCCTATCATCTATACATTTCTCCCCCTTTGGTAACAAGTTACCAAAAATTTCAAAAGTAACGAGCTAATTGTCTCTCTGGGCAGCTGATGATGGAGTCGACAGGAGAGTGTCCATGAAGTCTTCTACTGAAGTATGTAGAGAATTTCTAGTTAGCAATATCCAAATCAAGTGGATACTTGAGGTGCTTGAGCCAGAGCTGGAGGTGAAGGTGTAGGTGTAGATGCAGATGCTTGAGCTGATGAAGTCTGTCTTGTCTCTAGAGCAGGTACATCAGCTGACCTAGGCCTGGTGCTGAACTGTATAGTAGTGCAAGGGGGCAACTTTTCATCATCATCATCACTTTCATCATCATCATCAGAGCATGGAATTTGCACTGAGTCAACTTCATGTTGAAGATGTTAGACTATAGTGGTAAATTCCGTAACCTTCACATCCATGTCATGAAACTTTGTTTCCACGACCCGCTCTAGGCTCTTCTGATTTTGTAGAATCTCCGCAATGTTCTTCTCCATGCTTTTGATAGAGCTAACTAGAAATTTCGTTTGTTAGGTTGAGTGTTGTGCTATGGAACTGGTGGTGTCACATTCCTAGCAGCCTCAGCTTCTGCTGCCTCTGCTGCCATTCTGGATGCAACTGAGTTGGGATCATTGTCATCCATCACCACTTCATTGTCTTCAAATTCTGGCTGAAGAGGTAAATGTGGACGATCAAGGAGATATACATGCTTGCCTAGCTTGGCATTTATAAGCATCTGAACGTATGGGGCATATCCACATGATCTTTTCTGATTAGATGCAGTCCTCCGGATAGTCTCTACTATCAAGTCCATCACTTAGAATCTGGTGTGAGTGTGCAAAAGGTGCAACAAGTTGATGAGTGACCTCTGATCATCTTATCATCACCTGATTTAGGCATCAAGGTGTTTCTCGTAATGGTGTTGGTGGTGGGTATGCCCCATACATCAAGGTGTTGCTCACAAGTATTCCTCCTTGCAAGAAGTATATAGAGCCCATCTTGTAAGTTGCCAAATACTTGTGAGGAATAGGCTTTTAAATGTTGGCCATAGAGTTGTGACTCTTCTTTGCTTCAGAATACAGATCAACATCACTCTCTTTCTACATAGGGGCACCAATAATAGTGGCCCACCCATCAATTGTTGACTCATATTTGTGTCCATCACTCATCCAAACAATAGAACCATCTCCATTGAAATAAACAGTCGAGTAGAATTACAAGATCAGTTCATCATTCCATGGGGTCATCTATTTTCCAAAAAAATCTTCAATATCCACGGACTTGAAGATGACTTGCACATGAGGAAAGAAATCTTCATTGGCTTTGATGTAAGCCGAGTCAACATATCTCACGTCACTAACAGCTGGACTTTTGTCATACAAGACAGACACGTAGAAATCTTCTTGTTCCTTGGTGTGAAACCTTGGATCAACAACAGTTTTCTCTGGACAGTATTGTTGGGGAACGTCGCATGGGAAACAAAAATTTCCCTACGTGCACGAAGACCTATCATGGTGATGTCCATCTACGAGAGGGGATTTCCGATCTACGTACCCTTGTAGATCGCACAGCAGAAGCGTTAAGAAACGCGGTTGATGTAGTGGAACGTCCTCACATCCCTCGATCCGCCCCGCGAACCGTCCCACGAACCATCCCGCGATCCGTCCCACGAACCGTCCCGCGATCCGTCCCACGATCCGCTCCGATCTAGTGCCAAACGGACCGCACCTTCGCGTTCAACACACGTACAACTCGACGATGATCTCGGCCTTCTTGATCCAGCAAGAGAGACGGAGAGGTAGATGAGTTCTCCGGCAGCGTGAAGGCGCTCTGGAGGTTGCTGGTGATCTATCTCAGCAGGGCTCCGCCCGAGCTCCGCAGAAGTACGATCTAGAGGAAAAACCGTGGAGGTATGTGGTCGGGCTGTCGTGGAAAAGTTGTCTCAAATCAGCCCTAATACCTCAGTATATATAGGAGGGAGGGGAGGGGCCTTTCCTTGAGGCTCAAGGAGCCCCAAGGGGTCGGCCGAAGTGGGGGGAGGAGGATTCCTCCTCCAATCCTAGTCCAACTAGGATTGGAAGGTGGAGTCGTTCTCTATTTTCCCACTTCCCCGTTTTTTCCTTTCTCTTTGATTTTCTTTCTCTCCTGCACAGGGGCCTTCTTGGGCTTGCCCACCAGCCCACTAAGGGCTGGTGCGTCACCCCTAAGGCCTATGGGCTTCCCCGGGGTGGGCTGGCCCCCCGGTGAACATCCGGAACCCATTCGTCACTCCCGGTACATTCCCGGTAATGGCGAAAACTTTTCGGTAATTAAATGAGGTCATCCTATATATCAATCTTCATTTCCGGACCATTCCGGAAACCCTCGTGACGTCTGTGCTCTCATCCAGGACTCTGAGCAATGTTCGGTAACCAACCATATAACTCAAATACGCATAAAACATCACCGAACCTTAAGCGTGCAAACCCTGCTGGTTCGAGAACTATGTAGACATGACCCAAGAGACTCCTCGGTCAATATCCAAGAGCGGGACCTGGATGGCCATATTGGATCCTACATATTCTACGAAGATCTTATCGTTTGAACCTCAGTGCCAAGGATTCATATAATCCCGTATGTCATTCCCTTTGTCCTTCGGTATGTTACTTGCCCGAGATTCGATCGTCAGTATCCACATACCTATTTCAATCTCGTTTACCGGCAACTCTCTTTACTCGTTTCGTAATACAAGATCCCATGACTTACACTAAGTCACATTGCTTGCAAGGCTTGTGTGTGTTGTTCTATTACCGAGTGGGCCCCGAGATACCTCTCCGTCACACAGAGTGACAAATCCCAGTCTTAATCCATACTAACTCAAGGGACACCCTCGGAGATACCTGTAGAGCATCTTTATAGTCACCCAGTTACGTTGTGACGTTTGATACACACAAGGCATTCCTCTAGTGTCAGTGAGTTATATGATCTCATGGTCATAGGAATAAATATTGGACACACAGAAAAATAGTAGCAACAAAATGGCACGATCAACATGCTACGTTCATTAGTTTGGGTCTAGTCCATCACATGATTCTCCTAATGATGTGATCTCGTTATCAAGTGACAACACTTGCCTATGGTCAGGAAACCTTGACCATCTTTGATCAACGAGCTAGTCAACTAGAGGCTTACTAGGGACAGTGTTTTGTCTATGTATCCTCACAAGTATTGTGTTTCCAATCAATACAATTATAGCATGGATAATAACCGATTATCATGAACAAAGAAATATAACAATAACTAATTTATTATTGCCTCTAGGGCATGTTTCCAATAGTCTCCCACTTGCACTAGAGTCAGTAATCTAGTTCACATCACCATGTGATTTCAACGAATCCAACACCCATGTAGTTCTGGGGTCTGATCACGTCTTGCTCGTGAGAGAGGTTTTAGTCAACGGTTCTGAATCTTTCAGATCCGTGTGTTCTTTACAAATCTATATGTCATCTTATAGATGTTGCTACTACGTGCTATTCAGAAGTACTCCAAATATCTACTCTACTATACGAATCTGTTTCACTACTCATAGTTATTCGGATTAGTGTCAAAGCTTGCATCGATGTAACCCTTTACGACGAACTCTTTAACCACCTCCATAATCGAGAAAAATTCCTTAGTCCATTTAGTTACTAAGGATAACTTTGACCGCTGCTAGTTATTAGATCATGGATCACTCTCTGTACCTCTCAACAGACTTTGAGGCAAGGCACACATCAGGTGCGGTACTCAGCATGGCATACTTCAGATTCTACGACCAAGGCATAGAAGGTGACCTTCATCTATTCTCTTTATTCTTTCGGGGTTGGGTTTTGAGTCTTACTCAAATTCACACCTTACAACACAACCAAGAACTCCTTCTTTGCTGATCTATTTTGAACTCCTTCAAAAACTTGTCAAGGCATGCATCTTGTTGAAACTTTAAGCGTTTCGATCTATCTCCATAGATCTTGATGCTCAACGTTCAAGTAGCGCAATCCAGGTATTCATTTGAAAAACTCCTTTCAAACAACCTTTTATGCTTTACAGAAATTCTACATTACTTCTGATCCACAATATGTCAACCACATATACTTATCAGAAATTCTATAGTGCTCCCACTCACTTCTTTGGAAATACAAGTTTCTCATAAACCTTGTACAAACCCAAAATCTTTGATCATCTCATCAAAGTGTATATTCCAACTCCGAGATGCTTGCACGAGTCCATTGAAGGATCGTTGGAGCTTCCATACTTGTTAGTATCCTTAGGATCGACAAAACATTCTGATTGTATCTCATACAATCTTTCCACAAGGAAACCGTCGAGGAAACAATGTTTTGACTTCCTATGTGCAATATTTCACAAATAATGGAGCAACTACTAACATAATTCCAACAGACTTTTAGCATCGCTACGAGTGAGAAAGTCACATCATAGTCAAATCTTTGATCCTGTCGAAAACATCTTTGCGACAAGTCGAGCTTTTCTTAATAGTGACTTATCACCATCATCGTTTGTCTTTCTTTTAAAGATCCATCTTTACTTAATAGTCTTACTACCATCAAGCAGTTCTTCCAAAGTCTACACTTCGTTTTATACATGGATTCTCTCTCGGATTTCATGGCCTTCAGCCATTTTTCGGAATCCGGGCCCACCATTGCTTCTCCATAACTCGTAGGTTCATTGTCGCTCAACAACATGACCTCCAAGACAGGGTTACCGTACCACTCTATAGTAGTATGCGACCTTGTCGACCTACGAGTTTTGTAGTAGCTTGATCCGAAGCTCCAATGATCACTATCATCAGCTTCCACTTCAATTGGTGTAGGTGCCATAGGAACAACTTCCTGTGCCCTGCTACACACTGGTTGAAGTGACGGTTCAGTAACCTCATCATGTTCACCACTCTCCCACTCAATTTTTTCGAGAGAAACCTTTCCTCGAGAAAGGATCTGTTTCTAGAAACAAACAGTTTGCTTCCGGATCTGAGATAGGAGATGTATCCAACTGTTTTGGATATCCTATGAAGATGCTTTTATCCGCTTTGGGTTCGATCTTATCAGACTCAAACTTTTTCACATAAGCATCATAGCCCCAAACTTTCAAGAAACGACAGCTTAGATTTCTCTAAACCTCAGTATATACTGTGTCATCTCAACGGAAATACGCGGTGCCCCATTTAAAGTGAATGCGGTTGTCTCTAATGCATAACCCATAAATGATTGCGGTAATTCGATAAGAGAGATCATAGTATGCACCATATCAAATAGGTTGCGGCTATGACACCATCACACCATGGTGTTCTTGGTGGCATGAAGTGCGAAACAACTTCCACATTGTCTTAACTATGTACCAAAAATCGCAACTCAGATATTCATCTCTATGATCATGTCGTAGACAGTTTATCCTCTTGTTACGACGAACTTCACTCTGAAACCGAATTGAACTTTTTTCAATATTTCAGACTTGTGATTCGTTAAGTAAATACTCCTGTATCTACTCAAATCGTCATTGAAGTAAGAACATAATGATATCCACTGCGTGCCTCAGCACCCATTGGACTGCATACATCAAAATGTATTACTTCCAACAAGTTACTTTCTTGTCTCATCTCAATGAAAACAAGGCCTTGCTCATGTGGTATGATTTGCATGCCACAAGTGATTCAAAATCAAGTGAGTATAAAGATCCATCAGCATGGAGCCTCTTCATGCAATTTATACCAACATGACTCAAGCGGCAGTACCACAAGTAAGTGGTACTATCATCATTACCTTCTATCTTTTGGCACCAATATCATGAATATGTGTAACACTACGATCGAGATTCAATAAACCATTGAAGGTGATTATTCAAGCACATAGAGTAACCATTATTCTCTTTAAATGAATAATTGTATTGCAATAAACACGATCCAATCATGTTCATGCTTGACGCAAGCACCAAATAAGAATTATTTAGGTTCAACACCAATCCCGATGGTAGAGGGAGCGTGCGACGTTTGATCATATCAACCTTGGAAACACTTCCAACACGTATCGTCACCTCGCCTTTAGCTAGTCTCTGTTTATTCCGTAGCTTTCATTTCGTGTTACTAATCACTTAGCAACCGAACCTGTATCCAATACCCTCGCGCTACTAGTAGTACTAGTAAAGTACACATCAACATCATGTATATCAAATATACTTCTTTCGACTTTGACAGCCTTCTTATCTACCAAGCATCCAGGGTAGCTCCACCTCATTGACCGTTCCCCTCATAACAGAAGCACTTAGTCTCGGGTTTGGGTTTAATCTTGGGTCTCTTCATTAGTGCAGCAACTGTTTTTCCGTTTCACGAAGTATCCCTTCTAGCCCTTGCCTTTCTTGAAACTTAGTGGTTTTACTGACCATCAACTATTGATGCTCCTTCTTGACTTCTACTTTCGCAGTGTCAAACGTCGCGAATCGCTCAAGGATCATTGTATCTATCCTTGACATGTTATAGTTCATCACAAAGCTCTCACAGCTTGGTGGCAGTGACTTTGGAGAACCATCACCATCTCATCTCGAAGATTAACTCCCACTTGATTCAAGCGATTGTCGTACTCAGACAATCTGAGCACACGCTCAACGATTGAGCTTTTCTCCTTTACTTCATGGACAAAGAATCTTGTCGGAGGTCTCATACCTCTTAACAAGCGCACAAGCTTGAAATCACAATTTCATCTCTTTAGAACATCTCTTATGTTCCGTGACGTTTCAAAACGTCTTCGGCGCCTTGCTTCTAAGCCTTTAAATATTCTGCATTGAACTATCGCGTAGTCATCGGAAACGTGTATGTCGGATCTTCACAACATCCACAAACGACGCTCGAGGTGCAGCACACCGAGTGGTGCATTAAGGACATATGCCTTCTGCGCAGCAACGAGGACAATCCTCAGTTTTACAGACTCAGTCCACAAAGTTTGCTACTATCAACTTTCAACTAAATTTTCTCTAGGAACATATAAAAACAGTAGAGCTATAGCGCAAGCTACATCGTAATTCGCAAATACCATTAGACTATGTTCATGACAATTAGTTCAATTAATCATATTACTTAAGAACTCCCACTCAAAAAGTACATCTCTCTAGTCATTTGAGCGATACATGATCCAAATCCACTATCTCAAGTCCGATCATCACGTGAGTCGAGAATAGTTCCAGTGGTAAGCATCTCTATGCTAATCATATCAACTATACGATTCATGCTCGACCTTTCGGTCTCATGTGTTCCAAGGCCATGTCTGCACATGCTAGGCTCGTCATGTTTAACCCGAGTGTTCCGCGCGTGCAACTGTTTTGCACCCGTTGTATGTGAACTTGAGTCTATCACACTTGATCATCACGTGGTGTCTCGAAACGACGAACTGTCACAACGGTGCACAGTCGGGGAGAACACAATTTGAGCTTGAAATTTTAGTGACAGATCACCTCATAATGCTACCATCATTCTAAGCATAATAAGTTGCATAAAGGATTAACATCACATGCAATTCATAAGTGACATGATATGGCCATCATCATGTGCTTCTTGATCTCCATCACCAAAGCACCAACACAATATTCTTGTCATCGGCGCCACACCATGATCTCCAACATCATGATCTCCATCAACGTGTCGCCATCGGGGTTGTCGTGCTACTTATGCTATTACTACTAAAGCTATGTCCTAGCAATATAGTAAACGCATGTGCAAGCACAAATGTTAGTTTAAAGACAACCCTATGGCTCCTACCAGTTGCCGTACCATCGACGTGCAAGTTGATATTAACTATTACAACATGACCATCTCATACATCCAATATATCACATCACGTCGTTGGCCATATCACATCACAAGCATACCCTACAAAAACAAGTTAGACGTCCTCTAATAGTTGTTGCATATTTTACGTGGTTGCCATGGGTATCTAGTAGGATCGCATCTTACTTACGCAAGAACCACAACGGAGATGTATGAATTTCTATTTAACCTCTCTCCAAGGACCTCCTCGGTCAAATCCGATTCAACTAAAGTTGGAGAAACCGACACTCACCAGTCATCTTTGAGCAATGGGGTTGCTCGTAGCGATGAAACCAGACTCTCGTAAGCGTACGAGTAATGTCGGTCCGAGCCGCTTCGATCCAACAATACTGCGGAATCAAGAAAAGACTAAAGAGGGCAGCAAATCGCACATCACTGCCCACAAAAACTTTTGTGTTCCACTCAAGATAACATCTACGCATGAACCTAGCTCATGATGCCACTGTTGGGGAACGTCGCATGGGAAACAAAAATTTTCCTACGCGCACGAAGACCTATCAGGGTGATGTCCATCTACGAGAGGGGATTTCCGATCTACGTACCCTTGTAGATCGCATAACAGAAGCGTTAAGAAACGCGGTTGATGTAGTGGAACGTCCTCACGTCCCTCGATCTGCCCCGCGAACCGTCCCACGAACTGTCCCGCGACCCATCCCACGAACCGTCCCGCAATCCGTCCCACGATCCACTCCGATCTAGTGCCGAACGAACGACACCTCCGCATTCAGCACACGTACAACTCGATGATGATCTCGGCCTTCTTGATCCAGCAAGAGAGATGGAGAGGTAGATGAGTTCTCCGGCAGCGTGGCGGCAATCCGGAGGTTGGTGGTGATCTATGTCAGCAGGGCTCCGCCCGAGCTCCGCAGAAATAATATCTAGAGGAAAAACCGTGGAGGTATGTGGTCGGGCTGCCGTGGCAAAGTTGTCTCAAATCAGCCCTAATACATCAGTATATATAGGAGGGAGGGGAGGGACCTTGCCTTGAGGCTCAACGAGCCCCAAGGGATCGGCCGAAGTGGGGGGAGGAGGATTCCTCCTCCAATCCTAGTCCAACTAGGATTGGAAGGTGGAGTCCTCTCTATTTTCCCACATCCCCCCTTCTTTTTCTTTTCTCTTTTTCTTTTCTTTATGTTGCATAGGGGCCTTCTTGGGCTTTCCCACCAGCGCACTAAGGGCTGGTGCGGCACCCCAAAGGCCTATGTGCTTCCCTGGGGTGGGCTGCCCCCCCCGATGAACATCCGGAACCCATTCGTCACTCCCGGTACATTCCCGGTAATGCCGAAAACATTCCGGTAATCAAATGAGGTCATCCTATATAGCAATCTTTGTTTCTGGATCATTCCAGAAACCCTCGTGACGTTCGTGATCTCATCCGGGACTCCGAACTAAATTCGGTAACCAACCATATAACTCAAATACGCGTAAAACATCGCCGAACCTTAAGCGTGCAGACCCTGCGGATTCGAGAACTATGTAGACATGACCCGAGAGACTCCTCGGTCAATATCCAACAGCGGGACCTGGATGCTCATATTGGATCCTACATATTCTACGAAGATCTTATCGGTTGAACCTCAGTGCCAAGGATTCATATAATCCCGTATGTCATTTCCTTTGTCCTTCGGTATGTTACTTGCCCGAGATTCGGTCGTCAGTATCCACATGCCTATTTCAATCTCGTTTATTGGAAAGTCTCTTTACTCATTCCGTAATACAAGATCCCGTGACTTACACTAAGTCACATTGCTTGCAAGGCTTGTGTGTGATGTTGTATTACCGAATGGGCCCCAAGATACCTCTCCGTCACACGGAGTGACAAATCCCAGTCTTGATCCATACTAACTCAATGGACACCCTCGAAGATACCTGTAGAGCATATTTATAGTCACCCAGTTACGTTGTGACGTTTGATACACACAAGGCATTCCTCCGGTGTCAGAGTTATATGATCTTATGGTCATAGGAATAAATACTTGACACACAGAAAAACAGTAGCAACAAAATGGCACGATCAACATGCTACGTTCATTAGTTTGGGTCTAGTCCATCACATGATTCTCCTAATGATGTGATCCCATTATCAAGTGACCACAATTGCCCATGGTCAAGAAACCTTGACCATCTTTGATCAACGAGCTAGTCAACTAGAGGCTTACTAGGGACAGTGTTTTGTCTATGTATCCACACAAGTATTGTGTTTCCAATCAATAAAATTATAGCATGGATAAAAAACGATTATCACGAACAAAGAAATATAATAATAAATAATTTATTATGGCCTCTAGGGTATATTTCCAACAAGTATATGGATCAGTAGCTCTCCATTTTCTCAAACCTGCATCTTTTCTCTTCTTCATGTCTTCATCTACTGGATGAGCATCATTATTAAGTGGTAGATTTGGTCGGAGCTTTCTGAGAATGGGTGCATTCTCAACTTCTTCCTGTGCAGCAAAGGCACCGGAAGCAGGGCCTTTCTCCTTAGGAGTTGTAGGAATGTGCTTTGTAGTCCTTTTTGGAGCTACAGACTTCTTAGCCTTAGAAGGCTTTGGACCATTTTTTCTCGGCATGGCATCAGCCATGAGCTTCTTCTTCTTAGGAGGAGGAGGAAGGGCATCAGTTGGGATCTCATCTTCTCCATCAGCATCTTCTAGGTTCTCATACATGGAAGTAGTTCTTCCAACAACATGAATCACCTTCTTCCTGACTCTCATTGCACGAGCCTTCTTAGGAGGATTGTCAATGGAAAGTGTTGTACTTTTCCTTGCAGAAGCAGGTGCTCGAATATCAGCAAGATTAGCAAACTCCTTTCTGACGGTCTTCTTAGGATCCTTTGGAGAAGCTGAAGTTTGCTTTGGCACAAAATATGAGTCTTCTTCATTCGGAGACTAGATTCTAAGCCATGGGAGCTAGGAGAACTTGGAATAGAAGTTGTCTTCTCGAGATTTGTGCCTAAGTCCATCTCAACACAGTTTTATCTATAGTCATTCTGGCTATCATCGGATCCTAACATCCTGACAGATAGAACAAGTAACCAATAGACCAGTAGACAACTAGACATGTGAAGCAAATATAGAGGAGCAGAAGGCTTGAGCATCACAAAACACAGAAGTTTTTTCAAAAATTTGAACAAATAAATCCGTAGTTTTAACTTTCTACAGGTCACATTTCGGTAGCACCGAGTTTGAACTTTTGGTGTCATCGATACAAATGAACTTCTTCACAGAAACTCGGTCATCACTTCGGTGGAACCAAAACTGACAACTCGGTTTCGCCGAGTTCATTCTCACGAACCCTAGATTCAAAATTGGTGGAACCGACTTGTGCAAATCAGTGTCACCGAGATGAGTGCTGCGGACGGCTAAACCTAAAAAGTTCTCTTTCGCTAATCTACGGGAACATCTTGTGACACCCCGGTAGTTAAGCTGCAGTAACCGCACCCTAATGATGCTAGGTCATCATATTTAACTGAGCTAGATTGTCACTTAATAAAAACCAAAGCAGTTATCATATTTAATTTAAAGACAAGCATATAAAATTTTCAAATGTAAAAATAAAATAAAAATGTTTGACTTGTAGGAGATAAATAATGGTTAATACATTTTCTAAACTAGAATGCAGAAAAATATGAAAATAAAGAAATAAGCAAAAGGGTAAAATAAAGCTGCAAATGAAATACAGAAAAAAGGAAACAAACCACCCCTCCCTTGGGCCTCGGCCCAACCTAGCCGCCCCTCCCACCAGCTAACCCTAATTTCCCCACCCCATCCCCTCGGTCCCTCTGACCGCCGCGAGCCCCCCCCCCCCCCGTTCACTCGTCCTGGCCATACCGCTCGTCCCACCTACCAATCCCACCTCGAGCGCATCGACCCACCCCCGAGAGCCTACCCCCCCCCCCCCCCCCCGCGGCTCCCTCCTCACTCGGTCTTTACCGAGCCCCTCCTCTCGGTACCCTCTCCCTTCCCAGATCTCCCCCTCACTCGGCTCCCTCCCGAGGCCCCCCGCACGAGAACCCCCTCCCCACCGAGGATCCTCCTGTCGACCTCCCTCCTGTCGGCAACCACCACCTCGCCCTGCCGGCCGAACTGCCACCCCCGCCGACGAGTCCCATCTCCACCACGACCGGCCACCCCCCACCTTCAACTCCGGCGACCACCACCCCCCCCCCCCCCGGCGACCCCCACCTCGCCGGCCGGGCCTCACCACGCCGGCCATCCGGTCGGCTCCGACCTCCGGGAGGCTTTCTCCGGCGACCCACCTCGCCGGATCCGTCATCACTGCCTCCGGGAATGCCTCCACGCCGTCTCCTCTGCCCCTTCCCGCGAACTCCAGCTTCACCCGGCTGTCTCATCAACTTCGGTGAGCCCCTCCTTGGGCTCCTCCCACCATCTCGTTCCCCTCGCCGTCCCGGATCTGTTCTGACGAACGGCGCTCCGTTCCGACGAGGTGATGTTCGCGTAGGAGAGATTGAAGTTAGTGTTTCTTCTCTATTGAGAAGAGGAGAAGCAGAGAAGAGGACTCTTTGTTAACAGAGAGAGGGAGATGAGAGTTTTTGAAAGAAATAAATGTATGTATTTGTGTATGTATTTTTGTATGTCTGAGATGCACGTATGTATGTATGTATATATGTATTTAAGTATATGGCGGTATACGTTAAATGTTTGGTTATGTATCTCTGAGTAAAAATGCGTATTTGGCCTAAAGCCACTTACCGGTGGGGCCAACGCACCCCGCTGTCTATGACAGGGAGGCCCCACACCCCTTTTAAAGAAAAGTAAAAATAAAAAATAAAAATAAAAATAATGTTTTTATTAAATAAATAAATAGATATATTAGTTAATTAATTAATTAGAATAATTAGAATATGACACGTGGGTCCCCCACTAAATTAATCTGATTAATTAATATTAATCTTAATTAAAACTTGTGCCTATGACGTTCGGGACCCGCTGGTCAGTTGACCAGTCAACTGTTGATGTCAGGATGACATCATGCTGATGTCATAATAACATTTTATTAAATTAATTAAATCTGTTTTTAATTCCTAATTATTGAATAAAACTTTAAAAATTAATATTAAATAATTCGTAAGTCAGATCGAAATATTTTCAACATGAAAATTGATCACCAGAACGAGACGAACCCGGATACACGGTCCATTCGTCTATCTCGCGTCCCTAGCATAGCAAACATGGAACATTTCCACCGTTTTCAGTCTGACCGGTAGTAGCCCGAGACCCGGAAAATATTGTCAGATATTCTTCCGACCCGTCTATGACGGATGTTGCTGCGTTAGCTCATGTCTAGCCTGCATCTTGCCATGTCATGCATTGTGTTGCACCGTTGCTATTATTTATTGTTTCTTCCCCCTCTTCTTACCGTAGACCCCGAGACTGACGCTGTTGCCGGGTACATCTACGATCCTGCCGATCAGTCCTTTGTCGCAGAGCAGCAAGGCAAGCAAACCCCCCTTGATCATTCCTATATCACCTATGTCTTTCTTCCTACTGCTTGCATTAGTATTTTGCTACTGTTGTAGTTAGCTCCTATATCTGATGCATAGCCTATTTTTGATGAACTGCTACTTTCAGTCCTGTACCTTTTAATATGATTAGTATAGGTGGAGGAGTCATCCCCTCTGACCCCGTAGTTCAGTTGCCCCGCTTGTTTTCAAATCTCGGTCCCTGATCGACGAGCCAGACCCGACACAGCACATACACCCCCCTTAGTTGTACGACGCTACAAACATACTATCGGGTACCGAGGGTGACACCTCGCTAAGTACTCCTGATGATATCTCTGTAGTATAGCTAGTCGGTCGTGGTTATCGAGAGTGATTCCTCTTTCACCATTCCCGACGATGCCCGTGTCTTGCAACCCCTCAAGTGTGGGAACCCCGAGGGTGATTCCTCTAAGCCCACCTTGACGGATATATCGTTCGGAATCCAACGTGGGTGATACCTCGGATTCCCCCCAATGTTACACCCACACAGTTACTCGACCATGTTACTGGGATCATTGGTAATTAGTTGTAAGACGGGTGGATTCCCGTGAGGCTGTGTTGATGGCCTAATTAAAATGTTAATGGATTTGGGTATTTGATCTGGGTTTGTTGGAGACCTTTTCGCACTAACTGGCTACGCAAGAAGAATTATGGGTACTCGACGTCGCAGTATCAGCCGAAGCTTTTCAGATGTCAGCAAATGTAGCGGCACGCACCCGAGTGGTCCCGAGATGCATCGCTCTTGTGATTAAGGGATGCTAGGACTGACGTCGGCCGCCCACGCCACGTGCAGGAGCGCGAAGGGGAACTGGGCCCACGAACCCTTTGTGCTTAGGAGTTAGACCGGCGGGCTGGCCTCTCTGATTAGTCTTATGTGGGGCTGCGACGTGTCGATATTCCGAGGCCGGGCAGGACCGAGAAAAGTATGTCCGGCCAGAGTGTTATCGAGCGTGGCGGGACATGTGGTGCACCCCTGCAGGGATGAAAATTAACTATTCGAATAGCCGTGTCCACGGTTACAGGACGACTTGGAGTTGTGCCCTGATCTTATACAACTACAATGGTTACTTAACTGGAATTAGTTTGCCTCGGGATTGCTTCCTCACAGGGAGTCGAGGGAGGATCTTTAGGCGTGACCTCACTTTAATATTGCTGCAACAATATGACTATTATTGTTTTACCCCTGTTCTACTCTTGTCTATTGCTGCAAGACCCTGAAGATGCTAGTCTTCGATAGGACTAGGCCTTCTCTCTCTATTCTGGCATTGCTGCAGTCAGTCCACATATAACACCCCCTTCTTTGATAATGATGCATAATTAGAATAGTTCTAATGTAAGACTTGCGAGTACTTTGGATGAGTACTCACTGCTGCTTTGCTCCCCCCTTGTCCCCTTGATCCGTTTGCTGCGACCAGATGATGGAGCCCAGGAGATGGAGGTCCCCGCCGACGACGACTGCTACCCCGACGGTGCCTACTACTACGTGGAGGCCGTTGATGATCAGGAGTAGTTAGGAGGTTCCCAGGAAGGACGCCTCGCCTCGTTCGATCGTTGTATCTTTTGTGCTAGCCTTCTCTAAGGCACCCCATGTTTTATGTCTGTACTCAGATATTATTGCTTCCGCTGACTCGTGTGTTTATCAAGCTTCCGTATTCTAGCCCTCGAGGCCACTGGCTTGTAATATGAAGCTGATGTTATTTTATTTGTGTCTAGAGTTGTGTTGTGATATCTTCCCGTGAGCCCTTGGCTTTGATCATACACATTTGCGTGTATGATTAGCGTACGATTAAACCGAGGGTGTCACACTTCTGGTGGAAGAAGAGGATTGCACATGGTGCATTATAGATAAAATTTCTAATGCGCACCACATTGATCGAGGGAGCGCAAGAGAAAAACGGATTCGTACACAAACTTGGTGGCGGTCCGACTACGACGGTGACGACGGTGAAGATTCCATCGATGGCGGCGAATCCCATCGGCGGAGGTGCTTTGGGAGGGAAAGGCGACGACCAGTGGTCCTTTGGCGGAAGCTTAGGGTTTGGGAACAAAGCGTTTGCAGAGTGAATTTCAAAACGTATGGTCCGCAAAACTTTGTACCTATCGTTGTCTGTGTCACCGAGATTACAAAATCGGTGTTACCGAGCTCCTCTGCTGTCAGCTGACAAGGAAACTCGGTGTAACCGAGTTGCGTATTTTGGTGGTACCGAGATTGAAAACCCATATCAACTTTGGGAATTCGGTGGAACCTAGTTTGTGGGGTTGGTTTCACTGAGATTCTCAATGAGGTTTTGGAAGGCAGCCTTTGACTATACGGAACTCCCAGTGCCCCTTCACACAGAGGGATAGACAAGTGATTGTTAAGGTTTTGTGATGAAGCATGAATAGAACTTTAGATGATAAAGCATAGATAGCTAAAGGAGGGTCCTAGGCATTCTTGTCCATCCAATTGGCAAAAGATAAATCAAGAGCCAAATAACAACAATTGATTGTCCTCGAATGAGCAAGAATATGCAGACCAACATGCTCGCGCAATAAGATGATAGATAAAATATGGGGAACATGCACAAACATCGTAGCATCTATCAAGAACTTGGGCGATGACAAAGTCATCTATATATGAGTATATTGACATAGGAGCCAAGTAAGAATACTTGATCATAGGTCATACTCATCGTTAAGCACAACTGGGTTACCACTTTTACATAAGCATTAATATGTTCATATCCTTAGGAGCTGCTTGTACTCAAGATTTAGAGTAAAGCTCCCCCTTGATATGGCATCCCCCTAAGAGAGACAAACTAACCTTGGGTTTTGTCGTAGAAGACTTTAAGTAGGTGAAGTAGTGGTTGATGCTCAATGTTGATGAAGATCATCTTAAGTTTGGAGCAATCCTTGTTTTTTCTTACTCTTCTCACCTACACGTGTTAGTACCAAAGCACGAGGAACATATGCAAGAATATATGTGGACATGGAGTGGAACACAAATGGGATGATGTCCAAAGATGCATTAATTACCTTGTTCCTTGCTTACCTTTGAGGTAATGTGTGACTCCTTGCACTAATGCGTATGGTTGAGGTTGATTGTATATAGTTCTTGCCAAAATGAATGAGAGTGAATTTCATTGGCGGAGTCACCCCTCAAGAGCTTTCTAGTTCTTCCTCTTGGGAATCCACATCAACTTGATGGGAATCCTTGGAGTTGTGGTAGCACTAGATGAGGTAGTACTAGTAGTGTCCTTGGGAATCCACCTGACCATGACTAGGGGTTCCTCTTCAAATAGGTCAATGTCTTCTTGAAGTTTTCCCTTGCCCTTGTGGTTTTGTTGTAGAAGGTCATCTTGTGAGCTTGTTCCCTTGGGAGGAGTAAGATCATACTTCTCCTCTTGAGGCACAAACTTAGGAATGGGATATGGACTTTCTTCCCAATCATTTTTGTTGACGTTGAAGTAGCCAACACCTTGTTTCTTTCGATGTCCTCCTTGCTTGCGCACAATTTCCTCAGATTGCTTACTTCCGGCAAGACTCTTGAAGACACCTCTCTCTATAATCCCTTTCAACAAATCATTTTCTCGCTCAAGTGTAACTTGGCTAAGAGAAACATTAGTGGAATCAAGAGAGATACTAGCAACAACATCATTAGATTTGACTTTAGCATGGTTTTACTAGATGAAGAAACTTTCTTGCCTTTGTTACTACTGTTCTTAGGTTTAACTTGTGGAACAAAAGTTGACAAGAGTAATCATTTGGCTAGATAATAAGAACACTTCTTTTGAAGATCATGATTGATCGCTTTTAGGAATTCATGCTCTTGCACCAAGTTGAGTTTCTCAAAGCATAGCTTCTCACGAGTTCTTGCAAGATCTCTATGATCTTCTAGAGTAGTTTCATCAGCTAACTTATGAGTGTTTAATTCTTGAGTTAGTGGTTCAATCTCTTTCTTATCATCATCATTCGATTTCTCTTGACTAGCATGATAACTAGCAAGTTCAATTTCAGTGCAATCACTAGTTTTATCAAAGAGAAAGTCATCTTCTCCTAACAAGTCATCCTCATCACTATTGAAATCAAGATACTCGGGGTGTGATCCCTTGGGGCCTTTAGCCATGAAGAAGTTTCCGAAGCCCTCATTTCGTGAATCAAATATGTCGTAGGAGTTGGAGGAAACAAGTTCAATGTCGGCAACACCTTCACCTTGACTATAGTTACAGTTGGAGTGGTAGCTTCTCTCGGATTGGTCGTCAGACTCGGAGCCACAAACCCATTCACCAACATGAGCTTGATGTCTTCTTCTTGAGCTTCTCTTGGTGTATTTGTCCTTCTTCTCCGATTCCTTGCCTCTCCGTGAGTGTGTTCATTCATAACGATCTTCGCTACTCCTTCTCTCTCTGTGAGGTGACACATCTCTTGAGCTTCGTCTTCAAGGTGACTCTTCTCTTCGTTTATAGGGAGGTGTGCACTCATTGGAGTAGTGTCCGGGCTTCCCACAATTTTAGCAGTTTCGGTCATGACTGAACGAATGCTTCTCATCATGTCTTGAGCTTGAGCTTCTCTCTTTGCCGCTACTCTTGTAGAACTTTTTGAATTTTCTGACCTTGAGGCTTATCTCTTCATCAGTGGCAAGATTGTTCTTCAAAGTAGCTGGAGCATCACTTGACTTATTGTGCACCTCATCTTTGTCCTTGAGTGACATCTCATGAGCAACAATCCTACCATTGACTTCAGATGGCTTGAGATCTTTTTAGTTTGGCATCATTTGGATCAATGTGCACACGGTGTCATATTTTCCATCAAGAGCTCTAAGTATCTTCTTGTTGATGAATTTGTCGGTCATCGCTTCGCTTCCTAAACCGGCAATCTCATTGGTGATGAGAGCTGGCCTAGAGTATATTCCAGCGATGCCTTCACAATCCTTCATCTTGAACATGTCAAACTGACTTTGAAGCCCGTCCAACTTAGATTTTGTGTCAAAATCAGTTCCTTCATGCATATCGATCAAAGTATCCCAAATTATTTTGCATTCTCAAGGCAGCTAATTTTGTTGAATTTTTCGGGGCATAGACAGTTGAAGATGATGTTGCTGCCTTGTGCATTCAGTTGCAACATCTTCAGTTCATCGGTTGTCACATCATGATCCAGTTCACACCCTTCTACAAATAAATCACCTTGCACACCAACACGAATAACATCCCAAATGTGAGGATTAAAGCCAAGAATATGCATTTTCATCTTATGCTTCCAATTAGAAAAATTAGTGCCATCAAAGTATGGATATCTACGGTGATAATTTCCCTCACTAGATGCCATACTCTCCTAGGTCGTGAAACAAATGTAATGGAGACCAAAGCTCTGATACCACTTGTAGGAACGAAAGTATGTCTAGAGGTGGGTGATTAGACTACTTGACAAGATAAAAACTTAGCCTTTTCCCAATTTTAGTTGAGGGGCAGTTTTGGCAATTACGACAAGTCTAGTACACCCTACACATGCAGTTCTAAGAGTGTAGCAGCGGAAAGTAAAACATGCAACTGTAAAGTAAAGGAGTATGGTAGGGAGATCAAATGCATGAGGTTGACATGACAATTTTTGGCATGGTTCTGATAGGTGGCGCTATCGTACGTCCATGTTAGTGGAGACTTCAACCCAATGAGGGTAACAGCTGGGAGAGTCCATGAAGGGTCCATGAAGAAGCAGCCTTGTCTATCCCACTATGCCTTCCATCCACGAAGGACTTTCCTTAATCACGGTATATCTTCACTAAGTAGGCGATCTCCTTGCCCTTACAAACATATTGGTACAACTTCACAACACAAAGTAGGAGGCTCCCAAGCGACACCTAACCAATCTAGGAGGCACCACTCTCCAAAAGGTAATAGATGGGGTAGAATAATGAACTCCTTGCTCTTGTCCTTCTAAAGATAGTCTCCTCAACACAAAATCACTCTCACACGGAATAGGCATGGGTAGGAGAGATTGATTTGGTGGAAAGTACTTTGGGGAGGCTAGAGATCAAGTTTTAAATGATTGGAGTGGAATATCTTGGTCTCAACACCCGAGTAGGTGTCTCTCTCTCTCAAAATGGATCTGGCCATGAAGTGTACATACTAAGTGCTTCTCCCATGAATGAGAGGTGGATGAAGGGGTATATATAGTGACCACACGAAATCCAACCATTACACGAAAAGTGGCAAAATTGGTGACATCGAAGTCATAAACTCAGTGGTACCGACTGTTGGGGAATGTAGTAATAATTCAAAATTTTCCTACGTATCACCAAGAACAATCTAGGAGACACTAGCAACGGGAAAGAGGGCATGCATCTTCATACCCTTGAAGATTGCTAAGTGGAAGCATTGCAAAGAAAGCGGTTGATGGAGTCGTAATCGCGGTGATTCAAATCACGGAAGATCCGATCCAAGCGCTGAACTGACGATGCCTCCGCGTTCAACACACATACAGCCCGGGGACGTCTCCTCCTGCTTGATCCAACAAGGGGGGAGGAGAAGTTGAGGGAGAGCTCCGACAGCACGACGGCGTGGTGGCGGTGGAGCTTGTGGTTCTCCAACAGAGGTTCGCTAAGCACTACGGAGTAGTAGGAGGTGTAGGAGGGGGAGGGCTGTGGCAGGGGCATGGGTGCAGTTGCCCTTTCACCCCTCCTCTATTTATATGCCAAAGGGGAGAGGGGGACGACCCCCCTAGATCCATATAGAGGAGGGGGCGGCGGCCAAGGGGGAGGCTTGCATCCCAAGATGGTGGGAGGCGCCCCCACGCCCTAGGGTTCCCAACCCTAGGCGCCTTGGGCCCTTGGGGGGTGCACCAGCCCACTAGGGGGCTGGTTCCCACCCATATTCAGCCCATGTGGTTCTCCGGGGTAGGTGGCCCCTCCCGGTGGACCCCCGGAACCCTTTCGGTGGTCCGGGTACAATACTGATAAACCCCAAAAAATTTCAGGTGACGGAAACTCGACTTCGCATATACAAATCTTCACCTCCGGACTATACCGGAACTCCTCGTGACGTCCGGGATCTTATTCGGAACTCCAAACAACTTTCGATAACCACATACAAATCCAATTACAGCTCTAGCGTCACCGAACCTTAAGTGTGTAGACCCTACGGTTTCGTGAACCATGCAAACATGACCGAGCCACCTCTCCGGCCAATAACCAATAGCGGGATCTGGATACCCATATTGGCTCCCACATGTTCCACGATGATCTCATCGGATGAACCAACATGTCGGGGATTCAATTAATACCGTATACAATTCGCTCTGTCCATCGGTATGTTACTTGCCCGAGATTCGATCGTTGGTATCCCTATACCTTGTAAATCTCCTTACCGACAACTCTCTTTACTCGTTCCGTAACACATGATCCCATGACTAACTCCTCTGTCACATTGATCTCATTACGGTGATGTATTACCGAGTGGGCCCATAGATACCTCTCCGTCACACGAGTGACAAATCCTAGTCTCTATTCGTACCAACCCAACAGACACTTTCGGAGATACCTTTAGTGCACCTTCACAGTCACCGAGTTACGTTGTGACGTTTGATACACCCAAAGCATTCCTACGGTATCCGGGAGTTGCACAATCTCATGGTCTAAGGAAATGATACTTGACATTAGAAAAGTTCTAGGAGACGAACTACACGATCTCGTGCTATGCTTAGGACTGGGTCTTTTCCATCACATCATTCTCCCAATGATGTGATCCCATTAACAACGATGTCCAATGTCCATGGTCAGGAAACCATGACCATCCATTGATCAATGAGCGAGTTAACTAGAGGTTCACTAGGGACATGGTGTGGTCTATGTATTCACACATGTATTACGGTTTCCGGTTATTACAATTATAGCATGAATGATAGACAATTATCATGAACAAGGAAATATAATAATACCAATTTATTATTGCCTCTAGGGCATATTTCCAATAGTCTCCCACTTGCACTAGAGTCAATAATCTAGTTCACATCACTTTGTGATTGTAACGAATCTAACACCCATGGGGTTTGATCATATCTTGCATGTGAGAGAGGTTTTTAGTTAACGGGTGTGAACCTTTCAGATCCATGTGTGCTTTACAAATCGCTATGTCATCCTGTAGATGCTTCTACCATGAGCCATTTGGAACTATTCCAAATAACTGCTCCACTATACGAATCCATTTTACTATTCAGAGTCATCCGGATTAGTATCAAAGCTTGCATCGGTATAACCCTTTACGACGTACTCTTTTATCACCTCCATAATCGAGAAAATTCTTTAGTCCAGTAGTTACTAAGGTGAACTTTAACCGCTGTCCAGTGATATATTCCTGGATCACTCTTGTACCCCTTGACTGACTCATGGCAAGGCACACTTCTGGTGCGGTACACAACATAACATACTATAGAGCCTACGACTAATGCATAGGGGACAACCTTCGTCCTTTCTCTCTCTTCTGCCGTGGTGAGGTTTTGAGTCTTACTCAATACTCACACCTTATAACACAACCGATAACTCCTTCTTTGCTGATCTATTTTGAACTCCTTCAAAATCATGTCATGGTATGTATGCATTTCAAATTACTATTAAGCGTTTTGATCTATCTTTATAGATCTCGATGCTCAATGTTCAAGTAACTCAATCTAGGTTTTCCTTTGAAAAACACTTATCAAAGAACCCTATATGCTTTCCTGAAATTCTACATCATTTCCGATCAACTCATCAGAAATTCTATAGTGCTTCCACTCACTTCTTTGGAAATACAAGTTTCTCATAAACTTTATATAAAACCAAAATCTCTTATAATATCATCAAAGCGTATATTCAAACTCCGAGATGCTTGCTCGAGTCCATAAAAGGATCGGTGGAACTTTGCATACTTGTTAGCATCCTTTAGGATCGACAAAACCTTCTGGTTGTATAACATACAACCTATCCTCAAGGAAACCGTCGAGGAAACAATATTTTGACATCCTATCTGCAAGATTTCATAATTGATGTAGCAACTGCTAACATAATTCCAACAGACTTTCATCATCGCTACGAGTGAGAAAGTCTCATCGTAGTCAACTCTTTGAACTTGTTGGAAACATCTTTTTGATAAGTCGAGCTTTCCTAATGGTGAATTTTCACCATCATCGCATGCCTTCCTTTTAAAGATCCATCTTCACTCCACAGTCTTATGACCATCAAGTAGTTCTTCCAAAGTCTACACTTTGTTTTCATACATGGATCCTCTCTCGGATTTCATGGCATCAAGCCTTTTGTCGGAATACGGGCCCACCATTGCTTCTCCATAGCTCGTAGGTTCATTGTTGTCCAAAAACATGACCTCCAAGAAAGGATTACCGTACCACTCTGGAGTAGTACACGTCCTAGTCGATCTATGAGGTTTGGTAGTAACTTGATCCGAAGCTTCGTGATCACCATCATCAGCTTCCACTTCAATTGGTGTAGGCGCCATAGGAACAACTTCCTGCGCCCTGCTACACTCTGGTTGAAGTGATGGTTCAATAACCTCATCAAGTTTCCACCATCCTACCACTCAATTTTTTCAAGAGAAACGTTTCCTCGAGAAAGGACCCATTTCTAGAAACAAACATGTTGCTTCTAAATCAGAGATAGGAGGTATACCCAACTATTTTGGGTGTCCTATGAAGATGCATTTATCCGATCTGGGTTCAAGCTTATTATGCTGAAACTTTTTCACATAAGCATTGCAGCCCCAAACTTTTAAGAAACGAGAGCTTAGGTTTCTCCAAACCATAGTTCATATGGTGCCATCTCAACGAAATTACGTGGTCCCTAATTAAAGTGAATGTGGTTGTCTCTAATGCCTAACCCAAAACGATAGTGGTAATTCGATAAGAGACATCATAGTATGCACCACATCCAATACGGCGCGGCTATGACGTTCGGTCTCACAATCACACTATGGTGTTCCAGGTGGCATTAGTTGTGAAACAATTTCCACAATGTCTTAATTGTGTACCAATCATGCAACTCAGATACTCATCTCTATGATCACATCGTAGAGATTTTATCATCCTGTCACGACGATCTTCAACTTCACTCTGAAATTACTTGAACTTTGAATAATTCAGATTTGTGCTTCATCAACTAAATATACTAGTATCTACACAAATCATCTATCAAGTAAGAACATAACGATATCCACTGCGTGCCTCAACACTCATTGGACTGCACACTTCAAGATGTATTACTTCCAACAAGTTACTTTCTTGTTCCATCTCAGTGGAAAACGAGGCCTTTAGTCATCTTGCCCATGTGGTATGATTTGCAAGTATCAAGTGATTCAAAATCAAGTGAGTCCCAACGATCCATCTGCATGGAGTTTCTTCATGCGTTTATACCAATAGACATGGTTCGCATGTCTCAAACTTTTCAAAAATGAGTGAGTTCAAAGATCCATCAGCATGGAGCTTCTTCATGCATTTTATACCAATATGACTCAGGTGATAGTTCCACAAGTAAGTGGTACTATCATTACTACTTTATATCTTTTGGCATCAATATTATGAACATGTTTATCACTACGATCAAGATTCAATGAACCATTCATTTTAGGTGCAAGACCATTGAAGGTATTATTCAAATAAACAGAGTAACCATTAGTATCTTTAAATGAATAACCATATTGTGGTAAACACAGTCTAATCATGTATATGGTCAACACAAACACCAAATAACAATTATTCAGGTTTAACACTAATCCCGATGGTAGAGGGAGCGTGCGATGTTTGATCATATCAACCTTGAAAACACTTCCAACACATATCGACACCTCGCCTTTAGCAAGTCTTCACTTATTTCATAGCTTTTATTTCGAGTTACTAACACTTAGAAACAGAACCGTATCTAATACCATGGTGCTACTAGGAGTACTAGTAAAGTACACATCAATATCATGTATATCCAATATACTTTTGTTGACTTTGCCAGCCTTCTCATCTACCAAGTATCTAGGGTAGTTTCTCTTCAATGACTGTTCCCCTAATTACAGAAGCACTTAGTCTTGGGTTTGGTTCAACCATGGGTCTCTTCATTAGAGCAGAAACTGGTATGCCGTTTCATGAAGTATCTCTTCTTGCCCTTGCCCTTCTTGAAACTAGTGGTTTTACTAACCATCAACAACTAATGCTCCATTTTGATTTCTACTTTCGCGGTGGCAAACATCACGAATAGCTCAAGGATTATCATATCTATCCCTGATATGTTATAGTTCATCACGAAGCTCTAGTAGCTTGGTGGAAGTGACTTTGGAGAACCTTCAATATGTCATCTGGAGGATCAACTCCCACTCAATTCAAATAATTATAGCACTCAGACATTCTGAGCACATGCTTAACGATTAAACTTTTCTACCTTACTTTGTAGGCAAAGAATATTTTAGGAGGTCTCATACCTCTCAACAAGGCACGAGCGTGAAATCCCAATTTCATCCCTTGGAACATCTCGTATGTCCCGCGATATTCGAAACGTATTTAGCGCCTCAATTCTAAGTCGTTTAGGCATTATGCACTGAACTATCATGTAGTCATAAAAACGTGTATGTCATATGTTTGCAACATATACGAACGACGCTTGGGGTTTAGCACACCGAGCGGTGCATTAAGGACATAACCCTTCTCTGCAGCAATGAGGACAATCCTCAGTCTACGGACCTAGTCCACATAATTGCTACTATCATATTTCAACTAAATTTTCTCTAGGCACATATTAAAGACAGTAGAGCTACAACGCAAGCTACAACATAATTTGCAAAGACCTTTTGACTACGTTCATGATATTGAGTTGAGTTAATCATATTATTTAAGAACTCCCACTCAAATTGACATTCATCTAGTCATTCGAGTGTGGCATGATCCAAATTCACTAACTCAAATCCGATCATCAGGGGAGTTGAGTTTAGCTTCAATAGTGGACATCTCGATGATGATCATATCAACTATTTGATTCATGCTCAACCTTTTGCTCTCTTGTGTTTTGAGGCCATGTTTGTACATGCTAGGCTCGTAAGTCAACCTAAGTGTTTCGCGTGTGTCAATCTGGCTTACAACATTTGTATGCGAACGTTAGAATCTATCACACCCGATCTTCACGTGGTGCTTCGAAACAACGATCCTTCGCGATAGTGCATACTTAGGGGGAACGTATTTCTTGAAATTTTAGTGAGGGATCATCTTACTTATGCTACCATCGTTCTAAGCAAGTGAGATGTATAAACATGATAAACATCACATGCAAATTATAAAGTGACATGATATGGCCAATATCGTCTTGCGCCTTTGATCTCCATCTTAGGGGCGTGGCATGATCACCATCGTCACCAGCACGACACCATGATCTCCATCGTCGTGTCTTCATGAAGTTGTCTCACCAACTATTATTTCTACTACTATGGCTAATGGTTAGCAATAAAGTAAAGTAATTATATGGCGTTTTTGATTGACATGCAGGTCATACAATAAATTGAGACAACTCCTATGGCTCGTGCCGGTTGTCCTACTCATCGAGATGCAAGTCGTGATTCCTATTACAAGAACATGACCAATCTCATACAATACATATATTTCATCACATCCTTTGGCCATATCACGTCACATAGCATACCCTGCAAAAACAAGTTAGACGGCCTCTAATTGTTGTTGTAAGTTTTACATGGCTGCTATGGGTTTCTAGAAAGAACGTTTCTCACCTACATTAAATCCACAACGGTGATATGCCAATTTATATTTACCCTTCATAAGGACCCTCTTCATCTAATCCGATCCGACTAACGTGGGAGAGACAGACATCCGCTAGCCACCTTATGCAACAAGTGCATGTCAGGCGGTGGAACCAGTCTCACGTAAGCATACGTGTAAAGTCGGTCCAGGCCGCTTCATCTGACAATGTCGCCGAATCAAGATAGGACTTATAACGGCAAGCAAATTGACCAAATTATCGCCCACAACTACTTGTGTTCTACTCGTGCATAAAATCTACGCGTAAACCTAGCTCATGATGCCACTGTTGGGGAACGTAGTAATAATTCAAAATTTTCCTACGTGTCACCAAGATCAATCTAGGAGACGCTAGCAACGATAAAAAGGGAGTGCATCTTCATACCCTTGAAGATCGCTAAGCGGAAGCGTTGCAAAGAACGCGGTTGATGGAGTCATACTCGCGGCGATTCAAATCGCGGAAGATCCGATCCAAGCGCCAAACGGACGACGTCTCTCCACTCAACAGACGTACAGTCCAGGGACATCTCCTCCTTATTGATCTAGCAAGGGGGAGGAGAAGTTGAGGGAGAGCTCTGGCAGCATGATGGCATGGTGGTGGTGGAGCTCGTGATTCTCTAGCACAACTCGCTAAGCATTGAAAGAAGGAGGAGGTGTAGGAGGGGGAGCGTTGTGCCAGGGACAAGGGTGCGGCTGCCCTCCCACCCCTCCTCTATTTATATGCTGAAGGGGAGAGGGGGCCGCCCCCCGCCCTCCTAGATCCATCTAAGGAGGGGGCGGTGGCCAAGGGGGAGGCTTGCCTCCCAAGTTGGTGGGAGGCGCCCCCAAGCCATAGGGTTCCCAACCCTAGGCGCCTAGGTCCCTTGGGGGCACACCAGCCCACTAGGGGGCTGGTTCCCACCCATGTTCAGCCCATGTGGTCCTCCGAGGAAGGTGGACCCTCCAGGTGGACCCCCGGAACCTTTTTGTTGGTCCTGGTACAATACCGATAAACCCCAAAACATTTCCGGTGACTGAAACTGGAGTCCCCATATATAAATATTCACCTCCGGACTATTCCAGAACTCCTCGTGACGTCCAGGATCTTATCCGGGAGTCCGAACAAATTTCGTTAACCACATACAATTCCCATTACAACTCTAGCATCATCGAACCTGAAGTGTGTAGACCCTACGGGTTCGAGAACCATGCAGACATGACCAAGACACATCTCTAGCCAATAACCGATAGCGGAATTTGGATACCCATATTGGCTCCCACATGTTCCACGATTATATCATCGGATGAACCATGATGTCGGGGATTCAATTAATCCCGTATACAAGTCCCTTTCTCCATCGGTATGTTACTTGACCGAGATTCGATCGTTGGTATCCCAATACCTTGTTCAATCTCGTTACCGGCAAGTCTCTTTACTCGTTCCGTAACACATGATCCCATGACTAACTCCTTAGTCACATTGAGCTCATTATGATGATGTATTACCAAGTGGGCCGAGTCTCGATTCGTACCAACCCAACACACACTTTAGGAGATACCTGTAATGCACCTTTGTAGTCACCCAGTTACGTTCTCATGTTTGATACACCCAAAGCATTCTTATGGTATCCGGGAGTTGCACAATCTCATGGTATAAGGAAATGATACTTGACATTAGAAAAGTTGTAGCACACGAACTACACGATCTTGTGCTATGCTTAGGATTGGGTCTTGTCCATCACATCATTCTCCTACTGATGTGATCCTATTATCAACGACATCCAATGTCCATGGTCAAGAAACCATGACCATCCATTAACCAACGAGCCAGTCAACTAGAGGCTCACTGTGGACATGGTGTGGTCTATGTATTCACACATGTATTACGGTTTCCGGTTAATAAAACTATAGCATGAACAATAGACAATTATCATGAACAAGGAAATATAATAATAACCAACTTATTATTGCCTCTAGGGCATATTTCCAAGACCGACTTGTACTAAAGGCAGCAACTCTTAAATCTCGGTGAGGCTGATATACACAACTCGGTGGCACCGAAAAAGTGACTAACGGTGAGATGAGCAAACTCGGTGACACCAATACTCAAACTCAGAAATTCTGATTTTGTGTACCGAAGCAATCGAAAGTTGGTCACCCAAACTCGGTAGCACTGATATGGTTTCAGTTGCACCGATTGGGTGGGAATGGCTAGGGGTTTGTTTGAGATCAAACTTGGTGAGGCCGAAATGGAAAAGTTGCCCTGATTTTGAGTATGTAGTTTTTGATAGAATGGTTATGTGGGGAAAAATGACTGAGTATTTTGGTGGCTAACTTAGAGCATTTGAGCAACCATTTCATTTTAATACCTCACCCGCTTTTAATAGTATTGGATTTCCTATGGACTCAAAAATGATTTCTCACAAATATAAAATGAAGAGTCTTCTAGCTTGAAGCTTGAGCCAATCCTATTCCTTTCTTGCATCAAGGTACATCTCCACATAAGCCTTTAGCCAAAGCATCTTTTGAACTTCTCTGAAATATACTTGGATAAACATATTAGTCCAATGATGCATATGTTGTGATCAATTATCAAAACTACCCTAGGGAGAAATTGTGCTTTCAAATGTCCATGATAAGAGCCAATGTCAAGGAAGATGAGGAGCAAACAATGGCGCGTTTCTTGAATAGTCTCAACTACCAAGTCAAGAAAATTTCATATTTCCAACACTATGCCAACCTACTCGAGCTAGTGCGTCAAGCATCAATAGAGGAACACCAAGTGCAAGAAGACTACAAATACTCCAAGTTCTCTTCCCAGACCTACGTCTCAAGTGCTCAAGCTTCTCCGACTACAACGCCTTCGACTACCAAGCCTTCTTCAACAATCGATGACAAGTCAAGCTACAGGGACAAGATGACTTCGTCAATCCGCTCTCCTACAACAGGCAACTACAAGCCAAGAGCTTCATCCTCTACCCCAACACCGGATGACACTGCGAAAACAAGCTCCATATAGTGCTTCACAAGCTAAGACCGTGGACACACGACATACGAGTGTCCAACAAGACACACAATGATCCTCCAAGATGACCGCACATATGACTCTATGAGCGAAGATGAGATGGTTTCATTGGAACATCCTCCAAAATGACCGCACATACGAGGACCAACGTTGCCACATCTTCCACACCAAGGTGGGCATTCAAGGAAAATATGTAAAGGTCATAATCGTAGGCGAAAGTTGTCACAATTTGGCAAGTGAGGAACTTTGCTCCAAGGTACAATTAGTCAAGCATAAGAATCTACGGCCCTGCAAGGTACAATGGCTTAGTGACTCCGGCACACTCCAAGTCGAGCACACCGTGCAAGTATCCTTCAAGATTGGCGCTGATGAAGATACATTGGAGTATGATGTGGTTCCCATGTCCGTTTGCCATCTCCACCTTGGAAGACCTTGGCAATACTATCATGGTGTCATTCACAATGGACGGAGCAACCACTATAGCTTCAAGATGAAGGGCAGTGAATATGTGCTTCGACCAATGACTCCAAGTCATGTCACCCTCGACAAATAAAATAGATCGCATCATGGATATAAAAGTGAGAGAGCGACCCACCTAAAAGAGAGTGAGGGCCACAAGCCAAAATTGAGTGACTCCATGATGAGAGACAGGAGAGATCTAGTTATTTTAGCCACCAAAAGAGACTTGAGGGATGTGAGTGAGATCCCATCAACCATTCTTCACTTTGTACTTGTCTGCAAATATGAGGTCGTAAGGACTAATGCCTCACAACATCTACCTCTTGTGTTGTGTTGTCTACTACATGAATTTTAAGACGTCCTTCCCGACGAGGTACCTCCGGGACTACCACCAAAACAAGGGATCGAACATCACATCGACCCCATACCCGGAGCACCGCTTCCTAACAAGGCACCTTACTGCGTCAATGTAATGCCCATGATGTGATCCTATCGTTATTTTGGTACGAGGGTCTCGACAGGGATAGAAGCGCATCTCGTCGTCTTGTAAGAATGTATATCATTACAAGTACATGTACAGAAGAGATGAGTATATGGAATTGTCTTACACTCGCCACAAGCCACATCAAGATCACATCAGTACATCAACATATTTAATCACCATGTAGAAGATCATGGTCTGACTACAGATGAAAACAAACAATAAAAGAACGACGTCCGTCCTTGCTATCCTAGGCTGTGGACCTGGAACCCACCCTAGATCGAATAAGAAGAAGAAGAAAATCCAAATCGAACAATCATCGCGCTCACGTCAAAGTATTGCTTTACATGTACCTGCAACTGTTGTTGTAGTAATCTGTGAGCCACACGGACTCAATAATCTCATTTCCAAAGGTATCAAGACTAGCAAAGCTTAATGGGTGAGGTATGGTTAAGTTGTGAGGCTGCAGCAAGCAACTAAGCATTTATTTGAGGTGGCTAACTTATGAGTACAAGAATAAAAGGGGGGTTAATCTACGCTTAGCGGACATGAACTAATGATGATCAAATGAATGATCCTGAACACCTACTTACGTCAGACAAAACCCCACTATGTCCTCAGTCGCAGAAGGAGCTCACAAAAGAGAGAGTCACGGTTATGCACACAGTTGTCATATTTTAATTAAGCTTACTTCAAGTTATCTAGAACCGGATATTAAATAAAGTTTCCAAGTTTGCCAGATAACCGCGGGCACGACTTTCTTAAAGATTTAACCCTACAAGGGTGCTCCAACTAATCCATCACAAATTACCACAAGCTGCATAGAAAGCCTCGATCACGAAACTCATGATCTCCTCGGATTCCTTAGTGGAAAACATCAACTCTGAGATATCCCAAAGCATCACCGGAATACCAATGCACAAGATATTTCGTAAAAGGTAAAACAAGTCCAGCAAGGCTGCCCGACGTGTCAACGAACCCGATAGGAGCCGTGTATCTCGTTCTCAGGACACGACAGATGAGCTAAGCATACGGTGGCCTGATAGAAATCTCCTAAGTTTCCCCGGGTTGGCCCCGCACGGTGCTATATTTTGGACTAGCACTCATGAGGAGCAGTGGCCCCGCTTGTTGATTAATTATCCTTGGGTTAATTACTCCCTATATGGTTTATTAGTTATTAGGCAAATTTAGTAGAAAAGTTGCGCCTTGTTAGACCAGTTTTAAACTAAGACGAATTATCAAGGGGTTCCCCATAACAACCCCAAGCGCGTTAGGAGCGCTTAATT
This sequence comes from Hordeum vulgare subsp. vulgare, assembly GCF_904849725.1. Taxonomy (NCBI): domain Eukaryota; kingdom Viridiplantae; phylum Streptophyta; class Magnoliopsida; order Poales; family Poaceae; genus Hordeum; species Hordeum vulgare. The sequence continues at coordinate 383,598,754 of NC_058524.1, read as the reverse complement.
ATGGAATATAACACCACTAGCCAAAACTAAGGTGGCAAAGGTGGAACAAAATACCAGGCTAGAGGGCCAGGCCTTCCACCTTTTACCAAGTATATAGGTGTATTAAATTAAATAGAAGTTAATATGTTGATATATCAAGGACCCATGTTGGCACATTGAAGCAACTGCACCTGCAACTAGCAACGATATAAGAAGGCTGAGCAAGCGGTATCATAGCCAAATAGTAGTTTGATGGGTTGTGGAAAGGTTAGAGGTTTTTCATGGAATGTTGGGAGGCTGACATTTAAGTGGTAGGCAGCGAGACATAGTGAAAGAAACGAGACAACTAGCATGGCAATGGTAGTAATGGTATCTAGGGAAATGATCATCTTGCCTGAGATCCCGCTTGGAAGAAGAACGAACCCGTGAAGCAGAAAAACCAATGTAGTCGAACGGATCCTCACATTCCGACATGCTTGTAGAACTCTAACGAGAAGAAGCAAATCGGAAACAAGAATCAACACACGATATTCACCACGACACATGGACGATATGATGCACAACCAAATATGATGCATGTCCAGTTTGATTATGCAATGCATGGCATGCCAATTCACAACAATCAAACACTACACATTAAGTGAAGCTCAATATGGAATGAGTTGCATATTGACGAAACTCCACATTCAAATATGTAGTTGACTCTCATTTAGGTATACGACAATTTTAAAATGTTGTTAGCATGGTAAGAGGTGAAGTAGAAATAAACTACACTAGTTAGGCATTTTAAATGAGTTCGAAAACAACTTATAGCATTTCCTAAACGACCCCACACGTTAATATCGAAATCTATCCAGATCTGACCTAAACAAGTTTTATGTTTGTTAGACGGCAAAATGAAGTGGAGCATGTGAAACTACAAGCCATTCTAGTCGGTTAACATATATAGCTCACCTAAAATGGAGCTGTGGTTAACTAGTTATGAATTAAATCATTTTTAACATGGTAACAAGCAAACAACACGTGTAATTATTTTTAACATGCATGAGAGTGGCATTTTGCGAAACTACGCGGAATTCTACACATTTTACGTGTCTAACATATTTTAATCCGATGCACGGTTTGTGAGATATTAAATGCATGAAGTTTGGGGGTTTTGTGGAAATATGTTAATCCGCGGATAATTCCTGAAATCACAGAGCTAAAAAAAGGAATTGGGCCAAATCTTGCTAGGGCTAGCCCAACAGATTGACTGAGCGCGGGATAGCTACGATGCGCACTAAGAGGCAGATGGGTGGGATGGGCTTGCTCACCTTGGGCCAGAGGCCGGATCTGGAGGGGGGAGGCCATGGTGGGCCTTAGCACGGGGGGTAGGACGACTGGAGGCATGGCTGAGGCCCACATGGACGGGGCCGGCCCACCTGGAGGGCGAGCGGTTAATAGCGCACGGATCTGGCGCCCCGTCCTCCTCGCGCCAGGAGATCGAGCGGAGGCCGGGCACGGTGGCGCAACCTTGGAGCTCAAGCGAAGGAGGACCGCCAGTTTGGGGCATCCGGGGCAGCGAAGGCATGGAACCAGCGAGCCTCAGAGGCGGCGGGATCCTCCCAGTGGTGGCCATCGGTCGACGGGGCAAGGCTATCTTGGCGCCATGGATCCAGGTTGGGAGAAGCTCCCGTGAGTGCTGCTACGGTGGTTGGCACGAGGTGGCGGGGTCGCCGGTGTGGCTTTTGTGCGGGGTCCGGCCGGAGTTAGAGCTGCGAGGCGAAGGAAGGGGGGTTCGGTCAGGGCAGCCATTGTTGGGGAACGTTGCATGGGAAACAAAAAATTTCCTACGCACACGTAATACCTATCCATGGTGATGATCATCTACGAGAGGGGAGAGTGAATCTACATACCCTTGTAGATCTCTAAGAGGAAGCGTATATAACGTGGATGATGTAGTGGAACATCTTTGCTATCCAAGTTGCAGCCCGTCCCGCGATCTCATCACGATCCGTCCCGCAATCCCATCATGATCCATCCCGATCTAGTGCCGAACGGACGACACCTCCGTGTACAGTTCGATGACGATCCCCGCCTTCTTGATCCAACAAGAGGGGCGTAGAGGTAGATGAGTTTACAAGCACGGCGGCGTGGTGGTGGTGGTGGTGAACTAATCCAGCAGGGCTTCACCTAAGCACCGCCGAACTAGACTAGAGGAGAACCAGATCTAGAGAGAAGTAGACGGAGCACGTGGCAATTGTTGTGTCTCGAAACCCTCCAAAGCTGTAGTATATACATAGGAGGAGAGGAGGGAGGCCACTGGCCCTAGGGCTTCCCCTTTGGGTCGGCCGAAGTGGGAGGAGAGGAGGAGTCCTCCTCCAATCCTACTAGTCCACTTGGAAACCTGAAAGTGCATTATATCGACTAGAGGGGGGTGAATAGGACATTTTTAGAATTTCATCACTGAGGAAATTCCTTTTGAGGAAATTCCTCACTGATGACTAACTTACAGCGGAAATAGTAAAGGATCAGGAGTGCAAAGTTTCACTATAGCAGTTTTTCAGTATGAAGAATGTGAAAACAGATTGCACAGTAAGCAGGCACACAGAAAACAGATGAGGATTAACTTGCATGAAGAATTTGGGGTTGAGGAATTTCACAGAAAGTCTTCAGCAAATTCTTCAAACAGTGACAGTGAAAATCATCAACACATAATCTGAGGAATGTAAAGAGTTGAGGAATTAGAACTCCTTTCACAGTGAAGAGAGTAGTTGATGACCCAGTTCCAACTGTTGTGACAGTTGTACATCTGGTTTGGAGCGGCTTGGTATTGAAACCAAAAGACACACAGTCCCGGGACACGCAGTCCCTACCGTATTCTCCTTGGGCTAAGAACACACAGTCCTCGCCCAACACTCGTGGTAAGTCTTCAGGGCAGACTTACAAACCATCACAAACTTGGTCACCCGGCGATCCACAATTGACTGCTGGATTGCTCTAGACCATGACGCCTAACCGTCTGGAGGACGCACAGTCCTCAAATGTAAAAGGCGTCACTTCCACATAGGAACAACTTCTTCAGTGATGCTCAATCACTTGGTTTTCGGTTTGTGGTTTGGTGTTTGGTGTATGTCCTCACTCATGAATTACTCTCGAAGACTCTGAGGAATTTGGGTTGCTCTTATGACAAGTGTCAGTTACTAAAGGAGCAGCCAACCAGCTAATGGTTGTGGGGGGTGGCTATTTATAGCCTGGGAGCATCCCGACATGATTTGACATTAATGCCCTTAACTAATATGACCATTGGTGTGGATAAGACCAATGATGTGGCATGGCTATCGAAACAATCGGAACCCTCAACTGTGAGAGTCCTCATGTCACTCATATTCCTCACTTGAGGCTTTTGATAGGATTAGGCTTGGGTTGAGCATCATGAGGAAATTCATTCCAATGTGTTACCTCGACCCCCTTTAACAGTACGGTGTTCCTATTACTTAAGTGTGAAGAAAACAAAACAAAAATAGTAGATCTTCATGCTTCAAAGTCTTCAAAATGATTTTCTTCAGGACACACCGAATTCCTCAATTTCAATATCTTCATGAGGAATATCAATTTCATCGCAGATTCTTCGCGATTCGAATCTTTAGCTTCAGACCAATTACTTCAACCGAAGATATACATTTTTAGGGGTCGATATTCATCGAATATTTCAAACTCCTGAGCGATTATAGATCCTTTGTACACTCAAGAACACATTAGATACTTAACCTATAAGTCTTCAAACCACCAAAATCACTAAGGGGCACTAGGTGCACTTACAATCTCCCCCTTTTTGGTGGTTGATGGTAATTAGGTTAAGTCTTCAACAGGGATAAAAATATGAAGTGTAAATACTCATTTGAGGAATTTGAAATCAAGATTCAGAGAGACTCCCCCTGAAGATGTGCATATCTTGAGGATTTTTCTTTTCACAGCAAATGCACATTGATGATTTATATCATGGAGATCTCCCCCTGAGTCTTGTAAATCATGCATACATATTACATATAGTATGAAGAAATTGAGGATGCATGATGACAAATGGTATCTAACGAATTCCAGCATGCGTGCATTAAAATTTTGAGGTATAAGCATGCGAAGAAAAACGTTCAAAAGCGTCAGAGTACCATCGGGCTTAAGTTACAACTCATTACATAAAATAGTTCAGAAGAGCCAAGAGTTTGTAACTTAAATTTAGTTTATAAGCCCCAAAATATCCCGTGTGAAGACTAACTCTCAAGTTTCTCCCCCTTTGTCATCAAGTGACAAAAAGGGACAAACTGAGGACTAACGGCCGTGAAGACTTCACTCCTTGGCAGTTGATGAAGACGCGTGAGGATTCTTGGGAGCAGTCTTCTTCATTGGACCTGTGGCAGTGTCTTGTTGTTCTTCATCAGATTCAGCAATGCGGAATGAAGAAAAAGTACTGTCCTCGAGGTCTGGAACTGGAATTGGCCTGAATTTCTTCTTGGGTGGCCACGACCAGTCAAAGTCTCGCTCAAACTCCAATTCTTCAAGTTCTGCCGGAGTCTTCAGATGAGCAAGTGTAGCCCAGGTGCGATCAAAAACCTCATGAAGGTAATGATGGTTAAGCTTCACAGCATTCTGCATTTCATTGAGGGTTTTCACAATGGCGCCGAACTGGCATTTGACCCACTTGTGACACCGATCCACCTTCTGGTGAAGACTGAGAAGAAGCTCTCTGGTATTCAGCACACGAGGAGCAAGAATGCTTGGAGGATGAATCTCAGTATCATCCCATGAAGAGTATGCTTCGGGCTCTCTGAACTAGCCATCAAGGGGACTCCGGCCTTCATCAATGACAGACTTGCCTTTACCTTCAACAGGCTCGAAAGTCTTCTTGTTGACCCTGATAGGAGGCATATAACCAACATGGTTGTTGAAATCAGCGTGAAAGTTGATGCTTGTCCTTGTCCTGATGAATCTCATGATCCATGGAGCATATATCTTTTGGTCAAAAGGACACATTGCATTGTCGGCCAAAGTCCTCAAGAAGAAATCATGGATGTTGATAGGAATACCATGGATGATGTTGAAGAGGATATTCTTCATGATGCCTACAACATCTTCTTCATCATCGTGGCCCTTGATCGGCGCAAGAACGCTGCAGAGGATTCTGTAAACTGTCCTTGGTTCATATTTGAGCCCATGAATGAGGAAAGTCGTTCTTGGTGGTTTCCCTTTAGCCAAAGGCTTTATGAGGACTTCCATCATCTTGTTAGACAGCTCACGCTCATCATAAATCTTCACAGCCTCCTCTGAGGGAATTGATACTGGCAGTTCAAGCAGTAGCTCAGTGGCAGGAGCCTTGTACTGTGTGTTTTGTGTCATCCAGTCAAACACCCACGTGTTGATATCTGTAGGATCTCCAGATATGTGAAGAGTGGCATAAAATTGAAGAATAAGCTCACTGTTCCAGTCACAGATATCGGAGCACATTGGGAGGAGTCCAACTTCATGAAGGATGTTGAGGACTGGAGCCAGGCATGGTATTTCTTCAAGCTCAACATGAGGAACATGCATGTGCTGGAAAATCTTGTTCCTTCCACATAGCACAGAGGCATAGTAATTGAGCTGTGTCCTCGTCCAAAACATCAGATGCCTGATTTGAGGCTTGTCATAGGGATTTTCTCCGATGAAGAACATGCGTTCTTCCAAGAAGGACTCCTTTTGAAACTTTGGCCGCTTTGAGAACGGCTGACACTGCATTGGCTGAAGATTTTGCTACTGGACTTGAGGGGATACAACAATTGCAGACTCTGGGTTGAGCACGACGAAAGCATTGTCTGGGTCTGGTGCATTTTCCTCAGCATAGTCCTGAGGGTGAGGAATTTCATGAGCCTGAGCTTCAGGCTGAGGAGCATGCTCTTGTTGCGCTTCAGGCTGAGGAATGGGATCTGGCTGAGCTTCAGGCTAAGGAATGTCATCAACTGGAGCATGTTGTTGAAGGTTTTGCTCTGGAGGAGGAATAGGTGCATCCTGAGCCTCAACTTGAGGATCTTGCTCAGGAGGAGGAGTTGGGTCAGCCTGATCCTCAGGTTGAGGATTTTTCTTAGGACTATGACTTTCATCAGCTTGAGGATTTTCAGTTTGTTCTTCCTCAGCTTGCTTGGTGACAGATCCAGATTCGTTAGCTCGTGCCGCTGATCCTTGTGTAGTTTGTTCATGAGGAATAGAAGGCTGAGGACTGTCGTCAATGCGAATTTCTTCGTCAGTGTGTTCCTCAGTTGCAGTAACCTTCATTTCCTCATCTGGCCCTTTCTCCTTGTCTTCGAAGGTGACCATTTCATACGATGGAGCGATGTTAAGAGGCACAGGGTATAGTGGAGCATTTTCTTCAAGTGCTTTGAGGCGCTTGGCCTCAGTGTGTTCTTCTGCTGATGAAGCTTTTCTCTTCTTGGCTTCCTTTTCAGCAGCCCTTGTCTTTTTCACGTCTGATGCAGACGGAGTCATCCTCTTCACCTTTGAAGCTTTTGGTGAAGGTGTTTTCTCAGCAGATTCATCAGCTGGCTTTGAGGAAGCAGCTGGAACAGAGTCATCAGCTGGCTTTGAAGAAGCAGTTGGAACAGATTCATCAGCTAGCTTAGCAGCAGCTGGAGCACATTCAGTCTCACCAGCTGTGACAGATTCATCAGTTGGCTTTTCCGTGATGATTTCCTCAAATACCGGTTCATCCACACAGCTTTCTTGAGGGATTTCCTCATCTTGAGAAGTTTCATCAGCTGGTTCTTCAATCAGAGGCTGAGGAGTTGGTACTGGAGGGGCAGCTTTCTTGTTTTAGTCGTTAACAACTTCAGTAGCAAGTTTGATGAAATTGCTTTTGAGACTTTGACGGTCAAAAAGCTTGGAGTACTTATCTTTCAAAGTCTTCAACTCTTCCTGTGTTGACACAAGGTCATCAGGTGTCAGGTTGAGGAGATTCTGCTTGAGGAATTTCTCCTTCTTGAGCTTAGCCACCTTGGCTTGTTTAGCTTGCTGCTCCTTCCACTTGGCCTCCTTGATGAATGTGGCCATCATGTGGCTGATGCCTGGGGGAAGTTTCAAATCATCAAGTGGAGTGTTGGGGTCCTCATGCCAGATATTGATATAGTAGAGGAGGACTTTTGGGTCCATGGATAGAGGAATGGAGCTGCCAGAAGCTTGAGCTACCCTCTCTTGCTTGTGTCTGATCATTGCTAGCAGAGTTTCATCATCAAATTCATCACTACCCTATGATGTAGAAGGGACATTGATGATTTTTCTTGGGTTGGGTCTTGTTCCTGTCCCAGCAGTCAACTTAGTCTTCAGAGGAGTTGGTGAAGACTTTGTCTCCGAGCTTTTTGCGGCTGGGAGTGAGGAGCTGGAGGTAGCTGGCAGTGGCTTCACTACCGACTTCTTTTCGGGTTTTGAAGCCTCTGGTGGTGCTGAGGATTTTGGTGCTCAGGGTTTTGGCGTTGATGCTGGAGTTGTTTTCTCTTGAGGCATTGAAGCCTTTGGTTTTGGTGGCACAAACATTTGTTGAGGAATTGCCGAACCACAAGTCTCAGCAGTAGAGGAAGTAGCGGCAGTTGAAGCAGCATCACATGATTCATTGAATTTCCTCACAGCAGCCTCTGCCTGCTTCTTGAGCTTTGCCAAATGTTTTTCCTTTTCATCAGGATAACCATCGTGTGTCTTGAGGATTGAGGGATGTGCTTCTTGATAATCCTCAAGTGGAGCCCGTTCGCCAGGAGGCTTCAGAGCGAATTTCTTCGCATATTTGGGAGTGACAAATCTGTACTCCTTCCACTCCTTAGCCCATCGGCGTTCTATCTTCTGAAGCCGAATCTTTCTCTTGAGCATAGTTTCATTTTCATTTGGAGTGCAGTAATCCAGGTATAGATCCTCAGGGATATTTACGGTTGTATTCTGCTAATGTTTCTTGCCTACCTTTTGCTTCCTGTCATCCTCCATTTTCTTCAGCTCAGGATTTTGCTGATGAGATTGAACTCTTGAGGACTCTGATGAGACTTGAAAATTTTCTTCAAGAAATGCTGCAAATGAGTTAATTTGATGAGAACCGAGAGATTCATCAGCTGACATGTGTGTACCTGCGAACAGAGTATAGTTGTGAGGAATTTGGAGAGGTCATATGCGTTCTCAGATTTGAAGAAAATGAAAAAATTTGACAGTTGAGGAATTTGACCAGTGGTTGAGAAATTTGCCTAAGCATACTCTTCTTCGGTTCCAGAGTTGTACAGATCCGAAAATTTGCACAACTGAGGAATCTCGTGAAAATCTTGGATGCTTAGTGAAGTTCATCAATAGTTTCGTGATAGGCAGTGTTTGAGGAAAAGAAACAGATGGATTCTTGAGGAAAAACAGATTTCACACCGCAGAAGTAAAATAGTAGATCAAACTTGTTGTAAAAATAGGGTTTTTATTTACCCTAGATGGCGCGCACGAAGAACAGAGAAGAGTAGCAGGGAGAAGCTCTTTCGGTGCAGGTCCAGTGCGCCCTGACTTGGCAGCAGAGGACATCTATGGCGGTGGCGGATGAGGATGGTCCGACTCCGGCGTGGTTTCGGCGACGGAAAAGCCAAGGTAGTGACGCTTTTCTTCGCCGGCGTCGAGACTTCCAGTGGTGGCGCTAGGGTTTGGAGCTTTGCTGTAGCAGGAGAGCGATGGAGCGAAGAAGTGTTTACCGAGGGGGATGGGGACATATTTATAGCTAGGCAGTTACTGTTGGCGCGAGGAAATCGGACCAAATAGCCCCTGCCTCTACGTCTCCGCAGGACATGTGTAGCTTACGAGCAAAGCGGTGGAGATCGTGGTTATTCGAATGAGGAAAGTGGGGTTCAGTTACTGTTCATTTCAAAAAAATATTTTTGAAGATTTGAGGATTTTGTTACAAAATGATCAGCTGACAAGGACGTAGTGAGGATTTCGAACAAAGTTTCAAGTAGAACGCATATGAAGAATTGAATAGAATGGATGAGAATATCACAGAGGGAAAGTAGGGTCCGATCACATTCACTTAGATGAAATATCAACTTGAAGAAATAGCTATAAGTGAATGTTGTTGAGGACTTGAAATCACAGTCTATCTAGGTAAATGAAAGTCATCAAGTATTTAAGAAGATTTGACTAACTTGAGGATTTTGTGATAAAGCGTCATGATGATGAATTACTGTTTTGAAGAAAAACGATGCTGAAGAGCAACTGGTTTTGAAGAGAATCAAATTTTGAAGAAATGAAACTTTGAAGAAATTCAACTTGAGGAATTTCACGTTGGGCGGTGGCGTGACCAACCATATAAGAATGTTGATTACAGATGCCGCGTACAATTGTCCTAGGGCCGTGAGAATCAATTTCTTCGTTGATTTCTTCACACTAAGAGTGATATTATTCATTGGTTGAAGAAAATCGATTCATCGTGTGTTGCACATCTAAGTCATCAATTTTGCATAAGTGTTAGGATGTGTGCATGTTTCTACAAAACATTTGAAGATTCTAAGATATTTAGCTCACACCGCAACTTGCAAAACCTTTTCTCATCCAAGGGCTTAGTGAAGATATCTCCTTGTTGATCATCAGTCTTCACATGCTCGATGAGGATATTGCCCTTGAGGACATGGTCCCGAAGAAAATGATGACGAATCTGGATGTGCTTGGTCTTCGAGTGCTGTACTGGGTTGTATGCAATCTTGATTGCACTCTCATTGTCGCAGTAGAGAGGCACATTCTTCATGTTGATGCCGTAGTCCTTGAGGGTTTGCTTCATCCACAGAAATTGAGCACAGCATGAACCAGCAGCAATGTACTCAGCTTCGGCAGTGGAGAGTGATACGCAGTTCTGCTTCTTTGAGGACCAGCAGACTAGTGATCTTCCGAGGAAGTGGCATGTGCCAGAGGTTGACTTGCGATCCACACGGTCACCAGCATAGTCAGAATCGGGATACCCTACAAGATGAAGGTTTGAGCCCTTGGGGTACCATAATCCTTGTGTTGGTGTGTGAGCTAAGTAACGAAGAATATGCTTCACAGCCTTATGGTGTGATTCCTTCGGTTTTGCTTGAAAACATGCATACATGCAAACACTAAGCATTATATCTGGTCTAGATGCACATAAATACAATAAAGAGCCAATCATACAACGATATACCTGCTGATAGAATTCTTTACCATTTTCGTTAGTGCAGAGGTGGCCGTTGGTAGGCATTGGAATCTCGGCACCTTTGCATTCATGCATGTCGAATTTCCTGAGAACATCCTTGAGGTATTTCTCCTGAGATATGAAGATTCCATTGCGTTGTTGACGAATTTGAAGACCTAAGAAGAATTTTAGCTCCCCCATCATAGACATGTGATATTCTTCACTCATCATGTAAGCAAATTCATCACTGTATCGTTTGTCAGTACAGCCAAATATAATATCATCGACATATATTTGGCACACAAATAGCTCATTATCATAGGATTTAGTGAAAAGAGTTGGATCGAGTGAACCAGGTTTGAAGCCTTTCTTCATGAGGAATTCCTTCAATGTATCATACCATGCCCGAGGGGCTTGCTTGAGACCATAGAGCGCCTTTTTGAGTCTGAAGACTTTGTCTGGATTCTTTGGATCCTCAAAACCTGGGGGTTGAGCAACATATACTTCTTCCTCAAGCTTACCATTGAGGAATGCACTTTTCACATCCATTTGATATAAGATGATGTTATGATGATTAGCATAAGGAAGTAGTATTCCAATAGCTTCAAGTCTAGCAACAGGTGCAAAAGTTTCATCGAAATCTATTCCTTCAACCTGGGTGTAGCCTTGGGCTACAAGTCGTGCCTTATTCCTCACCACTTGACCTTCCTCATCTTGCTTGTTTCGTAAAATCCACTTGGTTCCGATGATATTGTGCTTGCGAGGATCTGGTCGTTTGACGAGCTCCCATACGTCATTCATCTTGAATTGAAGAAGTTCGTCTTGCATAGCTTGGATCCACTCCGGTTCCAGGAAAGCCTCAGCAACTTTTGAGGGTTCTGTGATAGATACAAAGGAGAAATGCCCTCAAAATTGAACTAAGGGTGAAGCTTTTGAGCGAGTGAGAGGACCTGGCGCGTTGATGTCATTGAGGATTTTGTCAAGTTCTACTTCATTTGCAATCCTCGGATGAGCTGGTTGAGGATTTCGTCTGGGCTGAGGAAGTGGTTCTTGAGCAATTTCCTCAGGAGCACCTTCTTGATTTTCATCAGTGATGGGGATGGTTTCTTCATCAATTTCCTAAGTGGGAACAATGTCTTCAGTAGGTTTGAGCTTTATTGCTTCCTCAGGAGACAACTTATCTGGATCAGAAGGCAATTGCTCTCTTTGCGAGCCATTAGTTTCATCAAACCGCACATCTATAGTCTCAACAACTTTGTTGTGATAGTTGTTGAAGACTCTGTAGGTGTGCGTGTCCTTTCCAGAACCGAGCATAAAACCCTCATGTGCTTTAGGTGCAAATTTTGAGCTATGGTGAGGATCTCTAATCCAACATTTTGCACCGAAAACTTTGAAATAAGTTACATTTGGTTTCTTATGAGTGAGGAGTTCATATGAGGTTTTCTTGAGGAATTTGTGAAGATATACCCTGTTGATGATATGGCATGCAGTGTTGATTGCTTCAGGCCAAAAGCGACGAGGAGTGTGATATTCTGATGGTTCTCGCCATCTCAACCAGAGTCCTGTTCTTCCTCTCAACGACACCATTCTGTTGAGGAGTATAAGGAGCAGATAATTCGTCAGTAATACCAAGTTCATCAAGATAATCATCAAGACCAGTGTTTTTGAACTCTGTTCCATTATCACTCCTGATATGTTTGATCTTGATGCCGAAGTTCGTCGAGGCCCTTGAAGAAAATCGTTTGAAGATTTCCTACACTTCAGTTTTATATAAGATGATATGGACCCATGTATATCTTGAATAATCATCAACTATGATGAAGCCATATAAAGATGTTGCATTTGTTAGTGTGGCATAGTGAGTAGGTCCAAATGGATCCATATGAAGCAATTTGAAGGGATGAGTAGTGGTCATGATAGTCTTCGAGGGATGCTTGGATCTGGTCATTTTCCCAGATTCACAAGCACCGCAGAGATGATCCTTGAGGAATTTGACTGATTCGATACTGATGCCATGCTTCTTCTTCGCGAGCGTGTGCAAATTCTTCATGCCTGCATGACCGAGTCTTCGTTGCCACAGCCATCCTTCTGAGGTTTTTGCTAGTAAGCAAGTGGTTGGTTGAGGACCTGTAGAGAAATCAACAATGTACAAGTCCCCTCTTCTTACACCTTCGAAGACTTTGGATTTGTCAGATTCATATCAAGATCAACAAAGCATCGAGACTGACATGAGGTTAAAACCAAGGGATTCAACTAGCATCACTTTGTCCATATGCCTGTCCTTGGAAATAGCCACTTTGCCAAGTCCCAATACCTTGCTTTTACCTTTGTCAGTGATGTGATTTGCTTCAGAGGTGATGGAGTTAGTGGCATATTCATCATCAAGCTTTTATCATCAGTCATGTGATGTGTGCAGCCACTATCAAGAACCCAGTCAGTACTCTTGGGTTTGTCATCCTATAGATGAATTAGTACAACTTAGCATCTCATATGCTTCAGACTTGAAGAATATGATATCAATTTCATCAGATAGGAATTTCATCATAACAGAATTATAAGGACGTGTGAAATATTTCTATTTCATCAATATTAGCTTGCATCCTATCAAGTATTTCCTCAGGTCTCCAGCAACTTCTTTAGATGATTATTTTCATCTGGAGACCTGACCTGCAGAAGTGATTAGTTCAATTTCTTCACCACCCACATCTGAAGGGGAGGTAAAGCATTCATCATCCTGCGAGCACCATATGAGAAAGGAGGCATTGAGGCTAATGCACTTCTCTTAGCAGTAGGGGGGTTAAAGTACTCATATGAATATGCAGAGAGCTGGTTTGAGGATTTATGAACATAATGATTTGAAGAGTAACGCTCATATTCATATTCCTTGTAATTTCTCTGCATGTTAGAAGCATTAGCACGGGTACGAGCATAGTTTTGACCAGTTGAGGATTTTGATCCTCTTGAAGACTTTGGTCCTCTCGAGGAATTTGATCTAAGGTTCAGATTCTTCATTGGTGGTGTCATGAGGACATTCACCTGAAGATTTTTAAGACAACTTTTGGGAACCCAGATTTTCCTCAAGGGAGGGCCATTCCTGCATTTAGTTCCAACATATCTAGCAAACACTTCACCAGATTGATTTTTGAACAGTTTATAGTTGGAGTCAAATGACTCATCTGAGGAAGAGGATAATTCACATGAAAAGCCAGTTAGATTGGATGGATCAAAAGGGGGCCCAGTAGCAGCAACCCATGAGGTTTTGGGATACTGGTCAGGTTTCCAATAAGATCCATCAGCTTCAATTTCCTCTCAAAGGCAGTTCCTTCTTCCCTCGGGTTCCTGTTCAAGATCTGCCTTTTGAGCACATCACAAAGGGTTTGATGTCCTTTGAGACTTTTGTATATGCCTGTCACATACAATTCCTTCGGCCTTGCATTTTCATCAGTGACATTTGTGTTTTCCTCAAGTGAGAAATTTGACACTACAGGAGCAGTTGAAGAATTTGTAGCAATAGAAGCATTTGACGATTCTGGTGAATAATTAGCAGTTTCACGTTCAATGCATTTAAGACAAGGAGGAATGAATTATGCATGAGCAGCCTAATCTATTGAGCTAGTAATGAATCATTTTCCATACGAAGATCATCATGAGAAATCCTCAACTTCTCTAGATCAAGCTTCCTTTGAAGAAATTCATAGGAAAGTTTCTCATGATCAGCACGGAGTGTATCATGATGATCTTGAAGATTATCAAATCTCGACTGAAGACTTTTCACATCTTCAGTGAGGATTTGGGTAAGATTCATTTCATCATTCAACAGATCATCGCTTCTATCTAGCAGTTTCTGATGCTTTTCCGGGGCAGTTTGTTGTTTAGTGGCAATGACAGCAAGTTTACTGTCACTGGGTTTTTTATAATCATCAAGTTCACAGTCACTTGAATCAGAGGAGGAAGCATCATTCGGTACCTTTTAACCTTTTGTCATGAAGCAATAGGTTGGAGCAAAGTCATCAGCATAGTCATCAGTGTGGATGGTGTTATCATCACCTTCAAGGTTGAAGATTGACTTGCTGATGAAAGTGGTTGCAAGTGCAAGACTAGCCTGTCCGGATTCCGAGTCTTCATCAGAACCCTCCTCTTCATCACATTCCTCTGATTCTGCCTCGGAATCCATTTCCTTGCCAATAAGTGCCCGAGCCTTTCTGAAACTAGTCTTCTTGTGCGATGAGGGCTTTGAAGATGAGGATTTTGAAGATTTCTTCTTCTTCTTCCAGTCAGAAGAATTGTCATCCTTGTATTTCTTCTTCTTTGATTCCTTTCCCCAACAGGGACAATCAGCAATGTAGTGACCTAATTTCTTGCATTTGTGGCAGGTTCTTTTCTTGTAGTCCTCAGATCAAGATTCTGATTTCCTCATATCTCTTCTTGAAGATTTACCGAACTGCCCACGTCGTGTAAACCTCTGGAATTTCCTCACGAGCATTGCAAGCTCCTGTCCAAATTCTTCAGGATCACCAATGCTATCATCCGAGTCTTGTTCTTAAGATGAGGAAATTGCTCTAGCCTTCAGTGCACGTGGTCTAGAATAGCTTGGTCCATATAGATCTTTCTTTTTTTCTTGTTGGAATTCATGAGTATTGAGTCTTTCGATTATATCAGCTGGATGAAGCATCTTGTAGTCTGGTCTTTCTTGAATCATCAGGACTAAAGTATCAAATGAAGAATCCAAAGATCTTAGCAGTTTCTTCACAACTTCATGATCAGTAATGTCTCGAGCTCCTAGTGCTTGCAGTTCATTTGATATGTCAGTGAGGCGATCAAAGGTATCTTGGCAGATTTCATTGTCAAGCCTCTTGAAGCGATTGAAGAGATTGCGAAGAACATCAACACGAGAATCACGCTGGGTTGATACTCCTTCATTTACTTTGCACAGTCTCTCGCAGATAAGTGTCGCTGAGCCCAAAGCACTCGCTCTTCCAAACTGGCCTGGGCTCAGATGGGCACAGATGATATTCTTCTCTTGAGAATCAAGTTGCTTGAATTTCTACACATCAGCAGCAGAGACACTAGCAGAGATGATGGGGACGCCATGTTCCACAATATACCATAGATCATTGTCAATAGCTTGTAGATGCATCTGCATCTTGGTCTTCTAGAAGGGAAAGTTCTTTCCTTCGAAAGTAGGACATGCTGCAGTAACCTTAATCATGCCCGCAGTCGTTCAATAGAGCCGACACCCGCCATGAAAGTGAGGTTCCAACATTTCATCATAAGGTCGCAACATTGAGCCTCTGTGATAGTATCCACGGGGTAGCTAGGAGTCGTGAAGTCATGCTGAACCGGCTCCGTGGAATCCATGCTCCTTCTCTGCTGAGACGGTGCACTAACTTCTAGGATAGCTTTGTGCCGCTGAGATGGTTGGCCGGCAGCTCGCTGGCTCGCAAGTTCCTCTAGCTTTTGTAGTCTTTCCTTAATCTACTGCATGTCGCTCAGCTCTGCTTTGCTCTTTCTCTCCCGGCTTCTGTAACCGCTTGCGTTAGGAAACCCAAACTTCCACGGAACGGAGCCTGGTGTGCCTCCAGTTCATCTAGGGTGCTCAGCTTTCCCTAGGGCCTCAGTTAGCTCGTCATTCTCTCTGCCTGGAATGAACGTCCCTTCGTGCGCTGCGGCGATACACTTCTGAAGCTTTATCATGGGTATTACAAGTTGCTCGTCCGTCCAACGACACTTCCCTGTTTCAGGGTCCAAAGTTCCCCCAACCTCGAAGAACCAAGTCCTTGAACGCTCTGGCCAGGTCAATGTTTGTGGTTGGACCCCTTTAGCAATTAGGTCATTCTCAGCTTTGTCCCAGAACGGCCGGGCATTGAGGTAGCCACCTGACCCCGTGTGATGGTGATAATGCTTCTTTGCGGCATTGTTCTTGTTTGTCTCTGACATTTTATTACTCTTCTCCTATGACTTGTAGGACACAAATGCGGGCCAGCGATCTCTTATCTTCTTAAATCGGTCGACGAATTCTGGAGTCTTCCCTTTTCGACAAACATTGATTTCAAATCATTCTTCCACTTCCCGAATAGATGTACCATATTCTTAAGGTCACACGTCTTGACAAGTGGCTCTATAACTGGCTTATTCAAGTCTTCCTCTAGCGGTAGGGTGAAATTTGCCTTCAGCGCGGTCCAAAGATCATCTTTCTGCCTATCGGTGACATAATCACCTTCAGGGACGTCGTCGCCCTTAGGATTTTTCCATTGCTTGACGCTGATCGGGATGTTCTCCCTAACAATAGCTCCACACTGAGCAGAAAATGCGTCCTTGGTCAGCTTGGATTCAATCGGTAGGCCATTGGCCCCGATTGTTGTGATTGTGAACTTTTCATCCATGCGCAACCTTATCTTCAGGCCTCGTCTCTTTACCGAAGTTTGGCTCGATCCGGAGGGCTATAAAAGAAGAAATAATGAAGTGTTAATATATGTACATACCTTCGGGCTTAATTAATATATATACCTCGCCGGACATTGCAACATCTCCCTCCTCCGTTCGGTCACCGGAGCCATTATCATGGTCTCCTTCTTCCTTCGGCCTTCGGTCACGAGAGCCATCATGATCATGTAATTCCTCCTCCATTGTTTGATCATCCAAGCCGTCATCCTCTCCTTCGAGACCATCGGTGTCGTTGAGATACAACAAATAATCACCAACCATTATCTCGCCCAACAAGCGTTCTCTTTAATCCATATAGTTTCTACAAATAATCATCGAGCATTATCTGCCCCAACAACTTTTTATCAGTATAATGAAAATTTATATATTATGATTTTGTTAAATCTCAGGTACCTCAAATATTTCAAAGCTAGCAACATACAGATATAAAATAACACCGGTCGATCTGGTGAGCTACATTAAAATAGATAATTTGTATCTTTTTTATATTATCCGTTTAGTGCTACATGACTAGAATAGATAACTTTTTCTCTTACACCTACAAAAATGCCGTTTAGAAATGTTGTTTGATATGTATTTTTTCTAGACTTTGGCATGTGCCTCCCTGGCACCGGATGAGACTGTCTGGATGCTGCACCATTGGGAACTTTTGTCGAACCGACGAATCCTGCTTTATACTTTGCTACAGTTGCATGTTACAATATATTATTATTGTTCTCTTCTCCCGTTGCAATGCATGGGCATGCTTACTAGTGATATATAATGCAATAGATCTCAAGAGGCAAAACGATTTTCTTTCAGTTAGAACCAATAATCAACTTAATACATCTCGAATTTAATCTCGGATACATCTCCAGTATAATCTATATATGAACAAAATTTGTATGAGCAGCAATATGCACGGGCGACGACGGCGACAAGCAGAGCACGAGCAAAGGAGGAGCTCACCGGGGCCAACGGGCTCGGGGCGGCGACGGCGACGGGCTCGGGGTGGCGACGACGACGGGCTCGGGGGCAGCGATGGTGATGGGCTCGGGGGCAGCGACGGCGACGTGCTCGGGGCGTCGACGGCGGCGAGAAGGACTGGATCGAGGGCGGCAGCGAGGACGACGTGCTCGGGGCGACGGTGACGGGCTCGGGGACGTCGGCGACGACGAGGAGGCCTGGATCGGGGGCGGCGACTACGAGGACAGGCTCGGGGGCGGCGGCGAGCAATGGGAAAGTTTTGGGGGAAATTTCGACAACTCCCACCTATATGCGAAAACCTTCTGTCCCGGTTGGTGGCCCGAACCGACACCAATACCATCCTTTTGTCCTGATTGACTCAGTAAACCGGGACTAAAGGTCCATTTTTAGTTGCCAAATGGCAGGGAAGAACATACCTTTACTCCCGGTTTTGGAACCAACCGGGACGAAAGGGTGCCATTTGTCCTGGTTTGTGCCACCAACCAACACTAAAGTCCTTTTCTGGTCCCGGTTTGATCCACAAACCGACACGAAAGGACTGTGCCTCGCACAACCACGGTGCGGTTAGATGTTTAGTCCCAACTCGCTAGCCGAGCGAGAAGTTTGGTTGTTTGTAAGAGCTTGAGCACACACTGTCTCGAGCTCCTCTCATATGCAGGATTCCGAGTCTAAACTGTCACTAGCTGTTGGGCTTTCTGCAGGCCTGAATCCTGGCCCAACTGTCTAGTTGGATTTCTAGTCGTATTCAGGCCATGGTGGCCCATTAGTTGACATTTTTTTAAAGAATATAGTTTTTGTTCCTACTCACTGTTTTTCAGTGATTCTTTCATTTTTTTGGAATTATTTGAACTTCAGACCTTTTGTGTGTTCAAAATGCACCATTCAAAGCCACATCATCAATTGTCAACTATTTCTGACTTCATTTGGTATTTTTCATGTATTTATTGATTTTTTTACCTAAATGACCCAGAAATTTAAAAGCACTACAAATGAACTCTGAAAATGTTGAAAGTTGGCATGGTATCATCATTTCACCCACATAGCATGTGCTAAAAAGTTGAGAGGGTTGCGGGAAAAGCTGGACGAACTTCATGTACAAATCGGACAATCTCTTTCGAAGTATCATGGTTTCATACGAAAACTTATTTCTTACAAAACGGATTTCATTTTTTGGCATTATTTGAAATCCACACCTTTTGTGTTCAAAATGCACCATTCAAAGCCACATCAGCAATTTTCAACTATTTATGACTTCATCTCGTATTTTTCATGCATTTATTGATTTTCTTTTGAGCTAAATGACCCAGAAATTGAAAAGCACTATAAATGAACTCTGAAAATGTTGAAAGTTAGCATGGTATCATCATTTCACCCACATAGCATGTGCTAAAAAGTTGAGAGGGTTGCGGCAAAAACTTCATGCACTTCTTGTACAAATCGAACAATCTCTTTCGAAGTATCAGGGTTTCATACGAAAACTCATCTGTTACAAAAGGGATTTCATTTTTTTAAATGATTTGAACTCCAGACCTTTTGTGTGTTCAAAATGCACCATTCAAAGCCACATCATCAATTTTCAACTATTTCTGACTTCATTTGGTATACTTTCATGCATTTATTGATTTTTTTTGAGCTAAATGACCTAGAAATTGAAAAGAACTACAAATGAACTATGCATTGGTTGAAAGTTGGCATGGTATCATCATTTCACCCACATAGCATTTGCTAAAAAGTTGAGAGGGTTGCGGCAAAAACTGGACGCACTTCGTGTACAAATCGGACAATCTCTTTCGAAGTATCAAGGTTTCATACAAAAACTTATCTCTTACAAAAGGGATTTCATTTTTTGGAATTATTGGAACTCCACACCTTCTGTCTGTTCAAAATGCACCATTCAAAGCCACATCATCAATTTTCAACTATTTATGACTTCATTTGGTACTTTTCATGCATTTATTGATTTTTTAGCTAAATGACCCAGAAATTGAAAAGCACTACAAATGAACTCTGGAAATGTTGAAAGTTAGCATGGTATCATCATTTCACCCACATAGCATGTGCTAAAAAGTTGAGAGGGTTGCGGCAAAAACTGCACGCACTTCGTGTACAAATCAAACAATCTCTTCCAAAGTATCACGGTTTCATACAAAAACTCATCTCTTACAAAAGGGATTTCATTTTTTGGAATTATTTGAACTCCAGACCTTTTGTGTGTTTATAATGCACCATTTAATGCCATATCAACAATTTTCAACTATTTCTGACTTCATTTGGTATTTTTCAAGCATTTATTGTTTTTTTTGAGGTAAATGAATGAGAAATTGAAAAGCATTACACATGAACTCTAAATAGGTTGAAAGTTGGAATGGTATCATCATTTCACCCATATAGCATCACCTAAAAAGTTGAGAGGGTTGCGGCAAAAACTGGACGCACTTCGTGTACAAATCAGACATTCTCTTTCGAAGTATAAGGGTTTCATATGAAATCTCATGTGTTACAAAAGAGATTTCATTTTTTGGAATTATTTGAACTCCAGACCTTTTGTGTGTTCAAAATTCACCATTCAAAGTCACATCATCAATTTTCAACTATTTATGACTTCATTTCGTATTTTTCATGCATTTATTGATTTTTTAAGCTAAATGACCCATAAATTGAAAAGTACTGCAAATGAACTCTGAATAGGTTGAAAGTTGGCATGGTATCATCATTTCACCCACATAGCATGTGCTAAAAAGTTGAGAGGGTTGCGACAAAAACTAGACGCACTTCGTGTACAAATCAGACAATCTCTTTCGAAGTATCAGGGTTTCATTCGAAAACTCATCTCTTACAAAAGGGATTTCATTTTTTGGAATTATTTGAACTGCAGACCTTTTGTGTGTTCAAAATGCACCATTCAAAGCCACATCATCAACTTTCAACTATTTCTGACTTCATTTGGTATTTTTCATGCATTTATTATTATTTTTTGAGCTAAATGACCTAGAAATTGAAAATCACTACAAATGAACTATGGCTTGGTTGAAAGTTGGCATCGTATCATCATTTCACCCACATAGCATGTGCTAAAAAGTTGAGAGGGTTGCGGCAAAAACTGGACGCACTTCGTGTACAAATCGGACAATCTCTTTCGAAATATCAGGGTTTCATACGAAAACTCATGTGTTACAAAGGGATTTCATTTTTGGAATTATTTGAACTCGAGACCTTTTGTGTGTTCAACATGTACCATTCAAGGCCAGATCATCAATTTTCAACTATTTCTGACTTCATTTGGTATTTTTCAAGCATTTACTAATTTTTTTGAGCTAAATGACCCAGAAATTGAAAAGCACTACAAATGAAGTGATAGGTGGAAAGTTGGCATGGTATCATCATTTCACCCACATAGCATTTTGTGTTTGCGCCAGGTAAGACCTTTGGGATGGTCTACGGTGTTTGCAATTAAAATTTGTTGAAAAACAGAAACTTTTGACCTCAGTCCAGGAATTTTTTAAAT
Source organism: Hordeum vulgare subsp. vulgare (assembly GCF_904849725.1). Taxonomy (NCBI): domain Eukaryota; kingdom Viridiplantae; phylum Streptophyta; class Magnoliopsida; order Poales; family Poaceae; genus Hordeum; species Hordeum vulgare. The sequence continues at coordinate 383,577,704 of NC_058524.1, read as the reverse complement.
TCACTGGAACGTGCTTTTGATCTCAATTTTGTACAAAATATTCATATACAATTTCCCCATATTGTCTTAATTTTCTCATAAATTTATGGAGTTACATTAATATTCGAATTATACAGATTACTTCCGACTATTTTGTTTTTTGGCAGATTGTGTTTTCTTTGTGTTGTTTGCTTATATCGATGTATCTATGGGTTGTATCGGGGGGTATGAACCTTGGAGAAGTTTGAATACAGTAAATATTACACCAATATGAATAAAGAATTAGTTCACAACAATACCTAAAGTGGTGATTAATAAAGAAAGGGCTAAATAACCATTCAAATTTGGAAACTCTATATAATGGAACAAACAGAAACTAGATATATATAAATTGGTCCAAGCAGTACATAATAATACATGCAAGAAGTACATAATAATAGCTAGCATACATATATATACAAGTGTTCGCCGTTCTGAACACTACTCGTTTGAATCCGAATCTGAATCAGAATGTCCCAAAGCTGGTACTTCGAGGTGACGCTGGCCATATCTCACGGTACTAATCTTGCGGTACAACTCGTATGCAACGTATGCATCTTTTGCTGCATACTCAAGGTTGATAGTGTCAAGTGGGGTCTTCCCCCACTTCTTTTGGTGAACCATCGGGAAAGCCTTCTTCATATCATGGTACTACTCGTCGATCATGACGACTGTCATATCAGCCATCGAAGTCCTCGGATAATCAAGCTGGAATAGGCCTTGGAGATCAACGTGGCACGCAGCTGGTATCTCAATACCAAAGTCGCGCCTCATATTCGTCCTGTCGTTCGTTTTGTCAACGGTAGTGAAACGTATGCTGTTGCGAAGGAAGTCCATGAGTTCTGGGCAATGCTTGTCACTACTGCCACATCAAGAAATTAAAATGAAACAAATGTTACATACTGGTGCAACAAGGAAAAATGTTTCAATACAACTAAAGAGAAATTTATCATAACGATTCAAATGGAACATATTGCTATTCTATGCAATCTTCATATCCTATGAATTGATCTTTATAGGATTCCAATATTGTAACATATTGCTATCCGATGCAATTTTCATATCCTATGAATTGATCAAGAAACCCTCAATTAACTATCCAATGGAACATATAAAGAAACTGCATATTTCTATCCAATGGAACCTAGAGAGATCACTATATGCAATTTTCATAACAACTAGGGAGATCAATATTGTTTCACTACAACTAGAGAGATCAGTATCCGATACAACTAAAGAAAAATTGTTTCACTACAACTAAGGAGAAATTAATCTTTATAGGATTCCAATATTGTAACATAGTGCTATCCTATGCAACTTTCATATCCTATGAATTGATCAAAAAATCCTCAGTTAACTATATATCCAATGGAATATACATAGAAACTGCATATTGCTATCCAATGGAACCTAGGGAGATCAATATATGCAATTTTCATAACCTTGGATCAAAAAAAGCCTATGTTGTAATATATCCAATGGAACCTAGGGAGATCAATATATGCTATCCAATGGAACCTATGGAGATCAATATATCCAATGTTGTAACACATATTGCTACACTATGCAATTTTCATATTGCTATCAAATGGAACACATAAAGAAACTCCATATTTCTATCAAATGGAACCTAGAGAAGATCAATACATGCAGTTTTCATAACCTTGGATCAAAGAAAGACACAAAACTTACCTCACCCATTGGAAGATCAATACATGTTGTTCGAAACACAGCTGGATGACGGCAACACCTTTATGGTTGGGCGTGAACTCCAGATCAAGACCCAAGAACGCCACAAGCTCCGGCGCGGCATCAACCCACTCCCGGAACCGTGACAGAAAATTTGGCACCACACTGCTCTCGTTCGTGTACCCGACCCTGAGCCAGGTTGTGCCATGTGCGAGCACCTCTCCGGTTAGATATGTAATGGTGGAAGAAGAATGGAAGAAGAGAGGGGGAGAAGAGAGGAAGAGGAAGAACAGAGGAGAGGAGAAGAACACAGAATGGTGAGAGACTCTACTTCGGTTGCAATTTTCATCGCTGGAAATGAAGCGGGAGGGCGAACCGTTTGGGCCTTTAGTCCCGTGTTGGACGACAAACCGGCACTAAAGGGGTGATTTGAAGGGCGACCACCCCGGTTTGATCCACCAACCGGGACTAAAGGAGGATACGAACGGTTGTACGAACGCCCGCCACCACACCTTAGTCCCAGTTTGATCCACCAACCGGGACTAAAGGGGATACGAACGGTTGTCGACCTATTAGTCCCAGTTCTTGACTGGAACCGAGACAAAAGGGGTGAGACGAACGAGGACCAATGTCCCACGATGCCCGGCCGGCGCCCTAGCCTCACGAACCGGGACCAATGTGACCATAGGTCTCGGTCCGTATGTGAACCGGGACTAATAGGATTGCAGGACCTGGACCAAAGCCCTCTTTTCTACTAGTGATGACTGGTAGGTATTTTTTTGGCGTGAAGAGCATCTCCTTGGGCCACGTGGATGTGTAGAAGGAAATCTTCTATCCAGACGGTTGAATCTGTCGTGCCATCTTATTTATTGATGTTGATGGGTTTAAACCCCTCGAGGAATTGATGTTCCATGACCTCATCCATGAAGCAGACTATGTGTGGAGTAGCTCGATGTCAGAACGTACCCTAGTGGGCATTGGCATATGCCCATTCCCTTCTGAGCTCCTTAGCTCGGGCTTGCCTATCCATCTAGGTGTCATATCCCTCCCGGCTAGCGGGCGCAAGGTACTATGATCCATAAATCGATCGAGGAGGTGATATGTCCCTGTGTATCTTGGTTCGTGATTGGCACTCTCTGGCAATAGCTAGACGAATGCTGATTCTGTGACAATAGACCTTCCCCTACAACGGCGCCAAAAGAATGCTGCTAGCACTCCTCGGCAACGAAACTAGAAGAATGTTGTTGACGGCCCACCAGCGCGTGGGTTCGCAGCAGTTTTCGGGGGTAGAGTATTCGACCCAAATTTGTTGATTCTCCAACAGGAGGTGAGAGGACACTCTCGAGTATTAGCAACTGAATTTGTCTGATTCAACCGCACCTGAAAGATTAGTATCTGCAAGCAAAGTAGTAGAAGTGGCAAGGAACAACAGTAGTGACAACAGTAGCAAGTAGCAATAGTAGCAAGTAACAGCAAGACAAGTAACAACAGCAGCAACAGTAGTAACAACAGTAGCAGCAGAGCAAGACAAGTAACAGCAGCAGTGGGACAAACTCGTAGGCAATGGGTCGGTGATTTGTTTGGATGATATTCATCATGCAATAATTATAACACGGAGAGATATGTGGCCAGCTCCCGTTCGTCAATGTGATGTAGGCATGCATTCCGTGTGTCGTCATACGTGCTTAGGGAAAAGAACTTGCATGACATCTATTGTCCATCCCTCCCGTGGCAGCGGGGTCCAAAAGGAAACTACGGGATATTAAGGTTCTCCTTTTAATAAAGAACCGTCCAAACGCATTAGCACTTGGTGAACACATGAACTCCTCAAACTATGGTCATCACCGGGAGTGGTTTCGGTTATTGTCACTCCGGGGTTGCCGGATCATAACACATAGTAGGTAACTACAACTTGCAAGATCGGATCTAAAACACACATATATTGGTGACAACTTAATAATTTCAGATCTGAAATCATGGCACTCGGGCCCTAGTGACAAGCATTAAGCATGGAAAAGTAGTAGCAACATCAATCTCAGAACATAGTGGATACTAGGGATCAATCCCCATCAAAACTAACTCGATTACATGATAGATCTCATCCTACTCATCACCGCCCAGCGAGCCTACGAATAGATTACTCACGAACGACGAAGAGCTTCATGGAATTGGAGAGGGAAGAAGGTTGATGATGACGATGGCGACGATTTACCCTCTCCGGAGCCAAAAATGGACTCCAGATCTGCCTTCCAGATGAAGAACAGGATGTGGCGGCGCCTCCGTATCACAAACGCGACGAAATCTTCTCTCCTGATTTTTTCTAGGACGAAAGTGAACTTATAGAGCTGAGATTGGGGGCGGCAGAGCCACGTGGGCCCCACAAGCTTGCCATCCGCCACCAGGGGGTGGCGGCTATAGGACTTGTGGCCCACTGGCCCACCCCCTTAGGTGGATCTTTGCGTAGGTATTTTTCATATTTTCCAAAAATATTCTCCGTAAATTTTCAGGACGTTCTGAGAACCTTCATTTCTGCACACAAAAAAACACCAAGGCAATTCTGCTGAAAACAGCGTCAGTCCAGGTTAGTTCCATTCAAATCATGCAAATTAGAGTCCAAAACAAGGGCAAAAGAGTTTGAAAACGTAGACACGATGGAGACGTATCAGTGTGCAAGTCATATGGTTCATCCGGGCCCTTGCCAATAGGGTGGGGTCTTGACGGGGGTTTTGTATAAACCCGAGTTGGGCGGTCTCGCCCTCTAGGGGGCGATCAACCTATTGGTTATGGTGGTAATCAAGGGGATCAACACTTGCTGCCTCGCCCTCGAATTTGGGCAACAGGTGTTGTCCTGGGAATGACTTGGTAGTCGTGTGCTGTGCTTCAAGATCAGCTTCGACTGTGAGTAGTTTCTCCCTCATGCTGTTGAGAGTGGCTTCATATGAGTACATGTCGTGATGCTTCTGCTTCATGCTTCGCGCGGTTCTGGCTAGCCGATGTTAGAAGCGTACCTGTTCGGATGGGTCCTCGAGCACTTCGAAGTCAAAGGGTCCAAGGTTGTTATCATCCTTGGATTCTAGCACGTAGTCATCGTCTGTCCCATTATCGGATCTTTCCTTCTCTTCAGGTTTTTCCTCAATGGGTGTGTCCATATGTCTGTTCTGATGTGTGGGTTCGCCCTCTCCGTTCTCGCGTGTGTTGGGGCTAGCATCATCATCAACAGAGTTGGTTTTATTATTACTTCCACCATTGCTTTATTGCTTTCTTATTTGACGGTGGCATTTTTATCTTCCCTTAGTCTTCACGTCTGCGTCCTCCTTAGGAGTGTCAACCATATAGATGTCATTGGTGGATGTTGCAGCCCACTTCCTTCTCCCGGGTGCAGCCGTAGGTGAGTGTGGTCCATAGTTGCCAAGGTCGTGTTCATCCATGTTGATGGCCTCGTTGAATCCGTAGGCAAGTGAGTTGGTGTGAAAATATTCCACCATGGAGACCAGGTGGGTGGTGGGTGAATAAAATAATTCATGATCATCCGCTTTACATCCCGTCTGATCATAGACTTCGGATGATATAGACAAGTTCTGGATCTGGTCCACGACCTTGTTTACTTGTGAGAGCTCCTCCGCGGCTATGGCCTAGCGGTAGGCTGGGCTTATGTGAAAGGGATTGTTCGGACCGCTCAACCCGGGCTCATCCCGTGATTTTGCAGGTTGGGTCTGCTTCAAAGACCGGAGCGGCCTCGTCTGGGACAACCATCATATCCGAAGATCAAATCGGCTCTCGGAGGTCACCTAAGGTGATGTAAGTAGGGTAGGATGCGATTGCCCCCAGATCCATCTCCCAGGTCGCTTCCATCAGGGGTTCGAATCCGAGGATCACGTCAGGACCTAGTTCTGGAGCGTTTGCACGTGAGGATTCCTCGCGTTGGATCGCAATTTGTCCTGATAGGACTAGATCTCCACGGGCGTTGGCAATGTATTCTTGGCATCCAAACATTATGACATGGTTCAAAATAAAGGTATTGACGCGGCCTACATGGCCGCAAGGGTCGGCGTGTAGTACAACACTACTGAAAGTGAAAATTTGGCCGGGGACAATAAAGCCACCGCAGACAATGTCACTACCAAACTGCACACGGTCCATAAATCGTGATGATCACACAGGAAGCTTTCAATAAAAACATCAATGTTGGTTTCAAAACCGAGAAATCTCGAGTAGGGGGGCCGATCTCTGAGATCGGATCGATGGTAACAGGAGAGAAAGAACACAAGGCTTTTACCCAGGTTTAGGCCCTCTCGATGGAGGTAAAACCCTACGTCTTGCTCTTGTTGTGTTGATGTTGTAGCGATTACACAGTTGATCTCCCTCGAGATAGTGAGATTGTGGGATAAACCCTAGGGGTTATGATATTGTGTATATCCCTATTCTACGGGCTAAATCCCATGGTTTATATAGGCACCAGGGGGTATCTATGGTTACATGAATGTCAGTTACCATCTATTGATTACATGTCAAATGGATCATCCTTTGACTAGTGTGCACGCCAAGACTTTGATAGAACCTGGAATGTTCACACTTCGTCATAAGGCCTCGGAAGTCGTTCTCCTTGACGGGCCCTTGAATGAACAACTTCTCGCTAGGTGGTTTTGGTAATTAATAACAACATATATTTCATTGGACTAATAAATATATCAACAATATTTCAGTAAAACATCAATGAACGGATTTTCTAGGATTGTGAGGAGAATCCCTAGACGCATGAAACATAAATTGGAAAAAGTTTTAAGACTCTACATTATATCTTTTGTAAGAAATCACATTTTACTCCATAGGAAAGCCAATACTATTAAAAGGTAATGATGTATCTATGATGATCTCGTTGCTCAAAGTGCTGAGAGATTAGCCACAGAAAACAACAACATTTATCCCACAAAATATTATGTCCAAAACCCTAATGTCAATTTTGGTGCCACCAAGTTTCTACATATTGGCGACACCGAGTTTCCCTTAGACAAAACCCAACCCAACCTCTAGAAAATTGGTACAACCGAGTTTTGCTTCGGTAAAGCCGAAAAGCAGTGACCACGTCTCTGGTACTAATTGACGAAAAGAAGAATTTATAAGTTTTTCATTTTGGTTCCACCAAGTCACTTGAACTGCCTTGGACAACCGAATCACACTCACCGAGATGTTGTATATCGGTCTCAATCAAACGCCAAAATTTAGGACATTTTTGCACTAGTCAGTGTAACCGAGTTTTTGCTTTGGTTCCATAGAGTTGGGCAATAATGTTGTAAAGGTTCCATTTTTGGAGATGGCTATATATACCCCTCCACCTCCCTCTCATTCATAGAGAGGCCATTTAGAACAAGCAAACACTTCCTCCATTCATTTTCTGAGGGAGAACCACCTACTAATGTGTTGACATCAAGATCTTCCACTCCAACGATATGAATCTTGATTTTTAGCTTCCCCACGTTGCTTTCCACCCAATCAATCTCTTCTACCAAGCCAAATTCTGTGGAAGTGTGATTGACTGTTGTGGAGACTATCTTTTGAAGCACTAGAGCAAGAAGTTCATCATCCATACCACCTATATTACCGTTGGGAGAGTGGTGTCTCCTAAATTGGTTAGGTGTCTCTTGGAAGCCTCCAAATCTTGTGGAGTTGAACCAAGAAGTTTGTGAGGGAAAGGAGATCGCCTACTTCGTGAATATCTACCCCGAGTGAGGCTACTCCTTCGTGGACGTCAGCCATGGTGGAATAAACACGGTATTGCTTCTCCATGGACCCTTCATGGGTGGAGCCCTTCATGGACTCGCGTAGCCGTTAGAATTTTTTGGTTGAAGTCTTCATCAACGTGGATGTAACAACCCGGAACCGACGACCTCGAAGATTCCCCTTTTATTCCACTATTGTCGTCTAATTTATTTGGTTGTAACATTCATCATCACATCATGCGCATCATCCGCATTGCATCTGCACTCCGTTGCATCATTTTTCAAAACTTGCAAACGCTGTTAGTTGCCGATTCTATCCATTTTTGTCGTCGGCCGTTTTGAGTCGAACCACACACGCACATGCCCGTGGCATCACTAAAATCTTGTTTTTTCAAAGTGTGTATAAAACATTCTCAGATTGAGCTGAAAGTTGGCGTGCGGTCTTATTATAGTGTGGGTAGGCCGCCTCACAAATTTCATCACAATCGGAGTCCATTTGATACCCGAACCACTAAATCTATAGCAACACTATAGCCGGTCAAATCGTCACACATTTTTGTTTTATAAAAACATGTCGTCAGGCTGCCCATTTTCGTTCTCTTCTATGCCCAGCCCGTTTACACAATGAACACACCCTACGTGCAACCTAGCCCAAAAACCTCCGAGAACCCAAATTGTACTGTCATGACCGTTGGATCTGGATCAACCCCATAATACCCCAAACTGTCAACGTTTTTCAAATAATCTCCCTAACCTATTTTTTCCTAACAGCCCGATCAATATCGGAGGGTCCAAGCCTAGCCGAACTCTGCTATTTATATACGAAATGCAGACCACCTAGACCTAATCCCTGAAAATCCTCCCCCTGTCCCATCCGTACGCCGCCACCCACCTCGGGATCCCCCGATCCAATAAATGCATCGCCCGTTGATCGCCTCCTTGGTTTGCCTATCGAAGGCACCCGCACGCGCCCTCGACCCGTGATCCCACACCTCCTCCTCGCACTGTCGCCTACCCGGACCTCGCGAGCCTGTCGCCTAGCATCTACCTCGCTTTAGCGCCGTGCCTCGCTTGCCCCGTACCTGTGCCTACCACTTGGCCACCTCCACCTGCGACCGAGCTCCCTTGCTGCTGCTAGATGTGCCGGTGCCGCCCTTGACTGTGCCGTTGTTGGCGCCAAAACTCCCGCCGCCTCAAACTGGACTCCCCGGCCTCACCGTGAAGCTACCTTCGTGCCGCCTCTATGGCCCTGCCATCACTGGATTTGAATGGGGTGAAGGAGCGGATGCGCTTGACCCCGCTCGCCCGTTGACCGACCGCTCTGTTCACGCGAGCGATGCTAGGAGGCCGTGCCAAGGCTGAGCAAGACCAGCCGGCCCAGCCTGCCTCCTCGACCGGCCCGTTGGCCCGAGGTGAGCCCCCACGTTGTTATCCCTCGCGCGTGCGAAATATTACCATGTGTTGCCATTATTGTTTAGCCCATTTTCGAGCAGAATAGGCCTATAGAAATGTTTTTCCCGTCGTGTGAATTTATCATTTTATCCAGGACATATTTGAATTTCAGAAAAAATGTATATTTTTAAAAAACTAAATGCATATTTTTTAAAAACTAATTAGCCCACATGACATTACTTCAAATTAAATGAAAACAACGAGTCATATATTTTAAACATATGTGAGAGTTGGATATTGTCAAACTACACAAAATTCTAAGTATTTTTCACGTATAAAGTTCTTAAATCCGATGCATGATTAGTTTTCTATGAATTAAAGCATTCTAATATGGCATCATGCAAAAAATGCAAGCAACAACTTTAAATATTCGTAACATGTGTGAAAGCTGAATATTATGAGTACACAAAATTCTGGACATTTCACATATATAATTTATTTTCATATGATGCACGGTTAGTTAGTTATTAGCAATTTAAAAATATGCATTTTTTCTGAAATTCAAATATGTCCTCGATAAAATGATAAATTCACACAACGGGAAAAACATTTCTATAGGCCTATTCTGCTCGAAAATGGGCTAAACAAGAATGGCAACATATGGTAATATTTCGCACGGGCGAGGGATAACAACGTGGGGGATCACCTCGGGCCAACGGGCCGGTCAAGGAGGCAGGCTGGGCCCGCTAGTCGTGCTCGGCCATGGCGCGGCCTCTTGGCATGGCCCGCATGAACAGGGCGGTCGGTCAACGGGCAAGCGGGGTCAAGCGCATCCGTTCCTTCACCCTATTCGAATCCAGCGATGGCAGGGCCATAGAGGCGGCAGGAAGGTGGCTTCACGGCGAGGATGGCGAGGCCGGGGAGTCCAGTTCAAGGCGGAGGGAGTTTTGGCGCCAACAGCGGCACGATCAAGGGCGGCGGCGGTACATCTAGCAGCAACGAGGGAGCTCGGTCGCATGTGGAGGTGATCCCGGTGGCAGGAACAGGTACGGGCCAAGCGAGGCGCAGCGCTGGAGCGAGGCAGACGCGAGGCGAAAGGCTCGGGAGGTCTGGGTAGGCGACAATACGAGGAGGAGTTGTGGTAGCAGGGCTCGAGGGCGCGTGCGGGTGGCTTCAACATGCAAAGCAAGGAGGCGATCAAGGGGCGATGCATTTATTGGATCAGGGGATCCCGAGGTGGGTGGCGGCGTGCGGATGGGACAGGGGGAGGATTTTCAGGGATTAGGTCTAGGTGGTCTACATTTCGTATATAAATAGCAGAGTTCGGCTAGTCTTTGACCGGCTATAGTGTTGCTATTGATTTAGTGGTCCGGGTATCAAATGGACTCCGATTGAGATGAAATTTGTCAGGCGGCCTACCCACACTATAATAAGATAACACGCCAACTTTCAGCTCAATCTAAGAATGTTTTATACACACTTTGAAAAAACAAGATTTTAGTGATGCCACGGGCATGTGCGTGTGTGGTTGGATTCAAAAGGGCCGACGACAAAAATGGACAGAACCGGCAACTAACAGCGTTTGCAAGTTTTGTAAAATGATGCAACGGAGTGCACATGCAATGCGGATGATGCGCGTGATGTGATGATGAATGTTACAACCAAATAAATTAGATGACAAAAGTGGAATAAAAGGGGAATCTTCGAGGTCGTCAGTTCCGGGTTGTTACATCCACGTTGATGAAGACTTCAACCAACAAAAGCTAAAGACTACGCGAGTCCATGAGGGCTCCACCCATGAAGTGTCCATGGAGAAGCAATATCGTGTTTATTCCACCATGGCTGACATCCACGAAGGACTAGCCTCACTCGGGGTAGATATTCACGAAGTAGGCGATCTCCTTGCCCTCACAAATTTCTTTGTTCAACTCCACAACATTTGGAGGCTTCCAAGAGACACCTAACCAATCTAGGAGACACCACTCTCCCAACGGTAATATAGGTGGTATGGATGATGAACTTCTTGCTCTAGTGCTTCAAAAGATAGTCTCGACAACACTCAATCACACTTCCACAGAATTTGGCTTGGTAGAAGAGATTGATTGGGTGGAAAGCAACGTGGGGAGGCTAAAAATCAAGATTCATATGGCTGGAGTGGAAGATCTCGATCTCAACACATGAGTAGGTGGTTCTCCCTCAGAAAATGAATGGCGGAAGTGTTTGCTTGTTCTAAATGGCCTCTCTACGAATGAGAGGGGGTGGAGGGGTATATATAGACATTTCCAAAAATGCAACCTTTACAACATTATGGCCCAACTCTATGGAACCAAAGCAAAAAACTCGGTTACACTGACTAGTGCAAAATGTCCTAACTTTTGGCGTTTGAGTGAGACCGATATACATCATCTCGGTGAGTGTGATTCAGTTGTCCAAGGCAGTTCAAGTGACTTGGTGGAACCAAAATGAAAAACTTATAAATTCTAATTTCCGTCAATTAGTACGAGAGATGTGGTCACTGCTTTTCGGCTTTAGCTAAGCAAAACTCGGTTGTACCGATTTTCTAGGGTTTGGGTTGGGTTTTGTCTAAGGGAAACTCGGTGTGGCCAATATGTAGAAAGTTGGTCGCACCAAAATTGACATTAGGGTTTTGGAAATAATATTTTGTGGGATAAATGTTGTTGTTTCGGTGGCTAATCTCTAAGCACTTTGAGCAATGAGATCGTCATAGATACCTCATTACCTTTAAATAGTACTGGCTTTCCTATGGACTAAAATGTGATTCCTTACAAAAGATAAAATGTAGAGTCTTAAAACATTTGTCAATTGATGTTTCATGCATCTAGGGATTCTCCTCACCATCCTAGAAAATCCATTCATTGAGGTTTTACTGAAATATTGTTGATAGATTTATTAGTCCAACGAAATATATGTTGTTATTAATTACCAAAACCACCTAGCGAGAAGTTGTTCTTTCAAGGGCCCATCAAGGAGAAGGACTTCAGAGGCCTTATGACGAAATGTGAACATTCCAAGTTCTATCAAAGTCTTGGCGTGCACTCTAGGAGAAGGATGATTCATTCGGCATGTAATCCATAGATGGTAACCGACATTCATGTAACCATAGATACCCCCGGTGCCTATATAAACCATGGGATTTAGCCCGTAGAAAAGGGATATACACAATATCATAAACCCTATGGTTTAGCCCACAATCTCACTATCTCGAGGTAGATCAACTGTGTAATTGCTACAACATCAAAACAACAAGAGCAAGACGTAGGGTTTTACCTCCATCGGGAGGGCCTAAACCTAGGAAAAAGCCTTGTGTTCTTTGTCTCCTGTTACCATCGATCCGATCTCACACATCAGCCCCCTACTCGAGATTTGTCAGTTTTGACACTGATGACCCACACGTATAGGGGACAATCGTAGTCCTTTTGATAAGTAAGAGTGTAGAACCCAACGAGGAGCAGAAGGCTCTGATAAACGGATTTCAGCAAGGTAATAACTACAAGCACTGAATGTAGCGGTAACAAGTGATTGTGTAGCGAGGTGAAACGTAGCAAGCAAAGAGTAACAAGTAACAAGTAATAGCAATGGTGCAGCAAGTGGCCCAATCCCTTTTGTAGCAAGGGACAAGCCCGAACAATGTCTTATACGAGGAAAAACGCTCCCGAGGACACACGGGAATTTCTGTCATGCTAGTTTCATCATGTTCATATGATTCACGTTTGTTACTTTGATAGTTTAATATGTGGGTGGACCGGCGCTTTGGTACTGCCCTTACTTGGACAAGCATCCCACTTATGATTAACCTCTCTCGCAAGCATCCGCAACTACAAAAGAAGAATTAATACAAAGGCTAACCATAGCATTAAACTAGTGGATCCAAATCAGCCCCTCAGGAAGCAACACATGGACTGGGGTTTAAGATTCTCTCACTCCAGCAACCCATCATCTACTTACTACTCCCCAATGCTTTCCTCTAGGCCCAAATATGGTGAAGTGTTATGTAGTCGATGTTTACATAACACCACTAGAGGAAAAACAACATACAACATATCAAAATTCTGAACGAATATCAAATTCTCATGACTATTACTAACATGACTTATCCCATGTTATCAGGAACAAAAGTAAATACTCACAAGACTTAATCATAATCATGATGAGAGGTGTAATTAATAGCTTCAAGGATATGAACATAAACTCTTCCACCAAGTAATCCAACTGGCATCAACTACTAGCAACCTTACAAGTACCAATCGGAGTTGCGAGACGAAGATTGGTTACAAGAGATGAACTAGGGATTGGAGAGGAGATGGTGCTGATGAAGATGCCTCCCCTCCGACGAGAGGAGTGTTGGTTATGACGATCGCAAATATTTCCCCCTCCGGGAGGGAAGTTTCCCCGGCAGGATCGTCCTGCAGGAGCTCTAGATTGGATCTGCTCAAGTTCCGCCTCGTAGCGGCGGCGAAACCACGAAAAAGCTACCGATTGATTTTTTCCAGACCAGGACTCTTCATATAGCAAAAGAGGGGGGCTAGTGGGCCTTCAGGAAGCCCACAAGCCTGCCCTGCGCCACCAGGGGGTGGTGGCGGTGGGCAAGCTTGTGGGGCCCTGGTGGGCCCCCTCCTGTAGTTCTTTTGCCCAGTATTTTTAATATATTCTAGAAATAATCCACGTAAATTTTCAGAGCATTTGGAGATGTGCAGAATAGTGGACTAGGATTTGCTCCTTTTACAGTCCAGAATTCCGGCTGCCTGAATTCTCCCTTTTCAAATAATCCTTGCAAAATAAGAGAGAAAAGGCATAAATATGGTACCACAAGTAATATAACAGCGCATAAAGCAAGAAATATCAACATGAAAGCATGATGCAAAATGGACGTATCAACTCCCCCAAGCTTAGACCTCGCTTATCCTCAAGCGAAAACCAAGTTCCATAAACATGTCCACATGTTGAGGGACGAAGGTGTCGATAAAACATAATACGGACATGAGGGCATCATGATCACACATAGGACAACAATATATCATAAAGATTCTTATGGGAAAGTAACAATTCCTTCACAAAGCAAAGCATGAAGCAAAAAACTTGCCGAGAAGTAACCAACAATATTCCATAGTCATTGAAGCAATTGCAATTTATCACAACATCAGAAAGAGTCAAATAAGAGCTTGTAAGGCAAACCCACATACTCAATCATCTCTTTTGTTTTCCACAATTGTTACAACTCATGTGGTACTCATGGTGTCAAAGTTTCAGCTGGACACAGAAGAAGATAGGGGCTTATAGTTTTGCCTCCCAACCATTTACCTCAAGGGTAAAGTCAACAACAATAAAGCATGAATACTCAACTACAAGTTGATATATGAATATAGATCTTTCCCAAGCATGTGACGGTAGCCAAGACAAAGGCAAAAAGGGAATTGGTGATGATCACCATGACCCTTACAACGGTAAAAAGTAAAGGTACAAGATAGGCCCTTCGCAGAGGGAAGTAGAGGTTGTCATGCGCTTTTGAGGTTTGAATGCTTGTCCTCTTAGTGCGGCAGAACATCACTTTATATTGCCTCTTGTGATAAAGAACTTTATTATGCAGACTGTCGCTTTTATGTCTTCCTCATCACAGGTTCGTACAAAGCTTATTTTCCACACACTAATAGATCATACATATTAGGGAGCAATTTTTATTGCTTGCACCGATGACAACTTACTTGAAGGATCTTATTCAATCCATAGGTAGGTATGGTGGACTCTCATGGAAAAACTCGGTTGGAGGTTTATGGATTCACAAGTAGTATCTCTACTTGGTGCTGGAGTTTTGGCTAATATAAGGTGGAAGCAATCGTCACATGCTAAGGGATCTCTAATCATATAACATTGTTTGGAACCAAGCAAACACAATTCATTATGTTGTCTTCCTTGTCCAACATCTACTCCTAGGCATGTAATAGTTTGGTGAGTGCTCACAATTCTAAAAAGTGTCTAAGATGGTATATTTATATGTGAACCTCTCTTTCCTTATTACTTCTTATTAATTGCAACAATGACTGAGGTCTATGTTGATTTATTCTCAACAAGTTTCGATCATAATACGTGTCATAAGTGAAGTTATCACTTTCCATAAGATCGTCTCATGATCTTTCATGCTATCATTCTTTTCATAATTTTTTATCATGGCACAAAGCAAAGCCCTTGACTAAGACACTCTTTATTATATAGCGCGTAAGCTCGAATACAACGGGGGAGAGACAAAAGCAAAAGACTCAAACTCAAAACTAAAGACTTATTCCTCTAAAAGAAGAAATAAAAATTGAAAAGGAAACAACTAAAACAAAGGTAAAAGCAAAAGATATAAAGGTGATCCGATAGCAGGGCAACTCCCCCAAGCTTGGCAGAAGCCAAGGGGATTGCCCATACCAATGCTTAGTTGTCTTCCTTTGGTGGTGATGGTGGTGTTGTTGGAGCAGTCTTGAGCTTGTCTAATTTCCACTTGAGCAAAAAGTTATGCTCCCTTAGATCGTCATTTTCCTCCTCAAGTTTCAAAACTCTCTGGCAAAGCTCCTACTTACTCTCCTGCAAGACATGAGAAGGGATAAACAAGGTCTTAGGCTTCTTCCTATGGTCAGTGAGCCTCCTCTTTATTGGAACTTGTTTGCTCCTTCCCTTTGGATCTTGAGAAGACATCTTGACCTAGATCTTCATTAGAAACAAGCTCGAAACGAAAACAGAGGAAAACTGCGCGATACGGAGATCAAAGCCTTCGGGCGACTATATATTGATTTTTTTCTGGGCCAGAAGGAGTCCTCCGCAAGAAAATGGAGTCCGGGAGGCAAACGAGGTGCCCACAAGCTTGTCCACCGCCACCAGGGGGTGGTGGCGGAGTGGGACCTTGTGGCTGCCTCGTTTGCTCTCCGGACTGCTTTTTATTCTTCTAATTTTCCAAAAATTCCAAAACTGAGGAAATTTCCTATTGGAAAAGTATCGAAGTCCAATTTCTTAGCGAAATAGATACATCTTCATTTTCAAGGTCTGAAACAGGCTGATAAACATCCCTTATGTACTCCTTTGGAGTTATGACATTGATGATATTGGTCTCAACATTTATGGGAGTACCAGAGACGTAATGCTTGATTCTTTGCTCATTTACCACTCTAGGAAAATTTCCTTCCGTGTTATTAATTTTGATGGCACCGGAACGATATACTTCCTCGACAACATAGGGACCTTCCCATTTAGAGAGAAGCTTGCCTACAAAGAATCTCAAACAAGAATTGTATAGAAAGACATAATCACCTACATTGAACTCTCGTTTCTGTATTCGTTTGTCGTGCCATCTCTTAACCATTTCCTTGAACAACCTGGCATTCTCTTAGGCCTGGGCTCTCCATTCATCTATCGAGCTGATATCAAACAATCGCTTCTCACCGGCAAGTTTGAAATCAAAGTTGGGCTCTTTGATTGCCCAATAAGCTTTGTGTTCCAGCTCAAGAGGTAAATGACAGGCTTTACCGTTAACTATTTTATACGGTGACATCCCATGGGATTCTTATAAGCAGTCCTATAAGCCCATAGTGAATCGTCAAGTTTGCTAGACCAGTTCTTTCGAGATCTATTGACGGTCTTTTGTAGGATCAACTTGATCTCCCTATTACTCAACTCAACTTGACCACTAGACTGAGGATGATAAGGAGATGCAACTCTATGGTTGACATCATACTTAGCTAGCATCTTGCGGAAAACGCCATGAATGAAGTGTGAACCGCCATCAGTCATCAAGTATCTAGGGACTCTAAATCTTGGGAATAAGACTTCTTTAAGCATCTTAATAGAGGTGTGGTGATCAACATTTTTAGTTGGGATAGCTTCTACCCACTTAGTAACATAATCCACAACAACTAAGATGTGAGTGTACCCATTGGAACTCGGGAAGGGTCCCATATAATCAAAGCCCCAGACATCAAATGGTTCAATGACAAGTGAATAGTTCATAGGCATCTCTTGACGCTTAGTGATGTTCCCTATCCTTTGGCATTCGTCACAAGACAAGACAAACTTACGGGCATCCTTGAAGAGAGTGGGCCAATAGAAACCTGATTGCAATACCTTATGGGCACTTCTATCTCCAGCATGGTGTCCTCCGTAGGCTTCGAAATGAAACTTCTGCAGGATCTGTCCCTGTTCATGTTCAGGCACACAACGTCTAATAACACCATCTACTCCTTCCTTATAAAGGTGAGGATCATCCCAAAAGTAGTGTCTCAAATCAAAGAAGAATTTCTTCTTTTGTTGATAGGTGAAACTGGGTGGTATGTATTTGGCTACGATATAGTTTGCAAAATTGGCATACCACGGTGTACTAAGTGAAGTGCGGATGACACTTAATTGCTCATCAGGAAAGCTGTCATCAAATGGTAGTGGGTCATCAAGGACATTCTCTAGCCTAGACAAGTTATCTGCTACACGGTTATCAGCACCCTTTCGGTCAACAACGTGCAAATCAAATTCCTGTAGCAGGAGAACCCATCTGATCAGCCTAGGCTTAGTGTCCTTCTTCTCCATGAGGTACTTAATAGCAGCATGATCAGAGTGAATAGTGACTTTGGAGTCAACTATGTAAGATCTGAACTTTTCACATGCAAACACGACTGCTAATAATTCCTTCTCCGTAGTGGCATAGTTTCTTTGGGCACTGCCTAGAGTTTTACTAGCGTAGTTAATGACATTCAACTTCTTGTCAACTCTTTGTCCTAGAACAGCACCAACAACATAATCAGTAGCGCCACACATGATTTCGAAAGGGCAAGTTCCAGTCAGGTGGTTGAACAATAGGTGCGGTTATCAAAGCATTCTTAAGTATTTCGAAAGCTTCCTCACAATCCTCATCAAAAACAAAGGGAACATCCTACTGCAAGAGGTTTGTAAGAGGCCTAGAAATCTTAGAGAAGTCTTTAATGAACCTTCTATAGAAACCAGCATGACCTAGGAAACTTCGTATGCCTCTGATATCTGTGGGGCAAGGCATTTTCTCAATTGCATCAACCTTAGCCTTATCAACTTCAATGCCTCTTTCAGAGATTTTGTGTCCTAAGACGATACCTTCATTAATAATAAAGTGGCACTTCTCCCAATTCAAGACGAGGTTGGTTTCTTTGCATCTCTGTAAGACTCGATCAAGGTTGCTGAGGCAATCATCAAAGGAAGACCCGTAAACGGAGAAGTCATCCATGAAAACCTCGACAATCTTTTCACAAAAGTCAGAGAATATAGCCATCATACATCTTTGGAAGGTGGCAGGTGCATTACATAAGCCAAAAGGCATACATCTATAGGCAAAGGTACTGAAAGGGCAAGTGAAAGTGGTTTTCTCTTGATCAGATTGTGCAACAGGTATCTGTGAGAAACTTGAATAACTGTCTAGAAAGCAGACGTGTTTGTGTTTTGATAGCCTTTCTAGCATTTGGTCGATGAACGACAAAGGATAATGATCTTTCCTGGTTGCCTTGTTCAGTTTCCGGAAGTCTATCGCCATTCTATAGCCGGTAATAATCCTTTGTGGGATTAGTTCAACCTTATCATTAGGAACGACGGTGATACCTCCCTTCTTAGGTACACAATGTACTGGACTTACCCAATCACTATGAGCAACAGGATAAATGATTCCTGCTTCCAGAAGCTTTAATATTTCTTTTCTAACGACCTCTGTCATCTTAGGATTCAATCTCCTTTGATGATCAACAACTGGTTTAAAGTCAGGATCGGTTTTAATCTTGTGCTGACATAGAGTAGGACTAATACCCTTAAGATCATCAAGAGTATATCCAATAGCAGCGCGGTGCTTCCTCAGAGGTTTTAGTAACTTCTTCTCTTCGCGCTCTGAGAGGAGAGCACTAATAATGACAGGATATATCTCCTTCTCATCAAGATAGGCATACTTAAGAGTATCAGGCAACTGTTTAAGCTTTAACACAGGATCACCCTCTGATGGGGGAGGATCCCCAAGCAGTTCAATAGGTAGATTATTCTTGAGAATAGGATATTGTTCTAAGACAATTCTATCTATCTCATCTCTCTCTTCCATATCATATCATTTTCATGCTCAAGCAGATATTTCTCTAAAGGATCCGTAGGAGGTACGAAAATAGAAGCAAGAGCAATGATTTCATCCCTACCAGAAGACTCTCTTTCATGGGGTTGTCTTCCCAACTTGGAGAAGTTAAATTCATGAGACACACCCTCGAAACTTACTGTGACAGTCTGCTTAATGCAACCAATGTGAGCATTGACAGTGTTGAGAAAGGGTCTACCAAATATGATGGGACAAAAGTTGTCTTGTGCAGTACCAAGGACGAGGAAATCAGTAGGATACTTCGTCTTAGCACACAGGACTTCTACATCTCTCACATTTCCCACAGGGCATATAGTGTCTCTATTAGCTAGTGTAATAGTGACATCAATGGGTTCTAACTCAGAAGGTGCAATCTCATCTTTGATTTCATCATATAGAGAATGGTGTATTGCACTAACACTAGCTCCCATATCACATAAACCATGGTAACAGTGATCTCCTATCTTAACAGAAACAACGGGAAGGCCAACTACAGGTCCGTGCTTGTCTTTCGCGTGAGGTTTAGCAATTCTAGCGGAGTCCTCACAGAATTTGATAACATGCCCATCTTTGTCTTCGGCTAAGAGATCTTTGATGATAGAAACACTAGGTTCAACTCTAATCTCCTCAGGGGGTGCAAGTGGTCTAATGTAACCCCTACGTATCGCAGTTGGAGCTTTAGAATAATCCTTTATCCTAACAGGGTATGGTGGTTTCTCAGTGTAAGCACACGCAACAAGAGGATCACTAAAAGCTATGATTTTATCCTCAACTAGATTGGTTTTGGCTATGTTGCTTTCTACAGGAGGATGATATTTAAACCACTTCTCTTTGGGAAGATCAACATGAGCAGCAAAAGATTCACATAGAGAAGCTACTTTCTCAGAGTCAAGTCCATACTTAGCGCTAAAATCTCTAGAAGTGTTTGTCTCAACAAAAGATTTAACGCAATCAAACTGCAAATTCATACCTGACTCCTTACCTTCCTCCAGCTCCCAATCTTCAGAGTTGCGTTCGATTCTCTCCACTAAATTCCACTTGTGATCAATATCCTTCTTCATAAAAGAACCGACAGAAGAAGTGTCAAGCATCGTACGATCTTCATGAGAAAGCCGAGCATAGAAGTTTTGGGTGATGATTTCTCTCGAGAGCTCATGATTGGGGCATGAATATAGCATTGATTTAAGCCTCCCCCAAGCTTGAGCTATGCTTTCCGTGTCATGAGGCCAAAAGTTATAAATAAAGTTCCGATCACGATGTACTAAACGCATAGGATAGAACTTTTGAAGAAATTCCAATTTCAACCGATAGTAGCCACATGATCCAGCATCATCACATAGCCTACACCATGTCAACGCCTTATCCTTCATAGATAAAGGAAATAATTTCTTCTTTACCTCATCCTCGGGCAAACCTGCAAGCTTAAAAAAACCACAAACTTCATCTACATAGATTAGATGAAAGTCTGGATGTGAAGATCCATATCATGTAAAAGGATTAGCCAGCAGTTTCGCAAGCATACCCAAAGGAATTTCAGTAGGTACCTCAGGTTGAGGAGCAACTCCTCGTGCTTCTGCTCGTGGTGAAGATACCCCGAACAAACTCGTCAAATGAAGAGTTCCCATAGTAAAAAGTGACAATAAATTTCAGCACAGTATAAAAATGTTTCCTTACCAATTTCCACTTACCAAAGGCGCTTTACTCCCCGGCAACGGCGCCAGAAAAGAGTCTTGATGACCCACAAGTATATGGGATCAATCATAGTCCTTTATATAAGTAAGAGTGTCGAACCCAACGAGGAGCAGAAGGCTCTGATAAACGGATTTCAGCAAGGTAATAACTGCAAGCACTGAAAGTAGCGGTAACAAGTGATTGTGTAGCAGGTGAAACGTAGCAAGCAAAGAGTAACAAGTAACAAGTAGTAGCAATGGTGCAGCAAGTGGCCCAATCCCTTTTGTAGCAAGGGACAAGACTGAACAAAGTCTTATAGGAGGCAAAACGCTCCCGAGGACATACGGGAATTTCTGTCATGCTAGTTTCATCATGTTCATATGATTCGCGTTCGTTACTTTGATAGTTTGATATGTGGGTGGACCGGCGCTTGGGTACTGCCCTTACTTGGACAAGCATCCCACTTATGATTAACCTCTCTCGCAAGCATCCGCAAGTACAAAAGAAGAATTAAGACAAAGTCTAACCATAGCATTAAACTAGTGGATCCAAATCAGCCCCTCACGAAGCAACACATAGACTGGGGTTTAAGCTTTTGTCACTCCAGCAATGCATCATCTACTTACTACTCCCCAATGCCTTCCTCTAGGCCCAAATATGGTGAAGTGTTATGTAGTCGACGTTCACATAACACCACTAGAGGAAAAACAACATACAAAATATCAAAATACCGAACGAATATCAAATTCTCATGACTACTATTAACATGACTTATCCCATGTCCTCAGGAACAAAAGTAAGTACTCACAAGACATAATCATAATCAGGACCAGAGGTGTAATGAATAGCATCAAGGATCTGAACATAAACTCTTCCACCAAGTAATCCAACTAGCATCAACTACAAAGAGTAATCAACACTACTACCAACCTTACAAGTACCAATCGGAGTTGCGAGACGAAGATTGGTTACAAGAGATTAACTAGGGATTGGAGAGGAGATGGTGCTGATGAAGATGTTGATGAAGATGCCTCCCCTCTGACGAGAGGAGTGTTGGTGATGACGATGGCGATGATTTCCCCCTCCGGGAAGGAAGTTTCCCCGGCAGGATCGTCCTGCCGGAGCTCTAGATTGCATCTGCTCAAGTTCCGCCTCGTGGCGGCGGCGAAACCACGAAAAAGCTCTGGATTGATTTTTTTTCCACACCAGGACGCTTCATATAGCAAAAGAGGGAGGCTAGTGGGCCTTCAGGCAGCCCACAAGCCTGCCCTGCGCACCAGGGTGGTGGTGGCGGTGGGCAAGCTTGTGGTCCCCCTGCGGTAGTTCTTTCGCACAATATTTTTAATATATTCCAGAAAAAATCCACTTAAATTTTCACAGCATTTGGAGATGTGCAGAATAGTGGACTAGGATTTGCTCCTTTCCAGTCCAAAATTCCAGCTGCCTGAATTCTCCCTCTTCAAATAATCCTTGCAAAATAAGAGAGAAAAGGCATAAATATGGTACCACAAGTAATATAACAACCCATAAAGCAATAAATATCAACATGAAAGCATGATGCAAAATGGACATATCAACTCCCCCAAGCTTAGACCTTGCTTGTCCTCAAGCGAAAACCAAGTTTCATAAACATGTCCACATGTTGAGGGACGGAGGTGTCGATAAAACATAATACGGACATGAGGGCATCATGATCACACATAAGACAACAATATATCATTAAGATTCTTATGGGAAAGTAACAATTCCTTCACAAAGCAAAGCATGAAGCAAAAACCTTACCGAGAAGTAACCAACAATAGTCCATAGTCATTGAAGCAATTGCAATTTATCACAACATCAGAAAGAGTCAAATAAGAGCTTGTAAGGCAAACCCACATACTCAATCATCTCTTTTGTTTTCCACAATTGTTACAACTCATGTGGTACTCAAGGGTAAAGTCAACAACAATAAAGGATGAATACTCAACTCCAAGTTGATATATGAATATAGATCTTTCCCAAGCATGTGACGTTAGCCAAGACAAAAGCAAAAAGGGAATTGGTGATGATCACCATGACTCTTACAAGGGTAAAAAGTAAAGGTACAAGATAGGCCCTTCGCAGAGGGAAGGAGAGGTTGTCATGGTCTTTTGAGGTTTGAATGCTTGTCCTCTTAGTGCGGAGGAACGTCACTTTATATTGGCTCCTGTGATAAAGAACTTTATTATGCAGTCTGTCGCTTTTATGTCTTCCTCATCAGAGGTTCGTAAAACGCTTATTTTCCACACACTAATAGATCATACATATTAGAGAGAAATTTTATTGCTTGCACCGATGACAACTTACTTGAAGGATCTTATTCAATCCATAGGTAGGTATGGTGGATTCTCATGGAAAAACTGGGTTGGAGGTTTATGGATGCACAAGTAGTATCTCTACTTGGTGCGGGAGTTTTGGCTAATATGAGGTGGAAGCAATCGTCACATGCTAAGGGATCTCTAATCATATAACAATGTTTGGAACCAAGCAAACACAATTCATTATGTTGTCTTCCTTGTCCAACATCTACTCCTAGGCATCTAATAGTTTGGTGAGTGCTCACAATTGTAAAAAGTGTCTAAGATGATATATTTATATGCGAACCTCTCTTTCCTTATTACTTCTTATTAATTGCAACAATGACTGAGGTCTATGTTGATTTATTCTCAACAAGTTTCAATCATACGTGTCATAAGTGAAGTTATCACTTTCCATAAGATCGTCTCATGATATTTCATGCTATCATTCTTTTCATACTTTTCGATCATGGCACAAAGCAAAGCCCTTGACTAAGACACTCTTTATTATATAGCTCGTAAGCTCGAATACAACGGGGGAGAGACAAAAGAAAAAGACTCAAACTAAAAACTAAAGACTTATTCCTCTAAAAGAAGAAATAAAAACTGAAAAAGGAAACAACTAAAACAAAGGTAAAAGCAAAAGATATAAAGGTGATATGATACCAGGGCAACTCCCCCAAGCTTGGCAGAAGCCAAGGGGATTGCTCATACCAATGCTTAGTTGTCTTCCTTTGGTGGTGATGGTGGTGTTGTTGGAGCAGTCTTGAGCTAGTCTAATTTCCACTTGAGCAAAAAGTTATGCTCCCTTAGATCGTCATTTTCCTCCTCAAGTTTCAAAACTCTGTGGCAAAGCTCCTACTTACTCTCCTGCAAGAAACGAGAAGGGATAAACAAGGTCTTAGGCTTCTTCCTATGGTCAGGGAGGCTTGACTTCTTGAACTCCACATGGGTGGCTGCCTCGTTTGCTCTCCGGACTGCTTTTTATTTTTCTAATTTTCCAAAAATTCCAAAACTGAGGAAATTTCCTATTGGAAAAGTATCGGAGTCCAATTTCTTACCGAAACAGATACATCTTCGTTTTCAAGGTCTGAAATAGGCTGATAAACATCCCGTATGTACTCCTCTGGAGTTATGATATTGATGATATTGGTCTCAACATTTATGGGAGTACCAGAGATGTAATGCTTGATTCTTTGCCCATTTACCACTCTAGGAAAATTTCCTTCCGTGTTATTGATTTTGATGGCACCGGAACGATATACTTCCTCGACAACATAGGGACCGTCCCATTTAGAGAGAAGCTTGCCTCCAAAGAATCTCAAACGAGAATTGTATAGAAAGACGTAATCACCTACATTGAACTCTCGTTTTTGTATTCGTTTGTCGTGCCATCTCTTAACCTTTTCCTTGACCAACCTGGCATTCTCGTATGCCTGGGCTCTCCATTCATCTAACGAGCTGATATCAAACAACCGCTTCTCACCGGCAAGTTTGAAATCAAAGTTGAGCTCTTTGGTTGCTCAATAAGCTTTGTGTTGCAGCTCAAGAGGTAAATGACAGGCCTTACCGTAAACCATTTTATATGGTGACATGCCCATGGGATTCTTATAAGCAGTCCTATAAGCCCATAGTGCATCGTCAAGTTTGCTAGACCAGTTCTTTAGAGATCTATTGATGGTCTTTTGTAGGATCAACTTGATCTCCCTATTACTCAACTCAACTTGACCACTAGACTGATGATGATGAGATGCAACTCTATGGTTGACATCATCTTAGCTAGCATAGTGCGGAGAACACCATGAATGCAGTTCGGTAGCGACATTGTCTGCGGTGGCATTTTTGTCCCCGACCAAATTTTCACTTTCAGTAGTGTTGTACTACACGCCGACCCCTCCGGCCATGTAGGCCGCGTCAATACCTTTATTTGGAACCAGGTCATAATGTTTGGAAGCCAAGAATACATTGACAACGCCCATGGCGATCTAGTCCCGCCAGGACAAATTGCAATCCAACATGAGGTATCCTCGGGTGCAAATGCTCCAGAACTGGGTCCTCACGTGATCCTCGGATCCAAACCCCTGATGGAAGCGACCTGAGAGATGGATCTGGGGGCAATCGCATCCTACCCTACTGACATCACCTTAGGTGACCTCCGAGAGCCGATTTGATCTTCGGATATGATGGTTGTCCCAGAGGAGGCTGCTCCGGTCTTTGAAGCAGACCCGGCCTGCAAAATCACGGGATGAGCCCAGGTTGAGCGGTCCGAACAATCCCTTTCACATCAGCCCAGCCTATCGCTAAGCCCTAGCCGGAGAGGAGCTCTCGCAAGTAAACAAGGTCATGGACCAGATCCAGAACTTGTCTATCTCATCCGCAGTCTATGACCAGACTCGATGTAAAGCGGATGATGGGGAATTTTTTTATGCACCCACCACCACCTAGTCTCCATGGTGGAATATTTTCACACCAACTCACTTGCCTACAGATTCGACGAGGCCATCAACATGGATGAAGAGGACGCAACTACGGACCACACTCACCAACGGCTGCGCCCGGGAGACGGAAGTTGGGTGCAACATCCACCAATGACATCTATATGGTCCACACTCCTAAGGAGGACGCGGACGTGAAGACTAAGGGAAGATCAAAACGCCACCGTCGAAAGAGAAAGCAATAATGCAATGGCGGAAGTAATAATAAAACCAACTCTGTTGATGATGACGCTAGCCCCAACACACGCAAGAACGGACATGGCGAACCCGCACATCAGAACAGATATATGGACACACCCATTGAGGAAAAACCTGAAGAGAAGGAAAGCACCGATAATGGGACGAACGACGACTACATGCTAGAATCCAAGGATGATAACAACCTTGTACCCTTTAACTTTGAAGTGCCCGAGGACCCATTCGAACAGATATGCTTCTAACGTCGGCTAGCATGAACCGCTCGAAGCATGAAGCAGAAGCAGCAGGACATGTACTCATATGAAGCCACTCTTAACAGCATGTGGGAGAAACTACTCACAGCCGAAGCTGATCTTGAAGCACATCACACGACCACCAAGTCATTCCCACGACAACATCTGTTGCCCAAATTCGAGGGCGAGGAAGCAAGTGTTGATCCCCTTGATTACCACCATAACAAATAGGTTGATCACCCCCTAGAGGGCGAGACCGCCCAAGTCGGGTCTATAAATAACCCTCGTCGAGACCCCACCCTAATGGCAAGGGCCCGGATGAACCATATGATCTGCGAACCAAGATACACAGGGACAGATCACCTCCTCGATCGATTTATGGATCATAGTACGTTGCACCCGCTAGTCGGGAGGGATATGACGCCTAGATGGATAGGCAAGACTGAGCTAAGGAGCTAAGAAGGGAATGGGCATATGCCAACACCCACTAGGGTATGATCCGACATCGAGCTCCTCCACACCTAGTCTGCTTAATCGATGAGGTCATGGAACATCAATTCCTCGAGGGGTTTAAACCCATCAACATCAATCAATAAGATGGCACGACAGATTCGACCGTCTAGATAGAAGATTCTCTTCTACACATCCACATGGCCCAAGGAGATTCTCTTCTACACATCCACATCCACAGGGCCCAAGGAGAGGGCTTTGGTCCAAGTCCTGAAATCCTATTAGTCCCGGTTCACATACGAACCGGGACATATGGTGACATTGGTCCCGGTTCGCGAGGCCACGGCGTCGGTCGGGCATCGTGGGACATTTGTCCTGGTTCGTCTCACCCTTTTTGTCTCGGTTCCAGTAAAGACCGGGACTAATAGGCCGGCAACCGTTCGTATCCCCTTTAGTCCCGGTTGGTGGATCAAACCGGGACTAAGGTGTGGTGGCGGGCGTTTGTACAACTGTTCGTATCCCCTTTAGTCCCGGTTGGTGGATCAAACCGGGGTGGCGGCCCTTCAAATCACCCCTTTAGTGCCGGTTTGTCGTCCAACACGGGAATAAAGGTCCAAACGGCTCACCCTCCCTCTTCGTTTCCAGCGACGAAAACTGCAACCGAAGCAGAGTCTCTCGCCATTATCTGTTCTTCTCCTCTCCTCTATTCTTCTTCTTCCTCTCTGCTTCCCCTCTCTTCTTCCATTCTTCTTCCACCATGACATATCTAACCGGAGAGGTTCTCGCACATGGCACAACCTGGCTTAGGGTCGGGTACACGAACGAGAGCAATGTGGTGCCAAATTTTCTGTCACGGTTCCGGGAGTGGGTAGACGCCGCGCCGGAGCGTGAGGCGTTCTTGGGGCTTGATCTAGATTTGACGCCCAACCATCAAGGTGTTGCCGTCATCCAGTTGTGTTTCAAACAACATGTCTTGATCTTCCAATGGACGAGGTAAATTTTGTGTCTTTCTTTGATCCAAGGTTATGAAAATTGCATGTATTGATCTTCTCTTGGTTCCATTTGATAGCAATATGGAGTTTCTTTATATATTCCATTTGATAGCAATATGAAAATTGCATAGGATAGCAATATGTCTTACAACATTGGATATATTTATCTCCCTAGGTTCCATTGGATAGCATATATTGATCTCCCTAGGTTCGATTGGATATATTACACACTACAAGAAAAATGGTCAATTATGACCAAAAATAATGACGGCGGTTTAATTGGTCATTGATCCATGACCAAAATTCCAAAATTAGTCATGGCAAGTCTAAGAGGGTCCGAAGCCCATAATGTTATGACCTTTTGTGTCCATTAGGTCATGATTATATTGTACAAATTGGTCATTAAGTGCTATAGATTGAAAAAAAGAGAGAAAAAGTGATAGATGTGTGTTGGAAGAGGGGAGGGTTTTGAAGTGTTGGATGTAGGAGGAGCACATGGCTAGGATATGCTTCAAGGGAGTGATCTGTGGCCTCGCATGTGATAGGCTGGCTATCCAAAGTGAAAAGAAACAAGAAAAAAAGTGAAAGACAATCTCTCTCTTGGCGATCCCCATTATGCCAAGGACAACCGACGGTACGACAAATCTCCAAGAAGGCGAGAAACATTACAACACACTAGTCATCTGAAACTCCATACTAAATTAATTTCAACATTTTTATTTAGTTTCATACTATATTTATATTGAACTTGGTTTCTAGATAAATTTTTTCCTTTTTTAATAACCCATAAAAAACATAGGCCTAAGTTGGTTCGATAACATCAATTACTTTAATGGTTTTACTTATCTAGAGCAAGGCATGATCGGCGTGACACGGTGTCTCTACCGTCGGATCTGGAAGAGATGGATGACTATGATCGATCGGATGGGGCCAATCCGTGGGAACAATGCATCGACCAAAGAAAGTAAATAATAATAATAATAATAAATAAATAAATAAGTGAGGTAAAGCCTTTTTTGGATAAAGTGAGTTAAAGTCAGGCTCACACTTTGGCGTCGTCGAGAGGTTTGGATCAGCCCGCGAACGATTTCATTTGGTTTTCAGTTTCACAGCGCGCAAATAATAAATAAAGAAGACCACCAATCCCATTGACCCACCTGCCTCCAAAAAAAATCCCACTGACCCACCAATCCTTTCTCTTTCTCGTCCCTCCCTCTCCCCGCACCACTTCTCGCCCGATTACAGCGTCCTCCGGCGGCGCCCAGCACACCACCGTGTCCCCCTCTCAACGCTCCTTCCTCCCATCGGGGACGATCCGACGCGCGCGTCCTCTAGCGGCCAAGAGTGACCCTGCCCACCAGCTAGGGTTTGTGCCAGCACGTCGCCGGCGTGGCTCCGGCCTTGCTCCGGTGACTCAGGTGAGTCCCTCCACTCCTCCTCGTCACATACCCCATCTCTTCCTCACATCATTTTGTCTCCCTCGCAGATCGAGCGCATCATCGCCGCTCGAGCAACGGGGTGCCATGGATGGGAAGGCTTCTCCTCCCTTGTCCCGATGCCGTGAATGACACATCTCCTCCACTACCCCATGGAGACGGAGCTCCTTCTCCCACATCACGCATGGAGCCTCCCTCCCAGTGCCTGAAGCTCTAGAGGGTATGAATCCCCCCGCTGTCTTTCTTCTACAACTTCTCTTCTTCTCCTCTTGATGTGTGCGCGTACTGTGCCAAGTAAAGGAATTCAAGGCCATCGGCGGAGAGAGAGGAGCTGCTCCTAGTACAGCACGCAATGGAAGGTGGTCCTTTCTTCTTCTGTCTTTTTAAGTTTTCTATTTCTCTTCCTGATCTATAAATGTTAAAGGCTCTATTTTGTTGGAGACAAGGTTTCAAATGCCATGCTTATGCGAAATTTGTTCGGATCTGGTCTTGGATGGCCGAGACAATTGTTAATTCACCTAATTCCATTAGAGTGTAGAAACTGTATCATTAGGCTTTAAACTTTTTGTATGATTTACTAGCAATTCTAAACTCTTTAACAGAAGTTTGCTGCAGCAAATAAAACATGTCTAAATGTAAATTCTTCATATGATTTAGTACTTGCGTGTTATTTTGTTTTTGCAGTCACTTGTGTTTGTAGGGTACTCGTGTTCTTCCTGCAAAGTTACATTCATAGCCTGTTAAGAATAAATTGTGAATGCAGAGGTGCACTCCTTCACTTTGGACCATGTGTACTTATTCGGTCACATCAATTCATACGCAACCTAGCTACTGGTTAGATTCTTATGAAATTTGTTTTTTTCTCTCAGTGCATCAGTATACAAATTACATCATATACTTCCTCATTCGCTCGATAGCTTCACAAGCCCATTAAATTTGTGGTATAGTTGTCGGTTTATCTATACCATTTTAATCTGCTATGTAGTTGTGTTTTTGCTTTTCTTTTTGGTGGTGTCTCACTGATCTTCCTCTGTTTGGTATCATTATTTTACTTTCTTTAGTTATTTCCTTATATTACTTGAGATGTTTATGTGATGGCTTTGGCCTTTGTGTCAAGAGTTATTGATAGATATGGTGCCGACTCCTCAGCTATAGTCAGGATTGTTATTTCACAATTGAACTTTGGATTATTTTTTAGAAATGTCCTCTGGTAGGTTTTTCTCTTCTGTCAATCTATGTAATATGAGCTTGCTTGCTTTCACCTATTGACACACTTCCCTAAGAGGACTGATTAGCATTAGCTAGGATTGTGCCTTCTGATGGTATTCATGGATCTGGCTTCTCCATAGCATTACTGGTCCATTCCATATGAACCTGAAATTTTGCCTTCATACAATAGAAATTTATTTTTTGTTCATCTGATCTGTATTGGCTTGCTTGCCATGTCCACATTATTTTTGCATCATACTTAGCTATGTATGTGCTTCTGCAGGTGTTCTCAACCATTGCTGACAGCCAGACACAAGTGGGTATGAAAGTGTTGCAAGGCGAGCATGAGATGGCCACAGACAACAAACCACTGGGCAAGTTTGAGCTAGTCGGCATTCCACCAGCAGCAAGGGCTCGCCATAGATCGAAGTCACGTTCGGCATCCACGCCAAGAAAATCCAGGTTGGTAACCATGTTGTCATTCCTCCTAAACTATAGTATAATAATGTTTCTCAAGTACTGTGATTGTTGGTTACTCCACCAGTTATATATATAGTGTTGCATGTTCTTGTCATTTCCTTGGTGGTGTATCTAGGGCTGGGCGTTTGGTTAATGTGGTTAATACGGTTCGGTTTATTCGGTGTTTTATAATTTCGGTTTTGTTGAAATGGCCACCGAAATAATCATACAGAAATTAGCAACCTAACCATATTAACCAAAATATATCGGTTCGATTTATTCGGTTAACCGGAAAACCAGAATACATGAACTCATCAAAGCCGGGACGTATAACAAATAGAGAACAAAGTCTCACATAGGAACGTATAACAAATAGTCTCGCTTATGTAGCAGCAAAAGAAAATAGCGTAATTTTCTCACACACAAGTGGAGGGAAATCAAATGAAAGGCTGTAAAATAGATGCAACCGAAGATATAGGAAGATTTTATGATCCCCCCAATATTTATTGTACTTAGCTATCATCCTTTTAGCCATGTCCCTACGCAAAGAATCTTTGCTTTCACACCATTGCCGCAGCAAGATGATAACATCAACTATCTCATGAAAAAAATATGTGAGCTGTATTGTGTAGTGATGCGGAAACACGAACAGTGAGCTCGTAGAAGTGTTCCAAAAATTCTTTCATCTTTCTTGCATTATCCCAATCTGCGGCTTCTGGAACTCCAGGACCTTTCTCACCATTTAAATCAAGTGCATAGTATGGGTCATCATCAGCATACCTATAGAAAACCTGCTCATACGTTGCTGCAGCTCTCAACATAAGGTATGTTGAGTTCCATCTAGTAGGTACAGCAGCTCGCACACGTGCCCCTGAAAAGTCGATTTCCTTTGGTCCATCAGTAACCAACAAGTTTATAATAAGTGCAACACATCTCATGTGAAGATACTTCCCTTCAGCAATACTAGTTTCTGGGCAGAAGTCCATGTCACCATCAATGAAATTTGCTGTAACACACATAGAGTTCTGTTTCTGGGCAGATGTCCATGTGTCAGTGGTGAGGCATACTCTCTCACATGTTTCCTTCAAGATTTTTTTCAGCTTCTGTTTCTGCACATTGAACATGCTAACAACTTCTCTAGTAGTTGTTCGCCTAGATGGTACACTAAAACATGGGCATGCCTTGGACATAAACTTTCTAAACCCTTCTTTCTCAGAAAATGCAAAAGGGAGTTCATCTGTAATAATCATTTCAGTAAAAGCCTTCCTAAGCATGTAAAGTAGGCTGCTTATCATTTCTGTTCCTATTAGGATTCTTCTTGCATATTTTTAAATGAGATTATTCTGCAGACAACATTTTTACCTCATGTGTGTTTTTATTCGAATAACATGATGATGGTTGTAACCTGTAGTGAATTCATTGGACAAAGTAAATGTGTTAACAGACTACCTTGTATAATTTGTCACACATATTAATTATAGTACTTATTTTATTTTATGGTTACATGAGGCCACGATTAATGTTGGGTACTAGTTTACTAGTGGCGTAATTCTTATGTATTGATGGCAGCAAGAATACTTATGTTAAAAATTCTTCACCCTGCGTGACGAATAGTTTCCTTGTTCTGAAAGCCTTACAATCATTTTCTTCTTGCAGGTGGCAATGGCAAGAGCAGATTGGGCAGAGGAAGAGGATGAGAAGAAACTTGTGGTTCTCATCCAATATTTGTGGAACTTTCTTTATGTGCAATTGTGCATTTGTTGGGTCCCTTTTCTGTGCACTTGCACTTGCAGAAGTATCTTGTTGTGTATATGTAAAATTATTTTGATATGCCCTTGTCAGGCGTTGAACCTTAATGCGTGGAGTCGATGGATGATGTATTGTATTTGATGTGATATTCTACTGAAATAAAATATATATTTTATTTGCAATGTTTTATTCTGTTGTACTTATTTTTGATGGGCCTATCCTCAGATATGCGTGCTTCTAGTAAAAAAATGCTTCAATCCAAACAAATCAGATATTTTCAATAGTAAAATAGGTATTGGGCCATGCCCATGTAGCTAGATTGGTGGACAGGGATCTGAAAGTTATGATGATTCCATTTGGTCAGTAGCAATGCCACGTCAGCTTGGCCACGTCAGATTCTACGTGGCTCACACAAATGGGTAATGACCAAATCAAAATTTTGGTCAATACAGACCTATGACCAAAATTTTAGAAAGGTCATGTTTGTTCATTCTTGACGGCCAACTGTTGACGTTGTAAATTTGGTCAAAAAAAGGTCAATAAACGACAACAATGACGAATCAATGACCAATATAGAGAGTCATAATTGACCTTACTTCTTGTAGTGACAACATAGGCTTTCTTTGATCCAAGGTTATGAAAATTGCATATATTGATCTCCCTAGGTTCCATTGTATAGCAATATGCAGTTTCTATATATGTTCCATTGGATATATAGTTAGCTGAGGTTCTTTTGATCAATTCATAGGATATGAAAATTGTATATGATATAAATATGTTACAATATATTGGAATCCTATAAAGATTAATTTCTCTTTAGTTGTAGTGAAACAATTTTTTTTTAGTTGTATCGGATAGTGATCTCTCTAGTTGTAGTGAAACAATATTGATCTCCCTAGTTGTTATGGAAATTGCATATACTGATCTCTCTAGGTTCCATTGGATAGCAATATGAAGTTTCTTTACATGTTCCATTGGATAGTTAATTGAGGGTTTCTTGATCAATTCATAGGATATGAAAATTGCATCGGATAGCAATATGTTACAATATTGGAATCCTGTAAAGATCAATTCATAGGATATGAACATTGCATAGAATAGCAATATGTTCCATTTGAATCATTATGACAAATTTATCTTTTTTTGTATTGTAACATTTTTCCTTGTTGGAGCAGTATGTAACCTTTGTTTCATTTTAATTTGTTGATGTTGAAGTAGTGACAAGCATTGTCCAGAACTCATGGACTTCCTTCGCAGCGGCATACGTTTCACTAGCGTTGACATAACGAACGACACGACGAATATGAGGTGCAGCTTTGGTATTGAGATACCAGTTGCGTGCCACATTGATCTCCAAGGCCCATTCCAGCTTGATTATCCGAGGACTTCGATGGCTGATATGGCAGTCGCCTTGATCGACGAGGAGTACCATGGTATGAAGAAGGCTTTCCCGAAGGCTCAGCACAATAAGTGGCGGAAGACCCCAATTGACCCTATCAACCTTGAGTATGCAGCAAAAGATGCATACGTTGCATACGAGTTGTACCGCAAGATTAGTACTGTGAGATATGACCAGCGTCACCTCGAAGAACCAGCTTTGGGACATTCAGATTCAGATTTAGATTCAAACCAGTAGTGTTCAGAACGACGAACACTTGTATATATATGGATGCTAGCTATTATTATGTACTTCTAGCATGTATTATTATGTACTGCTTGGACCAATTTATATACATCTAGTTTATGTTTGTGCCATTATATAGAGTTTCCAAATTTGAATGGTTATTTAGCTCTTTCTTTGTTCATCACCACTTTAGGTATTGTTGTGAACTAATTCTTTATTCATATTGGTGTAATATTTACTGTATTCAAACTTATCCATGGTTCATACCCCCCGATACAACCCATAGATACATCGATATAAGCAAACAACACAAAGAAAACACAATCTGTCAAAAACAGAATAGTCAAAAGTAATCTGTATAATTCGAATACTTATGTAACTCCAAAAATTATGAAAAATTAAGACAATATGGGTAAATTGTATATGAATCTTGTGGACAAAATTGAGATCGAAAGCACGTTCCAGTGAATTTAAAAAATTCCTGGACTGAGGTCGAAAGTTTCGTTTTTTTAGCAAAATTAAATTGCAAACACCGTAGACCATCCCAAAGGTCTTACTTGGCGCAAACACAAAATGCTATGTGGTTGAAATGATGATACCATGCCAACTTTCAACCTATCAGTTCATTTGTAGTGCTTTTCAATTTCTGGGTCATTTAGCTCAAAAAAATCAGTAAATGCTTGAAAAATACCAAATGAAGTCAGAAATAGTTGAAAATTGATGATCTGGCCTTGAATGGTGCATTTTGAACACACAAAAGGTCTGGAGTTCCAATAATTTCAAAAAATAAAATCCCTTTTGTAACAGATGAGTTTTTGTATGAAACCCTGATACTTCGAAAGAGATTGTCCGATTTGTACACGAAGTGCGTCCAGTTTTTGCCGCAACCCTCTCCACTTTTTAGCAAATGCTATGTAGGTGAAATGATGATACCATGCCAACTTTCAACCAATGCATAGTTCATTTGTAGTTCTTTTCAATTTCTAGGTCATTTAGCTCAAAAAAATAAATAAATGCATGAAAAATACCAAATGAAGTCAGGAATAGTTGAAAATTGATGATATGGTTTTTAATGGTGCATTTTGAACACACAAAAGGTCTGGAGTTCAAATAATTCCAAAAAATGAAATCCCTTTGGTAACAGATGAGTTTTCGTATGAAACCCTCATACTTCGAAAGAGATTGTCCGATTTGTACACGAAGTGCCTCTAGTTTTTGCCGCAACCCTATCAACTTTTTAGCACATGCTATGAAGGTGAAATGATGATACCATGCCAACTTTCAACCTATTCAGAGTTCATTTGTAGTGCTTTTCAATTTATTGGTCATTTAGCTCAAAAAAAATCAATAAATGCATGAAAAATACCAAATGAAGTCATAAATAATTGAAAATTGATTATGTATCTTTGAACTGTGCATTTTGAACACACAAAAGGTGTGGATTTCAAATAATTCCAGAAAATGAAATACCTTTTGTAAAAGATGAGTTTTTGTATGAAACCCTAATACTTCGAAAGAGATTGTCCGATTTGTACTCGAAGTGCATCTAGTTTTTGCCGCAACCCTCTCAACTTCTTGGCACATGCTATGTGGGTGAAATGATGATACCATGCCAACTTTCAACATATTCAGAGTTCATTTGTAGTGCTTTTCAATTTCTGGGTCATTTAGCTCAATTTGTTTTCAATAAATGCATGAAAAACACCAAATGAAGTCATAAATAGTTGAAAATTGATGATGTGTCTTTGAATGGTGCATTTTGAACACACAAAAGGTCTGGGGTTCAAATAACTCCAAAAAATGAAATACCTTTTCACTACTGGAAAACAGTTTTTTGCCATCTGCCTAATCTTTGTCGTCTGCTAGCTGATGGCAAAGAGTGTCTTTGCCGTCAGCTTCAGCAAAGCAGACGGCAAAGCACTGGCTGATGGCATAGAGTGTTTTTGCCATCAGTCACATCTTTGCCGTCAGCTAGCAGACGGCAAAGAGTCTCACAGCGGACGGCAAAGATGTAGATGGGCCAACCTGACCGCGGGGTGGCTAGGTCAAACTGGAGTCCCTTCATTGCCGTCTGCTAGCGGACGGCAAAGAGTCCGGAGGCAGACGACAAAGAGCTAATTCCGTTAACGGCTCTTTCCCCCCACCCCGCCCCTCTCTCTCACCAACACTGTGTAAGGGCACCCCGCCCCCCTCTCTCTCCCAATCCCCGACGCCCAAAGGCCGCCGCCACCACCGTCGCGCCGCCGCCCCTATCGCGCCGCCGCCCCTGTTGCCCCCACCGCCGCCCCTGTTGCCCCCGTCGCCACCGTCGCGCCACCACCACCATCCCGCCGCTGACCCACCTCGCCCCCGCTGCCGGTGCCCCACCACCGTCGCACCGCCACCCCTGGCGCCCCCGGCGCCGCCCTGCCACCCCCAACACCCCGGCCCCTTGATGTTTGTTCTGCACCCCTGGCAATTGTGCCAGAAATACTCCTACTACGGCACGTTGGTATTCCCTCGAAGCGGAAAGGGTGATGTAGCACATCGACGGTAAGTATTTCCCTCAGTTTGAGAACCAAGGTATCAATCCGGCGGAGGAGTATCTCATCAACCTACACAAACACAAAAGCTTGCACCCAACGCTATGAAGGGGTTGTCAATCCCTTATAGATTGTTTGCCAAGTGAGAACTAAAAGTAACATAGTAACAAAGCAAAGTAAAAGCGCAGTTGTAAACGATGTTTGTGAATAGACCCGGGGGCCATAGTGTTTACTAGTGGCTTCTCTCATGAAAGCAAGTAGACGGTGGGTGAACAAATTACTGCTGAGCATTTGATAGAACTGTGCAGAGTCGTGACGATATCTATGCAATGATTATTTCTATAGGCATCACGTCCGAAACAAGTAGACCGATACTTTCTGCATCTACTACTATTACTCCACACATCAACCACTATCCAACATGCATCTAGTGTATTAAGTCCATAAGAACAGAGTAACGCCTGATGCAAGATGACATGATGTAGAGGGATAATCTCAAACCAATGATAAAAACCCCATCTTTTTACCCTTGATGGCAACTGCTTGATGTGTGTCTTGCTGCCCCTACTGTCACTAGGAAAGGTCACCACATGGCAGATCCCAAAACCAAGCACTTCTCCCATAGCAAGAATCATAGATCTAGTTGGCCAAACAAAACCCAAGACTCGGAGAGACTTACAAGGATATCAAATCATGCATATAAGAAACCAGCAAAGACTC
Source organism: Hordeum vulgare subsp. vulgare (assembly GCF_904849725.1). NCBI lineage: Eukaryota > Viridiplantae > Streptophyta > Magnoliopsida > Poales > Poaceae > Hordeum > Hordeum vulgare. Next base: position 383,540,698 of record NC_058524.1, on the reverse strand, counting down.
AAATATATATCATAGATAATCTGATCACAAGTCCACAATTCATCGGATCTCGACAAACACACCGCCAAAGAAGATTACATCGGATAGATCTCCATGAACATCATGGAGAACTTTGTATTGAAGATCCAAGAGAGAGAAGAAGCCATCTAGCTACTAACTACGGACCCGTAGGTCTGAAGTGAACTACTCACGAGTCATTGGAGTGGCGATGATGATGATGAAGAAGCCCTCCACCTCCAAAGTCCCCTCCGGAAGGGCGCCGGGAAGGGTCTCCAGATGAGATCTTCCGGAAACGGAAGGTTGCGACGGCGGAAAAGTATTTTCGAGGCTCCCCTGATTTTTTGCGGAATATTTGGGAATATATAGGCGCAAAACCTAGGTCAGGAGGCGGCGAGGGAAGCCACAAGCTTGCCCACCGCCGCCTCCCCCTGGTGGCGGAGTGGGCCCTTGTGGGATCCCTGGGGCCCACCTGGCCTGGCCCAAAGTCTCCCTGGACTTCTTCCGTTTGGGAAAAAAATCATTTCTGGGTTTTTCTTCCATTTGGACTCCGTTCCATAATCAGATCTGAAAAGAGTAAAAAACACGGAAAAACAGGAACTGGCACTTGGCACTGAATCAATAAGTTAGTCCCCAAAAATATATAAAAAGGAACATAAAACATACAAAGAAGACAAGATAACAGTGTGAAACCATCAAAAATTATAGATACGTTTGAGACGTATCAAGCATCCCCAAGTTTAACTCCTGCTCGTCCTCGAGTAGGGAAGTGATAAGAATAAATTTTTGATGCTTTCATGCAACCTAGCATAGTTGTCCTTTGTAATTCCTCTTATGTGACGTGAATGTTCAGATCCGTTAGATTCAAAACAATAGTTTGCTATTGACTTGGAAACAATAATAATTCAAGCAAACTAGCAAAGTAATCATGAACTTTCAAAATAGCAAGGCCCAAAGAAAGTTATCCCTACAAAAGCATATAGTCTGGCTATGCTCTATCATCATTGCACAACGAATTTAAATCATGCACAATCCTGGTATTGTCCAAGTAATTGTTTCACACCTTTACTTTCTCAAACATTTTCAACTCTCATGCAATACATGAGTGTGAGCCATGGTTATAGCATTATATATGGTGTGGAGTATGGTGGAGGTTGCAAGACAAAAAGGAGAAGATAGTCACATTAACTAGGAATATCAATGAGTTGTGGAGATGCTCAACAATAGATATTAATGTGAGTGACTAGGGACTAACATACAAATGATGCAGTGGAGCTACATGTAAGTGAAAGCTCTTAAAGAAAACTAGTGGGTGTGCATCCAACTTGCTTGCTGACGAAGACCTAAGGCAATTTTTGAGGAAGCCTATCATTGGAATATACAAGCCAAGTTATATAATGAGAATTTCCCACTAGCTATATGGTGGTGACAAAACGAGAGACTCTCAATCATGAAGATCATGGTGCTCAAAATGCACAAGTGTGGAAAAAGCGGTAGCATTGTCCCTTCTCTCTTTTTCTCTCATTTTATTTTGGTGGGCTCTTTGGCCTCTTTTTTATGGGCTTCTTTGGCCTCTATTATTTCCTCACATGGGACAATGCTCCAATAATGATGATCATCACACTTTCAACTCAAAACTTAGAGCAATTATAACTCTATATGGAATGCCTTTGGTAGTGTACCGTGGCAACGATCTAGCATGGCATAGTCATCAATGGAAACATCATGCTAGCTATCTTACAATCATGCAAAGGAAAGTATACGTGGTGGCACATGTCATGGTGGTAGTTGCATGGCAATATATCTTGGAATAACTTTGAAAAAGCCATAGTAGGTAGGTATGGTGCCTGTTTGGAGGGAGGCTAATGGTGGGTTTTGTGCACCGGCGAAAGTTGCACGGCACTAAGAAGATAGTGATGGTGGAAGGTGAAAGTGCATCTAAACCATGGACGCAACATTAGTCATGAAGAACTCATATACTTGTTGCAAAAGTTTTATTAGTAATCGAAACAAAGCATTCAACACATACACCTAGGGGAAGGGTTGGTAGGTATAAACCATCGCGCGATCCCGACCGCCACGCAAAGGATGACAATCAATATACTAATCATGCTTAGCTTTCATCACATAGCGGTTCACCATACGTGCATGCTACGGGAATCACTAACTTCAACACAAGTATTTCTAGATCCACAACACCTTACTAGCATGACTTCAATATTACCATAACCACAACTCAAAACTAATTGAGATGAATCAAACTTCTCCAACTATTCAATGCACATGAAGGAGGACGTTTTCGTATCCCTTTGGATAACTACCCCTTTTGAGACTACTTTCAAAGCATAGATCAACTACCAAGCCACGCACCCCTGCACTCTAAAATATATAAGTGAAGCACATAGAGCAAAAATATCTAGCTCAAAAGACATAAGTGAAGCACATGTGAGCTGAATTGTCTACCAAAAGATATAAGTGAAGCTCGACAAAATCACGGCGTGTGCATGTATCTCTCTCTAGGTGTGCAGAAAGGATGATTGTGACACAACAAAAATAAAAGACTCCTATGATACAAGACGCTCTAAGCAAAAACACATAACATGTGGTGAATAAAAATATAGCCCCAAGTAACGTTACCGATGGATTGAAGACGAGAGAGGGGATGCCTTCCCGGGGCATCCCCAAGCTTAGGCTTTTACGGCATCCTTGAATATCTTGGGGTGCCTTGGGAATCCCCAAGCTTGATCTCTTGCCACTCTTTATCTCTTTGTCCCTAAGAACTTCACCCAAAACTTGAAAACTTCACAACACGAAACATAAACAGAAACTCGTGATAACATTAGTACAAGAAAGCAAACCACCACTTCCTTAGGTACTGTAGCAAACTTAAATTGTACTTGTGCAGATGTTGGGTTACTGTAATTTCAATATTCCATGGCTAATACTCCCCGATACTATCCATAGTTTCATCAAAATAAGCAACACAACAGAACCAAAACAGAATCTGTTAACAGCAGACCAGTCTGTAGCAATATGTATGTTTCGTATACCTCTGGTACTTCAACAATTCTGCACAATTACTACAGTTTGAATAATTTGCGTATAAATCAGAAGCAAAAGGAATCAACTCAAAAGCTCTTACAGATAAAAATTGAAAATTCTTTTCGTGAGCAGAAAGTTTCTGTCTTTCCCAGCATGACCAAACGATCATCCTCAAGACTAATCATAATGGTTTTGCTTGGCACACACGCAAAAAGAAACACAAAAAACACAGTCATAACAGAATTATGAAAGTGTGAAAAACACAAAATAGAAAGAAAAAGGATAGATTCATTGGGTTGCCTCCCAACAAGCGATTTTGTTTAACGCCCTTAGCTAGGCGAAAGTGATGGAATCACGTATAGTGATCTTTGGTGCTCAACCATAAGTAGCCCTCATCATAGATTCATAAGGCAATCTTATTTTCTTTCTAGGAAAGTGCTCCATGCCCTTCTTTAAGGAAATTGAAATCTAACATTCTCTTCCTTCATATCGATGATAGCACCAATAGTCCTTAGGAAAGGTCTACCAAGAATAATGGGACATGAAGGATTGCAATCTATGTCAAGTACAATGAAATCCACGGGTACATAGTTCTTATGTGCAACAATAAGAACATCATCGATCCTCCCCATGGCCTTCTTGACGGTAGAATCTGCAAGATGCAAATTAAGAGAACACTCTTCAATCTCATGAAAACCAAGAATATCACATAAAGACTTTGGAATCGCGGAAACACTAGCACCCAAATCACACAAAGCATTGCACTCATAGTTTTTGATCTTTATTTTGATAGTAGGTTCCCACTCATCATGAAGTTTTCTAGGTATTGAGACTTCTAGTTCGAGCTTCTCTTCAAGAGATTTCATCATAGCATCTACAATATGCGCGGGAAAGGCTTTGCTTTGGCTATAAGCATGTGGAGAGTTTGCAATGGATTGCATCAAAGAAATGCATTCAAACAAGGAGCAATTATCATAATTGAATTCCTTGAAATCCAAAGTGGGAGTTTCATGACTACCCAAAATTTTGACTTCTTCTACTCCACTCTCCACACCTTTATCATCAAGATAGGTGGACTCCGAATCATCTGGGCGTTTTTCAACCAAAGTGGATTCATATCCAGCCCCTCCATGAGTAGGTTTGACACGCAAAAAACAAAGATTCAAGAGGAGACACACCAAGCACTTTAATATCTTCGTGATTTGCATCACTAGAACGCACCCTTTTAAACCATTCATGTCTAGCGCGAATTTGGGCGGTTCTTTCTTTCCTCTGATTCATGGAGATACGCATAGCTTTCAAAGTTTCATCCAAGTTGATCTTGGGAGGAGCGCATCTAACTTCCAAAGCATCAATATCACAAGACATCCTATTAACGCTCTTAGCCAAATCGTCTATTTTGAGTAGTTTTTCCTCTATGGACGCATTGAAAATCTTTTGAGAGTTTATGAAATCTTTCATATTACTCTCTAGATCAGAGGGTAATTTGCTATGATTTCCATAAGTGTTGCCGTAGGAAGTGCCATAATTGTTACACGAGTTACTAGGAAAAGGCCTAGGAACATAGTTTCCTCTAAAAGCATTGTTGTTGCCAAAATTGTTCCTACCAACAAAATTCACGTCCAAACTAGCGTTGCTACTGTCAATCAAAGAAGATAGTGGCATGTCATTAGGATCTACGGTAGCGTTTCTACTAGCAACCAAATTCATCAACTCGTCCATCTTAGCACTAAGTGAGTTAATCTCTTCTATAGCGTGCACCTTTTTGCTAGCAGGCGACCGTTCAGTGTGCCACTGAGAGTAGTTGGTGATGATATTGTCTAGGAGTTCTGTAACATCTCCTAACATGATTTCCATGAACGTTCCACCTGAGGCGGAGTCCAAGATATTGCGAGAAGCAAAATTCAAGCCAGCGTAAAACATTTGTATAATCATCCACAAACTCAAGCCATGAGCGGGACAATTTCTAATCATAAGCTTCATCCTCTCTCAAGATTGTGCAACGTGTTCATGATCAAGTTGCTTGAAATTCATGATATCGTTGCGTAAGGAGATGATCTTAGCCGGCAGAAAATACTTGGATATATAAGCATCGTTGCACCTCAAGAATCGATACTATTTTTAGGCAAAGAAGAAAACCAAGTTTTTGCGCGATCTCGCAACGAGAAAGGAAAAAGTTTCAACTTAATCATGTCATTGTCCACATCTGTTTTCTTTTGCATATCACAAAGCTCAATGAAGGTATTGAGATGGGATGCGACATCTGCACTAGGAAGGCCAGAGAATTGCTCTTTCATAACAAGATTCAGCAAAGCTGTATTGATTTCATACGATTCCGCACTAGTGGCGGGAGCAATCGGAGTACTAATAAAATCATTATTATTAGTGCTCGTGAAGTCGCAAAGTTTGGTGTTTTCAGAGATGATGTATTCAAAAAAAAACAAGCACACAAGCAAGCAAGAAACCAGCAAAGGAAAGAGACAAAGCCAAAGGAAAACGGCGAAGGAGAAAGGCGAATGAAAACGGCAAATGTGAAGTGGGGGTGAGGAAAACGAGAGGCAACTGGCAACAAAAGTAAATGCAAGACAAGAGTTTGTGAGACCTACTTGGGTAGATCTTGATTTCTCCTCCCGGGCAACGGCGCCAGAAATACTTACGATGTTTGCTGTGTACCCCTCGCAATTGTGCCAGAAATTCTCCTACTACGGCACGTTGGTATTCCCTCGAAGCGGAAAGGGTGATGTAGCACAACGGCGGTAAGTATTTCCCTCGGTTTGAGAACCAAGGTATCAATCCGGTGGAAGAGTATCTCACCAACCTGCACAACCACAAAAGCTTGCACCCAATGCTATGAAGGGGTTGTCAATCCCTTATAGATTGTTTGCCAAGTGAGAACTGAAAGTAACAAAGTAACAAAGCAAAGTAAAAGCGGAGATGTAAATGATGGATGTGAATAGACCCGGGTGCCGTATTGTTTACTAGTGGCTTCTCTCATGAAAGCAAGTAGACGGTGGGTGAACAAATTACTGCCGAGCAATTGATAGAACTGTGGAGAGTCATGACGATATCTATGCAATGATTATTTCGATAGGCGTCACGTCCGAAACAAGTAGAACGATACTTGCTGCATCTACTACTATTACTCCACACATCGACCGCTATCCAGCATGCATCTAGTGTACTAAGTCCATAAGAACAGAGTAACACCTTAAGCAAGATGACATGATGTAGAGAGATAATCTCAAACCAATGATAAAAACCCCATGTTGTTACCCTTGATGGCAACTGCTTGATGTGTGCCTTGCTGCCCCTACTATCACTGGGAAAGGTCAACACATGGCAGAACCCAAAACCAAGCACTTCTTCCATTGCAAGAATCATAGATCTAGTTGGCCAAACAAAACCCAAGACTCGGAGAGACTTACAAGGATATCAAATCATGCATATAAGAAATCAGCAAAGACTCAAATATATATCATAGATAATGTGATCACAAGTCCACAATTCATCGGATCTCGACAAACACACCGTCAAAGAAGATTAGATCGGATAGATCTCCATTAAGATCATGGAGAACTTTGTATTGAAGATCCAAGAGAGAGAAGAAGCCATCTAGCTACTAACTACAGACCCGTAGATCTGAAGTGAACTACTCACGAGTCATTGGAGGGGCGATGATGATGATGAAGAAGCCCTCCACCTCCAAAGTCCCCTCCGGCAGGGCGCCGGGAAGGGTCTCCAGATGAGATCTCGTAGAAACGGAAGCTTGCGGCGGCGGAAAAGTATTTTCGAGGCTCCCCTGATTTTTTGTGGAATATTTGGGAATATATAGGTGCAAAACCTAGGTCAGGAGGCGACCAGGGAAGCCACAAGCTTTCCCACCGCCGCCGCCCCTTGGTGGCGGAGTGGCCCCTTGTGTGCTCCCTGGGGCCCACCTGGCCTGGCCCAAAGTCTCCGTGGACTTCCTACGTTCGGGAAAAAATCATTTCGGGGTTTTTCTTCCGTTTGGACTCCGTTCCAAAATCAGATCTGAAAAGAGTCAAAAACACGGAAAAACAGGAACTGGCACTTGGCACTGAATCAATAAGTTATTCCCCAAAAACATATAAAAAGGTACATAAAACATACAAAGAAGACAAGATAACAGCGTGAAACCATAGAAAATTATAGATACGTTTGAGACGTATCACCCCTCCACAGCCGCCCCTCCGGGTGAGCCCCCACACCCCCTGCACCCGCATTATTTTTTAGTAGTTTTAGTAGTTGTTCTTGTTACTAGTTTTAGTGGTAGATTCAGTTAGTTGGTAGATTTAGTAGGTAGTTTAGTGGTATATTTTGTTTTGTTAATTCGTGGTAGCTTGTTAAATTAGTTAGGTTAGTTAGTTAGCTTGGTTAGTTAGGTGGAGGAGTAGAAGAGGAGGAGGAGGAGGACAAGAAGAGGATAAGAAGAAGAGGAGTAGGAGGAGGAGGAGGAGGAGAATAAAAAGAAGAAGAAGAAGAAGAAGAGGAGAAGAAAAAATAAGAAGGAGAAGAAGAAGAAGAAGAAGAAGAAGAAGAGAAGAAAAAAATAAGAAGGAGAAGAAGTAAAGAAGAAGAGAAGAAGATAATAGGAAAAAAATAAGAAGGACAAGTTAGTTAGCTTGGTTAGTTAGCTAGATTCTTTTTTAGTTACTTAGTGGTAGATTCTGTTTTCTTATTTTTTTGCTGTTTAGTGCTATCTAGGTTTAGCGATAGGTTTAGTTAGCTTGGTTAGTTAGTTAGTTAGCTTAATAGAAAGAATAGGAAGAAGAAGAAGAGGAGGAGGAGGAGAAGAGGAGAAGAGGAGGAGGAGGAGAAGAAGAAGAAGAAGAAGAAGAAGAAGAAGAAGAAGAAGAGGAGGAGGAGGAAGAGGAGGAGGAGAAGACAAAAATAAGAAGGAGAAGAAGAAAAGAAGAAGAAAAGAAGAAGAGAAGAAGAATACCTTCTCCTCCTTCTCCTTCTTCTCCTCCTTCTTCTCCTCCTTCTTCTCCTCCTCCTCCTGATCCTTCTTGATTTCTTCTTCTTCTTCTCCTCCTCCTCCTCTTTCTTCTCCTCTATTTTATTCTCCTTACCTTATTTTCCCCAACAATGAGATAATTAGCCCATTTAGCTACAAAATGGCATAAAAACCTTGGTTACCTCATGAATATTATATTCTTAACTTGTTTTCCTCTAAAATGACATAATTAGAATATTTGTGTTGATCGGGTGGATTTACATGTGATAGTTGTCTCGTCGCTGTGAGGTCTGATGTGCGAAGACCTCCCCGTGCGTTGTACGAGCTCCGCCCCTGCATTCGTGGGTCAGTACAAATTTCATCTCCTCCCCGCCCCTTCATTTACTATGGCTCGGTTTCCGGATGAAACTTTCTAGATTTAGGTAATTAAATTAATTTATCAGTATGCGTGACTAGTATGCGTCTCCCGTTCGAAAGGGTGACATCTACAAATATGCATGTCTTTGCATATTTATAACCGCCATCCTTTCGAATTGTCCAACATTATCCATGGACAGCCCGAGTATGTGTAGATTGGGTTCGTTTTCCCGTATGTTGTGCTCTGGATCCGATGCGGAATTTCGTCAGTGCCTCCCTGTTGTTCTCCGGATGCACATCCTCTCTGTTTATTGCGGAGACGTGTATCAGGAGAACAGCGGGGAGGTGCTGCCGAAATTTTGCGTTGGATCCGGAGTAGAGCATGGGAAAACGAACCAAATCTACACATACTCGGGTGGGATTAGGACCTATCTTTACCTATTAGCGTGTAGGTTGCCTGGACGTAATAAAAATGGCGAACCTGATTAACCGATGAATATAAATGCTAAATTATATATAAATATATTTCTTCTGTCTTTCGTAGCTAGGCAAGATGAGTGATCGTGCGTGGATGTATACTGGTCACCCTAGTTAGAAAGAGATGACGAAAGAATGGTTTGTAAAAACAAAGGAATTTGTGAAAGCCGCATTCCCAAATGGCCAGGAAAGAAACTATTGCCCGTGTCCTGGATGCGACAACTATAAAAAGACGATAGAGGCTGTAATGATTAAACACCTGTAGGGTAGGGTTTTTAAGCCTAATTATACGTTGTGGACATTTCATGGTGAGTCTATACAACGCACAAGAGCTGAGGTGGTCCGTCGTCGCACGGACGAGCATGGTACCGGGATCGAAGACATGGTGCAAGACTTTGACGATGCTCGGGATTCGAAAGATGAGATGGAGGAATCTACAAAGGACTTTTATGAAATGTTGGAGTCTTCAAAATGTCCTCTCCATGAGCACACTGAGCTCTGTCAGTTGGATGCAATTGCACAAGTAATGGCTCTGAAGGCTCAGTTCAACTTGAGAAGAGAATGCTACGACACGATGATGACACTATTTGGACGCTTCCTACCCAAAGGCCATGTCATGCCTGCAAACCTGTACCAGTCGGACAAAATACTTTGTGTACTTAAGATGTCCTATGAGAAGATAGATGCATGTGAGAAAGGATGTGTCTTATTTAGGAAGGAGTATGCACACTTGGACTATTGTCCCAATTGCGAGTCTTGCGGGTATCTTGTGGTAGACAACAGTATGGGTGAGGAGAGGCAGACAAAAATCACAGTTAGTGTTCTTCGGTATATGCCAATTGTACCAAGACTTCAACGTCTTTTCATGGTCGAAGAGACAACCATACAGATGACATGGCACAAATTGGGCAAAAGAACCGAACTAGATGCGGATGGGAATAAGATGGTGGTACACACATCGGATGGGGAAGCGTGGAAACATTTCGATGGAATGCATCAGGATAAAGCGGAAGATCCAAGGAATCCTTGAGTCTGCATCGCCACGGATGGTTTTAATCCCTTTGGCATGACGGCAACCAAATATAGTTGTTGGCCAGTATTTGTCATTCCACTCAATCTCACCCCCCGGACAGATTATGCAAAGAAAGAACATATTTCTGACGTTGATAATTCCAGGGCCCAATTATCCGGGGAAGAATATGAATGTGTACCTGCAGCCGCTTAAGTATGAATTGGAAGATGCTTGGGATAATGGGGTCAAGACATATGATGCCGCTAGAAAACAAAACTTCAAAATGCATGTGTGGTACATGTACTCTATGCATGACTTGCCGGCATATGCACTATTCTCTGGATGGTATGTGCATGGATGGTTCCCGTGCCCCCAATGCAAGGCAGCTCTTCAGTTTCATTGGTTGCAGGAGGGTCGGAAGTATTCTTGCTATGACTTGCATAGACAGTTCCTGGATCCAGACCATCAGTTCAGAAAAGACAAGAAGAACTTTACCCAAGGTAAAGTTGTCAAAAACTTGGGACCACCTGCGTTGACAGGCCAACAGATCCTGGATCAGTTAAACACCCTCGAGCCTGATCCAGAGCGTCCATGGTATTTCAAGGGGTATAATTCAAAACACGCCTGGACTCACAAGCCAGGCTTCTGGGATGTTCCTTACTTCAAAGACCTCCTTCTTCCACACAATATCGACATGATGCACACTGAAAAGAATATCGGAGAGGCTATTTTTGGTGCACTGTTCGACATAGATGGAAAGACAAAGGATAATACTAATGCTAGAGTCAATCAAGAGACACTATGTCATAGACCGTTACAAAACATGCGAGAAGGCAAAGGAAAGAAGAAGTGGTCAAAGCCAAAGGCCTGGTTCAATCTTGGAAGGCCAGCTATGAGGGAAATTATCTTGTGGGTCAAAATACACTTGATGTTCCTCGATGGATGTGTAGCGAATCTAAAGAGGGGAGCGAGTCTTGAAAAAATAAAAACCTTTGGTCTCAAGAGTCATGATTGGGACATATGGCTAGAGCGGGTAATGCCAGTGATGTTACGTGGCTTTATTCCTGAGGATGAATGGTAGAACTGGCGGAGCTGAGCTATTTCTTCCGTGTACTTTGTGCGAAAGAATTGTCGCCTCGCATGGTAGAAGACATGGACGAGTTTGCATCGGAGTTGTTGTGTAAGTTAGAGAAGATCTTTCCACCGGGCTTCTTTAATCCAATGTAGCATTTGATTTTACATCTACCCACCGAGGCAAGATTGGGTGGGCCCGTGCAAGATCGTTGGTGCTATGCAACTGAGAGGATGCAGAAGACCCTTCGAGCTAAATGTAAAAATAAGTGTAGAATTGAAGCATCGATGGCTGAGGCATTCATTACTAAGGAGGTGGCAAACTTTGTGACAACACACTACGAAGCCAAAAATCATCATTTGCATAATCCGAAGCCTCGGCACAATGATGGAGACCCTAAAAAAGCCGGGCCCAACCTCAGCCTATTCAAAGGGAAGCTCGCACCAGCCGGTTCTTCGAAACCAATAACGTTGGATGTCGAAGAATGGCGGAACATTTCGTTGTATATGTTCAACAACCTAATAGAAGCGCGGTCGTACATTGAGTGAGTTCTCGACACATTTTCCCGTAATTTCTAATTCCTTTTAACTACTCTTATTCCCGGATATTTCAAACAGCCGTTAGGTCGCCCAATTCTCGGATGGAGCGGTGATCGAAAATGATTCCGTCGAAGAGTATGAGCTTCTGTCAAAGACAGGAGGCAGCTATGCCGGTTTCATCTCTTGGTTCAAACAAACGGTAATTATCAATAATGGACCATTTCATTTCTTGGTCTAACTTGCGGCTAATGCAACAATCGTTTCGTATTAAACTTATAGGCTAATTCAGAGTCTATGGACACCGAATTGAGACAAGTCGCTAATGGTTTTGAATATAAGGTCCGTTCATTTGAGAAATACAACATCAACGGGTATCTCTTTCGTACCTTTGGCAAAGAGCTATCTATGCCCGACCGGAAATCTACAAATTGTGGTGTCTCTGCTATCGGCGAAGCTGTTATCGAGTATTATGGAAGAGTTGAAGCAATTTATGAACTTCAATTCTATGGTGAAAACCCACCGAACGTCGTAGTCTTCAAATGTTATCGGACTAGTCGAAATCAATCCAAACACCCATTTAGATGTTCCCGATGTCTATATGACGGCTCAACAGGCGACCCAAGTTTTCTATCTACCGTGGGCATGCCAAACGGATAAGAATCTGGAAGGTTGGTATGTAGTTTATGAAGTGCCGCCACATGTCAGACCACCTCTCCCAAATGAACAGGATTATGAACCTCACATTAACCCAGACACATATGATGGAGAATTCTTCCAAGAAACACGTCTTTCCAAGAATCGTTTCAAGAACCGTCGTGCTTCACCCAAGAACATGGAAGTAGACAGCGACAATGAATCCGACTCCACCCCTGAGCCGGAACTAGAAGACCTGGAACTCGTAGAAGTTACAGATGCGGATGACCTGTCAATGCTTCAACGATTAAAGAATGGCCTTTCACAACTTCACGCCGTTGAACCCGACGAGCACGTCATTCATGAAGACATGCGTGATAGTGATGATGATGATGCATTTATTGATGATGATTATTAGTTTGTAAGATTCACAACTTAAATTATATACATTTTAATCTTTATCATTCATGTACATATTATTATTCATGTCAGTTATTCAATTTTTTTATGTTGTACTAATTTCTTTTAATCTTTATCATGGCAGGTCACCAGGTGTTGAAAGATGGTGGGCGTTGGTCCAGAGCGCTCAACGGGTTCTTCCCAGCCGCCCCGCACGAGGGGTGATACTTCCCTTCCACCACTATGTCTTCGTAGAGCCTTGGCATACAGTCTGTCGACACCACCCGTGAGTTCTTCTTCGTCGGTGGCATAGCCCACTAGGAGAGGTGCTGGTCGGGTAGGGAAGAAGGGGAAGGGTACAGGAGAGGTGGTGGCCGCGGAAGGTCGAGGAGGACTGTTGAGCCGTCCTCGCCACCACCACTAGCTCATTCACCCGAGCATTGGACTACTATGGTCGACCTGTTTGCGGAGGAGGCTACGGGGACTCCGGTCTAGGAGACTGGTGTTGACGGGCATTCGTCCCATGAGACTCCGGTCCAGGATCAGCCTCGGGTTGAGGTGCATTCGGCCCACGAGCCTACGGTTCCGGAGGCTTCACCCGACGTGGAGAGGCCCGCATGGGATACCTGGCCGGATCCGACCGAGTTGCCGGAGTGGACCGAGGGTCCGGGTGGCTCAGGGACGGGGATGGCGGGGATGAGTTTACGGATAGTGAGGGCGATGTGCAGGTGGACGGGACCACCGTGTACAAGCATGGTAGTACACGTCTCCCGGTCGTGCCGGCTACCCACAAGCAGAGGCCGGTGATTAAACCTGAAGGAGATAGGTAAGTACATTTACTCTTTTTTAGCTTTTGCCTTCAAGTTTGTTCAAATATCTAATGCGTTGACCTTATCATACTACAGGGGATGGGTACACCCTCTTGGAGTCCGCAGGCCGAACTCCGTCCTTGGTGTGCTTTGCCGAACAAATTTCCCGGGGTTTGTCACGTTGCGTGGTGAGGGTCATGTTCCTACACTAGGATTTTCCTGGGAGCACTATCAGGCTGCGCAGGCCCCGCCGGAGGAGATCATAGATGGTGTCTTGTGCCACACGAGGGCCGAGATGGTGATCAAGAGCTTTTGGGTAAATTATACTTTTACACGATCTAAAATTAATAATATAGCTAATTATTGTACTAATCGGTGTTTTCATGTTTGATTGCAGACCTTCTATAGGTGTGAGGATGGATATGAGGAGGAGGCGGCCAAGGTTCTCGAGGCCGAGTGTAGGCGGTTACTACAGAACTTACGCCTCGAGGCTCGGCCGCACGCTATTTGAGACTACTATGCCACGCATGGTATTAAGAAGCAGAAGAAGGATTGCCGCGGAAAGTTTTTGAAGAAGCAGCAATACATGAAGGTAATTACCTATTCTTAAGTCCTTCTACGTAGTTTTCTTGATTTCATTCATAGGCGTAGCACTCAAAATTCTTTCTAATAACTTACAGGTGCCCCCGAGATGGTGTGCGGATAAGATGTATTGTTGGGAGGCGTTGGTTGATGAGTGGTGCACATGCAGCTGGCGAGCCATCCACGAGAACGCGAAGGATCGGCGTAGCCAAATGGTTGGTGTTCCACACCATCAAGGCAACGCCAAGTGACTTCAGTTCGGACGAAACTGGGTATGTGATTTTCTTCATGATTCATGCAATTCATTCTTCATGCTAATATTTTGTTCCTCTCTTTTAGGCGCAGCACAATAAGACGGAGATGCCACACTTGTACGACCTTTATGACATGGCCCATACTGCCTCGTACAAGAAGGCACAGGCATTCTCTGAGTCTGACCTGGATGATCCCAATAACTTCACCAACATATCATCCCAGCACAAGCTCGTGGGATACAGGGACGCGGGGAAGGCTATGAAAGGGGATGACTTTAAGCCTAGCCAGGAACCTTTGGATCCAGAGCTGGTGATGATATCTGGTGGCGGGAGGTCCCATGGCTCGATAGCCATTGGAGATGGGATAATACGTTGTCCACTCACACTCCCGGAGATCAAGGCGCGCCAGTCGAGCAGCTGTCCTGAGATAACGCGTCGTCCACGGCCAGTCGATCTTGCCATCGAGGTTAGTTGTACGGACTAAGAACACTTTCATCCATTTCATTATGTGTGTCACCATAGATCATTACTGTGGTAACGAGGAATGGTGTTTCAGGCTGCTCTTTAGAAAGAGAGATTGGCAAACCAGGCTGCTCTTGAGAAAGAGAGATTGGAAAACCAGGCTGCTCTTGAGAAAGAGAGATTGGCAAGCCAGGCTGCTCTTCAGGCTGCTCTTGATGAGAGGGACCAGACCACGACACAATTGATTGAGGAGGAGAGGTCCCAGAATGAGGCGGGTCAACGGGACCTGTACGAGCTTTTTGTGGTAAGTCTTTTTTCACATTAGCCAAATCATGTGTGTACTGTGTGTTTCATTACTAACTAATACGACCCACTCTTGAGGGTCTGTGCGAGAAGAGCGGTCAAGTCCCTCCGCCGATGCCCGTCTTCTCTTCGATTGGCACGGTGAGTTTCATTATAAACTAGTATTAATAACTGAGTGTCATCATGCTACTGAGACATTGCAAAATATCTATTCTGCAGAATAACTCCAGAGCGGCATCCCACGACCCTTCTCGAGGTGTTTCTCCTCCTTGATGACCACTACGCTAAGTTTCTCTTCTTCTCTTTCATATTATCCTTGCCTTAATTTCCCCAACAATGACATAATTAGCCCATCTAGCTCCAAAATGCCATAATAATCTCAAAATGGCATAAGAACCTTGGTTAGCTCATTAATATTATATACTTAGCTTGGTTTCCTCTAAAATGGGATAATTAGCCCATTTAGCTCCAAAAAGACATAGTTGGCTAATTTAGTTCCAAGAATAGGAGAAGAGGAGAAGAAATAGGAAAAATGAAAAGAAAGAAGAAGAAGAAGAAGAGAAGAAGGAGAAGGAGGAGGAGGAGGAGGAGGAGAAGGAGGAGGAGGAGGAAGGGGATAAGGAGGAGAAGGCCAAGGACCTTCTAGTCCTCCTCCTCCTCCTCCTTGTCCTCCTTCTTCTTAATTTCTTCTTCTTCTCCTCCTCCTCTTTCTTCTCCTCTTTCATATTCTCCTTGCCTTAATTTCCCCAACAATGACATAATTAGCCAATTTAGCTCCAAAAAGACATTATAAGCTCAAAATGGCATAAGAACCTTCGTTATCTCATTAATATTATATACTTAGCTTGTTTTCCTCTATAATGACATAGTTAGCTAATTTAGCTCCAAGAATAGGAGAAATGAAAAGGAAGAATAAGAAGAAGAAGAAGAGAAGGAGAAGAGAAGGAGAAGAGAAGGAGAAGGAGAAGAAGGAGGAGGAGAAGAAGGAGGAGGAGGACGAGGAGGAGGAGGACGAGGAGGACGAGAAGGCCAAGGACCTTCTAGTCCTTCTCCTCCTCCTCCTCCTTCTCCTCCTTCTTATTTATTTCTTCTTCTTCTCCTCCTCCTCCTATTTCTTCTCCTGTTTCATATTCTCGTTGCCTTAATTTCCCAAACAATGAAATAATTAGCCCATTTATCTCCAAAATGCCATAATAACCTCAAAATGGCATCAGAACCTTGGTTAGCTCATTAATATTATATACTTAGCTTGTTTTCCTCTAAAATGGGATAATTAGCCCATTTAGCTCCAAAAAGACATAGTTACCTAATTTAGCTCCAAGAAGAGGAGAAGAGGAGAAGAAATAGGAAAAATGAAAAGAAAGAAGAAGAAGAAGAAGAAGAAGAAGAAGAAGAAGAGAAGAAGAAGGAGGAGGAGGAGGAGGAGGAGGAGGAGAAGGAGGAGGAGGAGGAGGAGGAGAAGGAGGAGAAGGCCAAGGACTTTCTAGTCCTTCTCCTCCTCCTCCTCCTTCTTCTTTATTTATTCTTCTTGTTCTCCTCCTCCTCTTTCTTCTCCTATTTCATATTCTCCTTGCCTTAATTTCCCCAACAATGACATAATTAGCCCATTTAGCTCCAAAATGCCAAAATAACCTCAAAATGGCATAAGAACCTTGGTTAGCTCATTAATATTATATACTTAGCTTGTTTTCCTCTAAAATGGGATAATTAGCCCACTTAGCTCCAAAAAGACATAGTTAGCTAATTTAGCTCCAAGAAGAGGAGAAGAGGAGAAGAAATAGGAAAAATGAAAAGAAAGAAGAATAAGAAGAAGAGAAGAAGGAGAAGGAGGAGGAGGAGGAGGAGGAGGAGGAGGAGAAGGAGGAGGAGGAGGAGGAGAAGGAGGAGAAGGCCAAGGACCTTCTAGTCCTTCTCCTCCTCCTCCTTCTCCTCCTTCTTCTTTATTTCTTCTTCTTCTCCTCCTCCTCCTCTTTCTTCTCCTCTTTCATATTTTCCTTGCCTTAATTTCCCCAACAATGACATAATTAGCCAATTTAGCTCCAAAAAGACATTATAAGCTCAAAATGGCATAAGAACCTTGGTTAGCTCATTAATATTATATACTTAGCTTTTTTTCCTCTATAATGACATAGTTAGCTGATTTAGATCCAAGAAGAGGCGAAGAGGAGAAATGAAAAGGAAGAACAAAAAGAAGAAGAGAAAGAGAAGAGAAGGAGAAGGAGAAGGAGCAGGAGAAGAAGAAGAGAAGAAGGAGAAGGAGGAGAAGGAGCCCTCCTTATTCTCCTTCTTCTTCCCTCCTTCTTCTCCTCTTCTTCTTCAATTTAGCTTATTTTCGCCAACAAAGACATACTTAGCCAATTATCATCCAAAATGACATAATTAGCTTAGTTAGGTAAAAACATCATAAGAACCTTGGTTAGCTCAATAAAATGACTAATTAAGCTCCTAAAAGACATAATAAGCTCAAAATGGCATGAGAACCTTGGTTAGCTCATTAATATTATATACTTAGCTTGTTTTCCTCTAGAATGACATAATTAGCCCATTTAGCTGCAAAAAGACATAGTTACCTAATTTAGCTCCAAGAAGAGGAGAAGAGGAGAAATGAAAAGAAGGAAGAAAAAGAAGAAGAAGAAGAAGAGAAGAAGAGAAGGAGAAGGAGAAGGAGAAGGAGAATAAGAAGGAGGAGGAGAAGAAGAGAAGAAGAAGGAGAAGGAGGAGAAGGAGCCCTCCTTCTTCTCCTTCTTCTTCTCTCCTCCTTCTTCTCCTTCTTCTTCTCCTTCTTCTTCTCTTCTTCTTTTTTCTTCTTCTCCTCCTCCTTCTCCTTCCCCTCCTCCTCCTCCTCCTCCTTCTTGTTTTTATTCTCCTTGTTCTCTTCTTGCTTCTTCTCTTTCTTCTTAAATTTAGCTTATTTGTCATATATATGTTGCTTGTCTTCTTCTTCTGACTTTCTTATTCCCATTTTGCAGATTGGATGTACTACATGCATGGAAGCTGGCATTGGAGTGCTTTAGTTCCCGGTTTTATTTGAGTTGATGAAGAATGTGGAACTATATGTATATGTATATATGGATGAACAATATATGTGCAACTATATGTATGTATATATGGATGAAACTTTGTATGTGTTGGTTCTTTTGATATATGGGATGTACGTTGATGAACAAATGGCATTGATGAGCTTTATATGTATATCATATATGTGTTGTGACCTATTTATCATATATGTGCTATGAATTATATATATATGTGCTGTGAAATAGAAAAAATAAACAAAAATGTGACAATATAGGCTCTTTGTCGTGTGCGAGCTGATGGCAAAGGTGCCACGTGGCACCCAGCTGTGCAACCTGGGCAGCAGCAGCTGGCCATATAGTCTCTTTGCCGTCTACTTCCACGGGGGGCAGACGGCAAGGAAGAGGGCACAGAGGAGGGGGGGAGGTGGAGGCTGACGACAAAGAAGAGGGGGAGGCAGACGGCACAGAAGAGGGGGGAGGCTGACCGCAAAGAAGAGGGGGGAGGCAGACGGCACAGAGGAGGGGGAGGCAGACGGCAAAGAAGAGGGGGAGGCAGACGGCAAAGCCTCCGTTAGCCCCATAAGGAGGCAACACTTGCCGGCTGCCGTCTCGACATATTTGTCGACTGCTCTCATGGAAAGCTGACGGCAAAGCTCTTTGTCGTCCGCTTCGGTGAGGCAGACAACAAAGAAGCTACAATGTCGTCGTAGGCTGACGCAGAAATTTTGGCGACAGTGAGATTCTTTGCCGTCTGTGATATACTCTTTGACGTTTGTGATATACTCTTTGCCGTCTGTGATGGCAGACGGCAAAGAAGCTAATTCCAGTAGTGTTTGTAACAGATGAGTTTTCGTATGAAACCCTGATACTTCGAAAGAGATTGTCCGATTTGTACACGAAGTGCGTGCAGTTTTTGCCGCAACCCTCTCAACTTTTTAGCACATGCTATGTCGGTGAAATGTTGATACCATGCTAACTTTCAACATTTTCAGTGTTCATTTGAAGTTATTTTCAATTTTTGGGTCATTTAGCTCAAAAAAATCAATAAATACATGAAAAATACCAAATGAAGTCATAAATAGTTGAAAATTGATGATGTGGCTTTGAATGGTGCATTTTGAACACACAAAAGGTGTGGAGTTCAAATAATTCCAAAAAATTAAATCCCTTTTGTAAGAGATGAGTTTTTGTATGAAACCCTAATACTTCGAAAGAGATTGTCCGATTAGTAGACGAAGTGCGTCCAGTTTTTCCCGCAAACCTCTCAACTTTTTAGCCTGCTATGTGGCTGAAATGGTCATACCATGGCAACTTTCAACATTTTCAGAGTTCATTTGTAGTGCTTTTAAATTTCTGGGCCATTTAGGTAAAAAAATCACTAAATACATGAGAAATACCGAATGAAGTGAGAAATAGTTGAAAATTGATGATGTGGCTTTGAATGGTGCATTTTGAACACACAAAAGGTTTGGAGTTCAATTAATTCCAAAAAAATGAAAGAATCACTGAAAAGCAGTAAGTAGGAAAAAAACTATATTCTTCAAAAAATGTCAACTAATGGGCCACCATGTCCTGAATACGACTAGAAACCCAACTAGACTGTTGGGCCAGGTTTGAAGCCCGCAGAAAGCCCAACAGCTAGTGACAGTTTAGGCCCGGAAGCCTTCATATGAGAGGAGCTCGAGACAGTGTGTGCACAAGCGCTTATAAACCACCAAACTTCTCCCTTGGCTAGCGAGGTGGGACTAAACATCTAACCGCACCGCAACTGTGCCAAGCACATGCCTTTCGTGTCGGTTTGTGGCACATACCGGGACCAGAAAAGGACTTTAGTGTCGGTTGGTGGCACAAACCGGTACAAACGGCACCCTTTCGTCTCGGTTGGTTCCGCAATAAAGGTATCTTCTTCCCCGCCATTTGGCAACTGAAAATTGACCTTTAGTCCCGGTGTGCTGAGTCAACAGGGACGAAAGGGTGGTATTGGTGCCGGTTCCGGCCACCAACCGGGACAGAAGGTTTTCGCATATAGGCGGGACTTGTCGAAATTTCCCCCAAAACTCTCCCATTGCTCGCGGTCGCCCCCGAGCCAGTCCTCATCGTCGCCGCCCCTGATCCAGTCCTCCTCATTTTCGCTGTCGTCCCCGAGCCCGTCGCCGTCACCCTGAGCACGTCGCCATCACTGGCGCCCCTGATCCAGTCCTCCTCGCCGCCGTCAATGCCCCGAGCACGTCGTCGTGGCCGCCCCTGAGCCCGTCGCCGTCGCCCCGAGCCCTTCGTCGCCGCCGCCCCAAGCCCGTCATTGTCGCCGCCCCAAGCCCGTAGGCCCCGGTTTGCTCCTCATCTGCACGTGCTCTGCTTGTCGCCGCCGCTGCCCGTGCATATCGTTGCTCATACAAATTTTGTTCATATATGGATTATACTTGAGATGTATCCGAGATTAAATTCGAGATGTATTAAGTTTATTATTGGTTCTAACTGGAAGAAAACCTTTTTGCCTCTTGAGATCTATTGCATTATATATCACTAGTAAGCATGCCCGTGCGTTGCAATGGGGGAGGAGAACAATAATAATATCTAGTAACGTGCAACTGTAGCAAACTATAAAGTAGGATTCGTCGGTTCGACAAGAGTTCCCAATGGTGCAGCATCCAGACAGTGTCATCCGGCGCCAAGGAGGCACATGCCAAAGTATAGAAAAAATACAAATCAAACGACATTTTTAAATGGCATTTTGCAGGTGAAAGAGAAAAAGTTATCTCTTCTAGTCATGTAGAACTAAACAGATAATATAAGAAAGATACACATTATCTATTTTAATGTAGCTCGCCAAATCGACCGGTGTTGTTTTATATCTGTATGTTGCTAGCTTTGAAATATTGAGGTACCTGAGATTGAACAAAATCATAATATATAAAATTTCATTATACTAATAAAAAGTTGTTGGGGAGATAATGCTCGATGATTATTTGCAGAAACTATATGGATCAAAGAGAATAGATGTTGGGGGAGATAATGGTCGGTGATTATTTGTTGTATCTCAACGACACCGATGGTCTGGAAGGAGAGGATGACGTCTCGGATGATCGAACAATGGAGGAGGAAGGACATGATCATGATGCCTCCGGTGACCGAAGGCCGGAGGAAGAAGGAGACCATGATGACGGCTCCGGTGACCGAACGGAGGAGGGAGATGTTGCAAAGTCCCGCGAGTTATATATATTAATTAAGCCCGAAGGTATGTACACATATTAAAACTTCATTCATTCTTCTTTTATAGCCCTCTAGATCGAGCCAAACTTCGGTAAAGAGACGAGCCTCGAAGAGAAGGTTGCGCATGGATGAAAAGTTCACAATCACAGCAATCGGGGGCGATGGCCTACCGATTGAACCCAAGCTGACCAAGCACGCATGTTCTGCTCAGTGCAGAGCTATTGTTAGGGACAACATCCCGATTAGCGTCAAGCAATGGAAAAATCCTAAGGGCGACGACGTCCCTGAAGGTGATTATGTCACCGATAGGCAGAAAGATGATCTTTGGACCGCGCTGAAGGCAAATTTCACCCTACTGCCAGAGGAAGATCTGAATAAGCCAGTTATAGAGCCACTAGTCAAGGCGTGTGATCTTAAGAAGATGGCACATCTATTCGGGAAGTGGAAGAATGATTTGAAATCAATGTTTGTCGACAAAGGGAAGACTTCAGAATTCGTCGGCCGATTTAAGAAGATAATAGATCACTGGCCCGCATTTGTGGCCTACAAGTCATCGGAGAAGAGTAAGAAAATGTCAGGAACAAACAAGAACAATGCCACAAAGAAGCAGTATCACCTTTGATACGTCTCCAACGTAGACGTATCTATATTTTTTGATGGTTCCATGCTATTATCTTGTCAAACTTTGGATGTTTTGTATGCCTTTTATATCTGTTTGGGACTAACTTATTAACTCAGTGCCAAGTGCCAGTTCCTGTTTTTTCCGTGTTTTTGACCCTTTTCAGAGGAGGATTTTAAATGCTGTCCAAAAGGAATAAAACTTCCGAAAAGATTTTTTCCGGAACAGAAGATACGCACGAGACTTGAGAACCAAGGCAGGGGCCACCAGGGGACCCCAAGCCCCCTAGGCATGGCCAGGGGGGCCCGCGCCTAGCAGGCTTGTGGGCCCCCTGTGGCTCGTCTGCCCTACCTCTCACTACAAGGAATATGCTCATACATGACGTTTTTAAGATGTTGTTGATGATTTCGTCATAAATCTATGATGATTTCATCCAAGATCGCCGTAAACCATTTGAGGGGATCAAATCTACATATAAATTACGACGATGTGAGTCAAAAACGTCGTAACCGCATAATATGAGATCGTCATAACTTTTGCGACGATTGTAAAAATATCGTAAGATGTTCTAACTATGTTGACATGTCACTCGTGGGTCCATTCTATCCCACCTCATCCTAGTTTGTGAAGCAACCTACTATTCTGTCATTCCAAAAATTCTAGAACAATTATCATAAATATGTTGGATCATATATTTCTCAAATAAGTGAAAACCCTTCCTTCCATAGTTCAAAAATAATTCAGCAATATTCATTTTCCTATTCTGTTCAGAATAGCACTTTGTGAAGGAAGTGCTATTTCTATTTCTTTGATTACCCTCATATTTTTTGGGCACTCTTTCCTATCCAAATCATTGCCTCATGAAAACTTTCGTAACGATTTGCCTAGTAAATCTTTCTCAGCAAATTTCCAAAATTTGTGTTCAGCTAACAGCTTTGTGAAGGAAGTACTAAATAGGAATATCGTGATGAGTTGAATTTTTTCCACATCATCTAAGTGCCCAAAACATAGCTCTCCATGAAATTTTAGCCACATCTAACAATCCATGTGAGCTCATCATCCAATCATTGTTTCTGGTAATATTTTCATTTTGTGAAGCAACTACATTTTATATTGCTTTATACTTGATAAAAATTTACCACGGGACGACACTCACCATATAACCTCACTCCACCAAATTTTCGCTCATTTAATTCATCCAATTTCTCTCAATATTTTTCCCAATATTCTGTACAGTAGAGAGCATTGGGAAGGATGTACAATTTTTGTTTATCCAAATTTTATGAAATTTTTATAGTACCTTAATGTGCCCAAAATATCATCCTCCACCAAATTTCAGCTCAATCCAATCATCTATATGAGCCCAGTTTCAATTACCATTTTCTGTCCAGATTGGCACATTGTGAAGGAAGTGTCACTTTGGCATGTCCAAATGGTATAATTTTTATAAAGTGCCTTCATATGCCCAAATTAACACCATACACCAAATTTCAGCTCAATCCATTCATTCATTTGATCCCAGCTTCAACATTCATATTTCTGCATAGGGTGTTACTTTGCAAAGAAAGTGCCACCTAGATTCATCCATTTGAGCTAGAAATTTTCCAAGAGAGTCTCCTTAGTAGATGATCATCCTCAGCCAAAACTTAGGCCCATTGTCTATGTGAATTACCCGCACCGCTAATCAAACACTTGGCTGTTAATTCATGTTTGACCTTAGTTCAGTCTCCTCGTGAGATTATTCTATTGTATTCTTCTTGCTAACACCTACCGAGGGATTGTCCAACCCACCACACATGCCTATTCCACCTAGAACGCGTGGCAACGCAACGGTCAGGCGATGGCCATGCGTCCGGCATGCAAGTTCACGCGCTCTAGAGTTGGGGCCCTCGACCACCATCCAAACCTCAACGTCAAGGCACCACACCATGCATTTCTGATTAAATAGATACTTATATACCTATAAATGATTTTTGGGAAAAATAAAGAGCAAACTATAATGCAGCTGCAGTTCAAATTTAACCCGCTTCCAACTGAATCGACATAAATTTGTCTTTTTCACGAGAGGTGGATAAAAGCTTTTAACATCCAACCATTTTGTCAATTGTATATTAAATATGGACTAGTATTTTATAAAAATTATTTGGTCCAATTTTGAAACAAATATATGGTAGGTCCTTCACAAAAAAACTAATTTTGGTCACTTGAAAAATGGAAAATGAATTTTTCATATAAGGAAAATGAAAACTTCCTTAATCAACATTGTTTGCCATTCCAATATGCACCCTTGTGCATAATATTATATCATTTCAACAAACTATGTCATGAATATGGCCATAAGATTGATCATTTGGCTTGAAAGACATGAATCTTCACACATGATAGCCCATTTCTAAGAACACTTATTTAAAATAATTGTTGTATCACAAGTTTATTGTTTTTCCTGGTTACTTTGTCACATATAATGACTCTATGCATAGGTTTTCCATTTTTTTGAATTTGTTTTGAATTTTTCATGACCATTTCAAAACGCGGTCAAAACAGCGGGTATGACCGTTCCTACCTAGTGGTTGAATCTTGAAAATATTTCGTTGTTTCTATGATTAAATAGATACTTTTGTACCTAGAAATGATTTTTAGGAAAAATAAAGAGCAAACTATAATGTAGTTGCAGTTTAAATTTTACCCGCTTTCACCTGATTCAATGAAAATTTGTCTTTTTCACGAGAGGTCGATAAAAACCTTTAAAACCCAACCATTTGGTCAATTGTACATTAAATATGTCCTAGTATGTTAGAAAAATGATTTGGTCCAATTTTGCTACAAATATATGGTAGGTCCTTCACAAAAAAACTCATTTTGGGCATTTGAAAATTGGAAAAATGAATTTTTCATACAAGAAAAATGAAAACTTCCTTAAGCAACATTCTTTGCCATTCCAACACACACCCTTGTGCAGAATATTAGATCATTTGAACAAACTATGCCATGAATGTGACCATAAGATTGGTCATTTGGCTTAAAAGCCATGAATCTTCACATATGATAGCCCATTTATGAGAACACTTTTTTTAAATAATTGCCATATTATAACTTTTATTGTTTTTCCTGGTAACTTGGTCACATATAATGACACAATGCGAAGGTTTTTCAATTTTTTGATTTTTTTTTGAATTTTTCATGCCTGTTTCAAAATGCGATTCAAGCGGTGGGTATGACCGTTCGTAGCTAGGGCTTGATTCTTGCAAATATTTTGGTGTTTCTATGATTATATAGATAATTATGTACATAGAAATGATTTTTGGGAAAATTAAAGAGCAATCTATCAAACAGTTGTACTTCAAATTTGACTCGCTTCGAGCTGAATCAAAGAAATTTGTCTTTTTCACGAGAGGTGGATCAAAAGCTTTTGGCACCAAACCATTTGGTCAATTGTACATTTAATAAGACCTCAAATTTTAGAAAAATGATTTGGTCTAATTTTGCAACAAATATTTGGTAGGTCCTTCACAAAAAACTAACTTTGGGCACTTGAAAAATGGAAAATGGAATTTTTGTGAATAAAAAATGAAAAGTCCTTTGGCAACATTGTTTGTAATTGCAAGATGCAATCTTGTCTACTCTAAGAGATCATATTTAGATTTTATCATGTGAAAAAGTAGAAGCAAAACAATAGAAAAAATACAATTATATATACTTTATTCTAATTGGTGGAATTGGTTGTGGCATGGATCGATGACATGGCGTTCATCCATCCATCCATCTCTCCATCCCCATCCCCATCCCCATCCATCCATCGCTCTCTCTGGCGCACAGGAACCCTAGCCCTCTCCTAGATCTCCCTCTCCCCTCACTCTCCGATCCTTCGCCGCCGCGGGACCGAGCCATCCTCCACATCTCTCTCGCACAGGAACCCTAGTCCTACGCAGTCTCGCAACCCCCGCTACTCCGGCTGCGTACCCTCCACCATCCTCCACATCTCCTGCTCCTTCGCCGCTGCGGGACCGAGCCATGCCGAGCGTCGGCATGAAGATCTACGCCGTCTTCTTCAAGCTGCTGTTGCGCCACCGCCTCCAGTCCCTCGCCAACGCCGCCAACGCTGCCGACAGCGAAGGGGGCGGGGGCGACTTCGAGGTCTCCTGCCGGGTCGATGAGGCCACGGCGCCGGCCAACCCAGCCTTCTCCGCCCCCGACGGGGTCGCCTCCAAGGACATCCACATCGACCCCAACGCGGCGCTCTCCGTCCGCATCTTCCTCCCCACCGTCGAGCTAATCTCTCGTTATTACAGTTGTGCATCTGTATTAACATTCTAACACGAACTGTATTAACATACGAGCTAATCTGTCTCGTCGACTCAGGCGACGATCCTGCCGGCGCCCTGGTGATCCGGGCGAGCATTGGATTGTATGCCTCGGGATGCTGATCCGCGCTCGAAATTGGATCCGTGGCACGGCTTGGTGATTTGGGGGAAATTGGGAATTTCCTCCCGTCTGTCCAAGGAATAGATAGAGTTGTTTTAGTAAATTCAATGTTCTTGAGTACAATATTTTATTAGAAATCTGTCTGATTCTAGAGCGTGAACTGTGAGATCGAATCGATCTGGTGTGGTCGTGTCTGGTTTCCACAGGGTCTAATGAATATTCTTCTCTGCAGATAATCGACAGGTTTTTTTTCTTGCTTGTTTGTTTGAGCGGGCTGAAGGGTGTGGGTTATGCTAGCGATCCTATATTAGTGTCGGTGCTCAGATTATTTTGTAGGAAGATATGATCGCTCTGAGTAGCAAAATCAACGCTTCTGGGAGTCCCTGATCATCAAGTGCCTTGTTTGGCTGAATGCCCTGTGGTCCGTGGATTTGGCTAAGTACTAGAATGTTTATGATTAGAAATATATTAGTCGTATTTTTTATATTATACAATGCAGCTGTATTTTAACACGGTTGTAACCATGGGCAGTCCTTCCAGGTGATCTTCTTGTTAGATTAAGTTTTTCTTAGTTCGGTGCCTCCACCGCCGGTGTCGAGTTGGGGTCGCTGCACAGTTGTATTAACCTTTGCACAACTGTATTAACATACGAGCTAATCTCTTGTTAATACAGATTTGTTATACAATGCAGCTGTATTTAGTTCGGTGCCTCCACCGTCGAGCCTTGCATCGCTGCACACGGTGATCCGGGAAGGTATAATTTAATTCGATCCTAATCTCTCGTTTATACTTGCCTTACTTGTACTCCTACTTTACTAAATTGGCAGCGTGCAATGCCAAATTACCAAAAATTCAGAGTTGTTTTGTCAGGTTGATTTCATTTTTGGATCGACAAAACAAGTGAACTCCCTCCGCAAAATATTAAATTCTTACACACCAGCTTCGAGCCGTCAGACCATATTTGCTAGCGCATCCATACCTCAGCAGAATCGCTTTGTGCATGACTGCGTGCAACATAAATGGACTAAGGTTGATCTGACATCCATTCACCGGTTATGCACTATTGGGATTGTTTGCCTACGTGCCTTGTATATGCATTCTCATTACTGCCTGAATGGATGCGCCTTCCAAACTTCAGATGGATACAGATATTAGTTTTCACATGTGTGTCTTACCTTTGTGTAGAGCGATGTGGTTCATGTTCATGTCAACCCTGTACAACCCATGCCTTCACATCTACATCACACATATGTGGTGAGTATATCTTTTAATGATCACTTTCATCTTAAAGTTCATTGCCTGCATGATACGTTTGATCCAAAAATTGCCAAAAATTCAGAGCTGTTACTTTCTACTCCTACTTTACTAAATTCAGAGTTGCCATTTCTCACTAGAAGCAGGTTTAGAGAGAGCTCATGAGCATGTCATTTCCCCTAGAGTTGTCATATCTGACCAGCAGATGTGTAAAGATTATGAGTCTATGTTAACCGCGGAAGATTTAATGTTTACCTGCTGACAGTTATACTCACTTAACTTGTCATGTGCCCCTTTTGCTAGTATAACCTAACATTTGTGTGCGCCTCAGCTGTTTTTGGAGTCTGATCAGGTACACAGGCTTGCAATATAGAAGCTCTGAATATCCAGATATCAGTGTATTTAGTTTACCAGGACTAACATTCTCCAATGGTGTTGACATTTTGAAGATGTCAATGCAACTTGAAGACTTGCTTGACCATTGGCATGTGGATAGACTTGCTTATTTATTTGGCCATTTTTGTAACCAAATCTATTGGTTGGCCAACACAAGTAGGTGGAATTTCAGAGCGACAGAAATAGGAATGCAATGTCTTTCAGATAGTTCTCATTTAGGGTAGTGGTTCTAGGTCTTTATTCAGAATTGTTCTTTGTCGCCAAATTTTCTTGAAGAAATATGTGCCTACCGCTTCTGGAATTATATCATACCATATTTAACCAACACCTGCTGAGCCAACACCCACATGGGGAGGGACAAAGATATCTCAAACATAAATATTGCATGAACTTCTTGTTTCCAAGGTTGATCTTAGTTTCCTGATATTCTCTATTTAATAATAATTATGGAGGATCCCTCTGCAAATAACCTGTCCAGTTTGCTATGTAGACAACTCTTACTGAATTGGTCTATGTCAGCTCATGCTCTCAAATTGGTCAAGAGGTCATCCTACAAATTAATTATTTTTTTCAACCCAAAAGTCTTATCCACATATATCTAACCACATTTGTAGTTCTGAAATGTTTGTAGCTGAATTAATCTTCATACATATGGCAGGTGCAGGAGGTACCATGCAAGCAAGTAGGGTGTCGGTGATCATGCTGCAGGGGCTGGGTATATCACCCCCTCTTGCTAGAATGCTAGCTGAGGATGGGTTCAATGATGGTGCTGCTACCGGCGCCACACAACCAATGGTATCGCCGACATGGCGACGCTAAACTTCATGCCGATTGAGTTTTTGGACCTGGCCGTAATAGCCAAGGTCATATGGGCATGTGCTGCTGATGTGCTATGTGCTCTCTTTTCACAAGTGTAGCTTTTTGTCTTATAAACAATGCTACAGATTGTTCTTAGTCATTGTTTCCCTACTTGTGTTCTTTATTAATGTATCCGAGGTAGTTAGAAATCACTGAGCACCCTTGGTACAAATAGGAGAGTGGAAGGGGCGCGTTCTACCTCACTCCGCCGACCTTCTGCTTAGGCGGCGCGTCATGGCGGGCCCCAATCACTATTTGTGTTATATAAACCTGGGAGATGTATTATGTTATGTTATATGATGGATGATTTTAATTTTAATTGGAGTTTTCTTGATTTAAATATGAAATAGTGTTGGATTTAATATTGGACAAATAATTGGATTGAAAAGGCCCAATAAATAAAAATGAAACCAAGTTCTGGAACAAAAAGTAGCTGAATTCAAAAATAAAAAAAGGCCAAAACTGAAACTGGACCACATATATTTGGGCATTAAAAGGACAGGGCCCAAATTGTAATGATGCAAAAAAAATTGAATTTTTTTTACTAGAAATGGCTGTAAATAGGCTAAGGCCCAAAAAGAAGCCCAAAAGAAATAAAACCAGCCCATGTTATCAATTGAAATCGGTTGGGCTGATTTCAACCATGACGTTTTGATTTCGTCATAATTTTGCCACGTAGGACTGGTTTTGATTGCATGTAAAAGTTACGATGATTTTGATCAAAACGTCGCTGCTGTTCATTTGTGACGCTCCGTTTTCGACGCTTGGTTTTTCGTCGTGAGATCGTCGTAAATTAAAAACCGTGACCATGCAACGACGAATAAATAGCGTCGTGCATTAGCATATTCCTTGTAGTGTCTTTCGCCTATAAATTCAAAAAAAAATCCAAAACTGACGAAGAGATCTATGAAAATACTTTTTCGCCGCCGCAAGCTTCTCTCTCCGCACGATCCCTCTGGGGCACGTTTTGGTGCCTATCGGAGGGGGGATTCGGACACGGAGGGTTTCTTCATCAACAGCATTTCCTCTCCGATCATGCGTGAGTACTTCACCATAGACCTTCTGGTCCATAGATAGTAGCTAGATGGCTTCTTCTCTCTCTTGGATCTTCAATACAAAGTTCTCCATGATCTTCATGGAGATCTATCCGATGTAATCTTCTTGTGCAGTGTGTTTGTCGAGATCCGATGAATTGTGGTTTTATGATCAGATTATCTATGAATCTTATTTGAGTTATTTGAGTTTCTTTTGATCTCTTATATGCATGATTTCATATCCTTGTAATTCTCTTCGAGTTGTGGGTTCTGTTTGGCCAACTTGATCTATGATTCTTGCAATGGGAGAAGTGCTTGGTTTTGGGTTCATACCGTGGGGTGACAGAAGGGGTAGCGAGGCACGCATCATCTTGTTGCCATCAAGGATAAACAGATGGGTTTTTCATCATTGGTTTGAGTTTATCCCTCTACATCACGTCATGTTGCTTAAAGCGTTACTCTGTTCATTATGAACTCAATACACTAGATGCATGTTGGATAGCGGTTGATGTGTGGAGTAATAGTAGTACATGCAGAAAGTATCGGTCTACTTGTCTCGGACGTGATGCCTATATGTATGATCATTGCCTTAGATATCGTCATGACTTTGCGCGGTTCTATCAATTGCTCGACAGTAATTTGTTCACCGATCGTATTATTTTCTATTTTGAGAGAATCCTCTAGTGAACACTATGGTCCCCGGGTCTACTTCACACCATATTTTCAGCCTTACAATTTTACTTCGTTGCTCTTTCTGCCTTCAGATCTCACTTTGCAATCAATCTTGAAGGGATTGACGACCCCTTTACAGCGTTGGGTGCAAGCTCTTTTGTGTTTGCGCAGGTACTCTGGACTTGGCGCGAATCTCCTATTGATACCTTGGTTCTCGAACTAAGGGAAATACTTACTGCTCCTGTGCTGCATCGCCCTTTCCTCTTCAAGGGAAAAACCAACGCAAGCTCAAGAGGCAGCAAAAGGATTTTTGCACCGTAGGAGAAGAATTTCTGGCGCCGATGTCGGGGAGGATCAAGTCAAGAACTCATCCAATTAAGTGTCGCAAACTCATCTCTTGCATTTACTTTTTTGCCTCTCGTTTTCCTCTCCCCCACTTCTGAAAAACAGAAATTTACAAAAATATTTTCCTTTTTCGTTTTCCTTTTTCTTTTCCCTTTTCTCTCGCTTGCTTTCTGTTCGCTTGTGTGCTTGCTTGCTTGGTGAAGTCACCATGACTGAAAACACTAAATTTGTGACTTCTCGAATACTAATAATAATGATTTTATTAGTACTCCATTTTCTCCCGCCACTAGTGCGGAATCATACAAAATCAATGCTGCTTTGATGAATGTTGTTATGAAAGAGTAATTCTCCGGCCTTCCTAGTGAAGATGCCGCATCACATCTTAATACCTTCATTGAGCTTTGCAAAATGCAAAAGAAGGAAGATGTGGATAATGATGTGATTAAATTGAAGCTTTTTCCTTTCTCGTTGCGAGATGGAGCAAAAACTTGGTTTTCATCGTTGCCCAAAAATAGTATTGATTCTTGGAATAAGTGCAAAGATGCTTACATATCTAAGTATTTTCCGCCGGCTAAGATTATCTCTCTCCGTAATGATATTATGAATTGTAAGCAACTTGGTCATGAACATGTTGCACAATCTTGGGAGAGAATGAAATTGATGATTAGAAATTGTCCCGCTCATGGCTTGAGTCTTTCGATGATTATACAAATCTTCTATGCTGGCTTGAATTTTGTTTCTAGAAATATCTTGGACTCCGCCTCAGGTGGAACATTCATGGATATCACGTTAGGAGAAGCCACAAAACTCCTAGACAATATCATGATGAACTACTCTCAGTGGCACCCTGAAAGGTCACCTACTAGTAAGAAGGTACACGGTATAGAAGAAATTAACTCGTTGAGTGCTAAGATGGATGAGTTAATGAATTTGGTTACTAGTAGAAGTGCTCCTTTAGACCCTAATGAAATGCCTTTGTCTTCCTTCATTGAGAGTAGCAACGCTAGCTTGGACGTTAATTTTGTTGGTAGGAATAATTTTGGCAACAACAATGCTTTTAGTGGAAACTATGTTCCTAGGCCTTTTCCTAGTAACCCATCTAATAACTTTGGTAACTCCTACAACAATACTCATGGAAATTACAGTA
Source organism: Hordeum vulgare subsp. vulgare (assembly GCF_904849725.1). Classification (NCBI taxonomy): domain Eukaryota; kingdom Viridiplantae; phylum Streptophyta; class Magnoliopsida; order Poales; family Poaceae; genus Hordeum; species Hordeum vulgare. The sequence goes on along the minus strand of NC_058524.1, from coordinate 383,508,811 downwards.
GATTACCCTCCGATCTAGATAGTAATATCAAAGAGTTTATCAACTCGCAAAAGATTTTCAATGCGTCCATAGAGGAAAACTACTCAAAATTGACGATTTGGCTAGGAGCATTGATAGAATGTCTAGTGATATTGATGCTTTGAAAGTTAGATGTGCTCCTCCAAATATCAATATGGATGAAACTTTTAAAGCTATGCGTGTTTCCATGAGTGAGAGCAAAGAAAGAACCGCCCAAATTCATGTTAGACATTAATGGCTTAAAAGGGCGTGTTCTCATGATAAGAATCACAAAGATCTTAAAGTGCTTGGTGTGACTCCCATTGAATCTTTGTTTTCTTGTGTGAAACCTAATGATGATGGGGCTGGATATGAATCCACTTTGGTTGAAAAACACCCCAATGATTTGGAGTCCATCTATCTTGATGCTAAAAGCATTGAAAGTGGAGTAGAAGATATTAAAACCTTGAGTAGTAATGAAACTACCACTTTGGAGTTCAAGGAATTAAATTATGATAGTTGCTCCTTGATTGAATGCATTTACTTGATGCAATCCATGCTAAACTCTCCACACGCTTATAGCTAAAACAAGGCCTTTACCGATCATATCGTCGATGCTATGATAAAATCTCTTGAAGAGAAACTTGAATTAGAAGTTTCTATCCCTAGAATGCTTCATGATGAGTGGGAACCTACTATCAAAATCAAAATCAAAAACTATGAATGCAACGCTTTGTGTGATTTGGGTGCTAGTGTTTCCACGATTCCAAAGTATTTATGTGATGTTCTGGGTTTTAGTAAGATTGAGGAGTGTTCTCTTAATTTGCATCTTGCGGATTCTATTGTCAAGAAACCCATGGGAAGGATCAATGATGTTCTTATTATTTCAAATAGGAACTATGTACCCGTGGATTTCATTGTGCTTGACATTGATTGCAATCCTACATGCCCTATCATTCTTGGTAGACCTTTCCTAAGGACTATCGGTGATATCATCGATATGAAGGAAGGGAATATTAGATTTCAATTTCCTTTAAAGAAGGGCATGGAACATTTTCCTAGAAAGAAAATAAGATTGCCTAATGAATCTATGATGAGGGCTACTTATGGTTTGAGCACCAAAGACAGCGATACGTGATTCTATCGCCTTATGCCTAGCTAAGGGCGTTAAACAATAGCGCTCGTTGGGAGGCAACCCAATGAATTTATCTTTTTCTTTCTGTTTTTTTTGCGTCCACACCATCATAATTCTTTTATGATTGTGTCTTTTGTGTTTCTTTTTGTGTTTGAGCCAAGCAAAACTTTTATGGCTAGTATTGTTGATGATTGTTTGATCCTACTGGAAAAAGACAAAAACTTTTCGCTCACGAGATTATTTTTTATTTTTATTCAGAAAGAGATTTTGAGTTGATTCTTTTTTATGCTGGTTGATATGCCTTTTGCCCAGGTAATCGTAAGTTTTTAGAATTTTTTAGGTACCAGAAGTATACAAAGTATACTGATTGCTACAGACTAGTCTGTTTTTGACACATTCTGTTTTTGTTGAGTTGGTTGCTTGTTTTGATGAAACTATGGATAGTATTGGGGGGTACTAGCCATGGAAAAGTGATAATACAGTAATCTAACACCAATATGAATAGAAATAAAGTTTTCTACAATACCTAGAGAGGTGGTAGTTTGTTTTTTTGTGCTAACGATATCACGAGTTTCTGTTTAAGTTTTGTGTTGTGAAGTTTTCAAATTTTGGGTGATGTTCTCATGGACAAAGGTATAAAGAGTGGAAAGAGCTCAAGATTGGGTATTCCCAAGGCATCCCAAGCCAAATTCAAGGACACCAAAAAGCCTAAGCTTGGGGATGCCCCGGGAAGGCATCCCCTCTTTCGTCTTCAATCCATCGGTAACATTACTTTGAGCTATATTTTTATTCACCACATGATGTGTGCTTTGCTTGGAGCGTCTTGTATCGTAGGAGTCTTTTCTTTTTTTTGTGTCACAATCATCCTTGCTGCACACGTTTTGAGAGAGACATGCACTCATTGTGAATTTACTAGAATGCTCATCGTGCTTCACATAAATCTGTTGAGCTAGATAATTTTTGCTCTATGTGCTTCACTTAGATATTTTTAGAGCACGGCGGTGCGTGACTTGGTAGTTGGTTTGTGCTATGAAAATAGTCCCAAAGGTGATAGTTACCCAAAGAGGATACAAAAACTTCCATCTTCATGAGCATTGAGTAGAAAGATAAGTTTGATCCCTCTCAATTAGTTTTGAGACGTGGATTTGGTAATATTAAGAGTTATGTTAGTAGGGTGCTGTGAATCTAGAAATACTTGTGTTGAAGTTAGTGATTCCCGTAACATGCACGTATGGTGAACCACTATGTTATGAAGTCGGAGCATAATTGATCTATTGATTGTCATCCTTTGTGTTGCGGTCGGGATCACGCGATGGTTAACACCTACCAACCCTTCCCCTAGGAGTATGCGTTCAGCACTTTGTTTCGATTACTAATAAAAACTTTTGCAACAAGTATGTGAGTTCTTCATGACTAATGTGAGTCCATGGTATGGATGCACTTTCACCTCCCGCCATTGCTGGCCTGTCTAGTACCGCGCAATTTTTGCCGGTGCACAAACCCACCATATGCCTTCCTCAAAACAGCCACCATACCTACCTACTATGGTATCTTCATAGCCATTCCGAGATATATTGCCATGCAACTTCCACCGTTCCGCCTCATGACTTGTGTCGTCACTCTCATATTGCCATTGCATGATCGTAAGATAGCTAGCGAGATGTTTCAACATCATACGCCAAGCTAGATCGTTGCACATCCCGGTACACTGCCGAAGGCATTTCCTATAGAGTTATCATCGTTCTAAGCTCTGAGCTGTGAGTAAACAAAAGTGTGATGATCGTCATTATTAGAGCATTGTCCCATGTGAGGAAATAAATAAATAAAAAGAGGCCAAAGATCCCAAATAAAAAAAGAGAAGAAAGAAAAAAAGAGGCCAAAGAGCCCAAATAAAAAAAAGAGAAAAAGAGAGAAGGAACAATGCTACTATCTTTTTCCACACTTGTGCTTCATAATAGCACCATGTTCTTCATGATTGAGAGCCTCTTGTTTTGTCACCACCATATGCTAGTGGGAATTTTCATTATATAACTTGGCTTGTATATTCCAAGGATGGGCTTCCTCAAATTTCCCTAGGTCTTCGTGAGCAAGCAAATTGGATGCACACCCACTAGTTCTCCTTTTGCGCTTTCACATACTTATAGCTCTAGTGCATCCTTTGTATGGTAATCCCTACTCATTCACATTGATATCTATTAATGGGCATCTCCATAGCCCTTTAATAGACCGAGTCAATGTGACCATCTTCTCTTTTTTGTCTCACAACCACCACACTCTATTCCACCTATAGTGCTTTATCCAAGTCTCACGCTCATGTATTGCGTGATAGTTGTAAAAGGTTTGAGAAAGTAAGAGTGCGAAAACAATAACTTGGCCAATACCGGGGTTGTGCAAGATTTAAATTAGTTGTGTGGGGATGATGGAGTATAGCCAGACTATATAATTTTGTAGGGATAACTTTCTTTGGCCTTGTTATTTCAAAAGTTCATGATTACCATGCTAGTTTGCTTGAAGTATTATTGTTTTCATGTCAATAGCAAACTATTGTTTTGAATCTTATGGATCTGAACATTCATGTCACATGAAAGAAGTTACAAAGGACAACTATGCTAGGTAGCATTCCACATCAAAAATTCAGTCTTTATCACTTCCCTATTCGAGGACGAGCAGGAGTTAAGCTTGGGGATGCTTGATACTTCTCCAACGTATCTATAATTTTTGATAGTTCGATGCTATTATCTTATCAAACTTTGGATGTTTTGTATGTCTTTTATATCTTTTTTGGGACTAACTTATTAACTCAGTGCCAAGTGCCAGTTCCTGTTTTTTCCATGTTTTTGACCCTTTTCAGAGGACGATTCTGGTGCCAAGCTTTTTTCTCCGCAAGCTTTTTTCTCCGCAAGATCCCATCTGGGGAACATTCTGGTGCCCTGCCGGAGGGGGGATTCAGATACGGAGGGCTTGTTCAACAACACCATGACCTCTCCGATGATGCGTGAGTAGTTCACCATAGACCTTCGGGTCCATAGCTAGTAGCTAGATGGCTTCTTATCTGTCTTGGATCTTCAACACAAAGTTCTCCATAATCTTCATGGAGATCTATCCGATGTAATCTTCTTTTGCGGTGTGTTTGTCGAGATCCGATGAATTGTGGATTTATGATCAGATTATCTATGAATCTTATTTGAGTTTCTTCTGGCCTCTTATATACATGATTTCATATCCTTGTAATTCTCTTCGAGTTGTGGGTTTTGTTTGGACAACTTGATCTATGATTCTTGCAACGGGAGAAGTGCTTGGTTTTGGCTTCATACCGTGCGGTGACTTCACCCGATGACACAAGGGGTAGCGAGGCATGCATCGTGTTGTTGCCATCAATGGTAAAAAGATGGCGTCTCTATCATTGGTTTGAGTTTATCCCTCTACATCATGTCATGTTGCTTAAAGCGTTACACTATTCGTTATGAACTCAATACATTAGATGCAGGCTGGATAGCAGTCGATGTGTGGAGTAATATTAGTAGATGTAGAATGTATCGGTCTACTTGTCTCGGACGTGATGCCTATATGTATGAACATTGCCTTAGAGATCGTCATGACTTTGCGCGGTTCTATCAATTGCTCGACAGTAATTTGTACACCCACCATATTATTTGCTATTTTGAGAGAAGCCTCAAGTGAACACTATTTCCCCCGGGTCTACTTCACACCATATTTTCAGCCTTACAATTTTACTTTGTTGCACTTTCCACCTCCAGATCTCACTTTGCAATCAATCTTGAAGGGATTGACAACCCCTTTATAGCGTTGGTTGCAAGCTCTTTTGTGTTTGCGCAGGTACTCTAGACTTGGCGCGATTCTCCTACTAGATTAATACCTTGGTTCTCAAACTGAGGGAAATACTTACTGCTCCTGTGCTGCATCGCCCTTTCCTCTTCAAGGAAAAAACCAATGCAATCTCAAGAGGCAGCAGAAGGATTTCTGCCGCTGTAGCAACCATCACATGGGGTCAAGTGGCTACCTCGACGCCCGGCCGTTCTGGGACAATGCTGAGAATGACCTGATTGCTAAAGGGGTCCAACCACAGACATTGAACTGGCCAGAGCGTTCAAGGACTTGGTTCTTCGGGGTTGGGGGAACTTTGGACCCTGAAACAGGGAAGTGTCGTTGGACGGACGAGCAACTTGCAATACCCATGATAAAGCTTCAGAAGTGTATCGCTGCAACGCAGGAAGGGAAGTTCATTCCAGACAAAGAGAATGACGAGCTGACTCAGGCCCTAGGGAATGCTGAGCACCCTGGACGAACATGAGGCACACCAAGGTCCGTTCCGTGGAAGTTTGGGTTTCCTAACGCAAGCAGTTACAGAAGCCGGGAGAGAAAGAGGAAAGCAGAGCTGAGCGACATGCAACACATCAAGGCAAGACTACAAAAGCTAGAGGAACTTGAGAGCCAGCGAGCTGCCGGCCAATCATCTCATCGGCACGAAGCTATCCTAGAAGGTACCCCACCATCTCAGCGGAGAAGCAGCATGGCTTCCATGGAGCCCGTTCAGCATGACTTCACTGCTCCTAGCTACCCCGTGGATACTATCAGGGAGGCTCAACGTTGCGAGCTTATGATGAAATGTCGGAACCTCACTTTCATGGCGGTTGTCGGCTCTGTTGAACCTCGTCAACCCAACGAAACTTTTCACTGCCTTCCGATTCCACATGGCTATGCTGTTGTGATGGTCGATCAAGTAATGGAGAATTTTGAGGAGCTCGAGCTTGACCACCCTACTAGTGAAGAGGAGATTGAGCTGGTTCGTGCTGTGGGGAGTACATGTCTATGGTAGAAGGAGTTCATCAAGCTGGCAAACAGGACGCCTCCGCCTCCTCCTCCGACGACGACGAGTCAGGGCACTCCGCCTCCTCCCCTCCTCCTCCTCCTCCTCTGGCGAGTGATCAGAGCACTCCGCCTCCTTCTCCAGCTCCTCCGACGCATGAGGGCACTTCGCCTCCTCCTTCGCCTACTCCGGCCTGTCAGAGCAGTCCGCCTCCTCCTTCGCCTCGTCGGCAATGTCGGAAGACAAACGCCTCCGCTCCAGCTCATCCGACGCGTCAGAGCAATCCGCCTCCTTCTGTCAAGCGGAAGAGATACGCCTCCTTCTCTCCGACAGCTAGCAGTACAAGCAGTGGCGGGAAATTTGGTCCATCTCTCAAGCCTCTGGAAAATGTACCATATGAGAGGGCCTAGGCACTACTAGAATCAGAGAATTTGCCGTTTGCCGTGTCTTTGCCGTCTGCGGGCTGATGGCAAAGAAGCTCTTTGCCGTCAGCTACCAAAAAATAGATGGCAAAGATCTGACAGATGGCAAAGAAGTGCTTTGCCATGAGTCGCTTCTTCGCCGTCAGCTAGCGGACGGCAAAGATGGCCCATGCAGACGGCAAAGAAAATCGCAGTTGTAGCCATTACGTTTGCCATCCGCCGTGTCTTTGCCGTCCGCCAAAAGCTCATTTGCCGTCTGCCTTGGAGCATAGCAGACGGCAAAGAAATCAACCCCACGGCTACCCACTAACGCTCCAACCGCCGTGTCTTTGCCGTCCGCCAAAAGCTCCTTTGCCGTCTGCCTTGGAGCACAGCGGACGGCAAAGAAATCAACCCCACGGCTGCCCACTAACGCTCCAACCCCACCTCGTTGATTCAAAAAAAAACCCACCTCGTCGCCCTCCTCCCGCACGCTCCCTCCCCCATCCAGCTTGCGCCCACCGGCCGTCGCCTCCCAGCCCTCCCCACCGGCCGGCGCCTCCCCTCCCTCCACACCGGCCGGTGCCTCCCCGCCCTCCCCACCGGACGGCACCTCCCCGCCCTCCCCACCGTGGCCACCTCCTCCCCCACCGGCCGGCGTCTCCCCGCCCTCCCCCACCGTCCGGCGCCTCCCCGCCCTCCCCACCGTCGCCACCCCCCTCCCCATCGGCTCCCCCCTGCAGGCCGCACCTCTCCCCCGGTCCGGCCACGCCGTCAGGAGCACGAGCAGCCCCCCTGACGCTCCTCCTCGCCCCGGACGCCCTGGAGCCTCGTCGCCACCCCCCTCCGTCGCCCGCACCCTCCTTCGCCGCCTAGCCGGAGCAGCCAGCAAAAACGGTGAGATTATTTCCTTGTAAAAACGGTGAGATTATTCTGTATAGGAGAAAATGAAAAAAATGAGTTCGTACTGCTATTTACCATCAATTTGGTAGTAATTCTTGGACACATGACACATCATACCTACACAAAGAAAATATTCTCATGCTAATATCTATTCTCTTTGAATAAATGATACAAAATAAAGGAGGTGACACCTTCGAATATGTAGAATGGCACAATGTTGTTATAGAAATTATGCAAATACAAATATCTTTTTGTCTGCTGTGGAAATATGATTAACATATAAATGTCAGTTTTACTTAATGCGTTGTGTTAAACAAAGGCCATACCAAATTCCCAAAATTTACAGTGACATGTGACAACTTTGGTTTAATTGATTTTCCTAATGATTTAGTGTTCAACAAAATAAATTCTGAGACTGCTGCGAATAATGGTGCGTGTCTGCATGTGGAGCATGTCATTAGCCCTCCATACCCTAGGGCGCTTAGTTTGTGTCATGGCTCTATGTTTGGCCGTTTTGATATGTGCGTGTTAACTTCCTATTGGTTGTATGCATATCAATTATATAGACCCTGGCATCGACTCTCTATATTTACACCAACTCAATGTGATGTTAAGATGGGTAAAAGTGCCCCTAATATGTGATGTTAAAGTGTTATACACTCATCGTGCATGTAGAGGACATCAAGTACTATTCATGCATCAATCCGAGCAAACGCACGTGCCCTGAATTCAGGAATCTAGTGAACAAAACCAATGTATAAGTAGAGGTCATGGAAAAAAGTGCATCGTATATACATTAGAAGACTGAGTAAGTAATCTGGTTTATGAATAAAATAATTTAAAATTACTACCACGTCACATCTGAAAAGATTAGGAGAACATGGTAAGAAAGCACGACACAATGGCCCTGTTTGGATGCCACCGCTAGAGATAGTTTTAGCTAGTTGGAGCTGGAAAGTTTTATAGGTGACCTGGAAAGTTTTATAGGTAACCTCGACCCCCGACCCCCGACCCCCGACAACACTCACCCTCGACCCCCGACCCCCTACCCCAACCCCCGATGCCACTGACCCCCGATCCCCGACGCCCGACGCCACTGACCCTCGACCCCCGACCCCCGACCCCCGACAACACTCACCCTCGACCCCCGACCCCCAACCCCGACCCCCGACGCCACTGACCCCGACCCCCGACCCCCGACAACACTCACCCTCGACCCCCGACCCCCTACCCCGACCCTCGACGCCACTGACCCCCAACCCCCGAGCCCCGACACCTCTTCGGCCTCTTGTTGACCGAAAAGACCTCAATCCCCGACGCCAGTGACCTTCGACCCCCGATGACACTGACCCACATAGTTATGAGTTAGGTCATATAGTTATGTTAATTATAAAAACATCATATTTGTGTTGATCGGGTGAATTTCAATGTGCAGTTGTTCGACGACCTCCACGTGCGTTGGACGAGCTCCGCCCTTGCGTTTCTTGGTGAGCACAAATGACATCTCCTCCTACCCCCTTAATTTGCTCTGTCCCGGTCTTCGTGCCGATGAAACTTGCTAGCTATAGGTTTCTTCAATCATGAGTATGCGTGACCAGTATGCGTCTCCCATTCGAAAGGGCGACATCTATAAATATGCATTTCTTTGCATATTTATAACCGCCATCCTTTCGAATTGTCCAACATTATCCATGGACAGCCTGAGTATGTGTAGATTGGGTTTGTTTTCCCGTATGCTGTGCTCCGGATCCGGTGCGGAATTTCGTCAGTGCCTCCCCTGTTGTTCTCCGGGTACACGTCCTCTCTGCTTATTGCCGAGACGTGTATCAGGAGAACAGTGGGGAGGTGCTGTCGAAATTCTGCGTCGCATCTGGAGCAGAGCATGGGAAAACGAACCCAGTCTACACATACTCGGGTGGGATTAGGACCTATCTTTACCTATTAGCGTGTAGGTTGCATGGACGTAATAAAACTGACAAACTTGATTAGCGTATGAATATAGATGATGAATTATATATTTATTTCTTGTGCCCCCATAGGTAGCTAGGCAACATGAGTGATCGTGCTTGGATGTACACTGGTCACCCTAGTCAGAAAGACATGACCCATGAATGGTTAACAAAAACCAGGGGGTTTGTGAGAGCCGCATTTGCAAAATGGCCAGCATAAAACATGGTGCCCCTGTCCCAACTGCGACAACTGGAAAAAGCAGACAGAGTTTGAAATGGGTAAACACCTCCAGAAGTGGGGTTTTACGCCTAATTATACGGTGTGGACTTTTCATGGTGAGTCTGACCAACGTGCCAGACCTGTGGTGATTCGTCGTCGCACCAAGGAGCATGGTACCGGGATTGAAGACATGGTGCAAGACTTTGATGATGCTCGTGATTCGGACGATGAGATGGAGGAATCTGCAAAGACCTTCTATGAAATGCTAGAGTCTTCAAAACGTCTTGAAAACGTCTTCTTCCTCCTTCTCCTTCTCCTTCTTCTCCTCCTTCTCCTTCTTCTTTTCTTCTTCTTCTCCTCTTCCTTCTTCTTCTCCTCCTCCTCCTCCTCCTTCCTTTACTTCTTCTTCTCTATCTCTTCTTCTACGTAGCTTAGACTCGTCCAAGAAAGGCTAAATTGGCTAATTATCCTACGAAATGACATAATTAGCTTAGTTAGCTCCAAAATGGCCTATTTAATAAAAAATGACCTATACTTAACTAATTATCCTCGAAATGACATAATTAGCTCCAAAAAGGCATTCTTAGCCAATTTAGCCCGAAGAAGGGGACAAGAAGAGAAAAAGAGGAAAAATGAAAGGAAGGAAGAGGAAAAATGAGAAGAAGAAGAAGGAGGAGAGGGAGGGGGAGAAGAAGAAGGAGAAGAAGGAGGAGAAGGAGAAGGAGCTCCTCCTTCACCTTCTTCTTCCTCCTTCTTCCTCCTTCTCCTTCTTCTCCTCCTTCTCCTTCTTCTTTTCTTGTTCTTCTCCTCTTCCTTCTTCTTCTCCTCTTCCTCCTCCTCCTTCCTTTACTTCTTCTTCTCTATCTCTTCTTCTACGTAGCTTAGACTCATAGAAGAAAGGCTAAATTGGCTAATTATCCTACGAAATGACATAATTAGCTTAGTTAGCTCCAAAATGGCCTATTTAATAAAAAATGACCTATACTTAGCTAATTATCCTCGAAATGACATAATTAGCTCCAAAAAGGCATTCTTAGCCAATTTAGCCCAAAGAAGGGGACAAGAAGAGAAAAAGAGGAAAATGAAAGGAAGGAAGAGGAAAAATGAGAAGAAGAAGAAGGAGGAGAGGGAGGAGGAGAAGAAGAAGGAGAAGAAGGAGGAGAAGGAGAAGGAGAAAAAGGAGGAAGAAGAAGGAGAAGGAGGAGCTCCTTCTCCTTCTTCTCCTCCTTCTCCTTCTTCTTTTCTTCTTCTTCTCCTCTTCCTTCTTCTTCTCCTCCTTCTCCTCCTCCTTCCTTTACTTCTTCTTCTCTATCTCTTCTACGTAGCTTAGACTCATCCAAGAAAGGCTAAATTGGCTAATTATCCTACGAAATGACATAATTAGCTTAGTTAGCTCCAAAATGGCCTATTTAATAAAAAATGACCTATACTTAGCTAATTATCCTCAAAATGACATAATTAGCTCCAAAAAGGCATTCTTAGCCAATTTAGCCCGAAGAAGGGGAAAAGAAGAGAAAAAGAGGAAAAATGAAAGGAAGGAAGAGGAAAAATGAGAAGAAGAAGAAGAAGGAGGAGAGGGAGGAGGAGAAGAAGAAGGAGAAGAAGGAGGAGAAGGAGAAGGAGCTCCTCCTTCTCCTTCTTCTTCCTCCTTATTCCTCCTTCTCCTTCTCCTTCTTCTCCTCCTTCTCCTTCTTCTTTTCTTCTTCTTCTCCTCTTCCTTCTTCTTCTTCTCCTCCTCCACCTCCTTCTTTTACTTCTTCTTCTCTATCTCTTCTTGTACGTAGATTAGACTCATCCAAGAAAGGCTAAATTGGCTAATTATCCTACGAAATGACATAATTAGCTTAGTTAGCTCCAAAATGGCCTATTTAATAAAAAATGACCTATACTTAGCTAATTATCCTCGAAATGACATAATTAGCTCCAAAAAGGCATTCTTAGCCAATTTAGCCCAAAGAAGGGGACAAGAAGAGAAAAAGAGGAAAATGAAATTAAGGAAGAGGAAAAATGAGAAGAAGAAGAAGGAGGAGAGGGAGGAGGAGAAGAAGAAGGAGAAGAAGGAGGAGAAGGAGAAGGAGCTCCTCCTTCTCCTTCTTCTTCCTCCTTCTTCCTCCTTCTCCTTCTTCTTCTTCTCCTCCTTCTCCTTCTTCTTTTCTTCTTCTTCTCCTCGTCCTTCTCCTTCTCCTCCTCCTCCTCCTTCTCCTCCTCCTTTTACTTCTTCTTCTCCTCTTCCTTCTCCTCCTCCTCCTCCTCATCCTCCTCCTCCTTCTTTTACTTCTTCTTCTCTTTCTCTTCTCCTATAGTTAGCTAGGGTTCCACCTAAATGACATAATTAGCTTAGTTAGCTCCTAAATGGTCTATACTTAGCTAATTTATCTCCGAAATAACCTATATATACACTACTTCATCTAGTATTATTTTTCTAACTTTCTTATTTGTCATTTTGCAGATTACCTTCACTTCACGGGAAGCTTGGTTGATGGAATGCTTGAAGATGATTTCTTGTACCATGGGTTGTATTGAAACTATTGTACTATATGAATATATGAAACTTTGTATGCACGTGGATGAAACTGGTGTAATATATTGTTTGGTACGGATGTAACTTGCATCATATGTATGCACTATGGATGAGAGTTATTTTAATATGGTTATGAGTACGGAAAGAAATTTATTTATGTCAAATATATATATATATATATATCCTGATTATTGTTAAAAATGCTGGATATAACAAAAAATAAATAAAAAAGGGGCTGGTTCCCCTCTTTGCCGTGTGCCAACACATGGCAAAGGGGGGAAGGCACATGGCAAAGGGGAAATCTGCCCCCTCTCTATCCCCTCTTTGCCGTGTGCCAACACATGGCAAAGGGGGGAAGGCACATGGCAAAGGGGTAATCTGCCCCCTCTCTCTCCCCTCTTTGCCGTCTGCCAACACATGGAAAAGGGGGGAAGGCACATGGCAAAGGGGGAATCTGCCCCTCTCTCTCCCCTCTTTGCCGTCTGCCCCCACATGGCAAAGGGGGGAAGGCAGACGGCAAAGGGGGAATCTGCCCCCCCCCCCCTCTCTCCCCTCTTTGCCGTCTGCCCCCACATGGCAAAGGGGGTAAGGCAGATGGCAAAGAGAGGAGGCCTGCCGTTAACACTTAACGGGGACGTTGCCATATATGCCGTCCCATCTATTTTGCCGTTTGTCCCCTCATGGCAAAGATTCTTTGCCATCCGTGGTGTGAAAGCTGACGGCAAAGAGCCTCTTCACCGGATTTTTTTTTACCATCTACTTTGCCATGAGGGGGCAGACGGCAAAGCCTTTGCCGTCCGTGGTTGCCCCCTTTGCCATCCGCCTTGGCAGACGGCAAATTTCTGAATTTCAGTAGTGAGGGGGAAAACGAGGAGATATGTCGTGCCGAATTAAGGGCCCATTTTGCAAAGAAAACTCCACCTCTGAAGGAGAAGCTAGATCCGGTGAGACTGGAGCGCACTATCAATCAACTGCAGCGTCCAGCATCGCCTCCGCCGGATTCCAACTATGACCTTATTCTTAAAAACACATATGCACAAGCGGTGCGGTCGGGAACTACTTCTAGTGATGCAAGGTTAGCAGAACAAAGAAGTGGGAAAACATTTCACGAGCTCGATATTGTCGTCGCTAATCATCCGGAGATGGTGCCGGTACCAATCCTGATGATTACTTGGGGGATGATGTAACAAAAGAACAATATAAATACATGCAGGGGAAGACTCTCGTCAAACCTGGTCATCCTGCTCTAACAACGATGATGCATAGATTGCATGAGTGGTACATGAAAACCTGCAGGGAGTCTCGGAAAAAATCTATGCATGTGGCAGTGAAACCAGAGCATGGATTCATTGGACTTCCCATGATTACTATTCAATTTGAGGAGTTATTTCAGTTATACAATTAACTGGCCCTCCACAAACAACTCATGGCTTCGTACTGTCTGGAAGTATTACTTCTATAGTTAAGTCTCTAGCACAGCTCGTTCATTGCATCTATATATAATTATCCTCACTATATATATTATGCATATTGAAGATCATTGAATTAAAAAAAGCAGGAATCGTTGACGTTGAGTTTATTAGCCCAGATGCCGTAAATGAATTGAAGGTACAAAACTCAATAAAAGAGACCGAGGAGAACTTGCTAAACTCGTTCCTTATACATAAAAAAGTAAAAATAATCTTTCCTTACAACTTCAAGTTAGTGTTGTTGTCTTATCTGTAAACTCGGTTTCGCTTACTCGAGGTTAATTAAGTAATGCAATTGATGAGTTATATATGCGTGTGCAGAGACCTGTTTATTCTGATATCCATTGACGTTGGCAGGGCAGTAGTAAATGTCTTAGACTCGAGACATAAAGCCAAAGAGGATTATGAGGACATTATTGCAATGCTCAAGAAGTAAGATCAGTCAATATACCGAGACCATATAGGCATGAAACTTTCGTTAATTTCCTGATATCAAGTAATAATTTTCTTTGCATGGCAGGGATTTGGACGAATTTCGCCAATATGGTTCCCGGTCTAAACAAAGAGCTGCGATTTACGCACCCCAAAGTAAGTAGTACTAGCTAGTTCC